>NC_060119.1:1057800558-1058423058 GCF_021461395.2 Schistocerca americana
AGCTGCGGTCGTGTTCTTAAAGATATTTGAATGATCAGATGTTGCACATAATGTCCAAAAGCTTCCAAACGACTCATATGAGTTATCAAAAGCTACGTAGCCACACACACACACACACGCACGCACACCTTTGAAAATGTCAGTCTCCATATTGAAACTTCCTGGCAGATTAAAACTGTGTGCCCGACCGAGACTCGATCTCGGGACCTTTGCCTTTCGCGGGCAAGTGCTCTACCAACTGAGCTACCGAAGCACGACTCACGTCCGGTACTCACAGCTTTACTTCCGCCAGTACCTCGTCTCCTACCTTCCAAACTTTACAGAAGCTCTTCTGCGAACCTTGCAGAACTAGCACTCCTGAAAGAAAGGATATTGCGGAGACATGGCTTAGCCACAGCCTGGGGGATGTTTCCAGAATGAGATTTTCACTCTGCAGCGGAGTGTGCGCTGATATGAAACTTCCTGGCAGATTAAAACTGTGTGCCCGACCGAGACTCGAACTCGGGACCTTTGCCTTTCGCGGGCAAGTGCTCTACCAACTGAGCTACCGAAGCACGACTCACGTCCGGTTCTCACAGCTTTACTTCCGCCAGTACCTCGTCTCCTACCTTCCAAACTTTACAGAAGCTCTTCTGCGAACCTTGCAGAACTAGCACTCCTGAAAGAAAGGATATTGCGGAGACATGGCTTAGCCACAGCCTGGGGGATGTTTCCAGAATGAGATTTTCACTCTGCAGCGGAGTGTGCGCTGATATGAAACTTCCTGGCAGATTAAAACTGTGTGCCCGACCGAGACTCGAACTCGGGACCTTTGCCTTTCGCGGGCAAGTGCTCTACCAACTGAGCTACCGAAGCACGACTCACGTCCGGTACTCACAGCTTTACTTCCGCCAGTACCTCGTCTCCTACCTTCCAAACTTTACAGAAGCTCTTCTGCGAACCTTGCAGAACTAGCACTCCTGAAAGAAAGGATATTGCGGAGACATGGCTTAGCCACAGCCTGGGGGATGTTTCCAGAATGAGATTTTCACTCTGCAGCGGAGTGTGCGCTGATATGAAACTTCCTGGCAGATTAAAACTGTGAGTACCAGACGTGAGTCGTGCGTCGGTAGCTCAGTTGGTAGAGCACTTGCCCGCGAAAGGCAAAGGTCCCGAGTTCGAGTCTCGGTCGGGCACACAGTTTTAATCTGCCAGGAAGTTTCATATCAGCGCACACTCCGCTGCAGAGTGAAAATCTCATTCTGGAAACATCCCCCAGGCTGTGGCTAAGCCATGTCTCCGCAATATCCTTTCTTTCAGGAGTGCTAGTTCTGCAAGGTTCGCAGAAGAGCTTCTGTAAAGTTTGGAAGGTAGGAGACGAGGTACTGGCGGAAGTAAAGCTGTGAGTACCGGACGTGAGTCGTGCTTCGGTAGCTCAGTTGGTAGAGCACTTGCCCGCGAAAGGCAAAGGTCCCGAGTTCGAGTCTCGGTCGGGCACACAGTTTTAATCTGCCAGGAAGTTTCATATCACCGCACACTCCGCTGCAGAGTGAAAATCTCATTCCAGTCTCCATATTATTTATCAAAATGTTTATGTCAAATACTTTATTGTGTCTTCAGTAAATTTCATCCCTCTCGCTCCCTCCGTTTTAAACTTCACTAAAAGAAATTATATATCAAATACTGTACTGATTCATCGGTAAATTTCATCTCAAAAGCTTACATACAGCATCAAAAATTATGTAATGGATGTAACTTACAATGTGTTTTCATACAGCATCAAAAATTATGTAATGGATGTAACTTACAATGTGTTTTAAAAGTACACAAGCACCTAAAATTCTGTCTCATCAGTAAATTTCATCTCTCTGTTTTATACTTCGATATAAAAAATGTTTGTGTCCAATACTGTAATGCATACTCAGTAAATTTCATCTCTCTCTCTGTTCCATATTTCAGAAAATAAAATGTTTATGTCAAATATCATAATGCCTTATCGGTGTATTTTTCTCTATGTAATAGTTGCTTTCTACAACAGTACAAAATACATTTGGCTAAAAATAACTTGCTAAGCAGAAAGTTCATTTTAGGCTTAAATCAGGCTATGCACAAAAACCCCAAGGATCCCTAAAGACTTTACAGACAACATTTCCTTTACATTATATAATAAACTAATGTATAATACCAAGATCTAGCTTTAATGCATCAAATGTAAATGTTTAACACAGTCAAAGAAAATGATGGACAATGTTCCACACAGAGTAGACAGGTCGTTTCATTTCTAAATTCTATGTAGTATGTCACAAATAACATGAAAATGCACACGTAAATGACCTACTTGAAGCTATGCTTCTGGTTGTACAATCATCGAACTGTCATCACCTCATATTTTAGAAGTTTTTCAGTAATGGTTCTCTCCATTAAGTATCATTTTCAGGAGGAAAAGATAATACAGCATGTTCTAGCCTATAAAAGTAGACTTGGTGTTATTGACTGACTAATATAGATTTTTTATTACGTAGATCTGGGATATACATGTGGTAGCATGTTTAACCATTGACACTTTACCACAACAAACCATACTAAAAATAACATGATTTCATTAGATGTTCAATGCACTGTATCTCTTATATATATATATATATATATATATATATATATATATATATATATATATATATTATTCACATGTAGAACTTCGCAATGCATAAATATGAAACATAAATGCACAACATGGCCAAAGACAATGAAGAAACAAGCTTCCACACAGAGAGGAAAGTTTGATAACATAAAACAAGATTCCTACACTAAAATAAAATTATTTATTAACATACATAAAAATTGTGCTAACATTACAAAATTGCATGGCAGTACTCATGATCTAATTCACATATTTTTGAAAGTCCTTATCAGTGAGGATATCAAAGCAGAAAATGTTATTCCCACATCTAAACTGTTTGTCTTATTTGTCAAGAACTCACTGACTACAATTGCTATCAAAGTCAGCCAAACGTTACATTGACTCCATGCTAGCATAAAAACTTTATCTTGCAGTAAAAAAAAAAATGTTTCTCATCTTTTGCTCATAAAGCTAAATTATCTTGTCACTCGGGAAGAGTACATGACATTTTGACAAAGTAGCATACTGAACAGTTATTATATATATCATTTAAGTAGAAATGAGTCCTGCTACGCTTTCAGTTACACACTTAACTACTTTTCAAAGTCCACCAAATTAGTGACTCTTTGTAAGGGTGTCAGCTTCATCTTGCCGTGCTAAACTTCTGTCATTGTCTGACGATAATGCCAACGTGTGCTATCCCACAGTGCAGAGTACATGACACTTTGCACCATATATCACTATTTTAAAGCAAATTTGTAACAAAGCGCCCCATATAGTGTCATGTAATGGTAAAAGTGTAACAAACTGTTCAATGCATTGCTTTTTTAGAGGAAAATTGTGTAAAATTGCCCCTTATTTAACTATCGTTATACACTAATTGTAACATATTGCTGCTGTTATAGCAGAATTGTAACAATCTGTCCTGTACATCGTTATTTTACAGTAAAAATTGTAATAAATTATACCATATCGCTATGTCACACCAAAATTGTAACAAATTGTCCCACATATCAGCATTGTCACAAAAAATTGTAACAAATCGCACCATATGTTATGAATGCATGGAGGATACTATTTGTCAGAAACTACTGTTAGTTCAGCGAAAACCAACAGAACACTTGCCAAAGAGTGGAAATCAAATGTGGTGATTGGGCCTTCTTCTCAGCACTAGAATCTGTACAATCCCAGACACAGCATCTGTGATCTCAGGCATGGTGGCTATAACTAATCCAGGTACTGATGGGAGGGGGTGATGATGATCAGTTAACATGTGATCACTGCCATTACCCCAGATACTACTGGGGGAATGATGATCAGTTGACAAGGTGACTACCATTACCACAAATACTGATGGGATAATGATGGGGTGACAGTGCGACTACTGATGCCTCAGATACTATTGGGTGGGGCAATGATGTTCAGCGTTTACCTTTACCCCTTAATCATGGTGGCTGCCATTACTCCAAAATAGCTGGTAATATTCAATAATTAGGAAAAAGAATGTGCTGACACTGGGTACCAGCTTTTGATTCTCAAACAGTATTCTAACACCACAATGAGAAGGTGTGTATGTGGCACAACATAACAGTGGGTGTCGGCTACTGGACTCAAGTGGTATCCCAAGCTTTTGATTCTCAAACAGTATTCCAATGCCACAATGAGAAGGTGTGTATGTGGCACAACATAACAGTGAGTGTCAGCTACTGGATCTCAAATGATATCCCAAGCATAAAAAAAAGAAAACTGTACCAAATTTCCCCATACATCACCGACTAAGCAAAACACTTAGTTAGCAAGATATGTGATGCTAATATGTGAAAATATGGTTAGTCAGTAGTCTCAGGTTATTTACTAACCCGTTTGCTTGTAGGAACAGTTCTTGACTCACTGGCATAAACAAGTCTCAATTTGGTGACTGATCGCTTTTGCTTGCTGGAACCAGTAATGTAGTTTGTTATAATGTTCGGTAATGATCTCGATGTATGGGGAAATTTGATAAATTTTGTTTAACAATGGTACTGTACGGGGAAATTTGTTACAATTTTGTGAAGCAATCGTGGTTAATGGGGTAGTTTGTTGAAATTTTGTTTGAAGCTTGGGATATTGTTTTAGATCCAGTAGTTGACACCCACTGTCAGTTTACAGCACATACACTGTCAACTACTTGTGTTAGAATACTATCTGAGATCCAGCGGCTAACATCCACAGTCAGCACATTATTTATATTAACTGTCAAATAAAAGAGTATATTCAGGATGTTGGAGTCACCTTAATTGAGAGGTAATGGCAGTCATCATGTCAACTGAGCGTCTTTGCCCCACTCAGTAGAATCTGGATACTGGTAGTCACCTTGTCACATGATCATCATTCTTTCATAACAGTACAGGGGGTAATAGTAGTCACCATATCAAATGACCACCACTGCCCCACAGTAGTATCTGGGGCAATGATAGTCACCAAGATCGAGGACACAAGCACTGTGTCCAGCATAGTACAGATTCCAGTACCAAGGAGGAGGCCCTGATCACTGCACACATTATTCCCTGACATTGGAGCCCGATGCGAGTGGTATACACAAATGCTGTGTCTGGAGTTGGGCAGCCTCCAGCATCAGGGAGATGGACGGTGAAGGATGGATACAGTTCACACTGATTATGCGACAATGATATGTGTCTTGTATAAGTTGTACACAAGCACTGTGTCTGGCATTTTGGAGATTTCAGTATCGGGAAGGTGGGCTTGGATCGCGGCTTGTGCTGTGCCCTGACAGTCAGGTTAGCTGAAATAAGACGAGTTTTTGACAAATAATCTGTCCATCAATGCGCCAATAGTACCCACAATGTGTTCACAATTTGTTACAATTTTGCTCCAGTGTGGTGCTGTTTAGGGTAATTTGTTACAATTTTGCTGAAAAATAGTGATATGTGAGCTGAAGTATCATGTCATCTCCACTGTGTGATCAACAAAAGATGACAAATATTTTGTACTATAAGGCAAAGTTTTAATCCTAGCATGGGGTTCACTTTAATGTTTAGCTGACTTTGATGTCAGTTTTAGCCAAACTAAGACAAGTTTTCGATAAATAATGTAAACAATGTAGATGTAGGTGTAACATTGTTTAATTTGTTTCAAACTTACAACTATTGTCATCACATTATTGAGCCACAGTACACCTCTCGTGGGTGTTGAGGGCAATCTCACTGCGATTCTGTAACCAATAGTGTGAGATTGCCGCTTCATGTTCTTAGGGAATATGATGTTTATTGCAGTTTGACTTCACACATCATGATGAAATGGTGGGCAGTTGTTAATGCTCTAGGGAAGGAATAACGGTAAGCTTTACCTGCGTTAAAAGGAATAGGGTGCCGATTTAAATGACTATAGTTAAAGCACGGCGATGGAAGGCTGAGGGAAGCTATGGAACCGGGGTGGAAAAATTTCTGGACAGCCGAGTTCTGCGGTCTCGTTGTGCAGACACGTTGGTTGGCGCCAGTTGGTCGGCATGTGTGTCTAGGTAGACTGACTAGAGCCGAGAAGTCGCCCCTGCAGTGGCTAGCGCATTGGAGACTGGCAATAAAGCGGAGGATGGGTCCTTGTTAGGCAGGAAGCTGATACGACATCTATGCGCGGTCTGCTAATTTCTGTGCGACAGGTCACTGGCGCCCAGACGTCCAGACTCTGTTACAAAACGTATTTGTGAAAGCATGAGGCTTTTAGCGAGTTTATGGCCGTTCCTTGGAAACATATAAATGGACGCAACATGGAAGATAACAAGCTTTTTATGGAGGGCTGTGGTTCCATCCTGGCCATGTTGTTAGCAAAAGACATGGCGTAAAGGCGTGGGAAAGTGGCCACGAAGCTGAATCTTTTTTCCTTTTCTCCCAATTAACTTTAAAGTCTCTGATTGGTTAACTCGGTGTATGCAGAGCAAAGGGCGCTCTCCCAGCTTCGAATACCGCGTTCCAACTCGTGATTGGCTTGTGGTAAAGTGGGGGAAGTCTAAGATGTAAATGGGCTTTTGCTACCGATCTGAAGAGGAAAGTGGACAGAAAGAGAAGATCTCTCTTGTATTGGCGCTTCGCTTGTAAAGAACTGCAGGTCTCTACCTAAATGGTGAGACTTGTGTCCTTTGCTAGTGTGCCATTTAAGAGCCTGTGCCAGTCACCTTCTGAACCATCAGAGGTACTGCTTATAGCATCACGCACACAACGAATGATGCGTGGGTGTACATACACTCCTGGAAATTGAAATAAGAACACCGTGAATTCATTGTCCCAGGAAGGGGAAACTTTATTGACACATTCCTGGGGTCAGATACATCACATGATCACACTGACAGAACCACAGGCACATAGACACAGGCAACAGAGCATGCACAATGTCGGCACTAGTACAGTGTATATCCACCTTTCGCAGCAATGCAGGCTGCTATTCTCCCATGGAGACGATCCTAGAGATGCTGGATGTAGTCCTGTGGAACGGCTTGCCATGCCATTTCCACCTGGCGCCTCAGTTGGACCGGCGTTCGTGCTGGACGTGCAGACCGCGTGAGACGACGCTTCATCCAGTCCCAAACATGCTCAATGGGGGACAGATCCGGAGATCTTGCTGGCCAGGGTAGTTGACTTACACCTTCTAGAGCACGTTGGGTGGCACGGGATACATGCGGACGTGCATTGTCCTGTTGGAACAGCAAGTTCCCTTGCCGGTCTAGGAATGGTAGAACGATGGGTTCGATGACGGTTTGGATGTACCGTGCACTATTCAGTGTCCCCTCGACGATCACCAGTGGTGTACGGCCAGTGTAGGAGATCGCTCCCCACACCATGATGCCGGGTGTTGGCCCTGTGTGCCTCGGTCGTATGCAGTCCTGATTGTGGCGCTCACCTGCACGGCGCCAAACACGCATACGACCATCATTGGCACCAAGGCAGAAGCGACTCTCATCGCTGAAGACGACACGTCTCCATTCGTCCCTCCATTCACGCCTGTCGCGACACCACTGGAGGCGGGCTGCACGATGTTGGGGAGTGAGCGGAAGACGGCCTAACGGTGTGCGGGACCGTAGCCCAGCTTCATGGAGACGGTTGCGAATGGTCCTCGCCGATACCCCAGGAGCAACAGTGTCCCTAATTTGCTGGGAAGTGGCGATGCGGTCCCCTACGGCACTGCGTAGGATCCTACCGTCTTGGCGTGCATCCGTGCGTCGCTGCGGTCCGGTGCCAGGTCGACGGGCACGTGCACCTTCCGCCGACCACTGGCGACAACATCGATGTACTGTGGAGACCTCACGCCCCACGTGTTGAGCAATTCGGCGGTACGTCCACCCGGCCTCCCGCATGCCCACTATACGCCCTCGCTCAAAGTCCGTCAACTGCACATACGGTTCACGTCCACGCTGTCGCGGCATGCTACCAGTGTTAAAGACTGCGATGGAGCTCCGTATGCCACGGCAAACTGGCTGACACTGACGGCGGCGGTGCACAAATGCTGCGCAGCTAGCGCCATTCGACGGCCAACACCGCGGTTCCTGGTGTGTCCGCTGTGCCGTGCGTGTGAGCATTGCTTGTACAGCCCTCTCGCAGTGTCCGGAGCAAGTATGGTGGGTCTGACACACCGGTGTCAATGTGTTCTTTTTTCCATTTCCAGGAGTGTATTTGTCTTGAGTCGGCCGTCTAAACATTTGACATATTCTGTCATACGTAGTCGTGGCATGGAGTCAAATTGGTTTGGCAGACCAGCAGACGGGTCCACCTGCACACTGGAATGCACTGGGGTTTCAGATGCTCATAGGAAAGTACCTGCCTTCCGAATTAACTGAACGCGAGACCGCGTGCTTACATTTTGCGGGCGCGCGCCATTAATAACAAATTGCGGACTTCCACGACTTCAGTAGCCCAACGCATCGTGGTGTGCCTCTCTGACCAGCAGGAGGGTAGAGAATTCGCTGCTATGTGGTTGGTTCAAATGGCTCTGAGCACTATGGGACTCAACTGCTGAGGTCATTAGTCCCCTAGAACTTAGAACTAGTTAAACCTAACTAACCTAAGGACATCACAAACATCCATGCCCGAGGCAGGATTCGAACCTGCGACCGTAGCGGGCTTGCGGTTCCAGACTGCAGCGCCTTTAACCGCACGGCCACTTCGGCCGGCGCTGCTATGTCGTAGGGCTCTCAGCACCCTGTTCTTTCGAACCAAATTTTTCTTTTTTGAAATAGCAGAGTATAGATGCTTGATGGTGGCGTAGTTTTTGTGGCACAACCCGGATTCACGTGTATGAAGTCAGATAAAGCGATTAGTGTTCCGGTTAGTGTCGTGTGTTGATCCCCAGATGATCACTTTGCCACCATTGACCCCATGTTAGTGAAAGCGTTTGTCGAATAAAAATGTTTGTGTGACGTTTCTTTAGTCATTTTGTTGTCTTGCAATGTCAAGGATGAATAAATCTATTGTCATTTAGATCACAACTTCTCCCTGTGTTCTGATTAACATTACCTTTTTATTAAAGTCCAAAATCTAAAAGAGAGTAGCAAGCTTGCAAGTGCACCTGTATGGGCAACATTTTGGTGACAATTTTATCTTGATGGATGATAACTCGCGTGGTCTCAGCATAATGAAGTGACCTGCCTGTTACCCAGAAATGAACTTGATCGAACACGTATGGGGTCAGTTGAAACGAACAGTTTTTGGACGTTCGCAACAACCATGTACTCTGTTCTGCGTGATTTAGATAGAATTGCAATTGAAGAATGGAACAGTTTGGGCCAGGGCTGTCTAGATGATCTCATCAGTGGTACAAGGGACGCTCAATAAACAATGCAACACATTTTTTTCTGAAAACGGGTTGATTTTATTCGCTATTCCAACACACCATATTATTCCCCACTCTTCGGGCTCCTTTCAATGCGACAGCCTTACTGCACCTTACTGGGAGCGGCTGTATGCCCACCCGATATCACTCTACTGATCGACGTCGGAGTGTTGCAGCATCAATAACCTCCCCATCATCCACATACTGCTTCCCACGGAGTGCATTCTTCACTAGGCCACACAGTTGGCAGTCGGAAGGTGCGAGATCTGAGTAGTATAGTCCGTGAGACGAGTGATTGGTACTGACAGTTCCGGCGGGCAGACGGCGCTGTTGCCGAACGTGGCTCACAGCACGCGGCGCCCTGTCTGCTACACGCATTCTCTAGCAGTAGAAATAAAAGCGAGACAAAATACAAGTCGTATTGGTACGCGTGAATTTATTTAAAGTTGATGCTTGAAATATATTAACTCGAAAACTGATAAGAGCTATTTAGTACAAGTATCTAAGATGCTGAAACATAATAAAGTTATTTGTTAAACTTCACAACTGAAATGAAAACTATTTTCGCAAGTTGTTGAACATTAGCAGTTTTGGTTTCCATTGTTAAGTATTAGCATTATTAATTTGTTCTACTACAAGCTACAGAATAATTAGTCAGTGTATTAAGAGTTATAATCTGAAGAAAGTACTCACAGTATGATGATTTGGTTGTAGATCGATAGCAAACTCCCTCCTTACATTCCTGAATACGTTGTAGTTACTGTAATGGAAAAACACCACTCACATCACTGTCAGAATCTGATTTGACATTGTCTTCCTCAGCACTGCTCTCTCCCAGATGTATAATTAAATTTTCGATGCATTCTTCCACAACCCCTTCGGTTTTGGCCGCCTCTCTGATGGCACTTGCAGTGCAGTTTACAATTTTAGCCCACGTCTCGCTTGTCACTTTATTGATAGCTGCTGGAAGGAGAGTTTCCACTTCAGAGATCGTAAATTTTTTATTGTTTGCAGCAATGTAATTTTTTATCTGCGCCCACACTCCTTCAATTGCATTGAAGTGACAGTGGTATGGAGGAAGCCGAACGAGTTCATGCCCGTGCCTTTTAGCAATCTCGTCAATTACATATGTTGGAAATTGGGGTTTCTTTTGTGCCACAATTTAGAGCAGTTCCGCCTTCCTTAAATCTTCTCTGAAATCTACTTTTCGCCGTTTCAACCACTGAATGATATCGTCTTTTTTTGTTGCCAAGGTTGGTGCCTTATCGTGAACAACGGAATGATAAGGCGCATTGTCCATAACAATCACTGATGGACTTGTCAGATTCGTCATAAGCGATGTCTCGAACCATTCTTGAAATACTACACTGTTCATTTCTTCATGGTAATCTCCCGTCTTTTTTGACCGAAACATTTTCAAGCAGTTTGGCACAAAACCTTTCGATGTTCCTGCATGTAAGACAATAATACGCCCTGCTTTGCCAACAGGCACTGCCATTGTCCCCTCGGGCGTTCCATCATTCCAGCCTCTACGTAAAGAATGGCTGGCATTGACCCAAGTTTCATCTCACCACACTATACTTTCGAATTCCACACCCATGACCCTGCGCAGAAATCTGCACCGCCATGCAACTACATCTGTCCTTTCCATTAATATTTTGCGTCCGTTAAACAGTGAATAGCTGAAGCCTATGTCTTTCAACACTGTACGCAATGAAAATTTGCTCCCCATAGCTGTATATATGACGACGAATAGCGTCTCTCTGAAAATCGTCCAAAGCTGTCACCTGCTTATTTCTCGGTCGCTTCTTTCCTGGTGTGTGCAGCTTTGTTGTGCCACTCTCGTCACAATCTACACTATACTGTTCTTTCCCTATCTTTACAACAGTGTTCTTACTTATTTCAATGCTGCTGCAGTTCTTTTCACAACCTGAACAACAGGAATTAAGGGCCCACCTTTGTCCTTTTCTTTCTCAAATTAATCCCTCACAGAGCACACGAATTCACGGGCCTGGGTGTGTAGCACACTTTTCTTCCTCCGTTTCACTTATTGTGTTGGGCTGGTACTACCCGCCGCACTAGACATTGTTTACAACGAAACATAAACAAAGAAACACTAAAAACAACAAAAACGAAATAAACTGCGAATTCAACTTCAGACAAACGACGAACGACCGCACCGCCTGCACGCGAGACACTGGTAAGTTTCATAAGCGCGCGCGACCGGGTTTCAGAGCGGCAACGTGGCCCTTGCTACCCGCTCAAAGTCAGGCCGTCATTGGCTGCCTGCCTGCGGTCGCTAGGCAACGGAAAGACGCTACCGAGCTGTCAATACCAAAGACTCATCTCCCAGACCATAGCACTAGTGAGGAAGAACAGCCAAAAAATGGTTCAAATGGCTCTGAGCACTATGGGACTTAACTTCGGAGGTCATCAGTCACCTAGAACTTAGAACTACTGAAACGCAACTAACCTAAGGGCATCACACATATCCATGCCAGAGGCAGGATTCAAACCTGCGACCGTAGTGGTCGCGCGGTTGCAGACTGTAGCGCCTAGAACCGCTCGGCCACTTCGGCCGGCGAAGAACAGTCCAATGAACTTTTGTGATTTTCTCCCGGGTGCGTAGACTTGTGAGAGGCTTTGCGTTGTCATGGAGAAGGAGAAGTTCGTTTGCTGTTTTGTGCTGACGAACACGTAGAAGTCCAACATGGCAGCGGTCACAGCAATTTGCGGCCGGTTGGCACGCGGGAAGTCGGACAGGTTTGCGCGACCTTGTTGCGACAATGACAGACGCCTCGTTCACCGCCTCTGTGCTTTTTTGACACTGCCAGATCTCCGCAGATATTCTACAAGCGCGTATGAATATCTGCGATGTTCCGGTTTTCAGCTAAAGGAAACTCAGTGATAGTCCTCTGTTTGGAACGGACCTCTGTCACAGACCCCATTTTGAACGCTACGTATAGCGCTGCTACCAATCGGAACTTCATGAAAGTATAGGGGCTCAATAGGAAGTATTCTACGTCGTCCCACGGTAACTTCCGTATTTTTTCAACCGAAACTGGCCAAGAAAAAAAAAGTGTTGCATTACTTATTGAACGCCCCGTGTATTTTGAACAGCAGTGCTGAGAAAAACTCTCCCGTGGGATGCAGACGATTTTGCGTTCCACAAATTATTTTTAAAATTTTGTGATCTGTACACATTACATTCCGCCCCGATAGCTGAGTGGTCAGCGCGGCGGTCTGTCACGCCGAGGGGCCCGGTCCGATTCGCGGCTGGGTCGTCCGCAGCTCGTGGTCGTGCGGTAGCGTTCTCGCTTCCCGCGCCCGGGTTCCCGGGTTCGATTCCCGGCGGGGTCAGGGATTTTCTCTGCCTCGTGATGACTGGGTGTTGTGTGATGTCCTTAGGTTAGTTAGGTTTAAGTAGTCTAAGTTCTAGAGGACTGATGACCATAGATGTCAAGTCCCATAGTGCTCAGAGCCATTTGAACCGGCTGGGTCAGAGATTTTCTCCGCTCAGGGACTGGGTGTTGTGTTGTCCTCATTATCATTTCTTCATCATCAGTGGAAGACAACAGGAAACCACCATTGGAATCACTTCCCCAGACGCTCATGCGGTGGACCTCTCTGACGGGGCTTCCCCCATGACAAGACCTGCCATCAGGCAGAACACAAAGTAAGTAACTACACATTACAAACGAATATATGTGTGAGCCTCAGAACCAATTTTTATTTTCTGTACCATGAATTTATAAATAAAGGAGCGATCAAAAATGTTCAAATGTGTGTGGAATCTTATGGGACTTAACTGCTAAGATCATCAGTCCCTAAGCTTACACACTGCTTAACCTAAATTATCCTAAGGACGAACACACACACCCATGCCCGAGGGAGGACTCGAACCTCCGCCGGGATCAGCCGCACAGTCCATGACTGCAGCGCCTGATACCGCTCGGCTAATCCCGCGCAGCAAGGAGTGATCCAAAACGTTTCTTAATGGCTACATATGTGACATATGCGACTAATTTGAGGAGGTTAATGTGTTATGTGTTTTCAGTCCTTTAATTAATTTGTAATGTAGTCTTAGTAAAACGTAAAAAAATATACCAGAGTCTGTTACGCAGCACTTTCCACGAGCAGTAGTGCATAAGTTTAACGTTGTCATTGACGTTGCATCCTAGTGGACATTCCCAGCGTTCGTCAACTTTCCCGCTTTAATTCCTAGGCATCGTTCACGTTCGTACGCCGTATGAATCGCCTCTTTCCCACATTTTATAAGAGGCTGAAATTCCCCATCGAATTATCCTCTCGCCGGCCTGCGCGGCTTTGTTTTCACCGATTAATGTCAAGAAATTCCCCTTTTCTCCGAGATTCTGCAAGTGGCATTGGTGGAAAAGCACTTAAATTCGTCCTTCGCTTTATACCCCGTATAAAAGCGACTTCCATAAAGTTAATCTTACAAGAAAATTTGATGCGCCATTTTATGTCAAGTAAGCTGCTATTGTGTCTCCGAAGATGACGCGCCGCCCTATATAACGCTGGAGGAGGGTACAGTCCGTTTCGCGAAAGCGGGGCCCGCGCAGCCGAATCGCAGTTGCTACTCAGCTATCCACTGCGGGGCTTTTATAAGACACAGGTGGTTCACAGGAGATTCTGACTTTGAAAACTCACGTTATCATGGTGTTTCTATGGCTTTCAGGCACGTGACTGAATAGGCATTAAACTGTTATTATCTAGGTGTAAACTGGCTTGCCTTTAATAGGTTCTGAACCACGAGCGGGGAAGAAAAAACATCGAAAGCTTATGTTTTTCAGTTTTGCAATCCAGCCGAAATTCGTTATCACATGGTGTGAGCTAACTAAAAGCGAGCCACCTTCAGCAGTTTGGACCATTTCCTATTACGTTTGAGGAAATTTTAAATTAATAAGTAACTTGTAACCTACGACTGCTTTTGTAAGTAGCTTGTTTAGGTTTTTATATTCGTAACACCACGTAGCGCTCTGTATGAAAATCACTGGCTGTGCTGTGTGCTGTCTGTGGCTGGTTGGCATTGTTGAAATACTCTCTATTGTAGTGGGCAGTTGGCTGTTAACAGCGCAGCCGGCCGTGGTGATCGTGCGGTTGTAGGCGCTGCAGTCCGGAACCGCGGGACTGCTACGGTCGCAGGTTCGAATCCTGCCTCGTGCATGATTGTGTATGATGTCCTTAGGTTAGTTACGTTTAAGTAGTTCTAAGTTCTAGGGGACTGATGACCTAATGTTAAGTCCCATAGTGCTCAGAGCCATTTGAACCATTTTTTGTTAACAGCGCGTAGCGTTGCACAGTTAGAGGTGAGCCGCCAGCAGTGGTGGATGTGGGGAGAGAAATGGCGGAGTTTTGAGACCGGACGATCTGGACGTGTGTCCATGAGAGACAGTAAATTTGTAAGACTGGATGTCATGAACTGCTATATATATTATGACTTTTGAACACTATTAAGGTAAATACATTGTTTGTTCTCTATCAAAATCTTTCATTTGCTAACTATGCCTATCAGTAGTTAGTGCCTTCAGTAGTTTGAATCTTTTATTTAGCTGGCAGTAGTGGCGCTCACTGTATTGCAGTAGTTCGAGTAAAGAAGATTATTGTGAGGTAAGTGATTTGTGAAAGGTATAGTTTAATGTTAGTCAGGGCCATTCTTCTGTAGGGATTATTGAAAGTCAGATTGTGTTGCGCTAAAAATATTGTGTGTCAGTTTAGTGTTGATCAGAATAGGTAAAGAGCGAAATGTCTGAGTACGTTCAGTTCTGCTCAGCTGTTTGAAAATCAAATAATGTAAGAGGTTTATCAGCACAGTAATTCAATAAGTTTTCTAAGGGGACGTTTCATATGTCGACCCTTAGCCGAGGATACCTTACTGGAATCTTCTAATTTTTTCATGTAGTTTGTGTAATTAGTGTAGCTATTGTTTATTGGTAGTGCGTAATTATAGAGAGAATTTCTTTTGTAGTTGTAGTTTTTCATTGTTGTACAGTAAAACAGTTGTGGCATGCATGTAGATTTGCACCAAGTATTTCGCAGCAGCGCTTGCAATTAACGAGATATTATTTTCAGTGTTATGTTAATGTGTTCTCTTATTTTTGCTCTTCAAATTGTGCTTTTCTGTGTTATCGTGTGAAATATTGTGACAATAATGGCGTGTGAAAAACGTAATACTAGGCTCCAAAGTAAACTGAGAAATGACAGTGAAGACGAAAGCAGTGTGTTAGCGCCACCGTGTAATGAATTAACTAATGTTCAAACTAGTAATTTGGTAATTGTGCATAGGGAAATGGAGCAGGCTGTAAATAATGATGTAGACAGTGATTTTCATACAGAGCGCTACGTGGCGTTACCAATATAAAAACCCAAACAGCCTACCTACACTTTCTCTGGGGAGCACCAAGTACCTATGGCCAGATGAATGGTTCCAATGGCTCTAAGCACTACGTGGCTTAACATCTGTGGTGATCAGTCTCTTAGACTTAGACTTAGAACTACGTAAACCTAAGGTAAGGATATCACACACATCTATGCCTGAGGCAGGATTCGAACCTGCGACCGTAGCAGCCGCGTGGTTCCGTAATAAAGCGCCTAGAACCGTTCGGCCACAGCGGCCGGTTATGGCCAAATGACTTATCTGGTTAGCGACAGTAAATTTTATACAAAAATCTATTTGTGAATCAGTCTATCTACAAGTGAAAACCCTGTCAAATCTCTTCAGTAGTTCCTGAGATCGGCCTACACATATACAAAGAAAAACACGATAGGGGACTTGGTAAAATGTGTGGATCCTGGTCAAGCTTCGTTGTTCTCTGGAGTTTCGGCGGCTGTTTACTGCTGTTCCCGCCAGATACCGCCTCCATTGTAGCTGACCAACTCGTGGCTCCCATCACTGCCACTAGATGTCAGTCCAAACGCCAATTAAATATGGAACGGATAACAACACAAATGTTACACACTCATTATTACTGTAATTATAAATTAATACACAATCTGTCCATGTGAATAAATCTATATATTTAAGAAAACTGTGTCAAAGTCCCTAGAGTGGTTCCTGAGATAACCCTCTAGATAAAGAGAGAAGTGTGCGCCGGAGGGAGGGGGGGGGGACTTTAGTTTGTAATTCGAAGACTATTTTTTTCAAGGTCTGATCGCTCATGAAAATGAAATGAAATGATCGTTTGGCACTGACGGCCAGGAGGCTCCATCCCGGGAAGTTCGGCCGATGGGTGCCAGACTTATTTCAGGTGACGGCATATTGAGCGACTTGCGTGTCAGTGATGATGAGAGGATGATGTGTATAACACAACACCCAGACCATGAGCGGAGAAAATCTCCAGCTCGGCCGGGAATCGAACTCAGGCCTATGGCATGTTAGGTAACACTTTATTACTCAGCTAAGCAGGCGGATATCTGTCAGGGAAATAAAACCACAGGGGCAATTCAATGAAACGTTGCACAGATTTGTTGTGCAGTCTCTAGCATACCTCTACCTTCCAGGTTAGCCGAGAGCGCTAATGCGCTGCTTCCTGGACTCGGGTAGGCGCGCCGGCCCCGAATCGAATCCGCCCGGCGGCTTAACACCAGAGGCCGGTGTACCGGCCAACCTGGATGTGGTTTTTAGGCAGTTTTCCACAGCCCACTAGGTGAATAGCGGGCTGGTCCCCACGTCCCGCCTCAGTTACACGGCCCACATACATCTGAGCACATTCTCACTATTCCATGGATTATACTAGACACAGACAGTTGGGGTACACTAATTCCGTCCCGGGGGATACGGGGTGGCGGCAGGAAGGGCATCTGGCCACCCCACTTAAATTAACCTTGCCAAATCCGATTAACCCTGCCGCCCTGCGTCATTGCGGGAAAAAGGCACAAGCAAAAGAAAGAAAGAAAGAAAGTCTCTAGCATACCTGTGGATCGCGTCACGTCGCACTTTTCAGTTCTGAAGGCACAGTGAGCACGTAAAGATGCCTAGAACAATAGTGTCTCCTGCCAAATGAGATGTACGTGTTGTCATTCGATTTCTTCACGCTGAGAGGTTACGCCTCCCTGCAGCCCACATAACGTAACTGTCGTGGCTTGAGAATTAAGTGTGGCAATGGTGCAGGAACTTTGAAGCAGGTCGTACAGACGTTCATGATGCAGGCAATCAGAGCAGGAAGCGAATGTTCTCTGATGATTTTGTTCAACGAGTGGATCAGGCTATTCGAGAAAATTGCCTACGAAGAGCAATTCAGAACAAGCGACGAGCAATATTGTCATCATTTACTGTCCCTGTTCATGACAATGCTCGGTCGTACACTACAGCTGCAACAAAGACGTTTATGCAGAATTCTCGGTGCTAAGTGTTTGATCACCCAGCGTGAAACGCGGACTTGGCCCCCTCTGATTGTCATGTCTTTACGCACATGGACTGCTGGCTATAAGGATAAAATTTTGGCACGGACCACGAGCTCCTGACCAGCGCAGAGAACAGGCGGAGAGCATCTTCTATGAAGATGCTGTTTGGAAGTTGGTACCACGCTACGAAAAATGTCTAAGCCAGAGCGACTCTACCTAGAGAAGTAGCTGGAAGGTGTAGCTAAATGTTGCAAATAAAACATTTTTGATTTACGCTGTGGTTTCAATTTCGCGACCGATTGGACCTTGGAAAAAAGTATAGCCCTCGAATGTACAGAGGAACGAAGACTCTCTTTATTATCGCCCAGTATGAAAAAAAAAAAAAAAAAAAAAAAAAAAAAAATATCACTTCAGTTCCAACTGGCACAGACAGTGTTGCTACGACACTATTTTAAAGAGTGGAACCATCAGACTCGCTCTGGTGGTAACTGGCCCTACTAACTGAGAATTCTCCAGAACCGTAACGCCTACCTTTAGCTAAGGCAGCTTCTTCTGTTACAGTGATCTGTGACGTCATTCCTATGGTGTCAAACAAGCCCTTCGTCAGAATTTCTGTGGCTTATGAGCCAAATGAACGTTTCTATAATTTTCAACGACGGTGAAGGCAAATTTTCTGTATAATTTCGTGGATCAAAATACAGTAATTTCCAGGGACACTCTCAGACCGCCGATTAACGTTTGCAAGCAAATAGTGTTAATAAAATATTATTAGTTCTTCAACATTGTTTCCGCTGCTTTTTTTCGAATATCGAGACTTTACCGTGAAAAAGTTACAAAAAGTATTGACCATCACTAGCCATTACTTTCTCCTATCTTTCGGGCAGCATATGAATCCCACGGAGGAAAAACCAGGTGTCTTTTGAGGAGATCCTTGAACTGATACAATTTTCACTTCTTCTTACGACCGGAAGTGCTGGTCAGTTAGGCCTTGTGCCATTTATCGAAAAAGGTGCTAGTCAGAGGGAGGAATGTGTGAAGAATACGGCGGGCGGGGAGGGACTCCCATTTCAAAATTTCCAAGTATGTTCTAACAAAATTTGCGACTTGGGATCGAGCATTGTCATGCTGCAAATTCACCTGTTCATGTCGATCGCTGTAGTGTGGCCTTTTGTCTTTCAGTGCTCGACTCAGACGTATCAGTTGCTTTCGATAACGGTCTCCTGCGGTTGTTACCGTCGGTTTCAGCAGCTTCGAAAACCTCTCTCCCACCGCCATTATTGTCTTCGCCGTCAAAAATCACCATTCTTGAAGCGTTGAAACCATTCTCTGCACGTTCTTTCACTAATAGGTGCCTCACCATAGGCTTTATCCGGCATTTTATGAGCCTCAGTTGCAACCTTCTTCATGTTAAAGCAGAAAATGAGAACTCCCCGTAAATGAAGAGAATTGGGCTCTTAAGATGACGTATTCAATCAGGAATAACTTGATGATCAATCCCAACTCGACTAATATTATGATGGTGTTTTGTTTAGAAATGCCTAAGCTTGTTCTATGACACTTACGACCTACCACCTGCACCAACACTTGCCGGTAAGGCCATCTATTGCAAAACGGCGGAAGCAAAGTTGTAGATCCAATATTTGAATTGGACAGAAGGACTAGGAACATACAAAAGCGAAAATCACAAAAAAATTCCAAAAATACTACTAACAGAATATTATTCATATATTTATACATAGATAAATTGCACTTAAAGTTAGATTCTAAATTTGGGCTTGGAGTTTTCCAGGGGAAAGTATTTTTTCAGTTATCGATGAATTTATGTCAATGTGTTAATTAATTAATATTAATTAGCACATTTTTTGGGCGATCTTATGTTGTAATTTATAATATTAGAAACCAACATCGCTTCACGTGAAACAGTTTATTTCGTCATCAGTTCGACAGTAGCTAACTGTCATCTTCAGATTCTCGGACCTTTCAGAAACATATTTCACATCAGTCTCGTCGACGTACCGAGAACATACTCCAATTATAACAATACGGTTTATGACAAGTGGAGTGTGTTCTCAGTATGTCGACGAAATTGATGTTCAATTATATTTCTGGGAGATCTGAGAGTCTGAGGATAACAACTCGCTGTTGCCGAAGCGATCTTGGCTTTTAATATTATTTTAGAACATTACCGTTGGGATGAAACAAATTACCTGTGTAGAGATATTTTGATCTTTCTACATAGACTAAGAACAATTGCTTAGAATGTTTTTCACAGAAACTGTCGAAAACTAAGATGAGTCCTGCTCTCAGATCAAGGTTTGTATGCATGATGTCCTCCACGAAACCTATTATGTCACTGCGAATGAGACATGGCTTTTGCTTACAGTACATGTTAGCTATGCTGGGATCCATGTTAGTTATGCTGGAGAAATCAAATCCCAGAACTTGAATCGCACGAAGAAAGCTGATAAGCAAAACACAAGTAAAAGGAGGGTAATGGGAAAAGGCGGGTAATTTTAAGCAATTTTACGTAGTAGTCAATTCGTATTGTTTGTAATGCTACATCAGAGCTCTCTTTTATTTAGTGGATATTTAGTTTAAGATGCACAAATGGCCTTACTTCTGAAACAATCAGTTAGGATTCGTTCCACTGGTCACAATAGATCTCTGATTTACGAAAATTGCTAATAAATCAGTATAATTATACTACGAGATTTGTCAGACTGTAACGCTGAAAGCTGGTCGCAAAAGGTACAGGATTTCATGGATTGAGGACCACATACGCTCAGTTCATTTTCAGCCTTTTTAAAAAATTTTATTTCATTCATACGAAATGCAATTTAATTAAAATCCATTTAGTTAACAAGAAAAAGTGAAGTGTTATCAAATTGATGATTGTAACAGTTATTTAATAGACGTGTTCCAACCGGAAATAGCCTTCCTAATTCATTACCGGTGTTTAAATGCTTTCTGCAGTAACATTAGGGAAGAACTCTAAGTTACAATGCGCAAAACGGTATGATGTACTGGTTAAATGCCTGAAACAAAAACAACTGTAACAACATGCACTTTACACACTTCATTTACACACACCAATATGCTAAAAATAATTTTTTCTCCTTTCCTCTTGTACAGAATAGTGTCGAAGGTTCGTGTTTCTCCCTACCGCATTGGACACTGATGCTATGGCGAACTTCTGTGGCAATGTCGTCAATATTGCGTATAGCAGGATAGTATACTGTTAGTCTTTTTTGGTATGGGTCTTACGCATATAAGCAGTATCGTAGTATGGATTGCACGAGCTTTTTATAAGCAATCTGTTTGCAGACTGAATACGATTTTCCAGTAAGCTACCAATGAAACGAAATCGATCACCTGCTTCACGTACTGCTAAGATTGTGTGATCGTTGTGTTTCATATCCCTAGAAAGAATTACATCCACGTATTTGTATGAGTTGACTGTTTCCAGTCGTAACTCAGTAGCTTTGCAGCCATAAGATACTACGTTTTTTCTTTGTGAAGAGCATACTTTTACGCCTAAGAACACTTAAAGCAATGTGTCAGCTTTTAGTCACTTTGGAATATTAGCATGAATATCTCTGCAGTAATTTTCAGACGATGCCATGCTTTTAACCAGCACCAAAGATGAACTTGCTGAGCCACTAATAAAGGTACAGGACATTTGTTTTATCATTCGGATTAGACATCAATCTCAGTAAGTCCAAACTCATGGTAATTGATCGAGCAGCACGGGTTCAGCTCATAGGTCGATTAAGGGAACTGGAAATCGTGCACTCTTTCATCTATCTTGGGTCAGCCATCTCCGATAAGGGAATCTGTGAAGACGGGTTGAGAAGATGGATAACGCTAGGGGAAGTGTGTATGAAGAGGCTCATCAAGATCTGGCAGAACAGAGTGATAAAAAAACCCACAAAGTGAAACACTCGTGTGTTCTTTCTTCTTTTACAGTTGCAATACGCGGATCCTTAAGGTCAGAGACAAGCGCTAATTTGATGCATCTGAGCTTTGGTGCTAGCGTAGGGTGCTTTCATAAAATAGGCCGAGAGATGAACAAATGTGACGATTGTTGAACAACTCAGTATCTCCAGGCGCCTTTCTTCTCGTGTCAACCAAAAAATGTCCATATCTTTGGTCTTATTGTGAGGAGAGACGGAGAAAATAACCATGCAAGGTGTGATCGAAAGCAAGAGACCGAGTGGAACAGCAGCGAACACGTGGATAGATCAAGAATATCTCCGGTCTACCTCTTGAGCAGCCTCTAAGGCAATGATTTGTAACCTTTCTTAGACCATTACCCCTGACTGAAATCAAAACATCAGCTAGTACCCCCGCCCTTACCCCTTCTGTCCTGCGACAGAAGCTGTCTACGAAACTATTCAAGCTGGAGCTAGTGCAGAAGCTCAATGAGGCGGAAAAACACAAGTGTTTTGAGTCCTGTGCGCAGTTGCAACAATTGAATAAGGATGGGGATGGCACTGTTGCCCCCCCCCCCCTCCTCACCCACATTATCACCAACTTTAGGTCCTATCTAAACTGTAGAATGAAAGACTTCTCTTGGAATATATTTATTTTTAAAATGATGAAATATGAATGATATTTCGTGTGTGTATGTTTAATGACGCCAGAATTCGTGGTGCATCGCAAGAGCTACCCACAACTTTTCTCAGGAAAGAAAGCTACCTAATCACAGTGAGGGTGGACACTTGTTACAAAACACGCTTCCCTGCGTTACTCCTCCCCTCTGCGGCACTTGTTTGACCTGCGCACTGCAAGCCCATTCAGAATTAGTCAATTTGAGATGTATCCACTGTACAGGGTGTAAAAAAAGTCCGGGAACACTTTCAATTATTTATTGCACAAGAACCGAACATTGTACAGATATCATACATACGTCACTTTGAAGAGAAACCCTGAAAGTTTTTTTCATGTATACCGCCACAGCGTAGTTTGGTAATTTGCCGATAGTCAGCGCTAGTCGCAAACATGACGAGTTCAGGTGCGGAGTTCGACAAAAACAAGTGTGCTACAGCCATTCAACGGATGTTTAGAACCAAGCACAGTAAGAAGCCACCAACAAGGAAGGCCATTTACTACTAGCACAACAAATTCCTTACGACCGGTTGCTTGTGCCCGGCAAAGGGAAGCGGACATCCCAGTGTGAGTGAAGTGAATGTGGAGCGCGTACGAAAGACATTCATAAGTAGTCCAAAGAAACCGGTGCGTCGTGCATCCCGTGAACTCGAAGTGGCTCCAGTGACAGTGTGGAAAGTCCTGCGACACAAGCTGTCTACGAAACCATTCAAACTGGAGCTAGTGCAGAAGCTCAATGACGACGACAAAGACAAGTGTTTTGAGTTTGTTCGCATTTGCAACAATTGAATAAGGGGGATGGAATTGTTGATCGCTTAATTTTTAGCGACCAAACCACTTTTCACACTAATGAGAAAGTGAACAGGCATAATTGTCGAATGTGGGGTACAAAGCATCCACACGAATGCACTGAATTCGAGCGTGATTCCCCGAAGTTATTTTTTTTTTGTTTTTTTTTTGTGCCTTGTCACGTCGAAAACTGTACAGGTCATTCTTCTTCGCTGAGAGCACTGTCACTTGATATTCCTACTTGGACATGTTGCAGCAATGGGTGATGCCTCAAATGCAATCGGACTCTCCGTTCATCTTTCAGCAGGACGGGGCTCCACCCCATTTTCATCGTGAAGTTCGTGGGTGCCTGAACACCGAGCTGCCGCATCGATGGATCAGTCGTGTTACAGAAGGGAACAGCTGATTCACGCAATGGCCTCCCCGATCACCAGATCTCACTCCGTGTGACTTTTTCCTGTGGGAACACATTAAAGATCTGGTGTATGTACCGCCTCTACCACGTGATGTAGCAGAGCTCCGGGAGAGAATACGGGAAGCGACTGCCACAGATGACGATGCCATGATGGGACGAATATGAGAAGTATTCGATTACCATACTGACGTCTGCCGTGTTCGCATCTCGAATGTCTGTTAAAAAAATACTTTCATAGTTTCTCTTCAAAATGCAACATGTATGACATCTGTACAATGTTTAGTTCTTGTGCAATAAATAATTGAAAGTGTTCCCGGACTTTATTTACACCCTGCACTTACTGTTCGTAAATCACGTCGTTGCTGCCCTTCTTACTTCTGAACGATTTCAGGCTGTTAATGCTTTTGTCCAATCACTCTAATAATAATAATAAATCAGTGTACAGCACTACAGTAGCACTTATGTAGTTACTGCTGTGTCGTGCTGTCAATTAATTCATTAATTTGTTTCGAAGCGAGTAACGAAGCAATTTTTGGACGGGTGCAAGTACTATCTACAACTTGGAGAAGATATTTTCTTGAAATATTTAGCATTTGTTACGTATATGTCTCACTTTTATCATCAGTAATGTACGAGACAAAGCACAACATATATGTGTAGTGGGTGGACTATGTGAGGAACATGCACCATTCACCGCAATGATGTTACTAATTGAGAAAGTAATTGAAACTTCCTGGCAGATTAAAACTGTGTGCCGGACCGAGACTCGAGCTCGAGACCTTTGCCTTTCGCGGGCAAGTGCTCTATCAACTGAGCTACCCAAGCACGACCCACGCCCAGTCCTCACAGCTTTACTTCTGCCAGTATCTCGTCTCACACCTTCCAAACTTTACAGAAGCTCTGCTGTAAACCTGCGTGGTTGCAGAGCACTTGCCCGCGAAAGGCAAAGGTCCCGAGTTCGAGTCTCGGTCCGCACACAGCTTTAATCTGCCTGGAAGTTTCATATCAGCGCACACTCCGCTGCAGAGTGAAAATCTCATTCTGGAGAAAGTAATTATTGATAGCTTATATAATCAGTATTAGAGTCTTACATAATTGTGATAATAGTAACGATATTTTGAAAATAATTTAGTTTCGTGACTGAAACAGAGTCGGTTCGTTTTTAATTTTTTCATATTATCGGTCAGGGGTTGATTACACCCAAGTTGAGAACCACTGCTGTAAGGGAAGCTGGTCGCCGTCTGGGGAAGAGTCGCTAGGTTCGTGGGGTCACGACGCTCGGCATTGAGCACAACGACTTGTGACGGCCATTTTCAGATGCCTGCAAAGTCAATAATTCACAACGTGAACAGCAAGCAAGGTAACACTCTGGGACTCCTGGCGTTACTTCTACATCTGTCAAAGACGCTCCATCCAGTATAAGATCCTACCATTCTCTCTACCAAGACATGCTCACAAATATCTTTCGATACCCCGTATAATCGTACTTTCATTAATGAGGATGTCGGTGGTGCTGACAAGGGAACCTCCCCATCGCACCCCCCTCATTTTTAGTTATAACTTGACACAGTGGACAGGCCTTGAAAACTGAACACAGGTCAATCGAGAAAACAGGAAGATCTTGTGTGGAACTATGAAAAAATTAAGCAAAATATACAAACTGAGTAGTCCATGGTAAGATAGGCAACATCAAGGATAATGAGAGCTCAGGAGCGCCCTGGTCCCGTGGTTAGCGTGAGCAGCTGCGGAACGAGAGGTCCATGGTTCAAGTCTTCGCTCGAGTGAAAAGTTAAATTTTTTATTTTCAGACAATTATTATCTGACAAACTCTTATGTTTTCATCACTTCTTTGGGAGTGATTATCATATCTACAAGAAAACCTAAATCAGGCAAGGTAGAAGAATCTTTTTACCCATTCACCATGTGTACAAGTTAGGTGGGTCGACAACATGTTCCTATCATGTGACGCACATGCCGTCACCAGTGTCGTATAAAATATATCAGACGTGTTTACCTGTGGTGGAATCGGTTGACCTATGACTTTGCGATCAAATGTTTTCGGTTCCCATTGGAGAGGCACGTCCTTTCGTCTACTAATCGCACGGTTTTGCCGTGCGATCGCAGAACACAGACACTAAACTTATTACAGTGAACAGAGACGTCAATGAACGAACGGACAGATCATAACATCACAAAAATAAGAAAGTAAACTTTTCACTCGAGGGAAGACTTTTTTTTTTTTTTTTTAATCTCATTTTGTTCGTTTTCGTTCGTTGTATCTGCTCGGGGCGGACGTCGAAAGACACCCATGTCAGTTCGTTGTTGACCCCATTAACTCAGGTTTTTTATTACAGAGGACAGCTAGCCCTCTGACCAAACACGCTGAGTTACCGTGCCGGCTACTGACTTGAACCAAGGACCTCTCGTTCCGCAGCTGCTCACGCTAACCACGGGACTACGGCGCTCGTGAGTTTCAGCTATCCTTGATGTTGCCTATCTTGCGCATGGACTACTCAGTTTGTATATTTTCCTTATTTTTTTCATAATTCCACACAACTTCTTCCTGTTTTCTCGATTGATCTGTGTTCAGTTCTTCAAGGCCTGTCCACTGTGCCAACTTATAACTAAATCTGAGGGGGGTGCGATGTGGACGTTCCCTTGAGAGTGAAATACTTATCGGTTAGTGTACGTTTTGGACATGAACTGAGCAGAGGTAACATGTATAAAGCGTGTGGGCGGGCAAAACGAATACTCGCAGTGCTCCTCTTGTGGTCCAGACGAGAGTACGGCGCGCTGGCCTAAGTTACGGCCGGTTCACTGTGGTTGTCAAGGAGTGTACGCGGCGGCGCAGCGCAGCGCGGCGCGGCAGTACGGGAGCAATCAATCTGGCAGCCGGCGGCGGGATGCGCGCGCAGCATTCCCCCTCCACCGCGCCCTGCCGCGCCGAGCAGCGCCGCGCCGCGAAATATGGCCGACCGCGGCTAAGCACGCAAGTCACGGCCGGGCAAACACCGCCGCCGTCCGGCCACACATTATAAATTGGCCGCGAGCGCGCCTCCCCGATGGAGTTCCACTTTTCCGACCGCGCTACTGCGCAGGCCCTGCGCTGGCTGGCTCCTCTGATCACTCGCGCGACGGACTTTTCAGTTTCGCTTGTCGCTACGAGCATCAGTTCCGAAACTAAAGCCTTCCGTTTATTCTCGCGCACGTACAACGGGTACAGAAAGCACATTAACACCAAAACAGAGCAAGATTCATCCGAATACTGTTGTGTGTCCACGCTCTACAGAGTCAAACTTTCAGGGAACACCTCACGCGTAGAGGAAGAAAATATGTTACAGTGATAGGGGAGCTCAGTTTCTACGCTTCTTCAGTATATTAATCATCTTCTTTAAACGAAACCTCACCGTGAACAGCAAATTTGCCCTTTAGTGAGTGTTGACACACTACTGAATGAACCATTCTTGTCTTTATATACAGGGTGGTCCACTGATCGTGACCGGGCCAAATATCTCACGAAATAAGCGTCAAACGAAAAAACTACAAAGAACGAAACTTGTCAAGCTTGAAGGGGGAAACCAGATGGCGCTATGGTTGGCCTGCTAGATGGCGCTGCCATAGGTCAAATGGATATCAACTGTGTTTTTTAAATAGGAACCCCCATTTTTTTAATTACATATTCATGTAGTACGTAAACAAATATGAATGTTTTAGTTGGACCACTTTTTCCGCTTTGTGATAGATGTCGCTGTAATAGTCACAAACATATGGCTCACAATTTTCAAAAAAATGTTCAAATGTGTGTGAAATCTTATGGGGCTTAACTGCTAAGGTCATCAGTCCCTAAGCTTAAACACTACTTATCCTTAATTATCCTAAGGCCAAACACACACACCCATACCCGAGGGATGACTCGAACCTCCGCCGGGACCAGCCGCACAGTCCATGACTGCAGCGCCTTTGACCGCTCGGCTAATCTCTCGCGGCGCTCACAGTTTTAGACGAACAGTTGGAAACAGGTAGGTTTTTAAAATTAAAATACAGAACGTAGGTACTTTTGAACATTTTATTTCGGTTGTTCCAATGTGATACATGTACCTTTGTGAACTTAACATTTCTGAAAACGCATGCTGTTACAGCGTGATTACCTGTAAATACCACATTAATGCAATAAATGCTCAAAATGATATCCGTCAACCTCAATGCATTTTGCAATACGTGTAACGACATTCCTCTCAACAGCGAGTAGTTTGCCTTCCGTAATGTTCGCATATGCATTGACAATGCGCTGACGCATGTTGTCAGGCGTTGTTGGTGGATCACAATAGGAAATATCCTTCAGCTTTCCCCACAGAAAGAAATCCGGGGACGTCAGATCCGGTGAACGTGCGGGCCATGGTATGGTGCTTCGACGACCAATCCACCTGTCATCCTGTCATGAAATATGCTATTCAATACCGCTTCAACCGCACGCGAGCTATGTGCCGAACATCCATCGTGCTGGAAGTACATCACCATTCTGTCATGCAGTGAAACATCTTGTAGAACATCGGTAGAACATTACGTAGGAAATTAGCATACATTGCACCATTTAGATTGTCATCGATAAAATGGGGGCCAATTATCTTTCCTCCTATAATGCTGCACCATACATTAACCCGTCAAGGTCGCTGATGTTCCACTTGTCGCAGCCATCGTGGATTTTCCGTTGTCCAATAGTGCATATTATGCCAGTTTACGTTACTGCTGTTGGTGAACGACGCTTCGTCGCTAAATAGAACGCAAGCAAAAACTCTGTCATCGTCCCGTAATTTCTCTTGTGCCCAGTGACAGAACTGTACATGACGTTCAAAGTCGTCGCCATGCAATTCCTGGTGCGTAGAAATATGGTACGGGTGCAATCGATGTTGATGTAGCATTCTCAACACCGACGTGTTTGAGATTCCCGATTCTCTCGCAATTTGTCTGCTACTGATGTGAGGATTAGCCGCGACAGCAGCTAGAACACCTTCTTGGGCATCATCATTTGCTGCAGGTCGTGGTTGTGGTTGACGTTTCACATGTGGCTGAACACTTCCTGTTTCCTTAAAAAACGTAACTATCCGGCGAACGGTCCGGACACTTGGATGATGTCGTCCAGGATACTGAGCAGCATACATAGCACACACCCGTTGGGCACTTGGATCACAATAGCCATACATCAACACGATATCAACCTTTTCCGCAATTGGTAAACGGTCCATTTTAACACGGGTAATGTATCACGAAGCAAATACTGTCCGCACTGGCGGAATGTTATGTCATACCACATACCTATACGTTTGTGACTATTACAGCGCATTCTATCACAAAGCGAAAGAAGTAGTCAAACTAAAACATTCATATTTCTTTACGTACTAGACGAATATGTAATAAAAAATGGGAGTTCCTATTTTAAAAAAACGCAGTTGATATCCGTTTGACCTATGGCAGCGCCATCTAGCGGGCCAACCATAGCGCCATCTGGTTTCCCCCTTCAAGCCAGACGAGTTTAGTTCTTTGTAGTTTTTTCGCTTGATGCTTATTTCGTGAGATATTTGGCCCGGTCACTATCAATGAACTACCCTGTATATGAAGATGGTATCTGTTCTTTCGGATATGTCCGAAAGAACAGATACTATCGATGACCATGCAGCTCGTCAGAATGAAATTACAATGAAATGAATACCCCTAGTTAAAGCTCACCGGCCATTTGACCATCTTCTTCTGTGCCAATCCCCGCCTATGAGTATACTTCCATTGCATTGTACGAGTAGTAGACCGTTGTTGTTACGTGCTTGATGCTAGAAGAGCAATGGAGTTTGTCCCATATCAACACTAGAGCAATGCAGGGAGTCGCATGACATCATTACTTTCTTTCGATTGGAACAACAAATACTGGAAATGAACCTAAGAATTACAACCTAATGATTACAACTTACTGTACATTCTAGGTAAACAAGACGGTTTTTGAAAATTTCGTGTGAGGAAGCATTTCAAGTAGTGCTGTTACATTCTATTTCTGTGTGTTTCTCATGATTAATGCGCCTATGAACAGAAGTTGAAACTGAACTCTAACATGGAAATAATGCGTTTCCTGACCAGTGTCCAAACAACATATTTTACTTTCTGTATGTGTGAGGAATTTTTCTTGAGCAGTTCGGCCGTACCTTTTCGTTATATACCGTTTTAAAGGCCAGTAACTTTATGCAAAAAAGCCCCGAAGAGGAAAAAAATAGGAAAGAGTGAAACCTTTTGCAATAATCTCAGTTTGATGTCGTAGTTAAAATATTAAAAATCTCCGAAGCTAAGGACTATGGAATCTGGGCTATGACGTCATCAATATGGCCGCCGTCAGAATTTCTAGAGTAATTTTTAAACGGATGTAAACCCCACAGAACTAATATAAAAAGATAGTTTTGCACCAAATTACAGAGGAACAGTTGAAAAATGTTTATGTGGCAATATCTAACATATATCTAACATTAACTCTGAGTTATATTAACTAAAAATGAGAAAAAAAAGTTTCGCTATGAATAACTGAGTAGTTATGCAACAAAGCGATAGTGTTTTTTCATTAATTATGTAACGCTTTCTCAGAACTGTAAAATAATGTCAATATGTTTTTCCTATAATTGATAATAAGGGAGTTATCTGAATTTATTTACCGTTAGGTGTGACTGTTCACTTGTCAGACTCACGTTCTGTAATAAAATTTTCCTACATTTTCTCAAGGAGATATTTTTAGATCTTAAGGAGTTTCCACTATATGTGAATATTCTTCAGGGATAGTGAAACACGTGCTTAGTTCGTCGCTCAAACTATTGCCCGCATTTCACCAAGAAGCTGTACGAATATTTTAAACAACAAGCAACGGGTACTATTGAAATCTGAGTTGAAAGGCTTTTATGGCTTTCACAGCTAGGAGTTTGGAAGCTTCGTTGTTTTAATTAGCACATGATACTGAGACTACCCTTGGGATTTTCCTGATCGTTGAATGTTTTCACTAGACTAACAGAATATTTGTGCATACAAAGACAATTAAAATGCCCACAATACCTTGTTATTGTGAATTTTATTTTAAGATTTCTAAGTTGACAAACCCTGAATAAACTAAAAATTTATTTGCGTTTGTATGTTTCTATACATAGATTAAATGCGGGTCGATGCAATAACTAAAATGAAGTACGTTTCTTTTGTATTTTCAGGTTCCTGAGTAACTGATCAATTATTTCCCATTGTGGAGGTGGAAGCGGCGTCCCTTATATGCAACAATATCTGCTATCACAGCAGGAAACAGTAACTGTTACTCGTGCAATCGATACTCCAGTGAAAAGCAGTCTTCAAGGTAAAGACAGTTTATACGAAAAGTGAACTGTCACCGGAACTACACACGTGCGAGTAGTATTGCGGCGTTTGATCAACACTCTCTTTCAAAAATTCCAAAGCTGAGACCCAATATCTCTACTTTGACTTCAAGCAGCATTGCCTCTTCTGTGGAGAGGAATATGATATACACATTGATAAAAATTTGCCTCTCGAGCGCCGAAATGTTTACGAAGTGCGAAGCACAAAAAGCAAACAGTCTTTTTGGAGTGCTGCTAAATCTCGTAATGATGAATGAGGACGAAATGTTACAATTTGAGAGGAAAGTGTTATTGATTCAGTTGCTGCTGAAGCCAAAAACCATAACAGCTTCTACAAGAAGTTTTTGAAAACGCGGTCATCTCGGAAGAAAGGATGGACAGAGGGTAAAGATATGCTCGAAGCTCATCAGAAACTTTTTTCTTAGTTAGAGGATTGTGATAAATGCCACGGTCTATGAATGAATTGCTGCAACGATTAATGAAATATGCTCAGAGAAATCCCTGCGAAAAGAGCTTCAGGATCATTTTGGGAGTAACATTATCATAACTAACACGACAGGACGAACACCTACAATTGTGTGTCTTCGCAGAATTGGCCGCAGCATTCTCACAAATGCTTGGTACGCACAAGGAGAGGACGATGCTGTGGCAGAACGTGTGACGACAGTGGAAACAGCACCTGCCACCGTGAGAGAAGACGTACGATCCATGGTACAGCAGGCTGATACGTACCTGCCACCAGATACGACGTTCCTGAACAGCACGGAAGTCGTCCCAGAAACACCCACCACCTTCATTTCTGATATTTGCGAGGGACCCTATGGTGAAGAAGACAATGTGAAACGAAAAATTGACGTCATTTTTCATGCTATTACTGCGCCAGATCGAGCTCTTTCCTTTATCCATACAGTTAAGATTGGCCGTATATGTATACAGACATGTTGGGTCTCGCCAGCTTGTAGACATGCTTCATAACATGGGTATTTCCACATCTTACGAAGAAGTCCGTCGTTACGACGCATCACCTTTACTAAAAGATCCACCAAATGTTCATCAAAATTCTCTGAAGCAGTTTGCTTAGACAAAGCAGATGTCCGGATTAGCCGCGACAGCAGCAAAAACACCTACTTGGGCATCATCATTTGTTGCAGGTCGTTGTTGACGTTTCACACGTGGCTGAACACTTCCTGTTTCCTTAAATAACGTAACTATCCTGCGAACAGTCCGGACACTTGGATGATGTCGTCCAGGATACCGAGCAGCATACATAGCACACGCCCGTTGGGCATTTTGATCACAGTAGCCATACATCAACACGATATCGACCTTTTCCGCAATTGGTAAACGGTCCATTTTAACACGGGGAATGTATCACGAAGCAAATACCGTCTGCACTGGCGGAATGTTATGTCATACCACATACTTACACGTTTGTGACTATTACAGCGCCATCTATCACAAAGCGAAAGAAGTAGTCCAACTAAAACATTCATATTTCTTTACGTACTACACGAATATGTAATAAAAATGGGGGTTCCTATTTTAAAAAACGCAGTTGATATGCGTATGAACTATGGCAGCGCCATCTAGCGGGTCAACCATAGCGCCATCTGGTTTCCCCCTTCAAGCTAGACGAGTTTCGTTCTTTGTAGTTTTTTCGTTTGATTCTTATTTCGTGAGATATTTGGCCCGGTTACTATCAATGGGCCACCCTGTATAATGTACGAGGGTTGAATGAAAAGTAATGCCTCCACCTTCGTTAATTCGGATTGGATGAGAATATTTTAATGAATCAAACGCAGAAATAATCCTTAGAATGTGATCTATAATTACCAATATTGACTTTTTCACACAATCACCAGCCAACTGGATATATTTCAGACACGAACAAGTTTTCTGAAGCCGTCAAGGAAGAAGTCGACACTCTGTTTCCGCAACCACAGTCCCACAGTGTGAAGCAGCGGTCAGGTAGAAGAGGGCAGCCAGACCACGAGCGGTCACCCGACACGAACGTTGCCAACCAACCGACGGGATGTCGGCCTGTTGCTTGTAGTCGACGCTGATCCCGCTGAAGTACTCCGGTATCCTCGCTCTGCTTATGCCCTCCTTGCGGCCGGCCGCTGTGTCCGAGCGGTTCTAGGAGCTTCAGTCTGGAACCGCGCCACTGCTACGGTCGCAGGTTCGAATCCTGCCTCGGGCATGGATGTGTGAGATGCCCTTAGGTTAGTTAAGTTTAAGTAGTTTTAAGTTCTAGGGGACTGATGACCTCAGATGTTAAGTCCCATAGTGCTCAGAGCTATTTGAACCATTTGCACCTCCTTTCGCAGCTCGTGGCTTCGGCAGCTCGGGCCTCGTGACCATTTCTTGTCGATACGCTACCGCCAATCCGCAAACTTCGTGCCTCCCTCTCGGGCCAGCGAACCCCGTATATATATCGGCAAGGAAAGACCTTCTAAGGACACAACCCACAGATACCTACATCTACACACATACTCCGCAATCCACCATACGGTGCGTGGCGGAGGGTACCTCGTACCACAACTAGCATCTTCTCTCCCTGTTCCACTCCCAAACAGAATGAGGGAAAAATGACTGCCTATATGCCTCTGTACGAGCCTAAATCTCTCTTATCTTATCTTTGTGGTTTTTCCGCGAAATGTAAGTTGGCGGCAGTAAAATTGTACTGCAGTCAGCCTCAAATGCTGGTTCTCTAAATTTCCTCAGTAGCGATTCACGAAAAGAACGCCTCTTTTCCTCTAGAGACTCCCACCCGAGTTCCTGAAGCATTTCCGTAACACTCGCGTGATGATCAAACCTACTAGTATCAAATCTAGCAGCCCGCCTCTGAATTGCTCCCTCAATCCGACCTGATAGGGATCCCAAACGCTCGAGCAGTACTCAAGAATAGGTCGTATTAGTGTTTTGTAAGCGGTCTGCTTTACAGATGAACCACATCTTCCCAAAATTCTACCAATGAACCGAAGACGACTATCCGCCTTCCCCACAACTGCCATTACATGATTGTCCCACTTCATATCGCTCTGCGATGTTACGCCCAAATATTTAATCGACGTGACCGTGTCAAGCGCTACATTACTAATGGAGTATTCAAACATTACAGGATTCTTTTTCCTATTCGTCTGCATTAATTTACATTTATCTATATTTAGAGTTAGCTGCCATTCTTTAGACCAATCACAAATCCTGTCCAAGTCATCTTGTATCCTCCTACAGTCACTCAACGGCGACACCTTCCCGTACACCACAGCATCATCAGCAAACAGCCGCATGTCGCTATCAACCCTATCCATAAGATCATTTATGTACATAGAAAACAACAGCGGATCTACCACACTACTGTGGGGCACTCCAGATGATACCCTCACCTCCGATGAACACTCACCATCGAGGACAACGTACCAGTTTTATTACTTAAGAAGTCTTCGAGCCACTCACATACTTGGGAACCAATCCCATATGCTCGTACCTTAGTTAGGAGTCTGCAGTGGGGCACCGAGTCAAATGCTTTCCGAAAGTCAAGGAATATGGCATCATGGATCGCAAGGTATCATGGAAAAAAGGGCGAGTTGCGTTTCGCAGGAGCGATGCTTTCTAAAGCTGCGCTGATGCATGGACAGCAACTTCTTTGTCTCAAGGAAATTCATTATATTCGAACTGAGAATATGTTTGAGAATCCTGCAACAAACCGATGTTAAGGATATTGGTCTGTAATTTTGAGGATCTGTCCTTCTACCCTTCTTATACACAGGCTTCACCTGCGCTTTTTTCCTGTCGCTCGGGACTTTACGTTGGGCAAGAGATTCGCGATATATGCAAGCTAAGTAAGGAACCAATGCAGTAGAGTACTCTCTGTAAAACCGAATTGCAATCCCATCAGGACCCGGCGATTTATTTATTTTCAACCCATTCAGCTACTTCACCAACTCTCCCTCACAGATACTGTCCATGGGGCCGCAAGAGGGATAGTCGATACTACACCTGAGCCAGTGGCGCCAGACAGAACAGTCAAACTCAACGGCGCCACGGCTCAATGACTAACCACTATCTTTCGGCCACTGTTTTTATCTCACTGGACGACTTGAAGACACGACGAACGTGCTGCAGGAACTCCCTAGTAAAACTCGGACTGATTTATGGGTCAAATGGCTCTGAGCACTATGTGACTTAACATCTGAGGTCATCAGTCCCTAGACTTAGAACTACGTATACGTAAGGACATCATACACATCCATGCCCGAGGCAGGATTCGAACCTGCGACCGTAGCAGCAGCGCGTTTCCGGATGGAGGCGTCTAAACCGCTCGGCCACAGCGGCCGGCTCAGACTGACTAACAGCTTGCAATTGACAATTAATGACCGTGCAACGTTACTTGAGTGTGGGTCTCTCCCTGGTGCCGCTGCCGCTCCAAGGAGAGTGATTTTCTCGGGCAGTGTGATTGGTTTGCGCGCAGCCATGTTCCTGCTGCGGACACCTGTCCACGTATTCTGGTACCAACTGTCTCAAACTATACTTGTGTGGTGTCTCAGTGCACCATAGTTTCGCCACTGGAAGGCGCTCGTATCCGTTATCTGGCCGCGACTTAGGTGTCGTGAAAAGGAAGTGACGAATGTGCGACCGAGTACTTATTCCAGATCAGTGTCTGTCATTTATCACCGAATCCAGCCGCCTTCGTCGCTTTAAAGTTTATGCAGCCAAATTAAGAGAAATAGGATCCTTGTATACGAAAAGATAGTCAACTTAGCTGAAGCAATGGCCAGAGGCACTAGAAAACAGGACATTTGCCCCCTATTAGCTTCTGTAGTGTGAGCACAGTTAAAAAAATTAGGCTTTCTCAAACAGAAGCATACGATGAGAAGTTTCCACGAACAAGAAGAAGAAAGATGGTATTGAGAAACGACTGAAGTACATTATAGATGGATAGTATCAAGTCTTATAATAAGCTGAAGGCTTTGCCTATAACACAAGCGGATGAAGATGGCTGAAAAGAGTCTAGAACAAATTGTTTTCGTGACATGTTTTGTGTTAATTTTTGTATAAAGTTAGGGCAGTTTTGTGACAGTTAGGGTTTTAAAGATATTAAACATATTCATTGGTTTGGGTTCATAAGCATTGAGAAACAGTAAGTTGTTTGATCATAATTTAAATGCACTTGATACCATGATTACGTACTGTAATTTTTCTGTATAATAATACTCTCTAGAGAGATCTATATACTTTATATTACATTATTTACAATCGAAATAGTGTCATTCATCAAATATAAGTTTTTCCTTCCTATTTAATTCTCTAAGTGTCAGTTTGCCAGGTTGAGATTCATTGGGAGAGTCCTTAGAAAATGTAGTCCATCAACAAAGGAGGTGGCTTACAAAACACTCGTTCGACCTATATTTGAGTATTGCTCATTAGTGTGGGATCCGTACCAGGTCGGGTTGACAGAGGAGATAGAGAAGATCCAAAGAAGATCGGCACTTTTCGTCACAGGCTTATTTGGTAAGCGTGAAAGCGTTACGGAGATGTTTAGCAAACTCAAGTGGCAGATTCTGCAAGAGAGGCGTTCTGCATCGCGGTGTAGCTTGCTGTCCAGGTTTCGAGAGGGTGCGTTTCTGGATGAGGTATCGAATATATTGCTTCCCCCTACTTATACCTCCCGAGGAGATCACGAATGTAAAATCAGAGAGATTCGAGCGCGCACGGAGGCTTTCCGGCAGTCGTTCTTCCCGCGAACCATACGCGACTGGAACAGGAAAGGGAGGTAATGACAGTGGCACGTAAAGTGCCCTCCGCCACACACTGTTGGGTGGCTTGCGGAGTATAAATGTAGGTGTAGATGTAGTAGCACTTGCAACCTAAATCCTCAATTATTTGATGGATGTATTCCAATCTCTGTCTTCCTCTAGTACCACGGAAGTCATTCCCTGATGTCTTAACAGATGTCCTACCATCCTCTACGTTCTCCTTATCAGTGTTTTCCACATATTCCTTTCCTCTCCGAGTCCGCGCAGAACCTCCTCAGACGATACTTTGAGCAAAGTAGTGTCTCTCTTATACCAGCGCCTTCTGAGCGTTCTAAAAGAAGGATAAATGCTGATGAAATTATTCAGTACACGACGTGAGGAAATGGCGCGGAAAATAGCTGATACACGTAGGGAGCAGCAAATGGAAATATTGTCATGACTGCAGGAGGGAGATAATAAGCGCCGAGGATGGAAGAAATGCGCGTCTGGGGACCTACGGAGCGCTCTGTGTCGTGAGATAAGGGCAGAGGCTGTTATGACAGCAAGTGTCCCTGGGGCGCGCCTTCATAGCGCGATCTTGGGCGCCGCCTGTCGGCCTGCGTGTTATTTAATTGGCCGGGGCAGCAAATGTGGCGCCGAGGACGAGCCCTGTGGAAGGGTAAGGGCGAGGGCGAGGGAGGGCGCCGTTCGTCCCCTGCACTCGTTTTCCAGGCGGCTGCTCAGTTTTTGCCTGCCTGATGGACGTGTTTATTAGCGCGTTATGAGCAGACGAGGGTGCCCGCGCGATCTCCGGGGACGCCCTATCGCAAGCGGCATTCTGCCGTTCACAGCTGCCCTTTCATGCGGCTGACGATGCTTCTCCGTGCGATGATCCGGAGACAGTTCGAGTCTTGGGGAGCGTGTTCGCGTTCAGATATCGTGTCGTATCGATGCAGTCATAAAATTCTTGCATCAGCCAACTGCTAACGAACAATAGGATTATCATCACTAGCCATTTGTCATTCGTATTGGGACAGAGGACTCCTTTATACTTTTTTTTCTGGATTACGTTCTACAACTATTCGGATCCAAGTTGTAAGGTGGCTACAAAGTCCGCAACCATTCATCATCAGAAAATAAACCGTATTGTCACATTAATGTGACTACCGCCTAAGTACGAAGTCAACGTGCAATAACCACTCACAGACGGCAGGTGGCAGCTGTAGCAATGGAGGATATACAAGGTGATTTTTTTCCACCATGTACAAACTCTAGGGATTGATCGATAAGAAGATACACTACTGGCCATTAAAATTGCTACACCAAGAAGTAATGCAGATGATAAACGGGTATTCATTGGACAAACATATTATACTAGAACTGACATGTCATTACATTTTCACGCAGTTTGGGTGCATAGAGCCTGAGAAATCAGTACCCAGAACAACCACCTCTGACCGTAATAACGGCCTTGATACACCTGGGCATTGACTCAAACAGAGCTTCGATGGCGTGTACAGGTATAGCTGCCCATGCAGCTTCAATACGATACCACAGTTCATCACGAGTAGTCACTGCCCTATTGTGACGAGCCAGTTGTTCAGCCACCATTGACCAGACGTTTTCAATTGGTCAGAGATCCGGAGAATGTGCTGCCCAGGGCAGCAGTCGAACATTTTCTATAGCCAGAAAGGCCCGTACAGGACCTGCAACATGCGGTCGTGCATTATCCTGCTGAAATGTAGGGATTCGCAGGGAACGAATGAAGGGTAGAGCAACGGGTCGCAATACATCTGAAATGTAACGTCCATTGTTGAAAGTGCCGTCAATGCGAACAAGAGGTAACCGAGAAGTGTAACCAATGGCACCCCATACCATCACGCCGGGTGATACGCCAGTATGGCGATGACGAATACACGCTTCCAACGTGCGTTCACCTCGATGTCACCAAACACGGATGCGACCATCATGATGCTATAAACAGAATCAGGATTCATAGGAAAAAATGACGTTTTGCCACTCGTGCACCCAGGTTCGTCGTTGAGTATACCATCGCAGGCGCTCCTGTCTCTTATGCAGCGTCAAGGGTAACCGCAGCCATGGTCTTCGAGCTGATAGTCCGTTCTGCTGCAAACGTCGTCTAACTGTTCGTGCAGATGGTTGTTGTCTTGCAAACGTCCCCATCTGTTGACTCAGGGATCGAGACGTGGCTGCACGATCCGTTACAGCCATGGGGATAAGATGCTTGTCATCTGGACTGCTAGTGATACGAGGCCGTTGGGATCCAGCACGGAGTTTCGTATTACCCTCCTGAACCCACCGAGTCCATATTCTGCCAACAGTCATTGGATCTTGACCAACGCGAGCAGCAATGTAACGATACGATAAACCGCAATCGCGATAGGCTGCAATACGACCTTTATCAAAGTCGGAAACGTGATGATACGTATTTCTCCTCCTTACACGAGGCATCACAACGACGTTTCACCCTGCAACGCCGGTCAACTGCTGTTTGTGTATGAGAAATCGGTTGGAAACTTTCCTCATGTCAGCACGTTGTAGGTGTCGCCACCCGCGCCAACCTTGTGTGAATGCTCTGAAAAGCTAATCATTTGCATATCACAGCATTTTCTTCCTGTCGGTTAAATTTCGCGTCTGTAGCACATCATCTTCGTGGTGTAGCAATTTTAATGGCCAGTAGTGTAAGAAACAAAGATAAAAGGTGTAATGAACTTATCTCCGAAAATGCACGGTTTCCATACTAGAGAGCATTTATTCAATCATACATTGTTACAGAGACTTCGGTCTAATACGCGCTGTACCGTGCCGCCACAGGTACAGTAGCGTATGTGTTGATAATGGTTTACATGTGCAATACATGCATGTACGTGCCGTAGCATGTTCTGTCTCACACGTTCACATCGGCCAGGGTGCATCCGAACAGTGTGAAAGGCAGCATGAATACGCTGCTCGATTGTCTCCAGATCTGGAATGGGCTCCATAACCAGAATTGAGATCCGGTGAACGAGCAGACCGCGCAACTGGACCCTCTCGTCCGATCCATCTATCAGGAAAGACAAGACTAAGATGCGTTCAGATGTTAACGGCGAAGTGGGCTGGAGCACCATCATGTAGCAGCCACATAACCCTTTGAACCATCAATAGCACTTCTTCCAGCAGTGGAGGCAAAGTCAACCGCAAGAAATGCCGATAGTTCCGGCATGTTAGGCGACGTGGAAGGAAGACTGGCCCCAAAATATGGTCGCCTTCCGGTCCACACATTTCGGCTGAACCGATGCCGATGATTCGCTGTCACCAAACCATGGGAGTTATGCATACTATCTGAGAGACGACTGTTACGAAAGTTGAAGACACCACTCCGAGTAAAGGTGGCCTCATCTGTGAGTAGGATGGATGACACAAATCACCGAGTCGTGGTTGACTGGTGAGGAAACCAGTGACAAATTGCTCCTTGTATGGAAAGTCTGTCCCTAGTACGCCCTGCCCACGATGTAAGTGATAATTGTCATGGAGAATGTTCCACACAGTCTCCCGGCTTACCGTGCACGGCGTGCCAATTGCCTGGTACTGACACGGCGGTCGCCTTTCTGTCTCAGACAAACGGCGGAACACTGTTGCAAACATTGAATGCTGTGGTTGTTGTCGGCGGGGTTAGGTCTCGTGATACAACCTTGCTGCCCGCCGCCCGTTGCCATTTGCCTGGTGCATGGTGAGTCAGCAAAATAAGTGAATCGGACGCAACATTACCATATTGCAGTAGAGAGCGCTGGGGCACGACGTACGAGGAACAGTACCGTCCTCTAGGAGGAAACCAGCGGTTTGAGGCGTCATGTCACAGACGCGCCCCCCCCCCCTTCCCCCCCTCCCCCCCCCCCCCCCCCCCCCCGGAGGAGGTTTTAGTCCTCCCTCGGGCATGGGCGTGTGTGTTGTTCTTAGCATTAGGTAGTTTAAGTAGTGTGTAAGTCTAGGGACCGATGACCTCAGCAGTTTGGTCCCTTAGCAATTCACACACATGTGATCATTTTTTAGGAGGAAATCATGCATACTGTAACTGTGGCTGCATGGTACTGTGTCTATTAGACGGCAGCCTCTGTAAGAAAGTAGGATTTATTAAATGGTCTCTAGCATGGAAACCATACATTTCCGGACACAAGTTCATCAGACCTTTTTTGTTTCGTATCCGCTCATCGAACAATTTCTAGAGTTTGTACACGGTGGAAAATCACCCTGTATAAACTACCCCAGAAAACAGTGTAGTCGTTGTCATAATGCAGAAACGGAGCGATTTATTTAATGTCCAAGGGAATGCTCACTGGCTTTTAGGTTAAGGTTGGAAGCATTTCCGAAACGGCCAAGTCTGCAAATTGTTCTCCTGCGGCCGTATTTAAAGAATACTGTGCATGACGAAATGACGCTATCGAAAACCGGCACCGAGGTAACCTGTACAGGCAGAATCTGTGACGAGAGTACCATGTACCTACAGGCATGCTACGCTGCACCTCTTCCGCCGCTACAATGCTATTCTTGCGTCTGATACTAGGCCATTCAGAAACGGTTGTCAAAGGCATTGTCAGTCTGCAAGCGCCTCGGACGTCTCACAGCTTCCGTCTGCAAAAGCATATTTTTAAAATTCAGATGCCACAGAGGATTTTGTTGAGCTGGGGGAAGCGGTCTCACAGGGACCCTTTGCCGTTCATTTTACGCATTTAGCATCCCACCGTGATGACGCCACAGAAGGACACAGAATAGAAGCGAGCATGAGCACTCTTAGCTGCCTCGAATCATCCAAATTTCGTCAAATAGTTTTGAACGGTCCCTAGTGGTTCCAACCTGTACACGAGAGAAAAAATTGCGGTCGCGCTGCGCTCCAAACAGGTGCGATCACGTTCGACAGGCTCAGTCTCCTTACAGAAGGATTGAAATGCATGAGGTTGTCAGCAGTCTCAAAGGTTGTGAAGAACATGTTCCTGTTGCTCTTAGCACTGCGAAGTTCGTTTTCGATCGCGAAATGTGTGGGAAACAACGCCCTAGGTAAAGGCCCTTCATGCCACCCCCTCCGACTTTTCTTGCCGATTCTGAACGCCGGTGTAACTGAAAAGTTTTCCTCGGCTACTCGTAAGAAAATCGGGTGATTTCAACGTTGGTTGTCGTGTTTCTGACCACCATCGCATAGGCGTCAAAAGAAGTGGTGAAACATGGGTAAGAGAGATATTACGACATTCCGATCGTGTGACGCGGTGGTAATGGACAGAACTGTAATGAAATTTGGTGCCAATGTGGTATCATCAAGCCACTTTACACGTTAGATATCCTTCTGAGCCGTGGCCTTTTCTTTGCAAGTATTTGAAGCCTCGTCAAGCCTGAGGGTGACGTTGTAGGGCGCCATGCTTTTGCACTATACAGAGAAGACTGGACGCACCTTTGAGCCAAATTTCAAAGTTTAGTGCCGCAGTGGGTGGGAATTAATAACGTTGCTGAGTGAATTATCGCTGCATGCACTGGGTACTTTTTCGGGACAAATAGTGGTAGTACAGACTAATCCGAATAAAACATTCCACATTAAGTGTGTCCATTTTTTATTACTTGCAGATAAAAAGCTGATCACAAAGTTTTCCTTCCACGTGTTGTTACAATGATTGCTGTGGGGTTATTTATCGATCGGCATGGTGGTTTTGAAGTTCATGTTTTGTGCTTGAGTACACATAATTGATTTTTTCGCCTGTGATTGTGATTTGTTGACCAATTCTACCCTACCGTGTAAGCATACAGCACTGATTTACAAATGCTGAGGATGCCTGTGTATTACTTGTGTAGCGGTTTTGTAATGGAAGCCTTGGTGCTTGTTGTCGGGAGTAATAGGCTATTTTCTAACGGTAGAGTACCACATTCAAGAGTGTTTGCTCATATTTTCACCAAACTGCCTGACTCTGGTGCAGCGTTCAGCAATCATACTTCATCAACAAATCTGAACAATAAAAATAGGACACCTTGTGTGGAATATTTTATTATAATTAGTCTATATTAAACAAATAATCTCCTAAAATACTTATTATTCTTCCTGAAACCCCTTTATAGAAGTGTTTCGTTTATGGATCTCTCTCTCTTCCTTTCTCTCTCTCTGTCTCTTCCCCCTCTCTCTCTCGTTTGTCGCTTGGAAGGGATCAAGTGAACGTTGGTAAAGTCAAGCACTTTGTAGAATTTCTTTGTCTTGCTGTGTTTTATATGACGTGACGATTCCTTGATGCTTCAGGATGCGCCCTTTCAACATGTCTTCTTTTGGTGAAGTTGTATCGTAAAGATTCTTCCAACTTATATTCGATTTAGTCCTTCATCGGTTACCAAGTCTACCCGTCTAATCTTCAGCATTTTCCTGCAACATCGCATTTCAAATGATTAAATATACTTCTGTTGTAAACGTTTCCTCTCCGTACAAGGCAACACTTCACCAAATACTTCCATAAAAGACTTCCTAACACTTAAATTTATATTGCACGTTAACACACTTCCCTTTTTCAGAAACAATTTACGTACTGCTGCCAATTTACACTGTATATGTTACTTACCTGTGCTGTCGTTAGTTATTTTGTAGCCCTAATTAAAAACAATTAAATTTTAATGTCTCTTTTCTAATCTGATTCTCTCAGCTTTGCCTATCTTAACATGAATTCAGGCCCTTGTCCTTGATTTATTTATGTCGACATTCACCTTAAAACCTCAAGACGCCATCTACTCAGTTCAACTGATATTTCGAGTCCTTTTCGTCTCTAGCAGAATTACAACGTTATCGGTAAATATTAACTTTTTATTTCTGCCCCATAAATGCTTACCAATTTCTCCTTGATTCCCCTTACTGTTAGCTCTATACACAGATTGAATAACATGTGGGATGGACTACAACCCAAGCGTAGTTTCTTCGCCACTATCGCTCTCTGTAGTGTCCTTCGTCCTGTAACTCAAAACATAGAGCATGTGGAACCCAATTCGTACTTTTCTCACATGTCATACTGAAAGCTATAAATCAAGGCAGTCAGGTTAATGTAGTATTCCTCGATTTCCAAACAGCATTTTACTCGGCATCATATCAACGTTTCTTATCAGAACTACGTTTGTATAGGATATCAAGAAAAATTTGTGGCTGGACTGAGAGTTTTTGCTAGGGAGGACGCGAAAAATTATCTTTTATGGAGAATCAGCGATAGATGTAGATGTTAATTCGGGTGTGCCCCAGGGAAGTGTGTTTTTGCAGTCAATGTTAATAGTAATCTCAGACTTTTCCCAGACCACACAGTTATCTTCACGTATAATGAATTACTACACTCCTGGAAATTGAAATAAGAACACCGTGAATTCATTGTCCCAGGAAGGGGAAACTTTATTGACACATTCCTGGGGTCAGATACATCACATGATCACACTGACAGAACCACAGGCACATAGACACAGGCAACAGAGCATGCACAATGTCGGCACTAGTACAGTGTATATCCACCTTTCGCAGCAATGCAGGCTGCTATTCTCACATGGAGACGATCGTAGAGATGCTGGATGTAGTCCTGTGGAACGGCTTGCCATGCCATTTCCACCTGGCGCCTCAGTTGGACCAGCGTTCGTGCTGGACGTGCAGACCGCGTGAGACGACGCTTCATCCAGTCCCAAACATGCTCAATGGGGGACAGATCCGGAGATCTTGTTGGCCAGGGTAGTTGACTTACACCTTCTAGAGCACGTTGGGTGGCACGGGATACATGCGGACGTGCATTGTCCTGTTGGAACAGCAAGTTCCCTTGCCGGTCTAGGAATGGTAGAACGATGGGTTTGATGACGGTTTGGATGTACCGTGCACTATAAGGCGTCCCCTCGACGATCACCAGTGGTGTACGGCCAGTGTAGGAGATTGCTCCCCACACCATGATGCCGGGTGTTGGCCCTGTGTGCCTCGGTTGTATGCAGTCCTGATTGTGGCGCTCACCTGCACGGCGCCAAACACGCATACGACCATCATTGGCACCAAGGCAGAAGCGACTCTCATCGCTGAAGACGACACGTCTCCATTCGTCCCTCCATTCACGCCTGTCGCGACACCACTGGAGGCGGGCTGCACGATGTTGGGGCGTGAGCGGAAGACGGCCTAACGGTGTGCGGGACCGTAGCCCAGCTTCATGGAGACGGTTGCGAATGGTCCTCGCCGATACCCCAGGGGCAACAGTGTCCCTAATTTGCTGGGAAATGGTGGTGCGGTCCCCTACGGCACTGCGTAGGATCCTACGGTCTTGGCGTGCATCCGTGCGTCGCTGCGGTCCGGTCCCAGGTCGACGGGCACGTGCACCTTCCGCCGACCACGGCGACAACATCGATGTACTGTGGAGACCTCACGCCCCACGTGTTGGCAATTCGGCGGCACGTCCACCCGGCCTCCCGCATGCCCACTATACGCCCTCACTCAAAGTCTGTCAACTGCACATACGGTTCACGTCCACGCTGTCGCGGCATGCTACCAGTGTTAAAGACTGCGATGGAGCTCCGTATGCCACGGCAAACTGGCTGACACTGACGGCGGCGGTGCACAAATGCTGCGCAGCTAGCGCCATTCGACGGCCAACACCGCGGTTCCTGGTGTGTCCGCTGTGCCGTGCGTGTGATCATTGCTTGTACAGCCCTCTCGCAGTGTCCGGAGCAAGTATGGTGGGTCTGACACACCGGTGTCAATGTGTTCTTTTTTCCATTTCCAGGAGTGTATATGAATGAAGCTGTGCAAATATTCAGACAGTTCTTGATAACATTTAAAAGAGGTGCAAAGAGTGGCAAATAGCTTTAAATGTTCAGAAATATAAAATTGTGCACTTCAAAAAACGGAAAAAACGAAGTATTCTATGACTATAATATCAATGAATCGGTCAACTCACAAAAATACCTGACTGTAACAATTTGTAGGGATATAAAATGGCATGACCACAGAGTCTCAGTCGTAGGTATAGCAGGTGGCAGACTGATTCATTGGTAGAATACAAAGGAAACGCAGTCAGTCTGTGACCTATCTTAGATTTCTGCTCGTGTGTACGGGATCCATACCAAATAGGGCTACCAGGAGATACTGAACGGATACAAAGTAGGTCAGCACGAATGGCTCCAGGTTTGTCCGACACATGGGAGAGTGTCATGAAGATGCTGGAAGGACAGAGCTTGTAGAGGCTTGTAGAAAGACGCAAACTATTCCGTGAAAACCTACTTACAAAGTTTCTATAGCCAACTTCAACTGGTGATACTAGCAATATACTACAACCAATTTTTCGCGGGCTACGGCCATGCCGCAGTGGATAGACTGGTTCCCGTCAGATCACCGAAGTTAAGGGCTGACGGGTGTGGCCGGCACTTGGATGGGTGACCATCGGGGCCGCCATGCGCTGTTGCCATTTTTCGGGGTGCACTCAGCCTCCTGATGCCAAATGAGGGGCTACTCGGCCGAATAGTAGCGGCTCCGTTCAAAGAAAACCATCATAACGACCGGGAGAGCGGTGTGCTGACCACACGCCCCTCCTATCCGCATCCTCAGCTGAGGATGACACGGCGGTCGGATGGTCCCAATGGACCACTTGTGGTCTGAAGAGGGTCTGCTTTTTTACATTTAGCGCCGATAGGGATCGTGAAGACAAGATAAGACTAATCATAGGACGCCCAGAGGCATTTCACCAATCATTCTTCCTGCAATTCATAAATGATGCAAAGGGAGAAAGTCCTGATAATTGTTATAAGAGGAAGGCAAAGAACGAAATGCTAGCATTAAAAAGGACGCAAGACAGGATTACTGTCTTTCGTTTCTACTTTTCAATCTGTACGTCGAAGGAGCAATGACGAAATTAAAAGAAAGATTAAAGAGTGGGATTAAAATTCAGAGTGAAAGGATATCAGTGATAAGATTCACTAATATTGCTATCCTCAGTCGAAAGTAAAGAAGAATACAGGCTCTGTTGGATGGAATGAACAGTCTAATCAGTACAGAATATGGATTAAAAGTAAACGGGAAAAAGACAAAAGCAATGAGAAGTGGAAGAAATGAGAACAGCGAGGAACTTAATATCAGAAATGGTGAATACGAAGTTGACGAAGTTAAGGAATTCTGCTACCTTGCAAGCAAAATAACACATAACGGACAAAACAAGGAGGACATGAAAAGCAGACTAGTACTGGAAAAAAGGGCATTCCTGGGTAAGAAAGTCTACTAATATCGAACATAGGCTTTAATTTGAGGAAGAAATTTCTGAAAACATACGTCTGGAGCATAGCATTGTGTGGTAGTGAAGGACAGTATAAAAACCGGTATAGAAGAAAATTGAAACGTTTGAGATGTGGTGCTACAGAATAGCGTTGAGAAATCCGTTGGACTGATCAGGTAACGAATGAGGGGGGTATCCGCAGAATCGGCGAAGAAAGGAACGTATCTACATCTACATCCATACTCCGCAAGCCACCTGACGGTGTGTGGCGGAGGGTACCTTGAGTACCTCTATCGGTTCTCCCTTCTATTGCAGTCTCGTATTGTTCGTGGAAAGAAAAATTCTCGGTATGGCTCTGTGTGGACTCTAATCTTTCTGATCTCTCTGATTTTATCCTCATGGTCTCTTGGCGAGATATACGTAGGAGGGAGCAATATACTGCTTGAATCCTCGGAGAAGGTATGTTCTCGAAACTTCAACAAAAGCCCGTACCGAGCTACTGAGCGTCTCTCTTGCGGAGTCTTCCACTGGAGTTTACCTATAATCTCCGTAACACTTTCGCGATTACTAAATGATCCTGTAACGAAGCGTTGGATCTTCTCTCTCTCTTCTATCAACCCTATCTGGTACGGATCCCACACCAGCGAGTAGTATTCAAGCAGTGGGCGAGCAAGTGTACTATAACCTACTTCCTTTGATTTCGGATTGCTTTTCCTTAGTATTCTTCGACTGAATCTCAGTCTGGCATCTGCTTTATCGACGATTGATTTTATATGGTCATTCCATTTTAAATCACTCCTAATGCGTACCTCCTTTTTCTATGTATTCGTAGCACATTACACTTGTCTACATTGAGATTAAATTGCCATTCCCTGCACCATGCCACAATTCGTTGCAGATCCTCCTCCATTTCAGTACAATTTTCCACTGTCACAACCTCTCGATACACTACAGCATCATCCGCAAAAAGCCTCAGTGAACTACCTATGTTATCCACATGGTCATTTATATCTATTGTGAATAGCAACGGTCCTACGACACTCCCCTGCGGCACACCTGAAATCACTCTTACTTCGGAAGACCTCTCTCCATTGAGAATAACATGCTGCGTTCAGTTATTTAGGAACCCTTCAATCCAATCACACAATTGGTCTGATAGTCCATATGCTCTTACTTTGTTCATTAAACGACTGTGGGGAACTGTATCAAACGCCTTGCGGAAGTCAAGAAACACGACATCTACCTGGGAACCCGTGTCTATGGCCCTCTGAGTCTCGTGGACGAATAGCGCGAGCTGGGTTTCACACGATCGTCTTTTTCGAAAACACTGACAAGAAGAAGGGAAAGGATGACAGGAAATGTGTTGATGCATCGGGGAATAACCTCCATAGTACTAGAGGGAGCTGTAGAGGATAAAACCTGTTGGAGAAGACAGAGCTTATAATGTATCCAGCAAAGAATTGAGGACGTTGCTGCAAGAGCTACTATGAAATAAAAAGGTTGGTGCACGAGAAGAATTCGCGGCTGGCCAAACCAGTCAGAAAACAAATGACTAAAATATGCCAGCCGGTGTGGCCGAGCGGTTCTAGGCGCTACAGTCTGGAAGCGCGCGACCGCTACGGTCGCAGGTTCGAATCCTGCCTTGGGCATGGATGTGTCTGATGTCTTTAGGTTAGTTAGGTTTAAGTAGTTCTAAGTTCTAGGGGACTGATGACCTCAGATGTTAAGTCCCATAGTGCTCAGAGCCATTTGGACCATTTGTACTAAAATATGAAATAAAGTAAATAAAAAATAAGAGCTGAGGTACGGTTTCACATGTAGCTGCGACCTGTCCGTAGCCTAATGTACAGAGTGGGGCGGACACACGCGTCACGTGCCTTAAGCTCCTGAAGATGGGCTTATAATTGCCCAAAACCGGTCGCGATTGAACCAATAAAACTGTTTTCAACTGAAACGGTTTTTTATATGATTCTACCATGGAGGCGTCATTTTAACCAAACCTTAAACAATTTAAATAACTGATGAAATCGCGTCATGCTACATTGCAGTAATGAAGTGGTGTGCAGATACGATCATAGACATACAATTTACATTTTTAGAATACAGTGCTCCTTGATACTTTCTCCTGCTTTCGTAAATAGTCAAGTGTTGACTGTACTGCAGGCCGTAGATACCGTTCCTTCATGTTCTTCACAGTCGGCGACGGCTAAGCGATTGTACTAGCGCTCAGAGTTGACCATTTCTGGAGAGCGTGTGTCCTATTGATAAAGAAAGTCTCTCTGGCGGTACAGAAACGGCAGCGGAATGCAATGATCCGGCACTGTTCAGTGTTCCAACAAATTCTAGAGATGTATGGTCATTGGTCTCACATCATAATGATCAGAGCTCGATTTTATATTAGTGACTAGTGTACTTCGGTGGTCTTCGCTCTCACGATCGGGTCCAAACTAGAAAAAGGACGTAACAGTGGCGCCAAGGCATAACTGCCACTCACTGCTAAAAAGAAGTTCGCTCCATTTATCCCTTTAGTTTTCTTTTCTAGCATCCTAGCTGATACACTGGGAGCAATTAATTATCTATCTACCAGGTTCCATGGGACCATGTGAGTGAAAGCTACTTGGCTGCGGAAGGAGTACATAGTTTACAGAAAACTACTTAGAAAATTTATAAACACATGAATTTCAGAATTAGCAAGTCACTAAAAAATGTTAAAGTGTACACGTTACAGATAAAAGTTCCGAAGTAATACTTGGAAATCCTGTACAGAATACAAGGAGTGTCCCAAGAGAAAACCTCTCAACTTCGATTTGAATATTTGGAGTTTATCGCTTTTTTTCAGTTCTGCAGTAACCCTATTGAAAGCCAAACTTGCCGAATAGTGCACATTTACATCTACGTCTGTACTCCGCAAGCCACATTACAGTGTATGGTGGAGGAAACTTTGTGTACTTCTTGTCACTTCTCACTTTGCCTGTTTCAGTCCTGTGTGGTTCGCGGGAAGAGCCATTGTCGGTAAGTCTCCGTGTGGGCTGAAATCTCTCTAATGTTATCTTAACATTCTTTTCGCTAGATATACGTCGGAGGAAGCAATATACATTGGTTGACTCTTCTAGGAACGTACATTCACGGAACTTTAACTACTGACCACACTGTGATGCAGAAGGTCTCTCTTCCAGCGTCTGCCACTGGTGTTGACTCAGCATTTCCGTGACGTTTTCGCGCTTACAAAGGGATCCTGTAACGAAGCGAGCTGCTCTTCTTTGAATCTTCTCTATTTCGTCTACCAATCCTATCTGGTGCGGATCTCAGGCTAACGAGCAATATTCAAGTATTGTCAAACCAGTGTTTTGTAAGCTGCTTTCTTTGTTGATGGACCACATTTCCTGCGGATTCCTCCAGTGACTCTCAACCTGGCATCTGCCTTACACGCGATAAATTTTATGTGCTCGTCCCACGTCAGATAGATCCATACACGTACTCCCATATATACTGTATTTTATGGAAGTAACTGTTCTCAGTAACTGTTTTGCAATCATGTTATCATACAGTAAAAGGTGTTTCTGTCTATGTTTTCGCAGTACGCTACATTTGCTTATCTTGAGGATCAATTGTCACTCCCTGCAGCAAGAGCCGATTCTCGACGGGTCTTCCTACGTTTCGCTACAATTTTCTAGTGTTGTGACTTGTCTGTATACAACAGCATCATCCGCGAAAAGCCTTGTGGAGCTTCCGACGTTATCCACTAGTTCATTTACATACTAGGATCATTGCAAAAGTCATAGCAACTATTTTTTCCCGGAAATGGTAAGTGAAAGATTAGTTCATATGTAAACATTACATGTGGGGAGATGGATGAACGCACACACTGCCATTAAGATATAGCACGAGAAAAAAAAGACTAAAAAAGTTTTTTACTGTTAGTACACAATAGTACATTAAAAACTACGTGCATTGTATGGCATCACGAGTCTCTCCAAGAATGAACAGTAACTTGACGTGACACTAGATGGTAGACTTTTCCAGGAGAATACTGGAGCGTGCTTGCGAAATCTGCTCGCCTGATGGGAATGGGAACTACTGGAGCCTTATCACCTTGCGATTATGGCCTCTTACCAAAACTGAAAGATCCATCGCGTGGAACGTGCTTTCGAACACGTGAAGACATTGTCACAGCTATGACACGTGAGATCCGATGACTCGCTCAGGGTGAAGTCACAGTTATTCAGATTCTTCCATAGCATTTGCACTCTGTGACACATGGAAGACTATTTCCAGGGACTCTAAGATGTTACAGGTCCGCGTTCCTTCCCCGTACTTTTACGTACTGCTGCAATTGACAGTAAAACATGTTCTAAACCACAAAATTTGTTTGGTCTTTTTTCTCGTGCTGTATGTTTATGCTGGTGTGTGTGTTCATTCATTTCCCTTCACGTAGTATTTACGTATGAAATAACATGCGATTTCACGGGGTTTTCGAAACCCATGTTGTTTCCTACAAAGGAAATTTCCAGTCTCGGAAAATATCATAAAACTCTAGAGACGTACGGCACACTGTTACTAGAAGAGAGGCAAGTTCTTTTGCACACTCTGTGTAGAATTGAACTCGTATCCCGTCAGGTCTAGCAGCATTTCTCTGATAAGCGATTTCAGTTGCGCACACCTTTTCTTGCAGTGCCTAAGGAAGTATTGTGCAAGTGCATATCGTTTATCCGTCAAGTGTTAATAAAAAAGTGTGGTTTTTCGCGATGGGTCAATATTGTCAACAACAATCCCGTCTGTACAGGGATGGCACAGTGAGAATTCCGAGACACCTGAACAACCGCCTTCACGAAATTCGCGAATTGATATCGCTTATCATTCTGACTACCTTCTTGTGGGCTAGCAATATTCTAGATGCGTGACCAGAGTTGAACCAAAAGACAACACCATACAAGATGAAGGGTGGAAGTGAGCAAAAGTAGACAAGGCTTCACGTTTCAATGTCGGAGACAGCGAAGATTCTCCTTACAGCGAAAACATCTACATCTAGTTTCTGTACAAGACCTTGAACATGATACTTTCAAGAAAGCTTTACATCCACCCTCAGTCCTAAAACTTTCGAACGGCAGTTAAGCGTTAATTTGTTCTCTGAAAGCTATGTGCTGATGTTACCTACTATGCTGTCAATTAAATCATTAACTTTATGTTCCACGTCTTTCACAATAAGACTTGCGTCATCTGCAAACAGAAAATCTTTTGAGTTATCTGTCACGTTTAGCGACAGATAATTCATATATGTCAAGAAAAGCAACAGATCCAGAAGAGCATTCCGTGGCACCCCTCCCTCCTGCCTTTACAGTACCACAGTCAGATTCAAACCTCTTGCGAGTTTGTTGAGACAAAATTCTGCTTACTACTTTCCGGGTATGAACCATTGCTGAACTTTTCCCCTAATCCTGTAATGTTCCAGTTAGGCAAAATTAGTGTGAGGTCATAATTTGCATTTTCTTTGGTTACTCGTTTCCTGTATCCGAACTGCGAAACTGACTGCGCATTATGTTTGGTGAAACGTGCCACTAGACCCTTATACGAAGTTTTCTCAAATAAATAAATAAATTATATGGTGCACCGGTCTTCATAATCCTATCTGAAATTTATTCATAACCACTGCAGTCTTCACTTTTTAGTGATTTAATAACTGGTTCAATTTGATCTGTAGCAGCATGTGTTGTAGTTGTCTCGGATTACCAACTTTCAAGAGTTCTGCGTACTTACATGTACTAATAAAATTATAATTTAACTTGACTACTGAAACGAGAGTCCCCCGCTCGTGGTCTCGTTGTAGCTTTCTCGCTTCCCGAGTACGGGGTGCCGGGTTCGATTCCTGGCGGGATCAGCGATTTTCACGTGCCTCGAGATGACTGGGTTTTGTGTCGTCTTAATCATCATCATTTCATTCCCATTACGGTCGGAGGAAGGCACGGCAAACCACTTCCACTAGGACCATCCCTAGTACGGCGGTGCGAGTCTCCCGCATCGTTCCCCTACGCTCTGTGAAAGAGTATGGGACTTCATTTCCATTGAAACGAAGGGATTATTAAGTATTTTGCTCAACTCTAGCATTCCTAACGGTTGCATTCTTACACCAGTATTCTGCCCTGATAACTTTTTCAGTATTAGCCATATAGTTTTACAGCTATGAATTAATATCACTCCTTACACGTACAATGCAACGTTGTATGCTTGGAACTCATCAACATTGGCATCCAGAAACAGACGACAAGGATGTATACCTTGTTCATAGGATCCGCGGAACCAATGCAACTTTCAGAACTTCTGTAAATTTCCCAAAAACATGGTTCAAATGGCTCTGAGCACTATGGGACTTAACTTCTGAGGTCATCAGTCCCCTAGAAATTAGAACTACTTAAACCTAACTAACCTAAGGACATCACACACATCCATGCCCGAAGCAGGATTCGAACCTGCGACCGTAGCAGTCGCGCGGTTCCAGACTGTAGCGCCTAGAACCGCTCGGCCACCCCGACCGGCGTAAATTTCACAAACTGCGCTCTTAGATCCCGTGCCGACATCTCTGGACCGGTAAAATACTCGAAGCAAAAAAATGGTTCAAATGGCTCCGAGCACTGTGGGACTTAACGTCTGAGGCCATCAGTCCCTAGAACTTGGAACTACTTAAACCTAACTAACCTAAGGACATCACACACATCCATGCCCGAAGCAGGATTCGAACCTGCGACCGTAACGGTCGCGCGGTTCCAGACTGTAGCGCCTATAACCCCTCGGCCACCCCGGCCGGCTACTAGAAGCAACGAACTGTTCTACCAATAGTGCGAATAATATTGTTTATGCTTCGTGGAGCGTGCCTACACCGTTTACAGCACTTCGCTCTTTGTCCGTGTCCCACGTAAATTTGATGTTTATTTGTATCGCCTTTAGAGGGTTTTGTTTTTCATTTTGGACTACTGTGCATTGAAATCCAGCTGCGTCCCTTCCAATCACCTCGTACGGTGTTGGTGGTAATTGTTTGCGTTTGTCAGGTGTCTCTCAAACTGATGGTTTTCGTTTTAATATGCCTGAGATTAGCCAACAGTCCATTCCTCATTAATTATTCTGACTAACCGTGCATCTGTAGATAGTTAAAATAAATGTGTATTACTTGACGATTCCTCAGCAAGAGTAACCACTAACACTAGTAGATGAAAGTACTTACAGAACTGCTGTGAATTAAGGGGCATTGCTTTGCTCCCACTTGCACGGTTGAAAAGCAGCAGTATGATCGATTCCACAGGTTCAAATGATTAGGAGAGCAACACACAGTCTACCAATTGAGCTAGTTATTGATAAGAAATGGAGCACACATGATCGTGAGTGTACACTCCTGATGAGTTTTACATGCAGTTGTGCTAAAAAAAAGTCCCATTCCACCGTGGGATGCTATTTGTTGAGATATCGTTGTTATTACCTCGGTTAGCTTATCAACTGTATTAATATTTCGTCGACATAACGCTAAGCAGAAGTTAATTCAAAGATTATCAGAAAGAGGACTGAGAAATGGTGGTTCAACACTGGGGTGCCTGATTACATATATCCGTTGAACCTAAAAGAAGTCACAGGAGCAGTCGCGCCAGAGTTTTGCTACGGACGGATTGTCATGGACACACGGCTAAGTCGTAACTACTACGCGTCTCAAATTGCGATCACTTTAAACAACTTTTCTTACCAGAGGTTCATATTTCATGAACACCGTCTTTATGGACCATCTGCACTGAACCTCGTGATGACTGGGTGTTGTGTGATGTCCTTAGGTTAGTTAGGTTTAAGTAGTTCTAAGTTCTAGGGGACTGATGACCATAGATGTTAAGTCCCATAGTGCTCAGAGCCATTTGAGCTCACTGAACCTTTTGTTTGGCAATGAAAACTGTTGACCTTTGTTCGACGATTGGCTTCAGCCTCCTGCTAACAGTGCCAATCTCTGGAAGAGTGCTCTTCCTGAGAAATTAGATTTCTGCACAAGGTTTGTGACATCATCCACATTTCCTAGGCACAGTTAAATCATGGCGGCGCCCTCACTTCTCGTCTCAAAAGGAGCTGTTATAGGGAGTTGTCAGAAACAAAGCTTGCAAAGGTGTTGCAGGGGAGGCCGCGCTGAGAAATAGTTCTTAAGAAAAAAATTCGATACGTTGCACCGTTTCCGAGATATTTAACACTAAAGTTAGCAAATCAGATCGTCGCGCCCGAAAATTAAGGCAGCCTGTCAGAGGCACTGTCGTCAAACGTGTATTGCCACATTTTAGCTAGTGCAAGTGCTTGAATTTTAGCGCGCAATGACCTTTCTTGACTAACTTCAATGCTTAATAGCTCGGAAACGGCGTGACATAGCGATTTCTTTCCGGAGCAGTTATTTCTCAGCACAACCTCCCGAGTAACACACAATGTTTTCAGACTGTTTGACCACCCCGTATAAAATCGTCCCGGCACGCTGTAAGTGACCCCTTCAATGTCAAACACAGCTATTGTTATATTTTTGTACAACAGTCGCTGATGAGTGCTACGATGAGTGCTAAGTAAATCAGGCACTATCCACCTCCTATCTTTTGTCATCACTTCTTTTCCTTGGTTAGCCTTCTTGCTCGGAGCGGCTTAGGTTGTAAGCATCATCGTAATAGCATTTAAGGGGAACAAGAACAGAAAAAAAAGTTTCTTACACGTTTTCGGATTTTTATCTCATAAAATTCGCAGTTTTTCGAATGAGATTATATATATATATATATATATATATATATATATATATATATATATCACTTATAAACTCACATGGGAAGTATTTTATTTTATTTTTTAAAAATATAATCTACACCGGTTGAAAATGTTAAAATTTTTACGTGCATTGCTTCAAGATCTAATAAAATCGGTAATTTTTTATATAGAAGGCTGTAGATTGCTGTGTTATAAAGGTCATGTCCAGATGAGGATGGGCCCTGGGCTGAGGAAGTTGAAACAAAGTTTGAGAGAAAAGAAACTTTCTGATGGTAAAACCATAAGAGGCAGCCTGACAGACAAAATGATTGATGGACTACAGCAATATTATGGGATGGCCATTAGAAATAATACTGAGGATCTGTTGAAAATGAAGTAGGCAGTATGGACTACCTTCTTCCACAGACTGTCAACTGATGAGAAACCAGTACACCACCTTCGCCCTCCTGGACCTGATTCATGGAGTAATTAACGCAATGCACAGTACTGCTAGGGTGAAATTGCTAGAGCATATGGGAATTAATCCTCGAGCAAACTGCATCAGAGAACGTGAACGGATGGACAAGGTTCTCATTGATAAAACTGAGTATGCAGCACAGTTGGGCACTAAGGAGTCCAGAAAGAAGAAGAGAAGAAAAAACTTGGAAAAGTTCAAGAGGATGATGTACAGTAAGTGCAGGGTGCTTCTGACTGACTAAAATAAAAAATTAAGTGAGTTACATTCTTTTGAAACTTTAGAAGCTGTTCCTGAAAATTTACATTATCTGTTGCATTTTTCCCTAAATCTCAAAGACCACTTCGAGTAGAGTACTCAAATTTTCAGGGAGTGATAACATACATATCTTGAGTCTATTGAACTAAAAGAGGACCATAATGTTATGTATAATTAATATTATTTAGGATAACGTACAAAAAGTACACAAAATTTTAACCGTGTATTTAAAAAATTGTATTTCCGAAAGCAGTGGCTGAAATGCAATTATTATAGTTCAGTAGACTCAGAACATACAGTTTAATGTCCTGTAAAAGTTTCATATCAATGGCTACAGTGGTTCCTGAAATACAGGGAAGCAAGTCACTAAATTTAACACTATCGGGGTAGGGCGTTCCAACTCCCCTGCTGCTTAGTATGTAAGCATCCTCATAATAACATTTAAAGATCTGAGTAATAATATTTGTAATTTATACCTATGTCTATGTTTCACTTTCAAAGTTCTCTGCTAACCATTATCTGTAGCGATAAGATTTATCATATTCAGTGTAACTGAAGTTGGAAGGCGATCAGTTTGGCGACGAGTCGATCTACGCCCCAACCACGCACCATTAGCACTCGTCAGGAAAGTCGAACCTTTGCAATCTAAGCGTGCTTCAGGGAGTACAATCTATACTATTCCACGTAATGCAAAATTATTTGATGCAGCTCGTTTAATACAAACACCGTTCGCAGTCATCAAAGTTATCTGCTTACCAACAACGGTTTGACTCCTGATCCGTAAACGGATCGACAAAAGAGACCTTTCGCAGTGGAAAATACAATGTATGAGCGTTACTTGATTTAACTCTGATTTATGTATATGATTCCTGTGGTAGTCACTGTGACTCATCCCGAATTCCGAATAATCGAGATTTGGAAAACTAATTCATCAACAAAATATTCTCGAATTTAGCTCTCCTCTCTTTGTTAGGATGAGTTACAAGGCAACCAGTGCCTACCTGTGGCCAAGTATGCGGCATTATTTTCCTTTGTGCTGCAATATTCTTTTTGTCCTACAACCTCCACCCTCCCCCTTCACCCCAAATGTTCGAACGCGATAACCTGCAGCTTCGTGTATTCGGCGAGGGGACCCTGCCCCGGATGGAACGTGCCTCATGGATCAACGGCGCTGGCTGGTGAGCTAATCAGCCTGGATTTTTTTTGTCGTTTCCCCACATTGAAGGAGGTGAATACCGGGCTGTTACACGTGTCCCACTCCAGATACAAGTTATACAAACATTTAGGAAACGTTTTCACATTTGAACAACAGATATATTTCAGACGCAGAGAGATGGGGTTCATAGACTGTGTCCCAGGATGAGTGATGGTATCAGGCAGAGCATCCGGCCACCCACTGGCACGACATTGCCACGCCAACAAAACGACGCCGACCCTGCTGAGAAATGGGAGAAAACAAGAAAGGAAAAGAAGAATTCTTGTCTTCCTAAGCCTTTTATCACATAACTAATTGTTTTACAACTGTGGGTAATGCTGTAGCACAGCAAATAAGTTGCTGGGCATAGCTGAGCAGAACTGAGACAAACCGACCAGAAGCCGTTATTTCATTGGCTGCCTGCACATACAGTAAGAACTGCTGCTACGACATAGGGCAATTACCACATCCCCAGGCCACAAAAGGTACTAGTCATATCAGCTACGGCCCGCATCTCGTGGTCGTGCGGTAGCGTTCTCGCTTCCCACGCCCGGGTTCCCGGGTTCGATTCCCGGCGGGGTCAGGGATTTTCTCTGCCTCGTGATGGCTGGGTGTTGTGTGCTGTCCTTAGGTTAGTTAGGTTTAAGTAGTTCTAAGTTCTAGGGGACTTATGACCACAGCAGTTGAGTCCCATAGTGCTCAGAGCCATTTGAACCATATCAGCTACGTAGCACAAAGGCAGAGCCACTATAGCATTGGTGCCCTGAACGGATCACATCCAACCCATGGCTCTGAAGGCCGTATCAATACTCGTCATTTTGAGTCAAAGGTATCGCCGTCTGCCAGCAATCGGTTCTGGCAAGGGAACCTCCCCATCGGCCCCCCTCAGATTTAGTTATAAATTGACACAGTGGATAGGCCTTGAAAAACTGAACACAGATCAATCGCGAAAACAGGAAGAAGTTGTGTGGAAATATGAAAAAATAAGCAAAATATACAAACTGAGTAGTCCATGTGCAACATAGGTAACATCAAGGACAATGTGAGCTGAGGAGCGCCGTGGTCCCGTGGTTAGCCTGAGCAGCTGCGGAATGAGAGGTCCTTGGTTCGAGTCTTCCCTCGAGTGAAAATTTCACTTTCTTTATTTTCGCAAAGTTACGATCTGTCCGTTCATTCATTGACGTCTCTGTTCACTGTAATAAGTTTAGTGTCTGTGTTTTGCGACCGCACCGCAAAACCGTGCGATTAGTAGACGAAAGGACGTGCCTCTCCAATAGGAACCGAAAACATTTCATCGCAAGGTCATACGTCAACCGATTCCTCCACAGGAAAACACGTCTGATATATTCTATACGACACTGGTGACGGCATGTGCGTCACATGACAGGAATGTGTTGTCGACCCACCTAACTTGCACACTTGGCGAATGGGTAAAAAGATTCTTCTACCTTGCCCGATTTAGGTTTTCTTGTGGATGTGATAATCACTCCCAAAAAAGTGATGAAAACATAAGAGTTTGTCACATAAACTGCAATAAATGAATGCAACAGTTTCACAGTCGCACAGTTTTCCCTGTGCTCTGTCAAAACATATGTTCCTTACGTATTCAAATGTTTCCGTGTGTAGACCGTCAAATCCTGCATATGTCCAAGCAAATCTGAACATGTCCTGGAGTTTTGGAGAGCGAAGTTGATTATGTGTGAGTGCCTGAACTTTGATAATTGTCTGAAAATAAAAAATTAAACTTTTCACTCGAGAGAAGACTTGAACCAAGGACCTCTCGTTCTGCAGCTGCTCACGCTAACCACGGGACCACGGCGCTCGTAACCTCACACTCTCCTTGATGTTGCCTACATTTCGCATGGACTACTCAGTTTGTATATTTTGCTTATTTTTTTCGCAGTTCCACACAACTTCTTCCTATTTTCTCTATTGATCTGTGTTCAGTTTTTCAAGGCCTATCCATTGTGCCAACTTATAACTAAATCTGAGGGGGGTGCGATGGGGAGGTTCCCTTGTGAGAGGCGACCTACAACATTCTACGAGCCTACACGGATCTACCAGTCGCCTCCTATGGACCCTGGCCTCGCTAGCTGCAGCCCTGCTGCTTGTGCCAAGTCCGATGCTATGGACTTAGGGCGCTACAACCATCAGGATACCCGTGGAGCTGCTTCAGCTGCTGCCAGCTTCCCACCCCGGAGGTCTACAGTTCTGGCACGAGGCCGTGCAGCCACTAGCTGCCATCGACCTCACCGCCTGCTTCTACTGATGTGGGCAGACACTGCTGCTTCTGTGAGCAGTGTCACAACCAGAACTTTACCCTGACGATCAACTATCAAATGTGGTGTAGAAAAAATTTTATAGGACTGGTCTTCGACGCTCGATTGACTTGGATTCCCAGTATTCGCCTGAGTAACAACTGCTGGAATGCAGACAGCACTGCCCTTACGCAGCCTTACAAAGCCCTGATACAGTTCCATCTCGATTATGAGAGTCTGGCATACGGTTCGGCATCGACCTCAGCATTGCGGACACTGTACCTCATACGCCACAGGGGGTTTAACTTGCAATAGGAGCCTTTCGAACAAGCCCTGTGAACAATTTACTTGTGGAGGCAGGGGTACTTCCATTACAGATCAGGTGTCAACAACAACTTGTCAATTACGCTACATATGGTTACAGCTACCCTAAGCATCTGAACTATTGTCTCCTAGTTCCAAACATGGAAATCTAACGGTGGCGCAGATCAGGGATTACGATCGCAATCCACATCCGGTCCCTCATCTCTGTATTCCCGTCGTTCCCTCTACCACCTCTCCTGCAGGCACACTCGCGTACACCTCCGGTCACAGCTTTGCCTTGATCTATCATAAGGTCCGAAAGACTCGGTTCAGCTCAAGGCAATGTGCCACCAATTTTTCTCCATCCTTGGCGCATCTCAGGGTGCAGGCTCGATGGTTGCTGGCCATGTAGACTTTGCTTATACTCACTCGTGACATACTGAACTACACTCCTTGCTAGGTAGCTACAGTATTTTCACTGCGGTGTTGGTAGTCATCTCTCATGCTCTTAAGCATATCCATTCCTGCAGAGGTGAGTTCCTTTCTCATCTGCAGTGACATCTTGAGCAGTCTGCAAGCTCTCAACCAGTGTTACCCTCGCCATCCCTTGATCATGGCTATCCAGGATTCCCTGTGTGCCCTTGAACAATGTGGACGCTCAGTCACCTTCGTCTGGTCCCTGGGCCACGTTGGGATCCGGGGCAATGAACTTCACGATAGTTTAGCCAAACTGGCTGCCAGTAAGCCGACTCTTGAGAGCAATATTCCGGAAACGGATCTCCGATCGGTATTACGCCTTCAAGTTTCAGGGATCTGGAATATGCGATGGGTCACTCAGACTTTACCAAATAAACCGCGCCAGCCGCTGGTGGCCGAGCGGTTCTAGGCGCTTCAGTCTGGAACCGCGCGACCGCTACGGCCGCAGGTTCGAATCCTGCCTCGGGCATGGATGTGTGTGATGTCCTTAGGTTAGTTAGGTTTAAGTAGTTCTAAGTTCTAGGGGACTGATGACCGGAGATGTTAAGTCCCATAGTGCTCAGAGCCATTTGAACCATTTTTGAAATAAACCGCAGGTAATAATGGAGAGCAAGGAGCTGTGGAGGTCCCCCATGTAGGCCTCTCGCAAGGACTCCTTTGTCGGCTCGGCAATGGGCATACTTAGCTGACTTTTGGTCATCTCCTCTGTAGAGAGGACCCACTCCAGTGTCGTCGTGGTTCTCGTTTGACGGTGGTTCACATTTTGCTGGACTGTCTCAATCCAGACGCCCTGTAGCAGACTCTTAATCTCCCCGACTCGATGCCCATAGTATTAGGAGATGATATGTCAGCAGCTGACTTAGTTTCACGTTTTGTTCGTGAAGGGGGCTTTTACCTCTCTCTATACGTGGTGGTGGTGGGGGGGGGGGGGGGCACTTTAACTTATCGGCCCACTGAGGGGTTGGCAGAATAGACTGGGCTGCAGCTATCTGGGCTTTATGGTTTAATCCGGCTCTCACACTAGCTGCTCTTTCACTCTTCCCCCCGCCCTCTTGTGTGGTCTGTTCGACTTGTTCGTCTTGTATCTATCTGTGCTTCTCTTGCCCTGTCCGTGTTGCTGGTCTTTCCTAGGCAGTTTCTGAGTTGGGTACCCTTGGTAAGTGGTAGACTACCTCTGACGTGCAGTCATGCAGACCTGTCTCTTCGAGGAAAATGGGATTGATGACCTAGTGGTCTGGCTCCTTTAATCATCCGACCAACCAACACAGTGGTCATCGCAACTGAACACGCCTCCCGTCAGACCAAAATTATCAGTTTATCCACACACTACTGATGTAGTGCCGCTGCCCATTATTCTCATTATACACGGCATTTCCCCGATTCACGTAAGAGTTCGAAACTAGCGTGCATCAGCGCTGAAGAGATCATTAGCCGTCTTCGCCTTATATCTTATATACACTCCTGGAAATTGAAATAAGAACACCGTGAATTCATTGTCCCAGGAAGGGGAAACTTTATTGACACATTCCTGGGGTCAGATACATCACATGATCACACTGACAGAACCACAGGCACAAAGACACAGGCAACAGAGCATGCACAATGTTGGCACTAGTACAGTGTATATCCACCTTTCGCAGCAATGCAGGCTGCTATTCTCCCATGGAGACGATCGTAGAGATGCTGGATGTAGTCCTGTGGAACGGCTTGCCATGCCATTTCCACCTGGCGCCTCAGTTGGACGAGCGTTCGTGCTGGACGTGCAGACCGCGTGAGACGACGCTTCATCCAGTCCCAAACATGCTCAATGGGGGACAGATCCGCAGATCTTGCTGGCCAGGGTAGTTGACTTACACCTTCTAGAGCACGTTGGGTGGCACGGGATACATGCGGACGTGCATTGTCCTGTTGGAACAGCAAGTTCCCACGCCGGTCTAGGAATGGTAGAACGATGGGTTCGATGACGGTTTGGATGTACCGTGCACTATTCAGTGTCCCCTCGACGATCACCAGTGGTGTACGGCCAGTGTAGGAGATCGCTCCCCACACCATGATGCCGGGTGTTGGCCCTGTGTGACTCGGTCGTATGCAGTCCTGATTGTGGCGCTCACCTGCACGGCGCCAAACACGCATACGACCATCATTGGCACCAAGGCAGAAGCGACTCTCATCGCTGAAGACGACACGTCTCCATTCGTCCCTCCATTCACGCCTGTCGCGACACCACTGGAGGCGGGCTGCACGATGTTGGGGCGTGAGCGGAAGACGGCCTAACGGTGTGCGGGACCGTAGCCCAGCTTCATGGAGACGGTTGCGAATGGTCCTCGCCGATACCCCAGGAGCAATAGTGTCCCTAATTTGCTGGGAAGTGGCGGTGCGGTCCCCTACGGCACTGCGTAGGATCCTACGGTCTTGGCGTGCATCCGTGCGTCGCTGCGGTCCGGTCCCAGGTCGACGGGCACGTGTACCTTCCGCCGACCACTGGCGACAACATCGATGTACTGTGGAGACCTCACGCCCCACGTGTTGAGCAATTCGGCGGCACGTCCACCCGGCCTCCCGCATGCCCACTATACGCCCTCGCTCAAAGTCCGTCAACTGCACATACGGTTCACGTCCACGCTGTCGCGGCATGCTACCAGTGTTAAAGACTGCGATGGAGCTCCGTATGCCACGGCAAACTGGCTGACACTGACGGCGGCGGTGCACAAATGCTGCGCAGCTAGCGCCATTCGACGGCCAACACCGCGGTTCCTGGTGTGTCCGCTGTGCCGTGCGTGTGATCATTGCTTGTACAGCCCTCTCGCAGTGTCCGGAGCAAGTATGGTGGGTCTGACACACCGGTGTCAATGTGTTCTTTTTTCCATTTCCAGGAGTGTATATATGTTCTTTCGCACAAGTCCGAAAGAATATATATATTGTTCTTTCGGACTTGTGCGAAAGAATATATATATATATATATATATATATATATATATATATATATATACGTGGTGGTGGTGGTGGGGGGGGGGCACTTTAACTTATCGGCCCACTGAGGGGTTGGCAGAATAGACTGGGCTGCAGCTATCTGGGCTTTTTGGTTTAATCCGGCTCTCACACTAGCTGCTCTTTCACTCATATATATATATATATATATATATATATATATATATATATATATATATGTATATTCTTTCGCACAAGTCCGAAAGAACGACGCATAAACATAAATTTAATGTTAAGTGAAATTTTGTTACAATAACTCTGCTGAAGAAGAAAGTTTTAAAAAACAGAGCTCATGCGATAAAATTTCAAGACAAATCTTATTCTTTAGTTTAAATTCAATCATTATACGAGGGTTGGAACTTCAATAGCGACAACTATTTATTTACAACTTCTGTCTGTATGCTGTTCATTCTTGGAACACAGCCTACGACCAGCTTAGAGACAGAAGTGATGACACTTTCTGCAGGACCTGACTATCATTTTGCAGGACAATGCTCGAGCACGTACGGTGTAAGCTGTTACTGATTTGTTTGACCGATGGGGCTGCTAAATGCTATACCATCTACTGCACTCCCCTGACTTAAGCCCTCGCAAGTTCAACTCGATTGCTAAACTGAAGGAAACACTTCACGGCATTCGCTTCAGAACTGCTACAAATTCGTCGGGCAACAGACAGCGCCGCTCGAACTGTCATCACAACTGGCACTGCTCAGAGTACCCTACGACTTCCACATCGCTGGCAACGGGTTATACACAATGCTGGTGACTACTTTGAAGGATAGTAAAACTTTGAAACACGTATCATTTTGTACCCGCTGTAAGTAAATAGTTGCCACTATTAAAGTTAGAACCCTCGTAAAAAGAACAAACTAAACCCCAGATGACTTAAAATCTGACAAGATTAGATACATGTTTTACTACACCAGAATTCTGTGATTTGTATAACGCTTAAAAGGAAAACAAATAATCGAAAGCTGAATCAGCCTCTACTGAACAGAATGCAAGATGTTTCTCGCCAGTCCTACATCAATCACCATGTCTGAGATGAAGGGAACAGCAGCCTAAGAATGATGTGAACGGTTCTTATTATTACAACACACCAAAATTACAGTTACACACACACACACACACACACACACACACACACACACAGCAGAGGTCTCTGTAATGTAACAGTTGAGTGTAATAAGGTAATCTCCAACAGCACTCTGACTAGAACCTTCAGATCTAGTAAGTACAATCAAGCACAACTCTGTCAGACCACTATTTAAGTTCCAACTCTCGTACAAGCTAACAGATGTACTTAAAGACCCTCATGAGCATCTTCAGTAGAAAAAATCCTTTGCAGAATTCCACAGTTAAAGTACTGCCTGACACTAATCGATCACTGGCCATCCATGCGTTGCCGTGTCGATGTACTCGCGTCCTGCCTGTCAGAGCACAATGCTTGACTGTCGTATACGCTCTCTCGCGTAATCGGGGCGTGTGCTTTAGTTTCTGCCCACTACGCAACTGCCTACACGCTGAGAGCGAGGAACCGCATAAGTCTTAAGCAAAGATCTCCGATTAAGTTAATTCTCATTTGCTGTTCCGTTTCAGTTCACTTTTTCATTAGATTACATGTTTCGATCACTCTGAGTCATCTTCAGATCTAAAATAAAGTAAAACTAAATATATACCATCTAATATTTTACAATAAGCAGGAAATACAAGAACTGTACATAAACATGGAATTTGCCTAAGTAGTTGCGTCAGCAACCCTTCTTGTCTACTCAAAACTACATACCAGAGTATTGTGATTTAGAACTGCGGTCAGTGTTTTAAATAGGTGATTTCTCTCAGAAATTTGAACGTGTTGGGGAAGCTAGAAAATTTGGAAAGGGGAGTGCAAAGGCTCAGACTACATACAGAGTGTATCATAATTAATTGCGTAAACGCATACAGTTGAAAGTATACGATACTAGAAGCAAAAAAGTATCAGGAAACATAGGGTCGAAAATGCACACCTTAAGAGCTATGGGCAATTCTTCATCTTCGATACTGGGAAGCAAATCTCTTCTAATGCAAGCTCATTGCTTTCCATATTTTGGGAAGTGATAATGTGGACGAAAACAAGAAAAAAAGTCCAATAAACATGTGCTCTTAAATGCATAACTTAAGAGCTATGAGCACTTGTTCATCTGCGGTACTTTGGAACACAACTCTTCTAATGAACAAGTGCTCACAACTTTTAAGGTATGCATTTTAGAGCACATGTTTACTGGACATTTTTTCCTTGTTTTGGTACATATTATTACTTCCCAATGCCGGCCGCGGTGGTCTAGTGGTTCTAGGCGCGCAGTCCGGAACCGCGGGACTGCTACGGTCGCAGGTTCGAATCCTGCCTCGGGCATGGATGTGTGTGATGTCTTTAGGTTAGTTAGGTTTAAGTAGTTCTAAGTTCTAGGGGACTGATGACCACAGAAGTTAAGTCCCATCGTGCTCAGAGCCATTTGAACCATTACTTCCCAAAATATGGAAAGCAAAGAGCTCGCAGTAGAAAAGATTTGCTTCCCAGTATCGAAGATGAAAAATTGCTCGTAGCTCTTAAGATATGCATGTTTACTGAGACTTTTTTGCGTCTAGCATCGTGTACTTTCAACTGTATGCGTTTACGCCATTAATTATGATATACCACGTATAGCGAGGGTTTGGGAAGTTAAATAGAATAAAGACAAGAATTTAGTCAGATGGGTATAAGGTAATATCAACAGTAGCAGAAAATGGTATAACGGGAGTAGGGTTCATCACGAATAGGAAGCCAAGGCAGAGAGTGAGTTACTGTGAACATGTCAGTGATTAGGTGTTCTCATGAGAATCGACAGGAAACAAACACCGACAACAATAGTTAAGGTATAAATGCTAACGTCACAAGCAGAAGATGAAGAGATAGAGAAAATGTATGAGGAAATTGAATGGATAAATCAGTACGTAAAGGGAAATGAAAATCTAATAGTCATGAGGAATTGGAACGCAATTGTAGGGGAGTGGAAGAAAGGGCTATGGGAGAATATGAGCTCAGTAGTAGGAATGAGAAAGGTGAAAGACTAATTGAGTTCTGCAATAAGATTCAGATGGTAATACTCTGTGCAAAAATCACAAAAGGAGGAAGTATACCTGAAAAAGGCTAAGAGATAGGCGAAGGTTTCATTTAGATTACATCATGGTCAGACCCCCCCCCCATGAACCATGGACCTTGCCGTTGATGGAGAGGCTTGCGTGCTTCAGCGATACAGATAGCCGTACCATAGGTGCAACCACAACGGAGGGGTATCTGTTGAGAGGCCAGACAAACGTGTGGTTCCTGAAGAGGGGCAGCAGCCTTTTCAGTAGTTGCAGGGGCAACAGTCTGGATGATTGACTGTTCTGGCCTTGTAACACTAACCAAAACGGCCTTGCTGTTCTGGTACTGCGAACGGCTGAAAGCAAGGGGAAACTACGGCCGTATTTTTTCCTGAGGGCATGCAGCTTTACTGTATGGTTAAATGATGATGACGTCCTCTTGGGTAAAACATTCCGGAGGTAAAATAGTCCCCCATTCGGATCTCCGGGCGGGGACTACTCAAGAGGATGTCGTTATCAGGAGAAAGAAAACTGGCGTTCTACGGATCGGAGCGTGGAATGTCAGATCCCTTAATCGGGCAGGTAGGTTAGAAAATTTAAAAAGGGAAATGGATAGGTTAAAGTTAGATATAGTGGGAATTAGTGAAGTACGGTGGCAGGAGGAACAAGACTTCTGGTCAGGTGAATACAGGGTTATAAACACAAAATCAAATAGGGGTAATGCAGGAGTAGGTTTAATAATGAATAGGAAAATAGGAATGAGAGTAAGCTACTACAAACAGCATAGTGAACGCATTATTGTGGCCAAGATAGATACGAAGCCCACGCCTACCACAGAAGTACAAGTTTATATGCCTACTAGCTCTGCAGATGACGAAGAAATTTAAGAAATGTATGATGAAATAAAAGAAATTATTCAGATAGTGAAAGGGAGACGAAAATTTAATAGTCATGGGTGACTGGAATTCGTCAGTAGGAAAAGGGAGAGAAGGAAACGTAGTAGGTGAATATGGATTGGGGGTAAGAAACGAAAGAGGAAGCCGCCTGGTAGAATTTTGCACAGAGCACACCTTAATCATAGCTAACACTTGGTTCAAGAATCATAAAAGGAGGTTGTACACATGGAAGAAGCCTGGAGATACTAAAAGGTATAAGATAGACTATATAACGGTAAGACAGAGATTTAGGAACCAGGTTTTAAATTGTAAGACATTTCCAGGGGCAGATGTGGACTCTGACCACAATCTATCGGTTATGAACTGTAGATTAAAACTGAACAAACTGCAAAAAGGTGGGAATTAAAGGAGATGGGACCTGGATAAACTGAAAGAACCAGAGGTTGTACAGAGTTTCAGGGAGAGCATAAGGGAACAAATGACAAGAATGGGGGAAAGAAATACAGTAGAAGAAGAATGGGTAGCTTTGAGGGATGAAGTAGTGAAGGGAGCAGAGGATCAAGTAGGTAAAAAGACGAGGGCTAATAGAAATCCTTGGGTAACAGAAGAAATATTGAATTTAATTGATGAAAGGAGAAAATATAAAAATGCAGTAAATGAAGCAGCCAAAAAGGAATATAAACGTCTCAAAAATGAGATCGACAGGAAGTGCAAAATGGCTAAGCGGGGATGGCTAGAGGACAAATGTAAGGATGTAGAGGCTTATCTCATTAGGGGTAAGATAGATACTGCCTACAGGAAAATTAAAGAGATCTTTGGAGAAAGGAGAACCACTTGTATGAATATCAAGAGCTCAGATGGAAACCCAGTTCTAAGCAAAGAAGGGAAAGCATAAAGGTGGAAGGAGTATATAGAGGGTCTATACAAGGGCCATGTACTTGAGGACAATATTATGGAAATGGAAGAGGATGTAGATGAAGATGAAATGGGAGATATGATACTGCGTGAAGAGTTTGACAGAGCACTGAAAGACGTGAGTCGAAACAAAGCTCCGGGAGTAGACAACATTCCATTAGAACTACTGACAGCCTTGGGAGAGCCAGTCCTGACAAAACTCTACCATCTGGTGAGCAAGATGTATGAGACAGGCGAAATACCCTCAGACTTCAAGAAGAATATAATAATTCCAATCCCAAAGAAAGCAGGTGTTGACAGATGTGAAAATTACCGAACTATCAGTTTAATAAGTTACGGCTGCAAAATACTAACGCGAATTCTTTACAGACGAATGGAAAAACTAGTAGAAGCCGACCTCGGGGAAGATCAGTTTGGATTCCATAGAAATATCGGAACACGTGAGGCAATACTGACCCTACGACTTATCTTAGAAGGAAGATTAAGGAAAGGCAAACCTACTTTTCTAGCATTTGTAGACTTAGAGAAAGCTTTTGACAATGTTGACTGGAATACTCTCTTTCAAATACTGAAGGTGGCAGGGGAAAATACAGGGAGCGAAAAGCTATTTACAGTTTGTACAGAAACCAGATGGCAGTTATAAGAGTCGAGGGGCATGAAAGGGAAGCAGTTGTTGGGAAGGGAGTGAGACAGGGTTGTAGCCTCTCCGCGATGTTATTCAATCTGTATATTGACCAAGCAGTGAAGGAAACAAAAGAAAAATTTGGAGTAGGTACTAAAATCCATGGAGAAGAAATAAACACTTTGAGGTTCGCCGATGACATTGTAATTCTGTCAGAGACAACAAAGGACTTGGAAGATTAGTTGAACGGAATGGATAGTGTCTTGAAAGGAGGATATAAGATGAACATCAACAAAAGCAAAACGAGGATAATGGAATGTAGTCGAATTAAGTCGGGTGATGCTGAGGGAATTAGATTAGGAAATGAGACACTTAAAGTAGTAAAGGAGTTTTGCTATTTGGGGAGCAAAATAACTGATGATGGTCGAAGTAGAGAGGATATAAAATGTAGACTGGCAATGGCAAGGAAAGCGTTTCTGAAGAACAGAAATTTGTTAACATCGAGTATAGGTTTAAGTGTTAGGAAGCCGTTTCTGAAAGTATTTGTATGGAGTGTAGCCATGTATGGAAGTGAAACGTGAACGATAAATAGTTTGGACAAGAAGAGAATAGAAGCTTTCGAAATGTGGTGCTACAGAAGAATGCTGAAGATTAGATGGGTAGATTACATAACTAATGAGGGAGTATTGAATAGGATTGGGGAGAAGAGAAGTTTGTGGCACAATTTGACTAGAAGAAGGGATCGGTTGGTAGGACATGTTCTGAGGCATCAAGGGATCACCAGTTTAGTATTGGAGGGCAGGGTGGAGGGTAAGAATCGTAGAAGGAGACCAAGAGATTAATACACTAAGCAGATTCAGAAGGATGTAGGTTGCAGTGGGTACTGGGAGATGAACAAGCTTGCACAGGATAGAGTATCATGCAGAGCTGCATCAAACCAGTCTCGGGACTGAAGACCACAACAACAACATGGTCAGACAGAGATTCCGAAATCAGATACTGGACTGTAAGCCGTGCCCAGATCGCAACTGAGTAGTGCTGAAGAGTAGGCTGAGTTTTAAGAGATTAGTCAGAAAGAATCAGTAGCAAAGAAGTGGGATACGGAAGTACCAAGCAATGAAGAGATACGCGGGAAGTTCTCCGAGGTTGTAAATGCTGCTATAAGGAATGGCTCAGTAGGCACTTCGCCGGCCGGGGTGGCCGAGCGGTTCTAGGCGCTACAGTCTGGAACCGCGCGACCGCTACGGTCGCAGGTTAGAATCCTGCCTCGGGCATGGATGTGTGTGATGTCCTTAGGTTAGTTAGGTTTAAGAAGTTCTAAGTTCTAGGGGACTGATGACCTCAGAACGTAGGTGCAAAAAGGTATTCATTTCTTTTTCGATTTCTTCACATTTTTCATGCAGCCATTCCGCCTTAGCTTCCGTGAACTTCCTATTAATTTCATTCCTAAGAGACTTACATTTCTGTATTCCTAGGTTTCCCTGAGCGTTTTTGTACTTGTATCTTCCGTCCAACAGCGTACGACGAAACAGTTGCATCGAGTGACAAAAGAACAATAGTCCACCACGAAAAAGAGTGAGAAACATGGTGAACAGTGTGAGGAAGGCCAGAATACAAAGATGTGTTTATATGGCAGTGATAAAAGTGGTAGTGCGACCTCCAGACCAGATGTGAGGAAAAGCAGGTCAGCAAATCGTAAGTAATTACTTTTTTTTTACAAAAAAATCGTGAAGAGAACTGTTTAATAATCTAAAACTAACAAAACTGTATCGTTATAGATTCCACTGATGATGCCTTAGAACAGGAGAAGGCGAAACGCGTATGTGAAAAATAAAGTAACTAGCAGCAGGAAAAGGCAGTTTTATTTACAATACAAGTATTTATATGCTTGTTGTGGAGGATGGCCACACAAACAAACTTGAAATGATAATATTTTCGGATCAATAGCACAAGAGGTTCTGAGGTATCAGGTATCGATCCATGCCGAAACACCGATATTAACACGTGGTGTAGCCTCTATGGGTGCCAATGTAGATGCAGACTCTGGCAACCACACGATTGCACAGATGGAGGATACTGTCCGTGAATATGTTACGCCACGCCTGTGTGACCTTTTGACGTAGTTCTGTGAGACTTGTTGGTGGACTAGTCGCATGAATCGCTTCTCGTCCCTTGATGTCCCATACGTGGTCGACTGGAGGCGAGTCCGGAGATCGTGGTGGCCAGGAAGCTGCTGCGCGTCTTCCAGAACACGTTGACTTTCACACGCAGTGTGTGGGCGAGCATTATCCTGTTGGTACAAAACATCACCTTTCTGTTGCAAGAACGCCACAAGAACGGGTCTAACAATATTCTGCACGTACTGGGCGCTGCTGAGCGTTGCCTCCAGGAACACCAAAGGTGAACGAGAGTTGTACTTTATCAGACCCCAGACCATAAGGCCTGAGGTGCTGGCAGTGTTTCTTGGACGAATGCACTCTACAAGACTGCACTCATCAGGTCCACTTTGTGCGTGCGAACAACAATCACTTGCGTGCAGGCAGAACTTGTTTACATCGCTGAAGACCACGGCGCGCCATTCCATCTTCCAAGTGATCCTCTGATGACACCAGTCCAGCCGTGCACATCGTTGCTGTAGCGTGAGTGGAAGTGGGGTTAGAGGTGTGTCTCACTGCTAGTAACCAGTTCACAAGGTTTCGTCTTGACATGTCTTGGCTCACAAGCCTTCTGCTCTTAATGTGAAAGCCGTACGATCTGCCACTGCTGCCCTTGCAATACGACGGTCCTGGAGAGCATCTGTGCAGCAGGGACATCCAGAACTTCGCCTACGGTTGCGAGAATGTTCACGTGAGCACTGATAAGAGCGTTGTTGCACAACTGACATCGCATATCTAACTTGTTTGGTAATCCTCCGAAAGGACCATGCCGCCAGTTTGAACTCCACGATTTGACTCCTCTCAAACGTAGTTGGCTGTAGGAAGCACGAGTGCGTCTCCGTGGCGTGGTTGCCTGCTTGCCTTAAACGTTAGCACCGCACTGAGCTTTCTTGCTGTGGATATTCCATACTAAAGCGTAGACACAGATGGCACTGTCGTAGCTACGCCACTACGCTATTTGTTGTCGGACGACGATGAATCTATTATTATTACATCTGTTATCCTTCACGTGGCATATGCCGTCATCGGATCAACATCGACGGCTTCTTGTTTTCCGGCAGTGTATTGGTGACTGGAACAGGAAAGGCGGGCAGTGCCAGAGGTACACAAAGTGAATTCCGCCACACACTGCAAGGCGACGGAATACACACTGACGAGCCAAAGAAACTGGGACATCTGCCTAATATCGCGTAGAGTCCACGCTACCACACAGAAGTGCCGAAACACGACGTGGCATGGACTCGACTATCGTTTGAAATAGTGCTGAAGGGAACTGACGCCATGAATCCCGCAGGGATGTCCATAAATCCATAAGAGTACGAGGGATGGAGATCTCTTCTAAACAACAAGTTGCAAGACATCCCTGATATGCTCAATAACGTTCAAGTCTGGGGAGTCTGGTGGCCAGCGGAAGTGTTTAAACTCAGAAGAGTGCTCCTGGAGCCACTCTGTAGCAATTCTGGATGTGTGGGATGTCGCACCGTCCTCCTGGAACTGTCCAAGTCCGTCGGAAAGCACGTGTCACCTTTCAGAGTCGTATCTAGCCGTTTCAGGGGTCCCCTATCATTCCAACTGCATTTGTCCCACAATATTAGAGTCTCCACCAGCTTGAATAGTCCCTTGCTGACATTCAGGGTCCATGGATTCATGAGGTTCTTTCCATACCGTACATGTCCATCCGCTCGATACAATTTGAAACGAGAATCGTCAGACTAGTCATCAACAGTCCAATGTCGGTGTTTACGGGAGCAGGCGAGGCGTAAAACTGTTGTGGCCGAACGGTTCTAGGCGCTTCAGTACGGAACCGCGCGACCGCTTCAGTCGCAGGTTCGAATTCTGCCTCGGGCATGGATGTGTGTGATGTCCTTAGGTTAGTTAGGTTTAAGTAGTTCTAAGTTCTAGGGTACTGATGACCTCAGATGTTAAGTCCCGTAGTGCTCAGAGCCATTTGAACCATTCGAGGCGTAAAGCTTTGTATCGTGCAGTCATCAAGCGTACACGAGTGGGACTTCGGCTCCGAAAGCCCATTCGATGACGTTTCGTTGAATGTTGCACACGCTGACAGTTGTTGATGCCCAGCACTGAAATCTGCAGCAATTTGCGGAAGGGTTGCACTTCTGTCGCGTTGAACGATTCTATTCAGTCGTCGTTGATCCCGTTCTTGCAGGATCTTTTTCCGGCCGCAGCGATGTCGAAGATTTGATGTTTCACCGGACTCCTGATATTCACAGTACACTCGTGAAATGGTCGTAGGGGAAAATCCCCACTTCATCGCTAACTCGGAGATGCTGTGCCCCATCGCTCGTGCGCCGACTATAACACCACGTTCAAACTTAAATATTGATAACCTACCATTATAGCAGCAGTAACCGATCGAATAACTGCGCCAGACACTTGTCTTATTAGGCGTTGGCGACAGCAGCGCCGTATTCTTCCTGTTTACATATTTCTGTATTTTAATACCCATGTCTATACCAGTGTCTTTGGCGCTTCAGTGTAGATGCAGACGAAGCAGCGATACTTCCCTCCGAAGCAAGTGCGATGTATGGGAACAAGCGCCGCGTAGTGCTGGCAGCAACTGGTGGGTCGCGACAGTTAATTAGCGACGCCGGAGCGTGCCTAATTGGAATCGTCAGTGAGGCAGTGTGCCGTGGCGTGTTCAGCTCCTGGCGCGCTCCGCGCTGGGCAGATGCAGGCGCCGCTTATCGCTGGGGCCGGCCGGTGCTTCTGCAGCGGCGTGGACATCGGGCGAGCGCCGGCGGCGCGGCGGCGCGCGGCGCGTCATGGCAACCCGCGGCCGCCTAATCCCGCTTTATCTCTTACTTAGCTCTCTTCCCCCGGCCCATCTGTCTCGGCACGGCCCGCTCTCGGCACGCTGACGTCACGACGGTAATCCCTCCCCCGGCCCCGCCCACAGCTCAACAAGCCAATTTATTGTTCCCTCTCAGTAGCGCGCCGCCTCGCAGGAGCTGCGCCGGCCCGTCGTCGCATGATTCAGGCGCCAGCGCGGGACCGGCTCACAGCGCCGCTGGAAGGCGACTCTCGGCAGCTCTGCTTCTGATACGTGAATAGACAGGCCAGCGTAGTAATAATGCGGCATAATTAATGATATGTACTACAATGACAAAAGTCGTGGAACAGGTGTATGCACGTATACAGTTTCGCGTACTCTACATACTAAAGAACAGTGGAGTGGCGGAGCTGTCATTTGTCCTCTGGTGATTCATGTGAAAAGGTTTCCAACGTGAGCATGGCCGCAGGGCGGGAATTAACAGACTTCGGACGCGGAATGGTAGTTGGAGCTAGAAGCATTTAGGAACTCGTTAGGGAGGTCAGTATTCCGACATCCACAGTGTCAAAAGTGAGCCAAGAATACCAAATTTCGGGCATTACTTCTCACTACGAATAACGCAGTGGCCGTTGTCCTTCACGTAACTACCGAGAGCAGCTGCGTTTGCGTAGAGTTGTCATTGCTAACAGACAAGCTACACGGTGTGAAATAACCACAGAAATCGTTGTAGGATGCACGGCGAACGTGTCCGTTAGGACAATGCGGCGAAACTTGGCGTTAATGAGCTATGTCAGCAGACGGCCAACGCGTGTGTCTTTGCTAAAATCCGAGCGAGGTGGCGCAGTGGCTAGCACACTGGACTCGCATTCGGGAGGACGACGGTTCAATTCCGCGTCCGGCCATCCTGATTTAGGTTTTCCGTGATTTCCCTAAATCGCTCCAGACAAATGCCGCTATGGTTGCTCTGGAAGGACACGCCCGACTTCCTTCCCCTGATCCGATGAGACCGATGACCTCGCTGTTTGGTCTCTTCCCCCAAACAACGCAACCCTCTTCTAACAGCACGATATCGCTTGCAGGGCCTCTCGTGGGCTCGTAACCATATCGATTAGACCCTACACGGTTGGAAAATCATGACCTGGTCAGATTAGTCCCGATTTCAGTTGGTGAGAGCTGGTGGTAGGATTCGAGTGTGAAGCAAAACCCCCACGAAGCCATGAATCCAAGTTGTCAACAAGCACTGTGCGAGCTGGTAGTAGTCCCATTATAGTGTGGCTGTGATTACATGGAGTACACTGGATTCTCTGGTCCAACTAAACCGATCATTGACTCGCAGTGGTTATGTTCGGTTACTTGGGAACCATTTTCAGCCGTTCATGGACTTCGTGTTCTCAAACAATAGCTGGACTCGCATTCGGGAGGACGACGGTTCAATCCCGTCTCCAGCCATCCTGATTTAGGTTTTCCGTGATTTCCCTAAATCGTTTAAGGCAAATGCCGGGATGGTTCCTTTGAAAGGGCACGGCCGATTTCCTTCCCAATCCTTCCATAACCCGAGCTTGCGCTCCGTCTCTAATGACCTCGTTGTCGACGGGACGTTAAACACTAACCACCACCACCAAACAATAGTGGACATTTTATGGATGACAATGCGCCATGTCACTGGGCCACAATTGTTCGCTATTTTTGGATAAAATTGTTGCCAATTTGAGTGAATGTGCCGCCATGAATCCTATCGATCATTTATGGGGCACAATCGAGAGGTCAGTTCGTGCACAAAAGTCTGCACCAGCAACACTTCCGCAATTATGGACGACTAAAGAGGCAGCATTGTTCAGTATTTCTGCAGAGGACTTTCAACGACATGTTGAGCCTATGCCACACCGAGCTGCTGCACTTCGCCGGGCAAAAGGTGGTCCAAGGGTAAGAGAGATGGTGACGACCCCGATGAGCAGTCTCTGTGCCAATGGCCTGGATTTAATTCCACACCTGTCTATATTGTCCGTCAGCAGTGTCACATGAAGTGAGGGCACGTGAAATTGTTGATGGTGATCTGTCCATCACATGGGACGATAAGGTCAATGGTCCCACAGGTGCTGTTCGAGAGGAGTGGGCTATATGACGCTATCGGATTTCACACTCTTCATTCCCTACATCCATAACAAAATAAACCCAACGCTACACTGTACACATCACTCATCACAATGATCCGCACGACATAGATACCACCTGAAATTTCATAACAGGTAGGAGGAAGGCAAAGGTAAACCAACTCCACTACGATATTATCAAGAGCGGCGATGCAGGATCCTTGTGTCTGTTTACCTGCGCCCTTTTCCTGAGCATGAGACCACTTTGAGTTGAAACTTTCTCAGTAGCTTTATGCGAAAAGCTGGTCTTCTTCCCTTAAAGGACTCGTATCTAATACCATCGAATATTTCTGTGACTCTTTCGTGCCACTGACGGAAAAAAAATCGCAATAGAAAAAATAATTAACGTAGAGTAATTAAATCTCGGGAATACATTTGTCTTCGTAACATACTCAAGTGATTCGCATTGCGAAATCATAGGTTAATCTAAGCGCGAGGTAAGCCACTGAAAATGTGAAATGCTCGTACAGTAATAACCTGTTGTGGTGTAGCAAGACAGCCACGCCACGGAAATAGCCGAAAGGCACGCGTTTAGTTGACGCAGGCAAGAGATAGGTCTGTAACAGCATACGTAATGAATGCTATAAAGAAAAGTACGTAGCTTCTGGAATACTTAACCCATACGTAGTGAATGCTATAAAGAAAAGTACGTAGCTTCTGGAATACTTATCTTTAATCCATCCTTGGTACATCGCTATTGACGATACAAGTGAGACTCTTTAGATACATGCAGTGTTACTAATGGCGCCTTGCTAGGTCGTAGCCATTGACTTAGCTGAAGGCTATTCTAACTATCTGCTCTGCAAATGAGCGAGGTTTCGTCAGTGTGCATCGCTAGCTACGTCGTCCGTACAACTGGGGCGCGTGCTAGTCAGTCTCTCGAGACCTGCCTTGTGGTGGCGCTCGGTCTGCGATCACATAGTGGCGACACGCGGGTCCGACATATACTAATGGGCAGCGGCCGATTTAAAACTACCACCTAGCAAGTGTGGTGTCTGGCGGTGACACCACATAACCGGTGTAACCACCAGAGTGTTGAATGCAAGCACGCAAACGTGCATGTACTGTGTTGTACAGGCGTCGGATGTCAGTTTATGGGATGGAGTTCCGCACCTGGTGCACTGGCTCGGTCAATACAGGGACGGTTGATGCTGTTTGTAGAAGACGCTGGAGCCATCGTCCGATGATGTCCCATATGTGCTCGATTTGAGACAGATCTGGTGATCGAGCAGGCCAAGCCAACATGTCGACACTCTGTAGAATACGTTAGGCTACAACCGCTGTTTGTGAGCGAGCGTTATGGTTCAAATGGCTCTGAACACTATGGGACTTAACATGTGAGGTCATCAGTCCCCTAGAATTTAGAACTACTTAAACCTAACCTGCAACCATAGCGGTCACGCGGTTCCAGACTGAAGCGCCTAGAGCCGCTCGTCCACTACGGCCGGCGCGAGCGTTATCCTGTAGGAAACATCCCATGGAATGTTTTTCATGACTAGTAGCACACCACGTCGAATCATCAATTTGACCTACAAATTTGCAGGTAGGGTGCGTGAGATACCCACGAGAGTGTTCCTGCTGTCATATAAGTGGCACCCCAAACCGTAACTCCGGTTGTAGATCCACTGCGTCTAGCACACACGCAGGTTGGTTGCAGGACCTCAACTGTCCTCCTCTTACCAACACACTGCCGTCAGTGGCACCGAGGCAGAATCAGGTTTCATCATAAAACACAACAAAACTCCAATCTGCCCTCCAATGAGCTCTCGCTTTATTTCCGTGAAGTCCCGAGTGGTTTGGGGTCAGTGGAATGCGCGCTACACTGTGTCTGTCTCGGAACTGTCCTTGTAGTAACCGATTTGTAACAGTTCGTTGTGTCGCTGTGGTGTTAACTGCAGCTCAAATTGCTACTGCAGATGCAGCACGATGAGCTAGATCCAAAGGTCGAACACGATGGTCCTCTCTCTCGGTAGTGCCAAGCGGCCGATCGGAGCCCGGTCTTCTTGCGACCGTGCACTCTCGTGACCACTGCTGCCAGATATCGTGGACACCGTACACATTTCTGCCAAGTCTTTCTGCAATATCACAGGAGAATATCCAGCCTCTCGTAGCCCTATTACACGATCTCGTTAAAATTCTTTGCGTTGTTGATATTGGCATCTTTGTCGTCTTGAAAGCTTTCTTGACTAACATCAGCTTATCGCGTCCAATGTCAAAGGTACCCGACGCTGACGGCCGTTACAGCGTGTATTTAAAGCAAACCTGATTTGTATTCTTATAGTGGGGCTACTAGCGCCACTCTCCTGTAACTGCGGTGAAATCTGAATAGGCATCACCTTTAAGAAGTAGATACACGCCTACCAACTTTTGTTTATGTCGTGCAACTTCTTCTTGGTGTTGAGATTTTTTTCCGTCAGTGTACTGACTGAACCGACTGACAAGTCCAGCTGTACTCCTCTGAATTACTTCGACGTATTCCTTTGTGTGCTGCGCAATCTTATGGGACTTAACTGCTAAGGTCATCAGTTCCTAAGCTTACACACTACTTAACCTAAATAATATTAAGGACGAACACACACACCCCATGCCCGAAGGAGGACTCGAACCTCCGCCGCAGGGACCAGCCGCACAGTCCATGACTGCAACGCCCTTGCCGGCCGGGGTGGCCGAGCGGTTCTAGGCGCTACAGTCTGGAACTGGGCGACCGCTACGGTCGCAGGTTCGAATCCTGCCTCGGGCATGGATGTGTGTGATGTCCTTAGGTTAGTTAGGTTTAAGTAGTTCTAAGTTCTAGGGGACTGATGACCTCAGAAGTAAAGTCCCATTGTGCTCAGAGCCATTAGAACCATTTTTCTGCAGCGCCCAAGACCGCTCGGCTAATCTCGCGCGGCCGTATTCCTTTAATCCGACCCAGGGGGTGTGTAAGGACACTACAACTCTACTCTATTCTTAAATATCGTGTACATTTATCGTCTTTTACTACAGCTGGTTAGTCGTACTTGCTAAAATGCGTGAGCTAGTTCCAACCTTGCTTGGTTCTCGTAGCGTCTAACCACAAACTCGCGAAGAATAATAAAGTCTGCTCTTGGAGAACGGTTTTTGGTTAAACTAAACCCTCTGATACATGTTAATCGCTAAAAACCTGTTTGATTATTGTTAAGGCTGTGTTAATCATTATGAAGCATTTACTGGAAATTTAGGGGGTCATTCTCTATAGCTCTATAGAAACAACGATTAACACTTCAGTTCACTCTTAGCTTAATTGTAGTTTTGATGATTATATCCTCGCACTAGAACACGGTGCTGGCATTTACAACTGAGCCATGAAGAAGTACAAATCATCTTGAGTATTTTCCTTCTGAAAGTAAATAATTCGGCCTTCTACATTCAGTCACCAGTCGTGAAAAGGACACATTTTGAAAAAATTCTGTTCATTCAACTTGAAATAGTTAATGAATTTATCTTAGAATGCAAATTTAGTTTTAGTATCAGAATGAAACTCACAAGGTTTTTAAGGTCTGTCTTTATAACAAAACTTTCCAAATAAACATGCAGTTAGTTATTATTATGACTGAATTTTCTTTCGCTTTGAGAAACAAAGCAAATTAACTTAATCAAATATTATGACAGTACAAATCACCAAATTTGCATTTCTCCCCTTTTTTAATGTAAATTACAAAAAAATTTTTGCTAACTGCAATCTCTTTTCTAGTTAAGCAATAATATTTTAGATGGACTTTAAAAAATGATTATGAGGTGCTTGTAAAAAGAATGTAACACATTTTAACAATAAATTGTTGCTGTGATTCCCCAAAAAAAAAAAAAAAGGCACACACTTTCTTTCAAAATGGTCTGTTTTTCCCGCTACAGTAGTAGGTACGAAACAAACTGCCAGAAGCTTACCTTTTCAGACGTAGTGCAATTGAGAATTTGGTGCAAATGTGGTTTCACAGTATCTCCACGTCTCATATGGTCTAGGCAGACCAAACACCCCATATTGTCTACCTTTGGAGCATTCTTGCTGTAATGATGGTGCAGTTCTTGCACACCATACTTTCGCTAGGTATATCTTGCATCCACAGCTAATATTTACATGAGACGACTTAGTCAAGCAAAAATGCTAATTATCGCCTTTCCCATAAACTACACCATTATTAGCACAGATGTCAAAATGGGGAAATCCACAGACATAATCAGCTTCGACAAAATGGGCAGACTGTTATAGCCTGTCGCCTGGGAACGGTGCGGAAACAATGAAGTTGAACGGCTGCTCTGTGCTACTGCTTTGAGCATCTATGGAAAGTTGTTGAAAGATGGAGAAGCTTCGAGTATGAGGTAAGTGTAGGACGTCCACGCCTCATCACAGAAGATGAGGGTATACTCAACCAATTTCATCTTAATTGTTTAACGAAATGTTGCATACGGCAGGGGCGCCCAATACATAACTTTAGCCAAAGGTTTGAGATTTTCCCGCTACGTAATGTAGGACAGTGTAGGATGTGTGCCAGATCTGGCGACTGAGTACAATACTGGAGCAGGCACAAGGATTACGGTACTCATCTTTCAGTGCACGAAACTGAGCATGGGATTTCATAGGAGACGACGTCAACGTGTTTTCATGTTGACCCAACCAGATCACAAATTACGATTGCAGTGGGCATGGGACCATCGCCAATGGGCCAGCGATCAATAGAAACGTCTCGCTTAATCGGACGACCATGTTTCTTTATACACCAGGTAGTGTCCACATGCGCCGTCACCCAGGGAAACGTCTGCTCGAAACACGGGCTGCAGCACTTACGCAGGCCAGGGGGAGGGGATAGTGTAATTATATGGCGGACGTTCAGATGGGTTTCCACATGGGACTTGTGGTAGTAGTCGAAGGCACCGTGACAGGCATGCATCCCTTTGTGTTTGGTGTCTTACGCGACAAAGATGGCGTATTCCAGCAGGATAACTGTCCACGCCACAAGGCCAGAACTGTGTTACAGTGATCTACTGAGCATGATGTCTTGGACTCCAAACTAGCCTGAACCTACACCTGATGGAAGACATCTGCGACGTTATCGGGCGCCAGCTTTTCGTTCGCAAACCACCGGCCCATAATTTACTGGAACTGCTTGTCATGTGCTTAGTCGTCTGGTGTCACACACGTCTAGAAACCTATGAGCACTTGTCGAATCCATGCCACGCAGAATCGCTGCTGTACTACATGCTGTTAAGCAACTAGTCATAATGATTTCTTCATCAGTATGCAGGGTGGTCCATTGATAGTGACCGGGCCAAATATCTCACGAAATAAGCAACAAACGAAAAAACTATAAAGAACGAAACTCGTCTACCTTGAAGGGGGAAACCAGATGGCGCTATGGTTGGCCCGCTACATGGCGCTGCCATAGGTCAAAAGAATATCAACTGCGTTTTTTTAAAACTAGGAACCCCCATTTTTTATTACACATTCGTGTAGTACGTAAAGAAATATGAATGTTTTAGTTGGACCACTTTTTACGCTTTGTGATAGATGGCGCTGTAATAGTCACAAACGTACAAGTACGTGGTATCAAGTAACATTCCGCCAGTGCAGACGGTATTTGCTTCGTGATACACTACCTGTGTTAAAATGGACCGTTTACCAATTGCAGAAAAGGTCGATATCGTGTTGATGTTTGGCTATTGTGATCAAAGTGTCTGGAACGTTCGTCGGATAGTTAAGTTATTTAAGAAACAGGAAGTGTTCAGCCACATGTGAAACGTCAACCACGACCAGCAACAAATGATGACGCCCAAGTAGGTGTTTTAGCTGCTGTCGCGGCTAATCCGCACATCAGTAGCAGACAAACTGCGCGAGAATCGGGAATCTCAAAAACGTCGGCGTTGAGAATGCTACATCGACATCGACTGCACCTGTACCACGTTTCTATGCACCAGGAATTGCATGGCGACGACTTTGAACGTCGTGTACAGTTCTGCCACTGGTCACAAGACAAATTACGAGACGATGACAGATTTTTTGCACGCGTGCTATTTAGCGACGAAGCGTCACTCACCAACAGTGGTAACGTAAACCGGCATAATATGCACTATTGGGCAACGGAAAATCCGTGATGGCTGCAACAAGTGGAACATCAGAGACCTTGGCGGGTTAATGTATGGTGCGGCATTATGGGAGGAAGGATATTGGCCCCCATTTTATCGATGGCAATCTAAATGGTGCAATGTACGCTGATTTCCTACGTAATGTTCTACCGATGTTATTACAAGATGTTTCACTGTATGACAGAATGGCGATGTACTTCCAACACGATCGATGTCCAGCACATAGCTCGCGTGCGGTTGAAGCGGTATTGAATAGCGTATTTCATGACAGGTGGATTGGTCGTCGAAGCACCATACCATGGCCCGCACGTTCACCGGATCTGACGTCCCCGGATTTCTTTCTGTGGGGAAAGTTGAAGGATATTTGCTATCGTGGTCCACCGTCAACGCCTGACAACATGCGTCAGCGCATTGTCAATGAGTGTGCGTACATTACGGAAGGCGAACTACTCGCTGTTGAGAGGAATGTCGTTACTTGTATTGCCAAATGCATTGTGGTTGTCGGACATCATTTTGAGCATTAATTGCATTAATGTGGTATTTACAGGTAATCCCGCTGTAACAGCATGCGTTCTCATAAATGATAAGTTCAGAAGGTACATGCATCACATTGAAACAACTGAAATAAAATGTTCAAACGTACCTATGTTCTGCATTTTAATTTAAAAAACCTACCTGTTACCAACTGTTCGTCTAAAATTGTGAGCCATATGTTGTGACTATTACAGCGCCATCCCTCTCAAAGCGAAAAAAGTGGTCCAATTAAAACATTCATATTTCTTTACGTACTACACGAATATGTAATAAAAAAATGGGGGTTCCTATTAAAAAAAACGCAGTTGATATCCGTTTGAATTATGGCAGCGCCATCTAGCGGGCCAACCATAGCGCCATCTGGTTTCCCCCTTCAAGCTAGACAAGTTTCGTTCTTTGTAGTTTTTTCGTTTGACGCTTATTTTGTGAGATATTTGGCCCGGTGACGATCAATGGACCACCCTGTATATGAACGCACCATTTACCTGCGTGGCGCCTCTCCTGTAAACAGATATTAGGAATGTGTCTTAAACTTTATCTGCTCACTCTCCTGATAATGGTTTCCCAAAGACTACCAAATTCCGCTCGAGATGAGACCACCCGCAGTGTGGTCATAATATTATTAGATTGAAAAGTTAATAACTGGACCCTATGTGTGGATCTGACTGCGTTGTAGATGGAGTTTTGCCCAGCGCGAAATCTTAGGTTTCTGATCTCTCAGAGTTTTTATAAATTCCAGAGAATAAATGTTCGGCTCGGTTCTCTTAATTATCCTAAATATAAAATGAAAGATGCATTGTAAATTATTTTTCACAGTAATGACCGTAGTTCCTACCACACAACTAATTTCAAACCACAGAACAGAACAGGGAGATTTGCTGTAACGCATTTAAAATACGTATGTTTTTCAAGCAATGTTAGACACAATGCGACGTGTGTTCCATGTGTATATTTCAAATGTTTCGGAAATAAACTACGATAACAGTCTGGCCTGACGTAACAGGAAGTATTACGTCAGTCAATCATTTACCCAACAGCAAGACTCACGGCACACAATTTAATTCCATAAGTTCCTCACAGTAACAGTGGCGTTGCGACGGTCAGCGGCTCGTTGAGCAGCGTTGCCATGTATCAACCCCCAGGACTACTGGATGCTGCATGGCGTCGCTACAGAATCTCTTTGTACACTACTGGCCATTAAAATTGCTACACCACGAAGATGACGTGCTACAGACGCGAAATTTAACCGACAGGAAGAAGATGCTGAGATATGCAAATGATTAGCTTTTCAGAGCATTCACACAAGGTTGGCGCCGGTGGCGACACCTACAACATGCTGACATGAGGAAAGTTTCCAACCGATTTCTCATACACAAACAACAGTTGACCGGCGTTGCCTGGTGAATCGTTGTTGTGATGCCTCGTGTAAGGAGGAGAAATGCGTACCATCACGTTTACGACTTTGATAAAGGTCGGATTGTAGCCTATCGCGACTGCGGATAATCGTATTGCGACATTGTTGCTCGCGTTGGTCGAGATCCAATGACTGTTAGCAGAATATGGAATCGGTGGGTTCAGGAGGGTAATACGGAACGCCGTGCTGGATCTCAACGAACTCGTATCACTAGCAGTCGAGATGACAGGCATCTTATCCGCATGGCTGTAACGGATCGTGCAGCCACGTTTCGATCCCTGAGTCAACAGATGGGGACGTTTGCAAGACAACAACCATTTGCACGAACAGTTCGTCGACGTTTGCAGCAGCATGGACTATCAGCTCGGAGACCATGGCTGCGGTTACCCTTGACGCTGCATCACAGACAAGAGCGCCTGCGATGGTGTACCCGACGACGAATCTGGGTGCACGAATGGCAAAACGTCATTTTTTCGGATGAATCCAGGTTCTGTTTACAGCATCATGATGATCGCATCCGTGTTTGGCGACATCGCGGTGAAGGCACATTGGAAGCGTGCATTCGTCATCGCCATACTGGCGTATCACCCGGCGTGATGGTATGGGGTGCCATTGGTTACACGTCTCGGTCACCTCTTGTTCGTACTGACGGCACTTTGAACAGTGGACGTTACATTTCAGATGTGTTACGACCCGTGGCTCTACCCTTCATTCGATCCCTGCGAAACCCTACATTTCAGCAGGATAATGCACGACCGCATGTTGCAGGTTCTGTACGGGCCTTTCTGGATACAGAAAATGTTCGACTGCTGCCCTGGCCAGCACATTCTCCAGATCTCTCACCAACTGAAAACGTCTGGTCCATGGTGGCCGAGCAACTTGCTCGTCACAATACGCCAGTCACTGCTCTTGATGAGCTGTGGTATCGTGTTGAAGCTGCATGGGCAGCTGTACCTGTACACGTCATCCAAATTCTGTTTGACTCAGTTCCCAGGCGTATCAAGGCCGTTATTACGGCCAGAGGTGGTTGTTCTGGGAACTGATTTCTCAGGATCTATGCACCAAAATTGCGTGAAAATGTAATCACATGTCAGTTCTAGTATAATATATTTGTCCAATGAATACACGTTTATCTCTGCTTTTCTTCTTGGTGTAGCAATTGTAATGGCCAGTAGTGTAATTTCTGTCCTTTTTTGTATTTTGGCGTCTGATCAGGACTCATACAGCCATCATCATGCGTAGAAGGTTTACCACGCTGAAGATCAACGTATGCCTAGGATTTAATTCATTGAAGATCAAGTTGATCTGATTTTCTAACATAAAGGCATATAAAAGGCGATATATTCTCAAGTCTTCCAAGCAGAGCAGTCCGTGAAACACGTCGCCAAAGGAGCCGATGGTGAACAGACAGTAATAGAAGACTTGTACCGTTATATTTCTTCGGGTCGCCAAAAAGGATGTACATGACATTCTCTTCTTCATAGCAGTCGCACAATGGGGACGCGACCAGACCAGTACGTTGTAGATGTTTCATGCAACAGCCTTGGTTGACCGTGAGACGTCTTACGGTCTTCGTGAGTTTTCTGGAACATCGATGTTTCTCATTCCAGAAGTTACAAATCAGCATCGGCCTCACTTTGGCATAATCTCTGACTTTATACCTGGAGATTTTTTGAAATTCTGTGTTCCAGCTCTTCATGATTAGTAATTTGATAACTTCAAAAATGGTTCAAATGGTTCTGATCACTATGGGACTTAGCATCTGAGGTCATCAGTCCCCTAGCACTTAGAACTACTTAAACCTAACTAACGTAAGGACATCACACACACATCCATGCCCGAGGCAGGATTCGAACCTGCGACCGTGGCAGTCGCGCGGTTCCGAACTGAAGCGCCTAGAACCGCTCGGCCACCGTGGCCGGCAATCTGATAACTGTTAAAAGGTCTGCAGCTGGTAGGTCCAGGGTCACCGCTCTCTGTCATAGACTGCTACTTTGGCTATCTTGTCTAATGTTTTATTAACAGTAATCCCACAGTGTGCTTTTTTCCAGCACGAGGTAACTTGCTGATTCCTAGTTGTGATCTATAATATCAGATTCATGATGTCATATGCTTCTGGATGGCTGAATCGTTCTGTGTGCAGATGTCTTGATAGCTCGAGCTCTGGTTTGGAACTGTGCTGTTTGCCCGCATCTCGTGGTCGTGCGGTAGCGTTCTCGCTTCCCACGCCCGGGTTCCCGGGTTCGATTCCCGGCGGGGTCAGGGATTTTCTCTGCCTCGTGATGGCTGGGTGTTGTGTGCTGTCCTTAGGTTAGTTAGGTTTAAGTAGTTCTAAGTTCTAGGGGTCTGATGACCATAGATGTTAAGTCCCATAGTGCTCTGAACCATTTGAACTGTGATGCTTGATGTCCGAGTAGCGTAGGTATTCGTAGGGGGGAAGGTAACTTTTGTACTCTACTGGAGGTGGTTCCGGGTCTCGTGGCATTACATGTCTTTTTGTTGATCATCACTGAACATCCGAATGAGCTGCGTTCTAATAAATCAGCTACCTCCTACCGCGATTTGTAGGATGTTATTCACCAGTAGCACTGCGATACGTCGATTTCAGGTCGGCAAATTATTTTGTTTCGACCTCCAAATTAGTTCTTTAATGCAGTTTTGTTTTTATAAGTAAGTAATCAGATTATTTTTAAGGTATCAGGCAGACATGAAGCTCTACACTTGATGTTATGGTGTTTACACTTATTTGTTACCGAGCGAGGTGGCGCATTGGTCAGCTCACTGGTCTCGCATTCGGGATGACGACGGTTCAGACACGCGTCCGACAATCCTGATTTACGTTTTCCGTGATTTCTGTAAATCGTTTCAACGCCAGGATGGTTCCTTTGCAAGGGCACGGCCGACTTTCCTTCCATTTCCTTCCCTAATCCGATGGGACCGATATCTTGCTATTTGGTCCCCTGCCCCGAATCAATCAACCAACCAACCAACTTATTTGTTGAATTTTATTTAGATGAGTACTTTTACACGCTGATGAAAAAAAAAAAAACTCATGTCCCCTGGTTTCGTAACACAGTGCTACTACGAACATGACGATAGTCTGTCCATGTGGAGCTTTCTTCCTGTAGGTCTACAATGTAACTGGTTTCTGTTACAGGGTGTGACAATGTTTGCTCTCATTCGGCTCGCCTCAAGGCAACTTCGTTCATAGACTTTTTTGCGGGGGAGAGTCAAGGAGTCAACTTGAAGGCAGAGAAACATAGAGAGCACTGTTCCTGGAGCTCAATGACCCACACAGTAACATCGCAACGCAAGAAAAAAGTATGAGACGAAAATGTTATCTGACTGTCAATACTGAACTTTGATGGTGGCGTATGGTACGCCGACTGTAACAATACCTGTTCATAGCGATAGCTAAAATACATGGTCATCTACATTCCGCAAGTCAGCTGATCATTTCTGGAGGAGGGTACTTTATGCACCACTAAAACTTCCCCTTTTTGTAGTTCCAGTCCGAATCGTACGTCGGAAGAACAGATGTTGGTGGACCCTCGTGTGAATTCGAATATCTCTAGTGTCATCACCTTCATGATCTTTTTGACGAGATATTCGTAAGGAGAAGCAATATTTCGGTTGACTCTTCTAAGAACGTATCGTCTCATAATTTTAACGGTAAACCACACCATGTTGCACAACGCCTTTCTTATAAGTGTAGATATGTAATTAACAGTGACCACGAATAGGTGCATGACTGCAAGACGAATAGTGGAGAACACTACATGTGTTATACGAACTAACTCGACAAAAGTGGCATACGTTAACGTAATTTAGTGTAACAAAGTACATTAGTAACTGGTAGTCGGTGTACTACGTTTAATCTACATCTAATAATACAAGTAGCATAATTTAGTGATATCTGCGAAAAACGTGAATTTACTGGTAGGCAGAGATGATTTTTCCCTGTCGGTGCTGATAAAACTCGAGAACTTCGACGTAGCTGCAAAACTAAACAGCGTCAATAGAATACCATACACGTGAATATTTTAAAGACAGGTCATCACTTTCGTTTTTCATTTTGTGGTATTTTATTATCTAAACAATTATTTCCCTTTCAATTTAGTCCCATTTAATCAGAATTGCATTTTTTAGTAGTTATTGTTAAGTTGCTTCCTATAAAGTCCTTTGCTAAATATTACCTTACCAGAGCTAATAATAAAGAACCAACTTACTATTGTATAGAAGTTATGCTACATAATGAGTATGTAGTAAGTGCTATTTTGGACATACAAGAGGGCAGCGTTTTAGAAAACAGCCATGTCACTTTACGGGATTGCCTGTCTCGAAAAGGTGTGAAGATCGCGGTCAATGGCAAAGATGTACTTTCACGGCATCGTCCTGTTGAGAAGAGGAGAAGCGGGTTGTTACAGGCTGGTGACTTAGGTGAATGGACGGTGGTTCAGAACCTATGTTAATGATCAATGGCTACATGTCGAGTGGTGTAACGATCCTGTTTTTTACTCTTCTCCTTGCTTTACTCCCTACTTCACTTGTCAAACTTAGCAGCCTAAATTTCTCGTCCAGTGCAGTGCAATGGTTTCGCTCATACCTGATGTCACGCCAACAATGCGTCACGTCCAGCACTGTAAAGCCACAGTGGAGGCAGGCAGTATCAGGCGTTCCCCAGGATTCGATATTATGTTCTATACATTTTTCATTGCATGTAAATTATTTACTGCATATACCACACGTACGCTAATGATCTCTAGTTGCATCTAAGTGAAAATTAATAAACCAAAAGCCAGCTATCAAGAATCTCAATACCGATCTGCATGCACTATCAAAATTGATGCAGGATACGGGCTTAATGCTCAATCCATTCAGAACCCAGAAAGTATTCGTTGGTCACTCTAGGCTCTTCAGCCAGAATTATCGGGAATCCCTATCATCCAAACCCTAAATGGTACAAACGTCAGCTTCTCTGCTTCAGCAAAGACTGTAGGTGTGAAAAATCTAGATTTGACTTCGCAAATAACTGCATTGTGCGAGAAGACATCAGCATCTCTCCATGCCCTGAAAAAGAAACTTGTACAAGTACTTAAACTTTCAGTTATTGCTTACAGCGATCTTATCCTGCAACGCCTTTCTCAGGTAAGCTCACGGCCCATGGAGCTGGTTATGAATGCCTGTGTTCGTTATATCTAAGCGGCTCTTTGATCATATTTCACCATCATTTACACAGCTCTCCTGGTTACGTACAGACAAGTACAGAGATTTCCATACCCTCTGTCTTCTCAACTGTCTTATCAAGGTACACTACCCCTCATATCTCTCCCCAGCGTTAACGCTCTTGTCTGAAGAATACGACGGAAAAGCCTGTTCCTATTAGAGCAAAATCCTCTCTGTCCCACTTCATCGTTCTAGTATGTTCTGGAATAATCTCCTGCGTTATATTAGAGAACTGAATAACGTCTCCAACTTCAGAAGACAGTTAATGACATTTCTACTAAAGCAATAATAAGGATTACCGTGGTCCCTGTATTCACTCTTTACCCTTGTACATCCTTCTTTCCAACCAGATCTTCTTCATTCCACATATTTTTAGCTCATGCAGTCTCCTTAAATTTCCTTGCCCCAGAACTCGCTGTATAAGAAAACATTCTTTCTATAATGAGATTTTCATTCTGCAGTGGAGGACGGAGCGTGAGTTGTTCTTGGGTAGCTCAGATGGTAGAGCACTTGACCGCGAGAGGCAGAAGTCCCGAGCTCGAGTCTCGGTCCGACACACAGTTGTAATCTGCCAGGAAGTTTCATTCTTTCTATATCTGCCACTATCATTATTGTTAATATTATTGTCATTGAAACTTCCTGGCAGATTAAAACTGTGTGCCCGACCGAGACTCGAACTCGGGACCTTTGCCTTTCGCGGGCAAGTGCTCTACCAACTGAGCTACCGAAGCACGACTCACGCCCGGTACTCACAGCTTTACTTCTGCCAGTACCTCGTCTCCTGCCTTCCAAATTTTACAGAAGCTCTCCTGCGAACCTTGCAGAACTAGCACTCCTGAAAGAAAGGATATTGCGGAGACATGGCTTAGCCACAGCCTGGGGGATGTTTCCAGAATGAGATTTTCACTCTGCAGCGGAGTGTGCGCTGATATGAAATCAGCGCACACTCCGCTGCAGAGTGAAAATCTCATTCTGGATTATTGTCATTGTTATTATTACTATTATCACTATTACTGGCAGCAGTATTAGTACAAGAACTACCAGTATTAACTTTATTACTTCATACTCACTATTACTCACATTGTCACTGTAGACACTCAAATTATTTTAATACTGTTTGCCATATTACATTAGTTATTATTTGGTAACTTTGATGTAAAACAGATACTGCATGCGTGGAACACCAGTCCGATGTAACAGATCGGATCAGGTGAAATAAATAAATGAGAATAAAATAACGCAGGACGTGGAGAACGCTAGTGGAGTCTATTACAGTCCAGAATCGCTTCTTCAAACTGTGAAGCCTGGTGAAGTTCCCGCAAAGCCCCGAGGCGTCAAATAAGGTTTTCGAAGCGGTATCTCAAAACGTCCATGGTCCATTTTTCAGTGAACATATTCATCCACTGTCACTGGAATGATCCCACTAGGATGGTAATGTCTCGTTACAAACATCTCGAAGCGTCCAAGATTGATTTGATGTGTATGAGAATGAAATTTCATGTTTTTGTTGGCATTGAAAACCGTAGAAATTTAATATTACAGAAGCGGTGTAGTTTGTGGATAACTGGACTGCAGTATCATCAAATTCTTCAAAATCAACTTGTGTTGAGTTAGTAAATGACGTCTTCCAGCAGGCGATGTAATGGCGAATTGTGTGCAGTCTTGCTATCTACAGTTCAAGATTTACATGTATCAACCAATTTTGTTGACAAAGGTTGCCTTGTATTATTTTATTTAACTCTTTCATTATTTACTGCGTGGGCGAAAGTAAAGGATTATGAAAGTGATCAATAATTTATAATTTCCCCGTACTTATTGACATCTTCAGTCCAAAGACTGGTTTGATGCTCTTCAGGCTAGTCTATGCCGTACGAGTCTCTTCATCTTTCGATAATTACTGCAGCCTACATCTATTTGGACATGCTTAATGTGTTCTTATAAGTAAATTGAAGGTGGAGGGGGGCAGAATGGAAAGTGAAGGGATTATTGATGTCAGCTGCATCGGGACATTATACGGAATTAGCGGCGACGAGTGAAAATGTGTGATGCATCGGGATTCGAACCCAGGATCTCTCGCTTCCTATGCAGTTGTGTTAGCCACTTCACCACCCAGACACAGTACTCAACACCACAGCAAGAGCTAGCTCGGCACCTCCCTCGAAAGACCCACACTTCCATTTAGCGCCCCCTACCCGCAGTCCCTATTCATGTCCGCCATGCTCGCTACTCAGAGATTCCCGCAGGAGGTCGGACGTATTTGTGTATCCGCACTGAAGGAGGTAGATTTGTTGCCCATCGAAGCGAATCAGTTAGATGGATGCGTGGTGTCCGTTCTTTCGAACATTTTTAGTCTCGCGCAGTGCTCAAATTAAGTGTCACAACTTACGTGCCCTGATCATGACGTACAGAATTTCCGCTGGATACTTCCCAATACCTTCATATAATACAACTGTTGGTGGAATAGTAACGCTGCACGTAAAAGGGACCGAAAACCACAAGTTTACGCTACAGTAGTAATGAATTCCATTTACAAGCACAGGTTTTAGAAAGCTGCTACATTTACAATACTTGTCCAAAATGGTGTCGACCAGCGTCGACGCACGCATGGCCACGACGCACAAATCTCTGCCGTACCACTTCTAATATCCCTGGTGACGTTTGAAGAGTGTCACAGGCAGCGACGATTCTTACGAGGAGATCCTCATCACTCTCGTACACAATACGATTCACGTGGCCCCAGAAATTAGGTGAACGTGCTGGTCACGAAACGGGACCTACTTTGCCTATCCATTTTTCAGGGAACGCCTGATCCAGGTGTACATAACCCCACAGTCCAAAGTGAGATGGGGCTCCATTGTGCTGCAACCACATCTGTTGACGAATAATACGCGGTATACGTCGGAACGATTTCCCCTTGTAACTTTCCACTCGGCTGTTCTTCGGGCCAGGGTCCCTTACCTCAAATAGATATACACTGATGAAAATCGCAATACCAAATAATTAATGTAGAGTAATAATATATTTAATTGATTAAGACCGCAAAATCACAGCGTAATGTAAGCAGGAGTTAAGCCATTACAAATTTGAAATTTTGGCACGTTGATAACCGGTGTACCTCTTGAGAATGTTGAATGCAAGCATGCAAACGTGCATGCATTGTCTTGATCAGACGTCGGATGTCAGTTCGTTGGACGCAGTTCCAAGCCTGTTGCACTTGGTCGGTAAATTTTGGTAATTTTGGAAATGTGTGATAAGTTCCTATAGGACCAAACTGCTAAGGTCATCGGTCCCTAGGCTTACACACTACTTAATCTAACTTAAACTAACTTATGCTAAGGACAACACACACACCCATACCCGAGGGACCACTCGAAACTCCGACGGGTGTAGCCCCGCGAACAGTGGCAAGGCGGCCTAGACCTCACGACTACCCCGCGCGGCTGGTCGGTAAATACAGCGACGGTTAATGTTGTTTGTGGATGACGCTGTCCTCCGATGATGTCCCAAATGTGGTCGACTGGGCCGCGCGGGATTAGCCGAACGATCTAGGGCGCTGCAGTCATGGTCTGTGCCGCTGGTCCCGGCGGAGGTTCGAGTCCTCCCTCGGGCATGATAGTGTGCTTTTGTTCAAAGTGTTCAAATGTGTGTGAAATTTTATGGGACTTAACTGCTAAGGTCTTCAGTTCCTAAGCTTACACACTACCTAACCTAAATTATCCTAAGGACAAACACACACATGGTCCCGGCGGAGGTTCGAGTCCTCCCTCGGGCATGGGTGCGTGTGTTTGTCCTTAGGATAATTTAGGTTAATTAGAGTGTAAGCTTAGCGACTGATGACCTTAGCAGTTAAGTATCATAAGATTTCACACACTTTTTTTGCTCGACTGGAGATAGATCTGGAGATCGAGAAGGGCAAGGCAACATGTCGACACACCATAGAGCATGCTGGATTGCAACAGGAATATGGGGGCGAGCGTTATCCTGTTGGAAAATACCTACTGGAAAGCTGTTCATGAATGGGAGCACAACACGTCGAATCAACAGATTGTCGTAGAAATTTGCAGTCAGGTTGCTTGGGACAATCACGAGAGTGCTCCTGCTGCCTTAAGAAAACGCGTCCCAGACCATAACTCCAAGTGTAGTTCTATGGTGTCTAGCACGCAGACAGGCTGCTTGCATGCCGTCAACTGGGCTCCTTGTAACCAACACATGGCCGTCACTGGCACCGAGGCAGAATCAGCTTTCATCACAAAACACGACAGACCTCCATCCGGCCCTCCAATGAACTCTCTCTTGACACCACTGAAGCCGCAAATGGAGATGGTTTGGGGTCGTTGGAATGCACATACAGGGCATCTATTTCGAAGTTGTCCTTGAAGTAACCGATTAGTAACAATTCATTGTATCACTGTGGTGCACACCGCTGTTCAGATTGCTGCTGCAGATGTAATACTACGCGACAGAGCCATAAGCCGAGCACAATGATTACGCCGAACACAATGATCTTCCTTCTCAGTAGTTCAAATGGTTCATATGGCTCCAAGCACTATGGGACTTAATTTCTGAGGTCATCAGTCCCCTAGAACTTAGAACAACTTAAACCTTACTAACCTAAGGACATCACACACATCCATGCCCGAGGAAGGATTCGAACCAGCGACCGTAGCGGTCGCGCGGTTCCAGACTGTAGCGCCTAGAACCGCTCGGCCACTTCGGCCAGCCCTCTCAGTAGTGCCACGTGGCTGTTTGACGGTGGGTTTTCTTGTGACCATACATTCTCGTGACCACTACTGCCAGCAGCCATATACAGTTGCTATATTCCTACCACGTGCTTCCGCTATATCGCAGAGGGAACAGCCAGCTTCTCATACACCTATTACACGACGTCGTGCAAACTCATTTAGGTGTTTGTAATGGTACCTTTGTCGTCTAAAAGGCATTCTTGGTTAACATCAATTCACCGCGCTCAATTTCAAAGGCAACTAACGAACATGATCGTTACAGAGTGTATTTGAAGCAAACCTGACTTGCATCCTCATAGTGTATGGATGTAGAAAGACGCCTACCAACTTTTCTTTATGCCGCACAACTGCTTCTTGGCGCTGCGATTTTTTTCCGTCAGAGTATTTACGCTTCTCCATCGTCCCAGAAAATCTTAAACATCATCACGGAATCACCACTTATAATCTACTTATCCTAAAGGAATATGCAAACCTTTTGACAATTAAAATAAACATTCTTTTTTTTCTTTCTTTTGCTAGTGCCTTTATCCCGCATGGCGCGCAGGGTCGGGAGGGTTAAGTACGGAGTGTGCATGGTTAATTTTAAGGGGTGGCCGGATGCCCTTCCTGCCGCCATCCCATACCCCCAGGGACGGAATTAGTGTACCCCAGCTGTTTGCCTCTACTGCAATTCGTGAAATGGTGTGAATGTGTTTCAAATGTCTGCGAGTCGTGTAACTGAGGTGGGACGTGGTGACCAGTCTGGTATTCACCTAGTAGGATGTGGAAAACCGCCTAAAAACCACAACCTGGCTGGCCGGCACACCGGCCGTCGTCGTTAATCCGCCAGGCGGATTCGATCCGGGGCCGGCGCGCATACCCGAGTCCAGGAAGCAGTGCGGTAGCGCTCTCGGCTACCCTGGCGGGATGGCAATGAAAGTAAACTACCTAAAAAAAACTGTGTACCGCTATTTTAGATATGGTAAGCTTTGTATGTCTCGTGCGAAATCTCTTTCTTGGTTCAAACTCCGTAAATCATTTATATTTTAGTATCTTACCCCGTTGTTGTTGTTGTGGTCTTCAGTCCTGAGACTGGTTTGATGCAGCTCTCCATGATACTCTATCCTCTGCAAGCTTCTTCATCTCCCAGTATCTACTGCAGCCTACATCCTTCTGAATCTACTTAGTGTATTCATCTCTTGGTCTCCCTCTACGATTTTTACCCTCCACGCTGTTCTCCAATACTAAATTGGTGATCCCTTGATGTCTCAGAACATGTCCTACCAAACAATCCCTTCTTCTAGTCAAGTTGTGCCACAAACTTCTCTTCTCCCCAGTCCTATTCAGTACCTCCTCATTAGTTATGTGATCTGCCCATCTAATCTTCAGCATTCTTCTGTAGCACCACATTTCAAAAGCTTCTATTCTCTTCTTGTCCAAACTATTTATCGTCCATGTTTCACTTCCATACGTGGCTACACTCCATACAAATACCTTCAGAAACGACTTCCTGACACTTAAATCTATATTCGATGTTAATAAATTTCTCTTCCTCAGAAACGCTTTCCTTGCCATTGCCAGTCTACATTTTATATCCTCTCTACCTCGACCATCATCAGTTATTTTGCTCCCCAAATAGCAAAACTCCTTTACTACTTTAAGTGTCTCATTTCCTAATCTAATTCCCTCGGCATCACCCGTCTTAATTCGACTACAATCCATTATCCTTGTGTTGCTTTTGTTGATGTTCATCTTATATCCTCCTTTCAAGACACAGTCCATTCCGTTCAACTGCTCTTCCAAGTCGTTTGCTGTCTCTGACAAAATTACAATGTCATCGGCGAACCTTAAAGTTTTTGTTTCTTCTCCATGGATTTTAATATCTACTCCAAATTTTTCTTTTGTTTCCTTTACTGCTTGCTCAATATACAGATTGAATAACATCGGGGAGAGGCTATAACTCTGTCTCACTCCCTTCCCCACCACTGCTTCCCTTTCATGTCCCTCGACTCTTATAACTGCCATCTGGTTTCTGTACAAATTGTAAATAGCCTTCCGCTCCCTGTATTTTACCCCTGCCACCTTCAGAATTTGAAAGAGAGTATTCCAGTCAACATTGTCAAAAGCTTTCTCTAAGTCTACAAATGCTAGAAACGTAGGTTTGCCTTTTTTTTAGTGTAGCTTCTAAAATAAGTCGTAGGGTCAGTATTGCCTCACGTGTTCCCATATTTCTACGGAATCCAAACTGATCTTCCCCGAGGTCGGCTTCTACCAGTTTTTCCATTCGTCTGTAAAGAATTCGTGTTAGTATTTTGCAGCCGTGACTTATTAAACTGATAGTTCGGTAATTTTCACATCTGTCAACACCTGCTTTCTTTGGGATTGGAATTATTATATTCTTCTTGAAGTCTGAGGGTATTTCGCCTGTCTCATACATTTCTTTCCCACCATTCTTGTCAATTCTTCCCTTATGCTCTCCCTGAAACTCTGTGCAACCTCTGGTTTAGTCAGTTTATCCAGGTCCCATCTCCTTAAATTCCCACCTTTTTGCAGTTTCTTCAGTTTTAATCTACCCCATCTTGTGTAAATTGCAGTGGACGCTCACAAGTACTCGGCGGTGTTGCTTGTAGCGTAAAGGCACCGCCGAGTCTGGCAGGAGCTACGGAGAACTGTACCTCGATCGCTTCGACAGCAGGCAACGCGAACCGACAGGCGTGTCATATTTATGTGTCGCGGTGACCAGCACGTCGGTCCACTACATTCGTTACTCGCCAGTCAACGCGAACAGACGGTGACAAAAGTGCGTGCAAAACAAAACCGGAAAAGAGGCGTTGTGCGCGACAGCAGGTAGGCCGCTGGGACAGGCGGTGAAACAAAGGAAGTCCGTATCTGGCGGCGGCGAGCAAACAGCGCCGCGCTGGCAAATATAATTAAACAAGCGGCCTGCAAACAGCGCGCATGTGGCACCTCGCCTCGGCGCTGCCGCTCTGTTAATTTCATTTGATTTCGAGTGCGCAGAGCCGATCCGCGTCTCCACAAGGAGGGAAAAACGAGCCTGCTGCTGCCGCTAGCGGCCATTGATTGATGAAAACTGCGGTGTCGCTGGCGGCCTTGCTGGGCATATGGCGCCGCGCCGGACACTATTTGCTCCCGCCGCTGAGCGCGTTCTGTTATTGATTCCAAACATTTGCACCCACCTCGCGCTATGCAAATTCGTGTCGTAATAGGCCGGCTGAAATTACTGCGGGCGCGCGAGCGTGCGGTCTGCGGGTGGCTCCGGCGGAAAACAGCGCCGAAAAACGTAAACACGTGCCGCGCGAAATGCAATTTCGGACGTAATTTTATAATTTCAATTTGGGGACTGACTTTATGTTGTGAAATATCCGCAACGAGATTCGAGAACTTTTTTTTCCATTTTTTCCAGTTGGTAAGTTACAATATTCTGGCAGATTCTCATATTTGTTTATCAAGCTTACTGAACAAAGCCCTCCGCGAAGACTATCATTGCTGTGTTGGTTGACAGTCATGACCATCAAATATTTAGGCGTAGCGTTGCAAAGCACCTGAAATAGAATGAACACGTAAGATTGTTGGTAGAAAGGGCGAATGATCGATTTCGGTTTATGGGGAGAATTATAGGAAAGTGTAGCACATTTTTAACTGAGAAGAATAATATACGGAAGAATGAAAAAGAAATTAAGGATGTGTTAGATGACGATCAGTCCGGCTTCCGGAAAGGTAAAGGCACCAGAGAGGCAGTTCTGACTTAGCAGCTGATAGTGGAAGCAAGACTAAAGAAAAAGCAAGGCACGTTCATAGGATTTGCCGACCTGGAAAAAGCGACGGACAATGTTAGATGGCACAAGATGATAGAAATTCTCAGAAAAATAGGGGTAAGCTATAGGGAAAAACTGGTAATATACAATATATATAAGAGCCAAGAGGGAAGAATCAGAGTGGAAGCCTAAGAAAGAATTTCAAATGGTTCAAATGGGTCTGAGCACTATGGGACTTAACTTTTGAGGCCATCAGTCCCCTAGAAGGTAGAACTACTTAAACCTAACTAACCTAAGGACATCACACACATCCATGCCCGAGGCAGGATTCAAACCTGCGATCGTAACGCTCGCGCGGTTCCAGACTGAAGCGCCTGGAACCGCTCGGCCACCACAGCCGGCTAAGAATGAAATGCTCGGATTAAAAATGAGTGTAAGACGGGTGTGTAATCTTTCATCCCTACTGTTCAATCTGTACACCGAAGAAGCAATGCTTGAAGTACAGGAAAGGTTCAAGAGTGCATTTAAAATTCAAGGTGAAAGGATATCAACGATTAGATTCGCTGATAACATTGTGAAAGTGAAGAAGAATTATAGGATCTGTTCAATGGAATTAACACTCTAATGAGTACAGAATAAGGATTTAGAGTAAATCGAATAAAAAAGAAAGTAATGAGAAGTACCAGAAATGAGAACAGCGACAAACTTATAAAATAATTGGTGATCACGAAGTAGATGAACTTAACGAATTCTGCTGCTTAGGCAGTAAAATAACCCTTTATGGATGAAGCAAGGAGGACTTGAAAAGCAGACCAGCACTGGCAGAAAGACCATTCCTGGCCAAGAGAAGTCTACTAGTATCAGACATAGGCCTTAATTCGAGGAAGAAATTTATGAGAATGTACGTCTGGAGCACAGCATTGTATGGTAGTGAAACATGGACTTTGAGATCAGCGAAACGGAAGTGAATCGAAACATTTGAGGTATGGTGTTACAGATGAATGTTGAAAATCTAGTGGGCTGATAAAGTAAGGAATGAGGACGTTCTCCGCAGAATCTGTGAGGAAAGGAATATATGGAAAAGTCTGACAAGAAGAAGGTACAGGATGATAGGACATGATAGGACATCTGTTGAGATGTCAGGGAATAACTTCCATGGTACTAGAGGGCGCTGTAGAGGGTAAAACTGTAGGGGAAGAGAGGTTAGAATACATCGAGCACTTAATAGAGGACGCAGGTTGCAAGTGTCACTCTGAGATGAAAAGGTTGGCACAGGAGAGGAATTCGTGGCGAGCCGGAATGTTTTAGATAAGTGAAATGGGAATTCCTGGATGCAAGAGGACATTCTTTTCGGGAATCAGCAAGGGAAAAATTATGGAACTGGCATTTGCTGCTGACTGCAGAACAGTTTAATTGCTGCCAACGTGCATTTCGCAAAAGGACCGCGAAGATAAGATAAAAGAAATTAGAGCTCGTACGGAGGCGGATAGACAGTCCTTTTTCCCACGCTCCATTTTGGAGTACAACAGGAAAGGGAATGACTAGCTGCGGTACAAGGTAACCTCCGCAATGCATCGTACGACAGCTTGCTATATACGTATGTACCGCAGGAAGTCAAGAGATTCTTCCACTGATTTGTGTTCGCATTCGAGATGGCAGGTTGTTACATGACAGTCAGACAACCTCGTGGGCTGACAGTTGATTAAGAATGTGTATTGCATTTAGCGTACACTAATTAATTGTTTATTATTGTCTTTAATTATTGACTATAGTGACATGTTGGATATTACGCTAGTTTGCGCCATAGGTTTTATATCGGCGTGTAAGCTTATTTGTGTGGTTTAAGACACCTGATGACAGTCTCAAAACTGCAACGGCTCGTAAAAAGTAAGTGTTTATTATCAACTGTTGGCAGAGAACTACAATGGTTTTGAACAGGACTAAGTTTTGAATCATATTAGTTGTTTCGAATTCCTTAGTATTTAAAAAGCAATTTTGTTACTTTCCGGGCTATCGTTCAATATAACTGGTTACATTGTACTAATTTCGATTTATGAATTTATTATTTTATATAAGATGGCCATCAGCAGTTGAAGTAGAGTCTCTGTGTGCTGTTTAGTCGCTGGAACGCATGGTTACACCTTGCTCAATGGTTTTTGGTAGCACGAATAGATAGGAGGTGATAATGTTTTACTTCATTTCCTGTAAGAAAAGCTGAGGGACGAGCAGTGGCGATACTCCTGGGGAACGACACCGTCACGTTAGTAATGAAGCACAGTACCTCTTTGTCGATTGTTTGTTACCTAATAGCCTGTTCTCTCCCATTCTAGGTCTGTCTGTTGGTACAGTCAGTTTCTAATGCAGAGTAGGCGTTACGAAACAACCACATTGCCGCCTAACATCCACAGCAATACGGCGCCTTACGCCCGCGCTCAGAAAAATTTAAATCCCTAATTATAAAGTCTTGAATGACAAGGTTCTCAGTGTTGTGAAACGTAACAAGGTGTTGCTTTCAGTTGAAACAGTCACATCTGGGCCTATAAGAGATCGCTGAAGAAAAGTTTTGTTTGAGGGTAAGGTGTAAAGACCACGTATAATGAACGTAACATGCTAGACAAATTGATGGAAAGAATCACTGGAAAAGTAGTTCACATACGAAAGAGGTAGCCCAGTATTCATACGTTCGCCAGATTCTTGTGAATCGTTCATCGAGCTGGATGCCATAACAGGTACGACCAAAGGAAGACTGGTGTGTTTCGACACGGTTCGTTCATCAAGTAGTACAGGGTCACGGAGATGGTCGTCAAACCTGTAACCTCCCAACAGTTTACTACCGTATCCTCGGAATAATAAAATGTGAGTAACCTCCCAATAAAACTGTGGCTCACATATAATCTTTCAATAATTAACTGACTGTGAATCTAAACTGGTAAATTTGGACGTCAGCAGTGCTGCGTCATGGCCCTGAAAGATCATTCTGAATAAATCGAAAATTCTTGCCTCAATGAAGTCGCCAGATAACACGTATATATCTGCTCCTATAAGAATTTTTTCTGGCACAGCCCAGTGCAATGCTGGCCGCTAGATTTGACATGTATCAAAAGAAACAACTGTTTTTTTTGCGTCTATCGGGATGACCATGGATAGGAGAAATTAGTAAAATCTTTAAATTCAGATAAATGATTGTCAAAAGTTAATTTTATAAGAAAGATTATTATTAAAAGATTTTTATAAAACATTTAAATGGGACATGATATAACAATAGTACAAATTTAGTTCTAACAAACTACATATGCGCGCGGCTGCTTTTACCTTATACTACATCGCTCAGGCACCGCCATCGCTCCCCACGACTGGCCCCGCGAACTCCATATACCCGACTGCTACCTACTGCTTACTCCTACTGCCGGAGCTACAACTACTACTGCAGTTAACACTGCTCTCTGGTCTGAAATTCTCTTATTGCTTACATATCGCAGGCAGCGCGTGAGCAACCCATCGAAATTACATCTGCTCGAGTGCGCTAGCAATACATTCCTTAGTCATGGACCTCTTACAAACCCCAATTACAGGCTCTACAAGAGACGTGTTGTGAACCACAACATAGTTTACTGTTAAAATTCCAGTGTGTGAAACTTCCTCACACACGTATATCTCTCGGAATGATCATGCGAAAGCTTACTTATAATTGTACTTAATCCTCATTGCATGCATGCTCATTTTCCTTGTTTTACTGTACCCTGACAGTAAAACAAGGAAGATGAGGATGCATGCAATGAGGATGAAGAACACCACCAACGTTAGTTCATTTTTTATATCAAGGGTAGTAACAGTCGTGCGCCATTTTCTTGAGATTCATTCCGTCTCTATTGATACTTTCGTCAATGGGAAGCAAGACCATAATTTTCCTTCTTTCCTTTCTTCAGATATTCCAAAAGCTGCTCCCTCTTCTGGTGATGCATCCTCAATGAAAATCTATTACTGACTACGGTTTGCTAGGAAATGGTATAGATTTTCGTACTGTAGGCATAAGAACTTAAAACACATCGCGATGACTGAAGGGACTGTTAAAAAGCCGACAATTTGCCAGAACTGCTGATTTGGTCGCTTCACTATTACTATCACTTCAGTGATCTAGACAAAAATATTTGAAAATATTCTATAGAAGCTAAAAGTCGGCACAGGCGAGGGACAAAAATATGGAGACGCCAAGAACAGAGTTCATTACCACCCGTAATACGGTGTACAATAACTTCCACAATCGATACATACAAGTCCTGTATGGTTTTTGAGGGAATCTTATAGTCTTCATCCTACAGAATAGTGGCAAGTTGACGTGACGACGATGGAGGTGGTTAGTGATAATGCACCCTTCAAAAGTAGACCACGAAGGCTGAACCGTATTGAGATCTAGTAATTATGGTGGTCAGGGGAGATACGAAAATACATCCTCGCGCTCACAAAACCAGCTATGTGAACAGGGCCCTGTTGCCTTGGAACATAGCATTACCATTGGGAAACAAAACCTGTACCATCAGCCAAGAGAGTCACATGATCCTTAACAGTATTGCTACCTTAGAAAGTATGCTTGGGCCCTATCGGAAACCACGATATGGCTGCCCAAATTAGCGCTCTTGGCACGTAAACTCGGCCAGAAGCGGGAAACGGTGCGAAATAAGCCAAATCGACAAGATGCTCCATTTTTGGGTTATATGTCTTAGGCACCAAGTTTGCATGTTACGGGCATTTGCATCACTGATAGCGATGTGCTGTTTTGGAATTCCAGCTCGCCTTGCAATTCCCTCCCCCACCCTCCACCCCTCCCCCTCACTTCCGAGTTTATTTGGTGCTCACAGGATTCCAGAATTCGACATTCAGTTCGGCACTGACCTTTGCTCTCCTTTTTCGTCGCAGTCCTTTTCAATGACCGTGTCACCATCACTTACCACATACTTTCGTCCGCGTTGTGATTTAGCGGATGACGTTTTTCCGCTTTCCCAAAATGCGGTATTAATCTGCGGTGGGGTCATTCTTGAAACATCAAACACCTCGGCTACCTTACATGCGAAAGCACTCACCATACGAGCACAAACAGTTTAGCTACGTTCGAATTCACTTAGCCCCGACATCATGCACTCACAACTAAACAGAACATTGATCTGACTTCGACTCACACTTCAACGTGTTTACGACATTGCCCAGGTGCCGTTCGTGGTCAAATACTACATTGCAACCTGCAGACTTGGCTACTACCTGCATTTATGTTCAAGCATACAGTTCTCCCGTTTATCCCATATTTTTGCCCAACCCCTGTACATTTAGACGGGGACGGAACAGCACCGTTTAACTCGTCTACGAAACACACTACAACTGTACAAACTAATAGACGCATAAACAAAGAAAGGATGCTCTTTCTCACAAAACTAAGCCAAACAACTTTATCGAAAGTACGATAAAACCTTTAAATCAGAAACACCAGGAATAAGGATAAGTGGAACGACGACAATGCATCAGGTTTTCGTGAATGACATAGCAATTTTTGCTGAAACCGAAAATAAGTTGCAGAAGACGATGTGTAAGTCACTGGATACAGTTTAATATAACGATGGTTGATATCGTGGTCGTTACGAAACAAAAACAAAAATTAACAGCCATTATTAAGTCTCGGAGGAACAAACTAGAACAAGTGAACGACTTCCGTTTCCTAGGTTCGAACATTACAGGCGACAGCAGGTACTGTATAGATATTGCAACAAGAACTGTTTTGGCTAAAAGAGTATGTCCAGACAAGAAACAGCTCTTCGTAAATGAAGTTTTAAGCAACGAAAAAGGAAGGATTTTGCCAAACATACATCTGGACTATCTTTCTGTACGGCTGCGAAAGAATGATGTAAAAGAATGGTGTAAAAAGTCTGGAAGCAACAGAACAGTGACTATGGAGAAGGATGACCAAAACTAGTTGGTCTGAAAGGAAGGTAAATGAAGCAGTATTAAAAGGAGTAAGTCCACCAAAAAAGCTCAGAACAATTAGGCTCGTTCTAGGGGATAAAAAATTCCCTTTTGGGGACAGAATTCTTGCGAGGAATGGAGGAGGGAACCAAGAACGAAGATCACAGAACTGGTGCAGAGTATGGGGTTCCGAAAGGGTGATTTATTTATTTTTCCATAGAGAAATACAATATTGCTGTTATCTGTGGCCATGTGTTACAATTAAAGTCATAACTTCCTTAGAACAATTACAAAACCCAATGTATCGCAATTACTTGCATGTAATATGTACTAAAACTAAACAGCTCTCGGAAGACTCTAACGGTAATGACCGACCACTGTGTCATCCTCAGCCTATAGGCGACATTAGATGCGGATACGGAGGGGCGTATGGACGGCACAGTGCTCTCCTGGCCGTTATTAGTTTTCGTGACTGCAGCCGCTACTTCTCAGTCAAGTAACTCTTCAATTTGTCTCACAGGGACTGAGTGCACCCCGCTCGCTAACGGCACTCAGTAGATTGGTCACCCGTCTAGCCAAGCCCAACAGCGCTTAACTTCGGTGATCTGACGGGAGCCGGTGTTACCACTGCGGTAAAGCGGTTGGCAAATACTATTGTGCAAACGAAGATAATTCATTACTCTCAGAGGAATTCTTTAATACTGTAAAAACACCGAATAGTAAGATACTCGTTCAGTGCTACTTCATAACAGTTTTCTTATAAACTTTTTATATACTTCATTAAACAATTTGGACCCCATGTGTAACGGATCAGTGTGGTGCTCGAAAGACGGATGTCTGTCTGCAGACTGTCCTGTTTCTGTACTGTCATCTATCTGATACTACATTCATCATTTGATAATATTGCACCGCACTCCATTTCAAAGAGCGGAACCGCTTTCCATTGTTTATAGTAATAAATGTTCCTGTTCACTCATTTCCAATTTTAGAATAGTTTGTTTTTGGTATTCACCGTCATGCACTGCCCATATCGGTGCTTACTGAAGCGTTGTTTGTGTTACAATATCTGCTCCTTAATGGTTTGTTAGATACGTTTTATAGAACTGCATTGTAAGTTTCCTGAAGACAGATTTGTTAAACATGTACTGCAGTCGTTGGCAACTTTGTAATTTAAGTGTAATGACAGTTTAGATGGCACAAGCGTCCTTGGACACTGGGCTAATTCTAATAAACATCCCTGTTCCCTAATTATCACGCCGGTAATTTCTTTTAATTCGATGTTATAGCTGTCAAAAATATTTTTTGCACTGAGCCCCCGTGAATGTCACTTCCTACATTCGAATACGAATAGCTTTTAAATATATCAGTTACGCCCTTATTAATATAATGTGGTTTCTGGCACTGATTTTTTGACGAGGGTTGTAACTTAAATAGTGGCAACTATTTATTCACAACCGATACAAAAGAGTTACGTGTTTGCACCTGTTACTGTCCTTCAAAGTAGTCACCAGCGTTGTGTAGAACCCGTTGCCAGCGATGTGGAAGGCGTAGTACACCGATAGCAGAGCCTGTTCTGTTGATGGTGCGAATGGAGCGGTCTACCGCCTGTCGAGTCTCTGGAACAGTTCTGAAGCGAATGCCACGAAGTGGTTCCTTCATCTTCGGAATCAAATAAAAGTCACAAGGACTTAAGTACGGGGAGTATGGCGATGGTACAGTACTTCCCAGTCCCATCGACCGAACAGAGCAGCCACAGCTTGCGCTGTATGCGCCCGCGTATTGTCGTGCAAAATGATGGGTGGGTTGCGCAGAAAGTGACGCCGTTTCTTTCGCAAAGCTGATCGCAGGTGATGCTCCAAAAATGAACGGTAATACTGTGCAGGTGCAGTAACAGGTGCAAACATGTAACTCTTTTGTATCGGTTGTGAATAAATAGTTGCCACTACTTAAGTTGCAACCCTCGTATAACCGAAAGTTATACAGGGTGATTCAAAAAGAATACCACAAATTTAAAAATGTGTATTTAATGAAAGAAACATAATATAACCTTCTGTTATACATCATTACAAAGAGTATTTAAAAAGGTTTTTTTTTCACTCAAAAACAAGTTCAGAGATGTTCAATATGGCCCCCTCCAGACACTCGAGCAATATCAACCCGATACTCCAACTCGTTCCACACTCTCTGTAGCATATCAGGCGTAACAGTTTGGATAGCTGCTGTTATTTCTCGTTTCAAATCATCAATGGTGGCTGGGAGAGGTGGCCGAAACACCATATCCTTAACATACCCCCGTAAGAAAAAATCGCAGGGGGTAAGATCAGGGCTTCTTGGAGGCCAGTGATGAAGTGCTCTGTCACGGACTGCCTGGCGGCCGATCCATCGCCTCGGGTAGTTGACGTTCAGGTTTCATAACTAATCTTTTTCGTAGGACTCTCCATACAGTTGATTGTGGAATTTGCAGCTCTCTGCTAGCTGTGCGAGTTGATTTTCCTGGGCTGCGAACAAATGCTTGCTGGATGCGTGCTACATTTTCATCACTCGTTCTCGGCCGTCCAGAACTTTTCCCTTTGCACAAACACCCATTCTCTGTAAACTGTTTATACCAACGTTTAATACACCACCTATCAGGTGGTTTAACACCATACTTCGTTCGAAATGCATGCTGAACAACTGTCGTCGATTCACTTCTGCCGTACTGAATAACACAAAAAGCTTTCTGTTGAGCGGTCGCCATCTTAGCATCAACTGACGCTGACTGACGCCTAGTCAACAGCGCCTCAAGCGAACAAATGTACAACTAAATGAAACTTTATAGCTCCCTTAATTCGCCGACAGATAGTGCTTAGCTCTGCCTTTTGTCGTTGCAGAGTTTTAAATTCCTAAAGTTGTGGTATTCTTTTTGAATCACCCTGTATAATGAATGTACTTGTAATAAGCGTTGACATGTCACAAATAAACCTCTTGGCACAGGAATTGTGATACTGACACTAATACCGGCCAGTGGCAAACATTGTGTACTTTATATCATATTGCGCTGCCTGAGTCAGTTTGGGCAGAATGAGTGCAACGAAGTTAAAGGTATATTACTCGGCTTCACTGCGTATTGTAACGTACATTTCTTAGTTTCTTCCTACATTGTGTTGTTGTACTGAAACGTCCCCTTTGAATGTAAAGAATGACAGTGCTGGAAAAACTCTTACGTTGTTTTATTTTTAAACAGCTGAGCAAAACTTATTCTGATCATCACTAAACTGACACACAATATTTTTGCCGCAACGCAATCTGACTTTCAATAATCCCTGCAAAAGAATGGCCCTGACTAACAATAACCTATACCTATCATAAATCACTTACCTCGCAAAATATTCCTTACTCGAACTACCGCAGTACAGCGAGCACCAATACTGCCAGCTAAATAAAAGATTCCTAACTACTGAAGGCACTAACTACTGATCGGCATATAGTTAGCAAATGAAAGATTTTTATAGAGAACAAACATTGATTTACCTTAATGGTGTTCAAAAGTCATTTTCATGACATCCAGTCTTACAAATTTCCTTTTTCTGACGGACACACGTCCAGATCGTCCACTCATAGTAACCTCTCAGAACTCTGGCATCTCTCTTCCCACATCCTCCACTGCTGGTGGCTCACCTCTAACTGCCTAACGCTGCACGCTGTTCACGTCCAACTGCCCAACACTACACAAGCGAATATTCCAACAATGAGTCCAACCAGCCACAGACTGCACACAGAGCAGTCAGCGATTTTCATACAGGGTACTATGTGGCGTCACCAACATAAAAACCTAAACAGCCTACTTACAATACCAAAGATCTGATGATGGGATAACACGTCGTGAGAATTTAAATAATAAAATTTTTGCGAGCAAGGCATGTGTATAATCATTAGCATTCCATCAGGCTGGTTGTTTAGACTTGTTTCACTGAGGTTTAAGCTTATGCAAACACTTTTCAAATAGAATGAGATTTTCACTCTGCAGCGGAGTGGACGGGTCGTGAATCGTGCTTGGGTAACTCGGTTAGTAGAACACTTGCCCGCGAAAGGTCCCAACTTCGAGTCTCGGTGCATACAGTTCTAATCTGCCAGAAAGTTCCACTTTTCAGATAATTCCACAAGACATTTAAGACACTAGAACAATCGATTACATATTTTTCTGATAATGTCCTCAGCTGACAACTGTCATCATGTTCATAGGTAAGTACTTTGCTGTTGTGAACGGTTCGTAGATCTGTAATACACACTACCAGAAAAAAATTAGCACACATTTTTAGATGTTCACAGTTCACTCAAGATTTTTGTTGCAACAGTGCATAAGGAGTACATGATATGATCACATTCACAGATCAATAACACAAGCGGTTCTGAGGTACCAGGTAACGACCCATGCTGATACTCCCATATTAGTACGTGGTGTAGCCTGCAGGCGCTGAATCTGTCATCCAATCGGTCGTACAGCACAATTGGAGAGTTTTTGCAAAGCTGTTCGAGTTTAGGAGGAATACCAAGTGGTCTGAGGCGTGAATGGGACTTAGGTGGGAGCCATGCTAAGGTAGTGTACCAGAGGGGCGTAGTGGTTACTGCATCTGCTAGTGAGCAGGAGACCCCTATTCGAATCCCGGTCTTGGTACAAACGTTCCTTTGTCGCTTCAGTAGGCTTATATACATCACAGAGAGACCGTGTTGACTCTAGTGAGGCTTCATCTGTAAAACTGAGAAAATTTTGGATATTTGTGGTACGCTCTTATGGGACCAAACTGCTGGGGTCATCGGTCCCTAAGCCTACACACTACTTAATCCAACTTAATCACGCTATGGACAACACACACACCCATGCCCGAGGGAGGACTAGAACCTCCGACGGGCGGAGCCGCGCGGACCGTGACAAGGCGCCTCAGTGCGTTATGTTCTGTGGGGACCCTCTTTTGGGTGTACCGTCCCTGGCCGCGCTTTGGAGGGATTAGAGGTGTTGCTATTGGGCACCGTCTTAAACGGTTTCATTGTGATGAAAACAGGTTGTATTCTGATTAGGTTCCGTAGTTCTATTATAGTGTAGTACGAACCAATCAGGCAGTGACGTTTTCATACATTGATTATATTTGAGCCTTCTGATTATCAGGTCCAAGTACAACTTCACTAGTAATTATTCTTGGCACCGGTTTCATGTTTTAATGTCCATTAAGCAGTTATATTTCTCCTCTAGTCAACTGTATGCAGCTGAGCTTATTTGGTGTGTCGACTGGGTATCCTCGTTAAAGAGGAGTGATTATTTCTCTTGAAACCCATCTGTCTATAAATCTTGCCAGTAACACGGTATTTAAAACTGTGATGAAATGTGTTACTTTATTATTATACTGGTTCTAAAACTGCTTTGGTGATTGTAATCACTTTGTTCAAGCTATAACCTTAATGGTCACGATCTTTAAAATAATTTTTTATTTCATTTCATTTCATGGTTGGTTCAGAGTGCTTTGTTTAAACTGTATTAAGTTAAGTGGAATGTATGTTTTAAAAGATTGTGCGAAATATCCTTTCTGAAGACCTCTGAAAAACAAAAGTAATTATTGTATTAAAACCTAAGACTACCGGAGGTCAGTACCTACCGCTCCCCTGATCCATGCATCTACTACCGTGGTAATTATCCTTCACAATATCATAACACACTATCTCTCTTGTACTTGTAAATACACTTTAAAAAATACCTGATGCATCGTGAAAAAATACTAGGGGCGACAATAAAGTAAAGAGACTGATGCGAAGAAAAATGTTGCTTACCGTTTTATTCAAGTTTAGTGTTGTCTCCTTCAAAGTAGTTACCTTCTGATTGCACGCACTTTTTCCAGCGCTTCTGCCACTGATGGTAACATTTCTGGAACTCCTCTTCTGTAAAATCCTCCAAGATCCTCGTCACAGCTTTTTGGACATCTTGTGTTGTTTGAAAATGGTGTCCCTTGACCGCCGTTTTGACTGTTGTAAATAGAAAAAAGTCTCACGGAGCGATATCTGGTGAATAAGGTGGCTGTGGTAGTGCCGAAATTTGTTTTGAGGTTAAAAATTGCTGTACTAACAGAGCAGTATGGATTGTGCATTATCGTGATGTAGAATCCTGTTATCAGCAGTGTTGGTACGGACACGAAGAACTCTTTTCGAAGTCTTTCAAAAATTCTTTGTAGTAGTATTGGTTAACTGTTTGTCCAGGAGGCACCCACTCTTTATGAACAATTCCTTTTGAGGCAAAGAAGCACACAAGCATCCATTTCACTTTTGACTTTGACATGCGAGCTATTTTTGGTCTGGGTGATCGCTTTGAGCACCACACGACTGAGCAGTTGCATCGATGTGTTGCTTGGACTAGAAGCAGCTTATGGACCAAGGTCAGAGATATTGTGCCTACGCAAGCCTGCAGGGTTGCCACATCTTGGAAAGAAAATCAGTCTCATTACTTTATTGTCGCACCTCGTAATGCGAATGGACTGAAACCTGTGGATATGATGTACATGTACAGACAAATTATTACAATTTAAGAAAAATTGGATGGTTTATTCAAGAGGAAGAGAATCTCAAATGAGAAAGTCAATAACGCATTGGTCCACCTGTGGCCCTTTAACAAACAGCTATTCGGCTTGACATTGATTCACAGAGTTGCAGAATGTCCTCCTGAGGGATATCGTGCCAAATTCAGCCTAATCGGCGAGTTAGATCGTCAAAATCCCGAAATGGCTGGAGGTCTCTGCCCATAATGCTGCGAACTTCCTCAATTGGGTAGAAGTCCGGCGCCCCTGCAGCCAAGATAGGGTTTGGCAAGCCCGAAGACAAGCAGTAGAAACTCTCGCCGTGTGCGTGCGAGCGTTATCTTGCTGAAATAAAAGCCCAGGATGGCTTGCCACGAAGGGCAACAAAACGGGGCGTCGAACATCGTCGACGAACGTTTTCGGGCTGGAATCTCGTTGATTGGAGTAGAATTGTCTTCAGTGATGAGAGTGGTGTCACCGCCAGACACCACGCTTGCTAGGTGGTAGCTTAAATCGGCCGCGGTCCATTTAGTACATGTCGGACCCGCGTGTCGCCACTGTGTGATCGCAGACCGAGCGCCACCACAAGGCAGGTCTCGAGATACGATATAGCACTCCACCCCAGTTGTACGACGACTTTGCTAGCGACTATACGGACGAAGCCTTTGCTCTCATTTGCCGAGAGACAGTTAGAATAGCCTTCAGCTGAGTCCATGGCTACGACCTAGCAAGGCGCCATTAGCCTTACATAGTTTGATAGTTATCGTATGAAATGTCTCATCAAGAACGATGTATACAACAATGATTAAAAGTTAAGTATAAAGCAGCTACGTACTTTTCTTGCTACCATTCATTACGTATCCTGTTCCAGAATTCAAGCCCGTCTGCGTTAGATAGCGTGCATTTCGGCCTCCTCTATCTTCTAGGTGTTGGCACATTCGCCAACACATCAATGAGTTTCGGTTTGAATTGCGGCCTGATGACCAGCGAAGCCGTATCTGGAGACGCCCCAGACAGTGGTGAGATACCAACCTGACTGTCACCCACCATATCGACCGACAAGCAGGAGTGATGGTCAAGGATGACATTTGTTTTCATAGCAGTATTACTTTCGTTTCATCCGCAGCGCTCTTGCATTACAGCGGTACGTAGACGGTAGTTTATGCCCCGTTTTGATGCCCTTCACGGCAAGCCATCCTGTGCTTACATTTCGTGGTCTCACGGTAGCGTTCTCGCTTCCCGAGCACGGGGTCCCGGGTTCGATTCCGGGCAGGGTCAGGGATTTTTCCTGCCTCGAGATGACTGGGCGTTGTAGTGTCGTCTTCATCATCATCATTCATGCCCATTGCGGTCGGAGGAAGGCAATGCCAAACCACCTCCACTAGGACCTTGCCTAGTGCGGTGGTCATCCTGTGCTTACATTTCGTGGTCTCACGGTAGCGTTCTCGCTTCCCGAGCACGGGGTCCCGGGTTCGATTCCGGGCAGGGTCAGGGATTTTTCCTGCCTCGAGATGACTGGGCGTTGTAGTGTCGTCTTCATCATCATCATTCATGCCCATTGCGGTCGGAGGAAGGCAATGCCAAACCACCTCCACTAGGACCTCGCCTAGTGCGGTGGTGCGGGTCTCCCGCATCGTTCCCCTACGCTCCGTCACGGAGTATGGGACTTCATCATCATCATCAAGGCCGGCTTCACATGGCGAGCGTTTCTACTGCTTGTCACCGTGCTCACTAAACTCTGCCTTGGAGAGCAAGGTCACCGGTGCTGGATCTCTCCCCAGTTGAGAACATCTTCGTAATTTGAAGGTCTAAGGAGCGAATTGGAAAGAATTTGGTCCGATACCTTTCAGGACGACATCCAACAACTCTATCAGTCGATGAATACCAAGCAGAGTAACAGCTTGCATAAGGGCCAGAGTTGGAACAACAAGTCACTGGCTTGCTTAACTTGTAAAGCTCTTTCTCTTGAATAAATCATCCACTTTTTCTGAAGCTGTAATCATTTGTTTGTCTGTACATGTGCATTATATATACTGATTTCCGTGCCATTCAGATTATTTCTTCGCGATGCTTAGTTTTTCTGTCTTAGAATGTATGGTTAAAACAGTTAAGTATTTGTCTCATAGGTTTCCAGTTTCTTAAGTAGGAGCAAATGAGAAACTTCATCAAGCGCGGATGATCTAGGGACATATATGCTACCTTTTCTTTATCGTCTTCTCGTTAATATTGTATGTACTGGATCATGTCCGCCCCCGTTAGCTGAGTGGCGAGGGTTAGCTACCCTCTTTAATAAAAAACACTGAGTGAATGGATCAACTAAGAACCTAAATGGGTGTCTTCGGACGTCCGCCCCGAACAAATTCAACGAACAATATAGAACAAAATGAGACGGAAAAAAACCAGTGGTCAGCGCGACAGAATGTCAGTCCTAAGGGACTTGGTTCGATTCCCGACTGGGTCGGAGATTTTCTCCGTTCAGGGACTGGGTGTTGTGTTGTCCTAATCATCATCATTTCCTCCCCATCGACGCGCAAGTCGCCGAAGTGGCGTCAAATCGTGAGAGTTGCACCCGGCGAACGGTCTACCCGACGGGAGGCCGTAGTCACACGACTTGCTTTTTTTTTTACTGGATCACAAAACGGAGGTAAAGTTGAGTAACCTATTCTGAAAGCGTGTTGCATTTCTCGTAACACTTTTTCTGCGACCTGCATAATAGAGCAGAACGCAACAAGAGGTATCACAGCAAATCAAAGAACTGATACGTCTCACCATGGTGTTAACGTCACTTCGCTATTTCCACACTGCAACGGACTGGGTTTCGACGTCGTATTGTATCAGAGGGAAACTTGGCGTAAGATGAGTGGCTCGTCTGAGAGCAGCTTCAGGCGCTAGATTCACGCAAAGCCAGAACTGTGAGTCGGCCGTGGTTTGCGCCCGGCGACACATGTAGCGGGCGGGCCGGACAGTGCGTGGGAGGCCACGCGTCACATAAGTCACAATTCACACGCCGGATTTATCACGGATGATGCGCTGCGCGGCGCGGCGCGGCTGCCTCGCGCCCGCGCCATAAATTGCCGTTTTTGTTTAGCGCCGGCGATATTTACGTTTCATTGTGTTAATCATAATAAAGAGCGGGCCAGGCTCACGGTAGTTCATTTCATTTGGCGCCTGGCGTATTGACAAGTGATCGCGACCGAAAAACAAAACACTGCCTGCGTAGTTGGTTTACCGAGCAAACAGCGCACGTCAGTCGTAGCGGACCGTTCAGCCAGTACGTCGTGACCATCTACCTAGCAGCGTGCTGGGCGACCTCTGGGGCGTGCTATGGAGTCTACAAATCCTTGGGTACGTGGTTGGTAGTAGGTGTCCAAGCAAGGATCGTACGGTGCTTATTGCTTCTGAGTTCTTAGTTGCCACTGAGTCGTATGCAAGAGGTTTGCGGTGAATTCGATATCAGGGGCTGATCGTTAACTAGAATTTATCATGATACTCATCAGTCTCTATAACAAGAACATGGATATGGTGGCATACTGTAACGTTACACTTATTTGGACGAGCGATTCCACCACTTAGAACTGATATGAGGTGAGCTGAATATGTTATGCTGGTGAACGTTAGCTGGAAGCCAAAGGGCGTACCGCGGCCAGCCCAACAAAGCGACCAGTACGGCCCTGCCGAAGTACAAACGCGTGCAGCGCTTGACCAGAAACAGGTAAAACGCAAGGCATGCGGGAGTTGGACAGTGGTTGGTCGCTTAGGCGGAGGACAGAAATGGCGGAGTGGAAGACAGTCTGAAGTATGGCTACTAACAGCTCTTAGAAATTCTACAATAAATCACAATTTCATAATAAGGCAAATCTGAATACAACTGCGATCTCAGAAAGATGACATGTATCAAATAAAGCAATAATATTTTTAATAACTTACAAACTTCAAAAGTTAATATTTTACAGCAACTGAATATTTTCACAAGAAACCTTACAATTAACAAATTTTAAAATTTTCATGCGATTTCGGAAATCAGTTTCTCAGTTGATAGCATTGCACTTCAGCTATCATTTCTGAAAGCTATATGTATCTATTTTATTTATTGATTTGTTGCATATTTATATATTTTTAATTATGCAAATGTTTGTCAGAACATTTACCCTCCACAGTAACACAGTAATTGATTGCAGCATGTACACCTCATATCCTGCCATACTTGCATAGTTATTTAAGGAATGTGTTTCTATTTTTGCTAATTTATTTATTTTAATATAATTGCAAGTGATATTAGAAAACCGTGGTAATTTAATGGCAGTCAACTGCAAATGTTAGTGGACACGTCCATTCAAAAAGCTACCAAGAGATTCTTCTGTCAAGCATGTTTCACGACATTTTGTTTCAGTTAAAAGGAGCAATACAACTGAAAGTACACGATACTAGAAGCAAAAAACTCTCAGTAAACTTGGGCTCTAAAACACATACACCATGTGATCAAAAGTATCCGGACGCCCTCAAAAACATAAGTTTTTCATATTAGGTGTATTGTGCTGCCACCTACTGCCAGGTACTCCATATCAGCGACCTCAGTAGTCATTATACATCGTGAGAGAGCAGAATGGGGCGCTCCGCGGAAATCACGGGCTTCGAACGTGGTCGGGTGATTCAGTGTCACTTGCGTCATACGTCTGTAGGCGAGATTTCCACACTCCTAAACATACCTAGGTCCACTGTTTCCGTCGTGATAGTGAAGTGGAAACGTGAAGGGACACGTACACTACAAAAGCGCACAGGCCGACCTCGTCTGTTGACTGACAGAGACCGCCCGCAGTTGAAGAGAGTCGTAACGTGTAATAGGCAGACATCTATCCAGATCATCATACAGGAATTCCAAACTGCATCAGGATCCACTGCAAGTACTATGACATTTAGGCGGCAGGTGAGAAAACTTGGATTCATGGTCGAACGGCTGCTCATAAGCCACACTTCATGCCGGTAAATGCCAAATGACGCCTGGCATGGTGTAAGGGCGTAAACATTGTACGACTGAACAGTGGAAAAATGCTGTGTGGAGTGAGGAATCACGGTACACGATGTGGCGATCTGACGGCAGTGTGTGGCTATGGCGAATGCCCGGTGAACGTTATCTGCCAGCGTTTGTAGTGCCAATAGTAAAATTCGGTGGCGGTGGTGTTATGATGTGGCCGTGTTTTTCAAAGAGGTGAGCTTACACCCCTTGTTGTTTTGTGGGGCACTATCACAGAACAGGCCTACATTGATGTTTTAAGCAACTTCTTGCTTCCCACTGTTGAAGAGCATCTTTCAACACGATCGAGTACCTGTTGATAATGCACGGCCTGTGGCGGAGAGGTTACACAACAATAACATCCCTGTAATGGACTGACATGCACAGAGTCCTGACCTGAATCCTATAGAACACCTTTGGGATGTTTTGGAACGCCGACTTCGTGTCAGGCCTCACCGACAGACATCGATACGTCTCCTTAGTGCAGCGCCCTGTGATGAAAGGGCTGCCATTGCCGAAGAAACCTTCCAGACATCAAGACTAAAGGGGGGGGGGGGGGCAACACCATATTGAATTCCAGCATTATCGATGGAGGGCGCCACGAACTTGTAAGTCATTTTCAGCCACGTGTCCGGATACATTTTATCACATACTGGAGCTTAAGATTTATGAGCACTTGTTGATCTTCACGACTGTGAAACACATCTCTTTTACTGAACCAGTGCTCATAGCTCTTAAGGTATACGTTTATAGAGCACATACTTATTTTACAAGTTTTTCTTTCTTTTGTCCATGCCGACTTATCCCAGAATATGGAAAGCAAAGTGCTTGCATTTTAGAGTCCATGCTTACTTCAATTTTTTATTTTAGATGATCATTTCTGTCATCTCTCTGAATTCTGACCAATCCTCCTGGGACACCCTGTGTTAGGATGCAGTACTATACTAGTCTTTGCAGTGAGTTAAGAATTATATAATCCCATAGCCCCCTCCTTCCCGGAACATTTCGTAAGAATTGACAAGACGGCACAAATCGCTATTCCAGTTCTTAAACCGTATCAGCGAGAGTGCTGTATGCTTCACTGTTGAGATGAACCTACACAGCAAGATCCAGAGAACTGGAGGCAGGTAATCTTTAAGGGGTAGGCATAGGCCCTGCTCAACTTGTCCATTTAGAAGCCTATTGGCGCTTTAGCTTCGTCTTCCAGCAGTGACAGAATATGCTAGTACCCCATCAAGCGTCTGTCTCACACCGCGACCATGGGCGATGGGTAAAATTTGAGCCCAGTTAGGCGAGGAATTCATGGGAAAGTTGAAATTTCAAATAATCATTACTAAATAGAACAGTATTTCATAATGAATTGAATGACCCTTATAACCATACATCTGCGGTTACGGCGCAAACTGTCGTTGGCCGCCCCTAGTTTGCTGGGCCTGTTTTGGTTTTACTGTCGTATACTGCTTTCAGCTGTGGCACATTTCGCTATTAATTGCGATGGCCATATCTTTTTCAATCTCCCATCGGCCGCGCAACGGAAAGCACAGTGAAAATAATAATAAAAAAAAATTAGTTACAACTTCCGTCTACTTCTCTACCTAGTCGCCGCTGCGACGTGAACATTTGTCGTAGTGTAATACAAACTTTCCTATACTCGCCTGATATAAGGCAGCCACCTGTTATCTCTTCCAATTCCCTGTTATCTCTTCCAATTCCCTACGCTGATCTGCAGCTCGCTGTCTGTGCCAAAATGCAGTCGTCATAGCCAACGGTTCATGCGGACGAAGAGATGAAAATCAAGAGGGAACGACGTCCGGGCTATATGGTGGATAATGAAACATTTCTCATCGAAACGCTGCAGGAGGATCTTCGTTGCTCCTGCCCTGTGCTGCCGCTTGTTGTCACGAAGAAGAAAACCCATGACAGTTACATAATGTGGGCACCTCGCACTTGGTGGGAGTCACTATTGATCTAGACATCTTCATGTGGTCACTGTGCACTGAGAAGTGAAAAGTGTAACGTTTAGCGATAGACGGGCAGGCTATGGACACTACGCAACATATCTGTGCGAAGCTCCATCACATTTTCAGTATGATTTTAAATTCGTAGCCAATCGGAGGTTGAGAAAAAATATCCCCAGTATGATACACCCTTTATACCCCGGACATCCGACTCGCACTGCACGATACGAGACGTCAGACAAATTGTGTAAGAAAATATAAATGTTGTATGGCATTATTGGCTGGGATATCCCACGAGGTGTTCAACCTTTGTTCACACTGGCCACTTTCCTTGCAGGTATATGAGAGTGTATCATATGTACGAGGGCAGTTCAATAAGTAATGCAACACATTTTTTTTCTCGTCCAATTTTGGTTGAAAAAACCGGAAATTTCTTGTGGAATATTTTCAAACATTCCCGCTTCGTCTCGTATAGTTTCATTGACTTCCGACAGGTGGCAGCGCTGTACGGAGCTGTTAAAATGGCGTCTGTAACGGATGTGCGTTGCAAACAACGGGCAGTGATCGAGTCTCTTTTGGCGGAAAACCAGGGCATCTCAGATATTCATAGGCGCTTGCAGAATGTCTACGGTGATCTGGCAGTGGACAAAAGCACGGTGAGTCGTTGGGCAAAGCGTGTGTCATCATCGCCGCAAGGTCAAGCAAGACTGTCTGATCTCCCGCGTGCGGGCTGGCCGTGCACAGCTGTAACTCCTGCAATGGCGGAGCACGCGAACACACTCGTTCGAGATGATCGACGGATCACCATCAAACAACTCAGTGCTCAACTTGACATCTCTGTTGGTAGTGCTGTCACAATTGTTCACCAGTTGGGATATTCAAAGGTTTGTTCCCGCTGGGTCCCTCGTTGTCTAACCGAACACCATAAAGAGCAAAGGAGAACCATCTGTGCGGAATTGCTTGCTCGTCATGTGGCTGAGGGTGACAATTTCTTGTCAAAGATTGTTACAGGCGATGAAACATGGGTTCATCACTTCGAACCTGAAACAAAACGGCAATCAATGGAGTGGCGCCACACCCACTTCCCTACCAAGAAAAAGTTTAAAGCCATACCCTCAGCCGGTAAAGTCATGGTTACAGTCTTCTGGGACGCTGAAGGGGTTATTCTGTTCGATGTCCTTCCCCATGGTCAAACGATCAACTCTGAAGTGTATTGTGCTACTCTTCAGAAATTGAAGAAACGACTTCAGCGTGTTCGTAGGCACAAAAATCTGAACGAACTTCTCCTTCTTCATGACAACGCAAGACCTCACACAAGTCTTCGCACCCGAGAGGAGCTCACAAAACTTCAGTGGACTGTTCTTCCTCATGCACCCTACATCCCCGATCTCGCACCGTCGGATTTCCATATGTTTGGCCTAATGAAGGACGCAATCCGTGGGAGGCACTACGCGGATGATGAAGAAGATATTGATGCAGTACGACGTTGGCTCCGACATCGACCAGTGGAATGGTACCGTGCAGGCATACAGGCCCTCATTTCGAGGTGTTGTAAGGCCGTAGCATTGAATGGAGATTACGTTGAAAAATAGTGTTGTGTAGCTAAAAGATTGGGGAATAACCTGGTGTATTTCAATGCTGAATAAAACAACCCCTGTTTCAGAAAAAAATGTGTTGCATTACTTATTGAACTGCCCTCGTATATTTGTGGAGTCTATGAGTCGTTAGAGAAGAGATAGGGAATCTAGTATTTGAATTATAATTTAAAAGAGCTTTGGACGACTTAAAATACGGCAGAATGGACAGGTAACATTTCATTGCAACTTATAAAATCATTGGGGTAGTGATAACAAAACGACTACTCACTTTGGTTTGTTGAATGTATATGACTGGCGATATGCCATCACAGCTTGGGTTAACATAATCCATACAGTTCCGAGCTAACAAGAGCCGACAAGTGCGAGAATTATCACACAATCAGCGTAACAGCTCATGCGTCCAAGGTGCTGACAAGAATAATATACAGAAGAATGGAAAAGAAAATTGAGGATCTGTTAGGCGCGATCAGTTTAGCTTTAGGAAAGGTAAAGGCTCCAGAGTGGCAGTTCTGGCTTACGGTTGATAATGGAAGCAAGACTGAAGGGAAATCAACAAACTTTTATAGGCTCTCACGACTTGGAAAAAGCGTTCGACAATGTAAAATGATGCAAGATGTTCGAAATTCTGAGATAAACAGGGGATAACTATATGGGTAGATAGCTAATACAGAATATCTGCAAGACTCAAGAGGGAACTATAAGACTGTAAGACGAAGAACAGTGTGCTCAGATTAAATAGGGGATAAGACGGGGAAGTAGTCGTTCGCCCCTATTGTTCCATCTGTACATCGAGAAAGCAATGATGGCAGTAAGAGAAAGCTTCAGGGGTCCATGTTTCGTGCTGACATACAGACTGTGGGAAAACCGGAACAGAAGAGAATCTAAGCATTTGAGGTGTGGTGTTACAGAAGAACGTTGAAAATTATGTGGACTAATGTAAGGGATAAGGAGCTTCTCCGCAGAAACGGCGAGGAAAGGAATACATGGAAAAGATGAAATGAAGCAGCAGGGTGGTAGGACTCGTGTTAAAACATCAGCGAATAACTTCCATGGTACTAGAGGGAGCTGTAGGGGGTAGGAACTACAACTACATCAATACTCCGCAAGCCACCTGCCTGGTACGGATCCCACACCGGTGAACAGTATTCAAGCAGTGGGCGAACAAGTGTACTGTAACCTACTCCCTTTGTTTTCGGATTGCATATCCCTAGTATTCTTCCAATGAGTATCAGTCTGGCATCTGTGTTACCGACGATTAATTGTATATGGTCATTCCATTTTAAATCACTCCTCATGCCTACTCCCAGATAATTTATGGAATTAACTGCTTCCAGTTGCTGACCTGCTATATTGTAGCTAAATGATAACGGATCTTTCTTTCTATGTATTCGCAGCACATTAAACTTGTCTACATTGAGATTCAATTACCATTCCCCGCACCATGCGTCAATTCGTTGCACATCTTCCTGCATTTCAGTACAATTTTCCATTGTTACAACCTCTCGATATACTACAGCATCATCCGCAAGAAGTCTCAGTGTACTTCCGATGTTATCCACAAGGTCATTTATGTATATTGTGAATAGCAACGGTCCTACGACACTCCCCTGCGGCACACCTGAAATCACTCTTACTTCGGAAGACTTCTCTCCATTGAGAATGACATGCTGCGTTCTGTTATCTAGGAACTCTTCAATCCAATCACACAATTGGTCTGATGGTCCATATGCTCTAACTTTGTTCATTAAACGGCTATGGGGAACTGTATGAAACGCCTTGGGGAAGTCAAGGAACACGGCATCTACCTGGGAGCCCGTGTCCGTGGCCCTCTGAGTAGAAGAAGACAGAGATTGCAATACATCCAGCAAATAATTCAGGTTGCAATGGTGCTCTGAGATGAAAATTTTGGCACAGGGAAGGAATTTATGACGGGCTGCTAAAAACGAGTCAGAAGACTGATGGTTCGGGGGAAAAAAAAGAAAAGAAAAAACGTGAGTGTAATGGATGCATGCACAGTGTAGAGAAACCTAGTGCGACACCAAACTTGAACGTCCCCATCCGACAGAAGAATGACCAACAACAGCATCAGATGCCCTCGCTTTATGAAATACACGAGAGAGCTTTGGAAAATAATGCAGAACGCTGGCGCAAAGGGCCGTGGTTGGGAACTTTGTGTCACCACCGCTCCTCACCTAGCGGGGCAAGCACTGGCAACGAATGTTTCATCCACCACCAGGATTCGAACCAGCTTATCTCAGAATCGAGCGCAACCAGCAGGCGTGCGTTAGCGACCTGTTGTTTTTCTCTCGTTCTATCCGTTTCTTACTTATTTTTCGTCATTTGGTCTGGGTGGACGTCGCATGGCATCTCTTCAGGTTCGTCGTTCAGAAGTTAACTCAATGTTTTTATTACGTGACGTCGCCAGCCCCCTGATCAAAGGCGCTAAGGTACCGTGCCGACCCTCGGCTTCGGAGGCGAGGTAAACTAATTATGAAACATTGGAAAATATAGAAGCTGGAGTACTACTACTACTACTACTACTACTACGTGATCAGGCCCAGTGGAAAGCACGCATCACAAGTTTCCTCCTCCACTGTATTCTGTACATTGCTGCTGTCTGCCATCCGTTCACATCTATTGACACTTGGTTTAAATCTTCATGGAGTCCATCCCTCCAACGCTTCTTGGGTCTCCTTGCGGTCTCTTTCCTGTAGGTGTGACATCCAGGAGCTTCCGAGACCATCTGTGATCCTCCATCCGGGCCACATGGCCGGCCCACTGCAGTCGTTTGGCTTTGGCAGTTCCTGCTATGTTGGGCTGCTGGTATAGTTCCTCAAGCTCTTGGTTGTATCTGATCCTCCATTCCCCTGTATCTGCATCCAGAACCGGACCGAAGATCTTCCGAAGCTGAAGTAATGAATTAAAATTCGTATCAAGGCTGGGAGTTGAAGACGGGTCTCCTGCTTTCCAGACGGCTGTGTTATCCACTACACCACCCTAGCACTGTGGCTAACACACCTGAACGAACTACCTCAGCAATACTGACAATTTAAGAAGGGGAAAATCAAGATGAGCTGAGGTACGAATCGAAGTTTATGCTAGATTAAGAAGAGGACATTCGACTGTGTTAGTCCACGGAGGTGTGTTAATCACAATGCCAGGGCGGAGTAGTGCATAACACATCTGACTTGTAAGCAGGATCCGGCCGGTGTGGCCGAGCGGTTCTAGGCGCTTCCGTCCGGAACCGCGCGACCGCTACGGTCGCAGGTTCGAATCCTGCCTCGGGCATGGATGTGTGTGATGTCCTTACGTTAGTTGGGTTTAAGTAGTTCTAAGTTCTAGGGGACTGATGACCTCAGAAAGTTAAGTCCCATAGTGCTCAGAGCTTTTTTTTTTTATTTATTTATTTTTTTTTTTTTTTTAAAAAAGCAGGAGACCTCGGTTCAAGTCTCCGCCTTGACACAAATTACAATTCGGGAGGACCACGGTTCAATCTCGCGTCTGGCCACCCTGATTTAGGTTTTCCGTGATTTCCCTAAATCGCTCCAGGCAAATGGAAGGATGGTTCCTTTGAAAGGGCACGGCCGACGTGCTTCCCCGTCCTTCCCTAATCAGATGGGACCGATGACCTCGCTGTCTGGTCTCCTCTCCCAAACAACCCAACCCAACCAAATTATAATTCATTATATCAGCTTCTATTCTTATCGAAGATGAAGATGAGACTCAGTATATTCCCAGAAAAGTGTAATTATAATCATGAAACTGTTTAAAGATGACCTATAGTTACTTGTGAAACGTTTACTGACAATTGCGTCGTTTGTGTGTTGCGAGACATTTATTTCGGGACGTTTATGCGGAATGCGACGTAGTGACATTCCGGTGAACACGAGAGACTCTGTCTGCCCCACATTGTAACGACTAGCTCGGAAACTTTAATGCGATGCAGATGGGACCGTAACTGGCGGCGGCGCGCTTGCAGATCGCGCCAGAACTGAGTCGGCGGACAATTTTCCGCAGTCCGGTCTCGGAGGCGGCGCGTGGCGGCCGCGTCCGGTGCCTCATTTCACGGCGGATCTGAGTGCGCGCACGGCGGCGCGCGGCCTTAACCTCGTTTGTAGACTCGTTACCTCCGTGAGCGATTAGGCGCGGAATCTTGGCGGACAGACGCCGGCGCAATTAGGGCCCGTGGCGCGTGGCGCGGTATCGGCGCGGAGCCCGCCCCCGCACGGCTGGGGAAGGGGGGAGGATGAGGGGCGGCGGTGGCGGTTGTTTTTATTCAAGCGGAGGCCTAATTTGTTGTTTTCAATGTGGCGGCTAACGCGAGCGCCGCCCGCCTCCCCGGGGACGCCGTCCCCCCCCCAGTAATCTGTCTGCGAACGACGCCGCAGCCGCAGGGGAGGCGGCGGAGGAAGCCGTGGGGGGGGGGGGGGGGGGAAGAGGGACACAGGCGGGGTGCGAACACTAGTCTCGAGATGCAGCCAGCTACACCCACACTAAAAGCTCCAATTCAGAACGGACAGCTTAGATGGGGTAATGTAGCGGTATACCAACCTACCCACCGGTCCCTCTGTAAGCAGGCTGGTTAGGTTTATATGTTGGTAACGCCACATAGCGCTCTGTATGAAAATCACTGAATGTGCTATGTGCAGTCTGTGGCTGGTATGCATTGTTGGAATGTTTGCTATTGTAGCGGTGCGCAGTTGGAGGTGAGCCGCCAGCAGTGGTGGATGTGGGGAGACAGATGGCAGAATTTTGAGAGCGGACGATCTGGACGTGTGTCCAATAGAAAGAGTAAATTTGTAATACTGGATATCATGAACTGATACACAGATTGTTACAAAAAGAGACGCCCAAACTCTCAGGAAACATTCCTCACACACAAATAAAGAAAAGACGCTTAATTTCCATGCTAGAGCTCATTTTAGTTTCGTCAGTATGTACTGTACTTCCTCGATTCACCGCCAGTTGGCCCAATTGAAGGAAGGTAATGTTGACTTCGGTGCTTGTGTTGACATGCGACTCATTGCTCTACAGTACTAGCATCAAGCAAATAAGTACGTAGCATCAACAGGTTAGTGTTCATCACGAACGTGGTTTTGCAGTCAGTGCAATGTTTACAAATGCGGAGTTGGCAGATGCCCATTTGATGTATGGATTAGCACGGGGCAATAGCCGTGGCGCGGTACGTTTGTATCGAGACAGATTTCCAGAACGAAGGTGTCCCGACAGGAAGACGTTTGAAGCAATTGATAGGCGTCTCAGGGAGCACGGAACATTCCAGCCTATGACTCGCGACTGGGGAAGACCTAGAACGACGAGGACACCTGCAATGGACGAGGCAATTCTTCGTGCAGTTGACGATAACCCTAACGTCAGCGTCAGAGAAGTTGCTGCTGTACAAGGTAACGTTGACCACGTCACTGTATGGAGAGCGCTACGGGAGAACCAGTTATTTCCGTACCATGTACAGCGTGTGCAGGCACTGTCAGCAGCTGATTGGCCACCACGGGTACACTTCTGCGAATGGTTCGTCCAACAATGTGTCAATCCTCATTTCAGTGCAAATGTTCTCTTTACGGATGAGGCTTCATTCCAACGTGATCAAATTGCAAATTTTCACAATCAAGATGTGTGGGCTTACGAGAATCCGCACGCAATAGTGCAACCACGTCATCAATACAGATTTTCTGTGAGCGTTTGGGCAGGCATTGTTGGTGATGTCTTGATTGGGCCCCATGTTCTTCCACCTACGCTCAATGGAGCACGTTATCATGATTTCATACGGGATACTCTACCTGTGCTGCTAGAACATGTGCCTTTACAAGTACGACACAACATGTGGTTCATGCACGATGGAGCTCGTGCACATTTCAGTCGAAGTGTTCGTACGCTTCTCAACAACAGATTCGGTGACCGATGGATTTAGAGGCGGACCAATTCCATGGCCTCCACGCTCTCCTGACCTCAACCCTCTTGACTTTCATTTATGGGGGCACTTGAAAGCTCTTGTCTACGCAACCCCGGTACCAAATGTAGAGACTCTTCGTGATCGTATTATGGACGGCTGTGATACAATACGCCATTCTCCAGGGCTGCATCAGTCCATCAGGGTTTCCATGCGACGGAGGGTGGATGCATGTATCCTCGCTAGCGGAGGACTTTTTCAACATTTCTGTAACAAAGTGTTTGAAGTCACGCTGGTACGTTCTGTTGCTGTGTGTTTCCATTCCATGATTAATGTGATTTGAAGAGAAGTAATAAAATGGGCTCTAACATGGAAAGTAAGCGTTTCCGGACACATGTCCACATAACATATTTTCTTTCTTTGCGTGTGAGGAATGTTTCCTGAAAGTTTGGCCGTACCTTTTTGTACCACCCTGTATATATGATGACTTTTGAACATTATTATGGTAAATACATTGTTTGTTCTCTATCAAAATCTTTCATTTGCTAATCAAATAATCTTTCACATCAAGCGATCTTGGCTTCTAATATTATAAAATATCTTGTTCCGTTTTGTTTGTTTAGTCTTCCAGTGATGATGGTTGTACCTATAGAAATGGTAAAGTAGTTGGAATCTTTTATTTATCTGGCAGTATTGGCACTGGCTGTATTGCAGTAGTTAGAGTAACGACGATTTTTGTGAGGTAAGTGATTAATGAAAAGTATAGGTTATTGTTAGTCAGGGCCATTCTTTTGTAGGGATTATTGAAAGTCAGATTGCGTTACGCTAAAAATATTGTGTGTCAGTTTAGTGGTGATCAGAATAAGTAAAGAGAGAAATGTCTGAGTACGTTCAGTTCTGCTCAGCTGTTTGAAAATCAAATAACGTAAGAGGTTTATCAGCACAGTAGTTCATTAATTTTTCTAAGGGATGTTTCACTCTAACAAGTGGGGAACGTGGAAAGATATTTAGCTCTGAGTAGCCTCAGTAGCATCATGCTCTATTCTTCGTAAAGGCGTAAATCAGACATTTTATAACCGTCAGCTGTATACATTTACTTTATTCTTTACCATTTCTATAGGTACAACCATCATCACTGGAAGACTAAACAAACAAAACGGAACAAGATATTTTATAATATTAGAAGCCAAGATCGCTTGATGTGAAAGATTATTTGATGACCAGATTTGGCAGTAACTAACTGTCATCCTCAAGTTCTCAGACTCTCAGAAATATAATTACACACCAGTCACGTCGATATACTGGGCAGTTATAATTGAACTTTCCCTACGTAACACGTTAAACAGGGAAACTAATTACACTACGAGCACCAAAGTTGGTAGCATTAATGTTCAGGACGTGGGGAAAATATATATATATAATGTGCTGCTGTGGTACATCATACCATCACATTCCGGTACCATTACTGCTACAAAAGAGGCTCAATATGGTGCCAATCAGTGTCCAAAAGGGTCTGAAAGCGCAGGATGGCATTCTGCAACGAAGGATGTCCGTAAGTATGCTGGCTACCTCTCTTGATATGCTGCGCTTCATATCAGCACATGTGTGAATGTTCCCCTGGTAAATCCGTTCCTTCAGGTAGCCCCACAACCAGAGATTACAGGGAGTGAGATCAGGTGATCGTGCCGGCCAAGCATTTGGAAAACGATCGGCTGATAATTCGATAATTTCCAAATCTGTTTCGGAGAAACAGGTGAACTTCACGAGCGGTGTCCAGTGGGGCCCCATCTTGGATGAAAACTATTGAGATCAACGCGTCTCTCACCTGTGGGGCTGGCGAAGCATATCTCAGTAACGCTAGCCAGTCACACCACACGTATTTGGTTCTTGAACGCCAACCTGTTCAAAAAAAGAATGGGCGAAGGACGAAGCCATACTATATGGTCACACGTTCACCATACAAGGGAACTTCATGCACGGTGACTGGAGGTGAAGATCCCCACACTCGGCAATTCTGTGGCAATCCTTGTGACAAAGTGAGAGTGAAGTCAACACGTTGTCGTGTGTCCTGAGGCGCAAGCTGCTGTACGATATGGATCTTGTAGGGATACGATTTGAGAATGGTTCGAAGCACCTTCCATACAGTGGACCACGGGATGTTCTACTGTCGAGACAGCACGCGTACTCCTTGATGATCGGGAGTTGCCCGCAGCGTTGTCTGCCATAGAAACATTGGTTTTATGAACCACTTGTGGTGCAACCGGTCGTCGGTCTCTTTCCGGAGCGACGCCCTGTTCTCCAGCTGATTCGAACTGCTTCATCATGCCCCGCACAGCAGGTGGAGAAAGAGGACCCTTTCGTAATCCTTTCAGCCGGGAATATTCTCGAAGTGCAGCTGCAGCTGCAGCATTACTGTTGTTTTGATAACAGAGTTTCACCAATAATGCCCTGCTCCTTTTGTCAAAGGTGATGTTGACACGTCAACAAGTGCACTGCGACTGTGTGAGACTATGAATGACGATGACTGATCACGGCACCTGGTGGCCATAATTGGAACTGGACGGTTGCGCTGTGACGCATGGAAATGATGCACCCCATACTCTGTACATTAATGCTACCAAGTCTGCACTCGTAAGGTAATTAGTTTCCGTGTTATAACGTGTTAAATAGGGAAAGTTTAATTATAACCACCTGATACTGAGAACATGCTCCAGTTATTAAAAAATCATCTCCTCTCTCGTTTGTCAAATATAAAAACCATTCCGTCTGCAGGCCACGAGAGGCCTACCGGGACCATCCGACCGCCGTGTCATCCTCAGTGGAGGATGCTGATAGGAGGGGCGCGGGGTCAGCACACCGCTCTCCCGGTCGTTATGATGGTATTCTTGACCGAAGCCGCTACTATTCGGTCGAGAAGCTTCTCAATTGGCATCACGACGCTGAGTGCACTCCTAAAAATGGCAACAGCACATGGCGGCCTGGATGGTCACCCATCTAAGTGCCGACCACGCCCGACATTGCATAACTTCGGTGATCTTACAGGAACCGGTGTATGCACTGCGGCAAGGCCGTTGCCTGTCAGATATATAAACCCTGCTAAATAAAGTACCCTTAAAGGAGTACATCAGCAAAAACACGTATACGAGTAAAGAAGATGCATCGATGACAACGCTTGAGTTGTTGCTCAAGATGTGCCCTTGTCGAGTGGCACAGCTCACTAAGCCCCCGCCATCCAGAGAGTCATTATATGTGGTGTGCCGTACTGTTGTGGTGAGAGGGCGGACGGCGCTGACAAGCGATTGGCCTGAGAGTCTCTGCGACCCAGACGGTGGTGAGGACGGCCAGCGGTGTAGTCATCGCTGCCCGGAGGCGAACGAGCGAGTTCTGGGCAGAATCTTGAGCGAGGGCTCAAATGGCTCTGAGCACTATGGGACTTAACATCTGTGGTTATCAGTCCCCTAGAACTTAGAACTACTTAAACCTAACTAACCTAAGGACATCACACACATCCATGCCCGAGGCAGGATTCGAACCTGCGACCGTAGCGGTCACGTGGTTCCAGACTGAAGCGCCTAGAAACGCACGGCCACACCGGCCGGCCTTGAGCGAGGGTCTCGAGCAGCTGGTGTGCTGCGGCACTATCAGTCTGGCGTCAGTACGGTATGCTTCAAGGCCAGCAAAAGAAATCGAGCAGAGACGTCAACGTCAACGTCACAACACGTGACACTACAGGTCTTACGACTGAATTGGTTACGATGTATATCAGCCAATCAGATTGCACGTATTTTGTGGGCTAAGAAAATTGCTTTGTGAAGCCTATGTGCATTTCTGATCTCTGCTGTACGTGAAATTCTGTGAATTAATATGCAAACTGTGACTTTTGAATAACCAAATCCGCGTGCCACGTTACACGAGCAGTGACCATAATCTGATTATTCGCGGTTGTCAATTGTGTAATACAGGGTGATTATAATTAAACTTTCGCCATTTAACAAGTTATTACACGGAAAGTAATTACCGTACGAGCACCAAACGTGTTAGCATTAATGTCCAGAGTATGGGATGCATGATTCCCGCGCCACCGTCCAGTTCCAGCTATGGTCGCCAGGTGCCGTGATAAGTCATCGTGATTCATAGTCTCTCACACCTGACTAGTTGCAGTGCATTTGTTGACGTGTCAACATGAGCTCGGACAAAAGCTCTATAATTAAAACAACAGTAACGCTGCAGCTGCACTTCGAGAATATCGCCGGTTGAAGGGATTACGGAAGGGTCCTCTTTATCCACCTCCTGTGTGGAACCTGATGAAGCAGTTCGAATCAACTTGAGAACAGGGCGTCGCTCCGGGAGTAGGCCGACGACCGGTTGCACCACAAATGGCTGATGAAATTGCTGTTCCTATGGCAGACAACGCTGCTCGCAATTCCCGATAATCAGGCAGTGCGCATCCCCTGGTCCACTGGACGCAAGGTGCTTCGAACCATTGTCAAATGGTATCTGTGCAAGATCCATATCGTACAGCAGCTTGCACCACAGGACGCACAACGACGTGTTGACTTCACTCTTCACTTTCTCGCAAGGATTGAAGTTGACGAGGGCCGGCACTGAACCATCCCATGTACAGACGAAGCTAATTTTTCTCTGACGGGCGAGGTGAACACCCAGAACTGCCTAATGTGGGGTTTTCACCTCCAGTTACTGTGCATGAAGTTTCTCTGAATGATGAACGTCTCAACGTATGGTGTGGCTTCACGGCTACGTCTATCATTGGCCCATTCTTTTTTGGACAGTTTGGCGCTCAAGGGTCCAAGACGTGCAGTGTGACTGGCCAGCGTCACTGCGATATTCTTCGCCAGCATGTCATACCCGCCTTCATCTACATCTACATCTACATCTACATTTATACTCCGCAAGCCACCCAACGGTATGTGGCGGAGGGCACTTTACGTGCCACTGTCATTACCTCCCTTTCCTGTTCCAGTCGCGTATGGTTCGCGGGAAGAACGACTGTCTGAAAGCCTCCGTGCGCGCTCTAATCTCTCTAATTTTACATTCGTGATCTCCTCGGGAGGTATAAGTAGGGGGAAGCAATATATTCGATACCTCATCCAGAAACGCACCCTCTCGAAACCTGGCGAGCAAGCTACATCGCGATGCAGAGCGCCTCTCTTGCAGAGTCTGCCACTTGAGTTTATTAAACATCTACGTAACGCTATCGCGGTTACCAAATAACCCTGTGACGAAACGCGCCGCTCTTCTTTGGATCTTCTCTATCTCCTCCGTCAAACCGATCTGGTACGTATCCCACACTGATGAGCAATACTCAAGTATAGGTCGAACGAGTGTTTTGTAAGCCACCTCCTTTGTTGAAGGGACTACATTTTCTAAGCACTCTCCCAATGAATCTCAACCTGGTACCCGCCTTACCAACAATTAATTTTATATGATCATTCCACTTCAAATCGTTCCGCACGCATACTCCCAGATATTTTACAGAAGTAACTGCTACCAGGGTTTGTTCCGCTATCATATAATCATACAATAAAGGATCCTTCTTTCTATGTATTCGCAATACATTACATTTGTCTATGTTAAGGGACACTCCCTGCACCAAGTGCCTATCCGCTGCAGATCTTCCTGCATTTCGCTACAATTTTCTAATGCTGCTACTTCTCTGTATACTACAGCATCATCCGCGAAAAGCCGCATGACGCGTTGATCTTTACAGTTTTCATGAAAGATGGGGCCCCAAAGCACATAGCTCGTGAAACTCACCTGCTTCACCGAAACACATTCGAAAACAATCGAATTATCAGCCGATCTCTTGGCTGGCGCGATCACCTTATCTCACTCCCTGTGATTTGCGGTTGCGGGGCTACCTGAAGGCAGTGTTTACCAGGGGAACATTCACACATGTGCTGATCTGAAGCGCAGCATATCAAGAGGGGTAACCAGCATACCTGCGGACGTGTTTCGCTTTGCTGTACAGAATGCCATTCTGCACTTTCAGACTTTCAGGTCATTGATGGGCCCCATATTTGTAGCATTAATGGTTCCAGTATGTAAAGGGTACGGTGTACCGTAGCAGCACAGTAAAAGTATTTCAACTGAATTGCTTCTGCATTATTTCTCTTCCCCACGTCCTTGACATTAATGCTACCACGTCTGGTACTCGCACGATTATTAGCTTCCGTTTTACAACGTGTTAAGTAGGCAAAGTTTAATTATAACCGCTCGGTATTTGTCCTAATACGCTGTTGTACGTCCGCAGCTCGTGGTCTTGCGGTAGCGTTCTCGCTTCCCGCGCACGGGGTCCCGGGGTCGATTCCCGGCGGGTTTAGGAATTTTTCCTGCCTCGTGATGACTGGGTGGTGTTGTGTCGTCTTCATAATTCACCCCCATTACGGTCGGAGGAAGGCAATGCCATCCACCTCCACTAGGACCTAGCCTAGGACAGCGGTGCGGGTCTCCCGCATCGTCCCCTACGCTCCTCGGAGTATAATCATCGTGCTGTCGGAGATAATCCGTTTTGTAATCCTTTCTGGTATTAGGTTTGGTCAGATACCGTGAGCTGGTTTTTAGTGTGACTGCGTGTGAATGACGGATCTATAACTTATGATTAGCAAGGGCTTGACGGCGTTTTGCTTCAAACAAGTCGCGATGTACTGAAGTTTTTACTCGCAAACTACCTTTCAGTTAATCTTTATAATAAAAAACATGTGTTGTGCCCATTGGATTCGCATAACTCTGCTGGTTCTACTTACAGCTTTTCCAGTAGAGAAACGTCATTCGTTTTTTACAGACAAGGTGCGTGGACCGGACGGCAGAAGAAGAAGTCACCTCAAAGTGAGTGGAATTGTTTTCTGTGGAACGATCATACATAACCACACCGTTGCAGTGTGTCGCCTCCAGCGGGATGGTGTGAAAAGTGGACGGTCCGTCGCTGCAGTCGTCAGCTACAGCACGAGAACAGCAGACTGTGTGCGCGTCTCCGTGGACGGCGATACGAAAGCAGGTAGAGGGGGCAAGTAGCACGCTCTAGCACACGTTGCTATGCGACGAAGTCAAACATGCGATAGAAAGAAAATCTCTATCGATAGGTGTCTATATAAGGCTCAGTTTTACTTTGTAACTCCCTTACTGCTAACTCCATTCGTAACACACTTTACAGACAATATCTACATTTATCACTAAATCTACCTGCGAAATTATATCATTGTACGACTCAGAGTTCAGGAGATATGACGTCATAATGCTTGAAAAACGAACGCTTGTTTCAAACAAAGCGTAAATTACCATGAACCGGGTTAGTTGTTTAGTAATAAAAATAATATATTTACTTGTAGACACGATACATGAATGGAGCTTTCACCTTATGAGCGATGAAACAAAAAATGGCTCTGAGCACTATGGGACTCAACTGCTGAGGTCATTAGTCCCCTAGAACTTAGAACTAGTTAAACCTAACTAACCTAAGGACATCACAAACATCCATGCCCGAGGCAGGATTCGAACCTGCGACCGTAGCGGTCTGGCGGTTCCAGACTGCAGCGCCTTTAACCGCACGGCCACTTCGGCCGGCTAGCGATGAAACAAACATATACAGAGGTCGAACAGTTGTTATTGCCGTTTGAAACCAATGATCGATCACAATGGAACAATTTCCTAAGCTTCCGTGAGCTACCGTGGTTCGGAGTCTTACGTTTATCTGTAGGTGCTCTTATAACTGGCTGGATAAGTTAGTTTCAGGAGCAAGAGCAAGGCAAGGGCATAGCACCCCCCACATAACCACACACAGTAAACAGCTGGTGTTAGATACAACCTTTTGACTAAGAACAGATGTACCTAAAACGCAGTATCCAGTCGTGATTCAAAGAAATACATTCAAATATTTTCCTTTTTTCACCTGCTATATACCGTACCGAGTGGCTTTGCTTGCCGTCGGTACCCACACCAAGATCTGCTGTTCACTGACACCACCTTTTAAATTCAAGCGAGGAAATCACAGTTTAGCAGCGTAAAGAACAAGTTGCTTAATTTGATTCTTACTTCAAAATCATAAATCAAGAAAGAAAATATGTTTTCACACTACTTCGAAGCGCCACACTGTGCCTTAAGACGTTAAGTATGTTGCATGAGAATCGAACCAAACAAGGTTTTGTGTATTTCACAATAGAATAGGTCCTTAGTACAGGGTTCATCCGAAATTTACCTACAACATTTCCGAGGTTGTTCAGGGATATTTTCTGATTATTTTGGTATAAGTGAGTCCTGATCTCCGGTGTCTCACTGCAGGTTAATTAATTTCCTACCCGCACTTATCTCTGTCTCTGCACTGCGCGAAAGTATATGCAAAAGTCGACAGTATGAAATCTGTGTCTTGTTCGCCTTTCCGGTGAAACGTTTCTTTCTAGGAGTGCAATTGTAACTGAATAAGATTACTACATGCGTAAATCTGTCTACTGTCGAATATGGAAGCACATTGGGCTACAGACATTTATTTGACTAAGTTTGGTTATTTATACACGTATGACTAATATTAAATGTAGAAACGCAACGTGCTGTAACGAATATGCATCTGATTATGATGAATATCAAAACTCAACGGAAATAATGTATTGTTGTTTAAACAAAACTGCACACACGGGCAACGTTCTTTATTGCAACGACCACCACACTATAGTTCTACGTTTTGTTATGCTGTATCCAACCACAATTTAAACAGTCTAGCAGGCCTGTAGAGTTATCGGATAACCGTCCGTCGCCTGTAATATTGACTGCACGCGCTTCATAGCGGAATAAAAAGCTGAAATGAAGCGGTGCTCTGCGATGCCTTCTAACAGTAAACTCACAGTGGACTAACTTGGATCTGACCACGTGGTTACTAAAACTTTCGCCTCTTCTAGTGCAAATCATCTGGCAGTAAATCTCTAAACATAATAGCTCAATATTCAGACGGAAGGCCTATTCTAATAAATGTGGAATCGAATCTGCGGACATGTGATGACACGTGGTGAACAAATGTGACACAGATCTTCAGTACAGGTCAGTACAACAAGAGGGGAACTTACGAATGCATGATTCTCACGTAGCAAAGTTTATATCCGAAATACTTTCAACTAAAAGCACACATTTTCATCACATCTCGCACATTGTTAGCCCCAGGACAAAACATTCAGGAACAAGGGAAATATCAAACCAGACTCACAAAGTTTAATTCCACTTACATTGCGTTTTCAAAAAATCGAATTAATAATAGCAATTGCACGATATTAAATATACTTCAGACTTTATCGCATTCTACACACGCTCGGCTCGAAGGCCTCGATTTCTCACAGTTAACAAAATAAAAACACGTCTAAGCTGACTTAAATAACCGTAAATTTCGATGTATGAAAGAGCATTCTTATCTCTTAAAAGCCGCATGGATTCTGACCTCATTAACCACCACCTGATAATGCAAAAGATTTGGGGCTCACCAGCCACCATATGGTACGCAAAGTATCAAATTTATCAAGAATTTCCTCTCCACGAAGTTAGGATTACGCCACAAATTTCGACCTGACAAATTCCCAACTACTTGCGAAATAGGCAACCGAGGAGCGACCACAATAACAGTAAATGAATTTACGCAAAAAACATGGACAGAAAGTTTAATCGGTATCTGGTTACGCTAATTTACGGAACATTGTGTGTACGGAAACAAACAAAATAGTGCAAGGCAAAACATTTACACTGGTGAGCCAAAACGTTATGACCACTGCCTACCGCGAGATTGAATGCCTCCAAATGTTGTTGCGGACACGTGACGCAATAAGGAAAGAAAGTAAGTGGAAGACAGACGAATGGGCAGTCATTATAGCGAAGATACGAGCCGCAAATGCGGAAATGCACTGATATAAGCGGTTTTGACAATGGGCACATTGTTGCAGCGCTGCGGCTAGAAACGAGAATCTCTGAAACGGCGAAGGTGGTCGCCTGTTGGCGTACTACTGTCGTGAGCACCTATGGAAAGTGGCTGAAGGATGGTGAAATAACGAGTACGTCGTATGGTATTGGAGGACCATGTTTCATCACAAAACGTAGAGATTGGAGGATCACCCACTGTGTAATTCAGGATACGCAACAATCTGTGGCAGATTTGACGACAGAGCACAATGCTCGTGCAGGCACGAATGTTTCGGAGCACAGCGTTCAAAGGCTGTTGTTGAACACGGAGCTCTACATCACATATTCCCTACGTGTCCCTGTGTTGACCCAGCGTCATCGTCAGTTATGACTGCAGTGGGCACAACATCACTGAGTCTTCACCGTAGATTAGTTGAGACGTGTTGCCTGTCGAATGCATCGCATTTCTTGTTACACCAGGTCGATGGCTGGGTCCTTGTAAGTCGTCGTGCAGGGGTACGGCTGCACGGAACGTGTACAGCGCCACAGACGCAGGCCGGAGAGGACATCATTATGCTAAGGGATACGTTGAGTTGGGTTTCCATGGCATCTGTGATGGTAGTCGAAGACGTCATAGAGCAGTGAACTTCGTGAAAATTATTGCGGACTATCTGCATCTCTTCATGCCTGAAGTCTCTCCCGACGGTGATGACATCTTCCAGCACGATAACTGTGTGTGTTGCAAGGTCAGAATCGTGCTACAATGGTTTGGGAGAGCCGTTATAGTGAACTCACATTTAATGTCAATAACAGTCATGGTAAAGCGTAACTGTAGCTGGGTTTTCTCTTTTGATGTTAGTCAATTGTCAGGATGAGCATTACTGCAAAGGGCATTTGATTCTAAAGCATTATGCCAGGGCGAAATACACTAAATACATTACTTTTTCTCTCTTAACAACATGTGGGCAGGGTGGGTTCTTCCTTGGCTCGGGTATGAGGTAGAATGAAACATCATATTTATATAACTCTTATTGAAGATTTGTACAACGGTTTTCTTACTGGATTGTTATGGCTGGGAGAGCGGCAGCTGTGTCGTTTGCGAAGCCTTCATGCTGCGTGAGCGGCGGCGTCTGATTACGCCTGGCGGTGTGTATCTCGTGTCGCCGTTTCGCCCAGTTGACTGGAGACGCGCATCGTGCTGTGGCCCGTTTAATTATTGAGAACGAAGTCGTGAATCGGATGGTGATATCTTGGCTGTGGCGTCCCAGTGTTTTTCTTCTCTATGCGGCCGCGTATGACAGTGTTGTGCGTCGGCCAGTGGAGCGGCGCGGCGGGGGAAGGCCAGTGTCCCGGACTCGAACAACGGACTCCAGCTTGCCAGTCTTCGGCTGTCAGATATTCATCACCAGCTCACAGGTGACTGCTGATGTGAGGCCGTCTCCTTCCCGTCCTCACGAGTCACCCGGGTACGTAAAAATCAGTCTTCAAATACCTTCTAACTTCTGGCTCCTGACGGCGAGGCTGCTGCTTGCTATTCCATTACAGCGGCGGACACGGTGCTTCTGTGTACGATGTAGTCTCTTCCTGCATGACGGTCTTCAGCACCAACTGAGCTGTACTGGAACTGAAAACTACTATTGTCGGGCCCACTGCGTCTCGCGTATTTATTTACTTCAGTTCATGAACGACTTCACGGTCATTGCCTCTTCTGTTACGTTGAAAAGCTTCTCGAAGAATCTTCTTAGCGTCTGTCATTGGCTCTTGGAATGTAGGCGAGGGCCTTTGATCACATGAGACAATTGAGAAACACGTGAGCCGGTCGGGCGATGCCCTGATGGCTGAATCGACAGCTTCCGCTTTTGTGGGGAGGGCGATGGCTTCTCTTGAACGTGCTGACTTGCAAGCGCCGGCCGTTGCCACTGCTGCTTTGCCCGCTGTTTGCCAGTGTGTACTTTTCTAAACTAAACTAAGTTTTTCATTTATTTTCTAATTTCTACTTCACATTGATTTCACTAATTTATTTACCTATCTTAAGTACCAATCAACATAACCAAAAATGTTCACATTTCAAGAACTCACGTTGATCTCTTGGCCAGCAAATGTGCCTGATTTGTACCCACTGAAACACATATCGAGCGCCAGATGAGTGCCCATAAATCATCATCTCGTACTTTGCGGGAAGAATCCATACAAAGCAGGATCTCTGTTGTATTTTGTTTGAAAAATGGAACAACACGCTATTAAACAGATAGTCAAAACGTTTTGGCTCATCGGTGTGTGAAATAAACGTGCAAGGTTATTTTAAATTGACTAGTGACTAATATCCACGTGGACTCTGAAAAAAGCCTAACTCAACGTACTTTAATTATGTTTCATGAAATAAATTAGAAAATTGGCTCTAGTGATTAAACAGAGGAATTACGCAATAGCACAAACGAATTTAAAGCTAATTTTCGCTCTTCTACGAAAGCAACATGTCACCCAAAGGTCTGTCAAAGGCAGCATCCCAGGAACAAGTGTCTCCACGATACTATGTCCTCTTTCGTCCTTTGTATAGCCGTTTCCGCTAAGTCCTTTAACCGAGCCTAAGATATTCCACTTGCTCAGTGGCACAGACTGTCCTCAGCTCGACAGTCTTTTGTCTTAGTACGTGGCATCTTTGACCACGGAAGCTAGCGTACGCATGAGAAACCAGTGACTGTTTACGATACATGGAAACCTCTCTCTTCTTGTGCATACCAACTATTCAAGTGGCTTCCATTAAAATACACTCCTGGAAATTGAAATAAGAACACCGTGAATTCATTGTCCCAGGAAGGGGAAACTTTGTTGACACATTCCTGGGGTCAGATACATCACATGATCACACTGACAGAACCACAGGCACATAGACACAGGCAACAGAGCATGCACAATGTCGGCACTAGTACAGTGTATATCCACCTTTCGCAGCAATGCAGGCTGCTATTCTCCCATGGAGAGGATCGTAGAGATGCTGGATGTAGTCCTGTGGAACGGCTTGCCATGCCATTTCCACCTGGCGCCTCAGTTGGACCAGCGTTCGTGCTGGACGTGCAGACCGCGTGAGACGACGCTTCATCCAGTCCCAAACATGCTCAATGGGGGACAGATCCGGAGACCTTGCTGGCCAGGGTAGTTGACTTACACCTTCTAGAGCACGTTGGGTGGCACGGGATACATGCGGACGTGCATTGTCCTGTTGGAACAGCAAGTTCCCTTGCCGGTCTAGGAATGGTAGAACGATGGGTTCGATGACGGTTTGGATGTACCGTGCACTATTCAGTGTCCCCTCGACGATCACCAGTGGTGTACGGCCAGTGTAGGAGATCGCTCCCCACACCATGATGCCGGGTGTTGGGCCTGTGTGCCTCGGTCGTATGCAGTCCTGATTGTGGCGCTCACCTGCACTGCGCCAAACACGCATACGACCATCATTGGCACCAAGGCAGAAGCGACTCTCATCGCTGAAGACGACACGTCTCCATTCGTCCCTCCATTCACGCCTGTCGCGACACCACTGGAGGCGGGCTGCACGATGTTGGGGCGTGAGCGGAAGACGGCCTAACGGTGTGCGGGACCGTAGCCCAGCTTCATGGAGACGGTTGCGAATGGTCCTCGCCGATACCCCAGGAGCAACAGTGTCCCTAATTTGCTGGGAAGTGGCGGTGCGGTCCCCTACGGCACTGCGTAGGATCCTACGGTCTTGGCGTGCATCCGTGCGTCGCTGCGGTCCGGTCCCAGGTCGACGGGCACGTGCACCTTCCGCCGACCACTGGCGACAACATCGATGTACTGTGGAGACCTCACGACCCACGTGTTGAGCAATTCGGCGGTACGTCCACCCGGCCTCCCGCATGCCCACTATACGCCCTCGCTCAAAGTCCGTCAACTGCACATACGGTTCACGTCCACGCTGTCGCGGCATGCTACCAGTGTTAAAGACTGCGATGGAGCTCCGTATGCCACGGCAAACTGGCTGACACTGACGGCGGCGGTGCACAAATGCTGCGCAGCTAGCGCCATTCGACGGCCAACACCGCGGTTCCTGGTGTGTCCGCTGTGCCGTGCGTGTGATCATTGCTTGTACAGCCCTCTCGCAGTGTCCGGAGCAAGTATGGTGGGTCTGACACACCGGTGTCAATGTGTTCTTTTTTCCATTTCCAGGAGTGTATATGAGAATACTAAAATATCATTTAAAAATCTAATTTTTCGCTGTTTCTGAGTCCGCCTCACGTAGAAGGGATCTTTCAGTGGTATTTGCTGTTGAGAAGACATACACTGACCTTGCTGCTAGGATTTTCGTAGCAGCAGAACTAGTACACCGAACCACTGGACTTTTTTGAGTGTGTGAGATAACCGATGGAGCGTCGCTTGCACTCTGCTGTGATTCTGGCGGTCGACATTTTGAACACTACCTGTAAGAGAACAGTCCTGTATTTGTTATCTACTCTACTGCTCACTGACAGAATAAACTGAAGAAACTGTGATGAAAGTGTACGTTTTCTTCTGAGGCTGAGGGTTGTTATGTGTATTGTATTCTAAGTTTTGGTGAATACGTATTACAGAATTTTCCACTGGTTTATAGGTATTTTCCCAGAAACAGAGGTAACTGGGGTAACAAACGGAATAAATAATAATTACAGTATTACTCAACGATAGTAAACCGCTGAAACGATCACCCAAATGCAGACCATGTGCAGGCTGTGTATATAACGCCTTCCGAAAACAACAAAAAATTGATAGTATTTCATATTCAGGATATTCAGAAGCTTGTAAAGGAATTGCAGGGTAGTTTGTGCTGAGAAATAACGTGCTAAGAAAAATATTCGGTATGTTGTCCCGTTTCCGAGTTAATTAGCAATGAAGTTAGCTAATGAGGCCGTTGAGCGCGCGAATTCAAGCGGTCCGCTAGAGACTGTGCCGCCAAACGTGTGCTTCGTTTGATTTCCTAAAACCGAACAAGAGAGCGATGCAAGAATTGGACATGGGACGGTAGTAAGGATCGAGTCCTTCCCAAAGGCTGGCCACTCTCGTGCTCTGTCATCTATGCTACGAGAACATCACCGAGCGAGGTGGCGCAGTCGTTAGCACACTGGACTCGCATCCGGGAGGACGATGGTTCACTCCCGCGTCTGGCCATCCTGATTTAGGTTTTCTGTGATTTCCCTAAATCGCTCCAGGCAAATGTCTGGATAGTTCTTTTGAAAGGGCACGGCCGACTTCCTTCCCCGTCCTTCCCTAATCCGATGAGACCGATGACCTCGGTATTTGGTCTCCTCCCCCCCCCCCCCCCCAAACAATCCAACCCCCCTATGAGAACATCTGACACTAGTTGTATTTGGTGGGTCACCTTGAATTTGCACGTGCAACGGCCTGACTGACTGACTTCAATGCTAATGAAATCTGAAATAGCGCAAAGTATCGATTTTTTTTCTTAATGCTTATTTCTCAGCATATACTACCCTGCAACACACAGGCTTGCCAGATTTTTTTTTTTTTTTGTACTGGGGACCTAGAAACGACGGAGAGGCTTCGTCCCCGCCGCAGCCCTCAGTGGTACACAACCTCACAACAGGCTACAGCAGTCCACTCACCCCACCGCCGCCCCACACCGAACCCAGGCTTATTGTGCGGTTTGGTCCCCAGTGGACCCCCCTCCCCCTCCCCCCCCTCAACCCCCCCCTCCCCCCCCCCCCTCAACCCCCCCCCCCCCTTCCCCCGCCCTGGGAACGTCTCACACCAGACGAGTGTAACCGCAATGTTTGCGTGGTAGAGTAATTCCGGTGTACACGTACGTGGAGAAAGTGTTTGGGCAGCAATCACCGACATAGTGTAACTGAGGCGGAATAAGGGGAACCAGCCTACATTCGCCGAGGCAGATGGAAAACCGCCCTAAAAACCATCCACAGACTGGCCGGCACACCGGACCTCGACACTAAGCCACCGGGCGGATTCGTGCCGGGGACCGGCACGCTTTCCCGGCAGGAAAGCAGTGTGTTAGACCGCACGGCTAACCTGGCGCGCTTCCAGATTCTTTCTGACGACCTTGTATAAGGGGTAGTCAAATGGAAACGATACAGATGGGAAAAAAAGTAAACTGTTTATTATATCAGAAGTAATCGCCATAACTGTGAATGTATTTATCCCACTGTGAGGCAAGACGGTAAACGCCTTCACGGAAAAATGTTTGCGATTGCGTACGGAACCATGATTGTACCAGAGATGCACCTGTTTGTTCGAAGAAAAGCAACGGACACGAAAGTCTTTTTTCGGGGCTCCAAATCACGGAAATCGCACGGGGAGACATCGGTCCTGTATGGAACTTCTGCAGCTTAGTCGAAACAACAGAAACGCCAGCCCCGGGGAGGTCGTGATAACCTTTCTCTTTGACAGTAAGGGCCCGCTGCTCATAGTCTTTCTGGAACACAGCGCTACAATTAACGCTCAGTGGTACGTGGTCATTCTACAAAAACTGCAGCGCGCCATCAAGTCCAAAGGGCCGGGACTGTTGCCGGATGGTGTCTTTGTGTTGCAGGATAATGCGCACTCATATGCTACCACGGTTGATTCGACAACGCTGCAGGTGTTTCGCTGGAAACCACTTAACACATCCTCCATGCAGTCCCCAAGCGATTTCCATATTTTTGGAGACTCGAAGAAAGACATTAGCCGTATATTTGCTTCAGACGAAGAGGGGCACACCTGGGTACAATTACGGTTTCATAGCCGACTACAAAGATTTTAACATGAAGGTATTGAACATCTTGTCTCATAGTGTGATAAATGCATTAACAGTTACGGTGATTACTTTTGAAATAATAAACAGTTTATTTTTTCCACCTGTCTCGTTTTCATTTGACTGCCTCTTCTAATTATTTACCGAACTTAAAAAATTTAAAACGGTATGATAATCTGCTCATTAAGATGTATAGTCTGACGCTAAAGTTTAACACAATAAGTGGAGGGTTAAAATTAGAGACTGTGTGTATGTATGTCTTCAGGCCGCGTAACTTACAGTGCGCAAATTACACAGACTGTATTCATCTAGTAGTTGACAATGAGAACACTTAGCGACTTCCAACAAACAACACTTAGCGACTTCCAACAAACTAAACATTTTCGAAACTTTTTCTCTTCGGCAACCCACGCACAATAATGAAAGGAAAAGAATTCATGGCTTATTACATTTTCACTGTTCATACTGTAAAACGCATCAGGCATGACGTTTTAATTTGTTACATCTTTACTACTAACTCTATTCGCAACACATTTTGCAGACAGTAGCCACATTTTCCACTGAATGTGTCTGACAACATATATCAGATTACGACTCGAAGTTCAGGTGATCTGACATCATAAAGATCGAAGCTTTTTTATACATGGGAGTTCAATTCTATGAAGAATAATGGGTGGGGGTGAGTTACTGGTATTGCTATGCAACGAGCCACCGCAGACAACGGGTCCTTAACACCAGAGTACTGAGAAAACTTAAAGACATTTTTAAAGGTTTCCATCTCGGCTGTTGTTGACAAGTATTCACTTTACTACATCTTGCACAATTAGCAAATTTCAAACTTATAGCCCATTTTCAAGTGTATCTACTGCACGTTACAAACAGAAATTTGTTAACTGTGCAAGATGTAGTAATGTGAATACTTGTCAACAACAGCCGAGGTGGAAACCTTCAAAATGTCTTTCTACAAATACACGGCTGTGGCTCCCCACACGAAGAAAATAAATACTCAGAAAATATCTCTGAACAATCTTCGAAGTTTTGTCCGTGGGGTTCAGGTTCACCATGTACGTTCAGCGTAACGGTACGCAAGTTATTTATCAGCGTTAGTAAGAATATAGTGTTGTTTACTGACGCTATTATTATCTAGAGAAAAGTATCGCTGTTTGTCGACAAGAAGAAAAATAAAAAGGACACATTTCACACTTGGTGAAACGAATGGAAACAGCCTAAATGTGAATAAGAGCAAAATTAACCAGTAACAAACAGAAAGAACTAGATATTATAGAATCATAAGATGATTAATCAACATCTCGAGTACATCGCATCGTTTAAATATCTCGGGGCCTTAATAACAAGCGATATGGAAGGGGACGAACATGTCTAATGAGTAGAGATAAATGCGAATGAAAAACTTTTGTGTTTTTGTAGAGTTCTGAGGAAATGCGGTGCAACTGTAAAGAAAACATTATACGAGATGCCACTGCTTCTCCAGCGTACGGAACCATTATCAAGAAGACTTCAGAGCAGACGTTGAAAGTATCGAGACGCTAGCTGCTATGTTGTCTGCCTCATGAGCGACAGCTCGAGTTGTCACTGCTCGAAGTGCAGAAGATACCCTGCAACTGTTGACTGCATGTTTATTCAAATTGGAAGCAAGCGAAGACCTGAGAGTGGTAAGGTGCCAAGCCGCAAACAACATAACACATCACCCAGAAAGATAAAACGATTTCATTTAAGAAGTTGTGCGAACATTTATTATGAAATTTTTTTGCTAACATTTGAAATCAGACAAATTCGAATGAATGCAGTCCAAGAAAATCAGTAATAAAGATTTAGAATTTCAAATTTGAGCCACATTAATTTGAGATATCAAATTATGACCGTCGGTAGAGACCTAAAAAAACCGATAAAGCACTGTACGAATTCACGTACTACCAGAAAAACAGTTCATTTAACAAGAGTTCCAGAGTCATATATCAAGCATATCAACAAAAATTTAGTTAACACCTCAGTTAACAACTGTAAGCACGTCAGATCAGGACAAGAAATAATGAAATACAAAAATGATGTAAAATACAGCCTTAACGCAGATCAGATGAAGATTATTTAAACTCCCATATAATAGGTGGCGGTTGTCTCCTTAAGGAATCCGGGATAGAGTTCATCTCGAAGCATCGAAGACTTAGCTAGGCTAAAAATCTCAGCCAAGAGAAAATATACAAATGTATCTACGTAAGTCGATTTTAAGTTGTGACAACTCAGCCTAGGTCTATAAACAATTTGTAATAAAATTTAAACAACAACGCTCACAAGGCTAAAAGAACAACTGCAGTTAACGAACTACAACTTACATTAATCCCGAGTACAAAAAAAACACACATCAAAAAAGTTTTGCATCACCCTAGTTCCCAGAACTCCTGAAGATAGACGTTGACTGTCGATAATGTATGACAGACACAGTCCCTTTGACTGTTCAGAGATGTCACTAAACCCGCCCAAATATGTAAATAACCATGCATGAGCAGCGCCTATTAGACGGAGGGGGTCCGACAGCCGATCAGTTCCAGTCATTCCACATGGTTGGAGGTATACAGCTCGTGTTGTCTGTAGTTCAACCATGTCTAGACCGTCAGTACCGCGGTTCGGTCACGTCCGCATTGTTACTTTGTGCCAGGAAGAGCTCTCAACACAGGAAGTGTCCAGGGGTCTCGGAGTAAACCAAAGCAATGTTGTTCGGACATGGAGCAGATACAGGGAGACAGGAACTGTCGATGAGCTGCCTCGCTTAGGCCGCCCAAGGGCTACTACTGCAGTGGATGACCGCTACCTACGGATTGTGGCTCGGAGGAACCCTGACAGCAACGCCAGCATGTTGAATAATGCTTTTCGTGCAGCCACAGGACGTCGTGTTACAACTCAAACTGTGCGCAATAGGTTGCATGATGCACAACTTTACTCCCAACGTCCATGGTGAGATCCAACTTTGCAACCACATCATGCAGTGCGGTACAAATGGGCCCAACAACATACCGAATGGACTGCTCGGGATTGGCATTATGTTTTCTTCAACTATGAGTGTCGCATATGCCTTCAACCAGACAATCGTCGGAGACGTGTTTGGAGGCAGCCCGGTCAGGCTGAACTCCTTTGACACACTGTCCAGCGAGTGCAGCAAGTTGGAGGTTCCCTGCTGTTTTGGGGTAGCATTATGCGGGGCCGACGTACGCCGCTGGTGGTCATGGAAGCCGCCGTAATGGCTGTACGATACGTGAATGCCATCCTCCGACCGATAGTGCAACCATATCTTCAGCGTATTGACGAGGCATTCGTCTTCATAGACAACAAATCGCGCCACCATCGTGCACATCTTGTGAATGACTTCCTTCAGGATAACGACATCGCTCGACTAGAGTGGCCAGCATGTTCTCCAGACATGAACACTATCGAACATGCATGGGATAGATTAAAAAGGGCTGTTTATGGACGACGTGGCCCACCAAGCGCTCTGAGGGATCTACGCCGAATTGCCGTTGAAGTGTGGGACAATCTGGACCAGCAGTGCGTTGATGAACTTGTGGATAGTATTCCACGACGATACAGGCATGCATTAATGCAAGAGGACGTGCTACTGGGTATCAGAGGTACTGGTGTATATAGCAGTCTGGAACACCACCACTGAAGGTCTCGCTGTATGGTTGTGCAACAAGCATTGTGTGGTTTTCAAGAGCAATGAAATGGGCAGAAATGATGCATATGCTGATCTCTTTTGCAATTTTCCGCACAGGTACCGGAACTCTCGGAACCGAGGTGATGCAAAACCTTTTTTTTCATTTGTGTATTACGCACAACTATCAAATATAATATTCATACATGAGCAACATGGGTCCAAACCCGACAGACAGGAACTAGACAAACCGCCCTGAATAACTGTGACATAAACAGTTTTAGCAACGTAAGCTAGCCAAGTTGGAAATGGTGAACTCTGTAAATAAAACTGAGTAAACTCAAACATAAAACAGTATAACAAACAGTTTAATGAAACCTAAGGCACGGCGAATAGCTCCGAATAACTTTCGTACAGTGTGTTCACTAAGAATAGCTCCGAATAACGTTCGTACAGTGTGTTCACCATGTCCAACAAGTGCCGACGACTATGACTCTCTAATCTCACTTTGCCCGTTCATTCTGTGGACACAAGCACCGTACAAACTTCCAAGGGCGTCTTCCACAAAATCTGAGCGACGTTCCTCTCAGGCGTGTAAGCTGATAGAATAGAGAATCTCACATGCCGAAGTCAAATTCAACTTTGGCAAATGCTCATAGCCTCTCCTTGGATGCCATCCTGCAGTTATCAGCACTAACGGCTAACAGTGAGCTCATACAGAACGCCTTAAGTCAGCGCCGTGGAGAACATGAATTCCCCATGGCGGGTCGCCAAGGAGGCGTCTGCTTGGCCACACAGGAAAAGAAATTATGGCACGCTTTCGAGTTCATATCGAAGCAGTGCACGAATGATTTGTTGAAATCACAAACAATCCTGTAGGAGGACCATCTGCAACTGAGCATTATACCACAGGTTGAAAATACCGCAGCAATTGCAAGGTTCTTTTATTTAGAACACGACCGGTTACGAACTCATACGCACATCATCAGGTGTATCTTCGTGCTATGACCCTGTGCGCAGCGGTGGACGAGTACAGGACGCAGTGTATTACCTACCAGCGAGCACAGAGCACGGAGTCGAGATGATGGGCGTATGAGCCCGAAACCGGTCGCGTTCTAAATAAAAGAACGTTACAACTCTAGCGGTATTTTCAATCTGCGGCAATTGAAATCAATTGGTCCAGGTGTCTTTATGTTTCAGTTTTATCCACACAACCTATTTTAGATCAGTTACGAATCATCTTCATTTTTTTTTTCTAGCTGACAGCGATGCTTACTCTCCGATTTTGCATATTTTTCAATGTGACTGTGCTGTTTTCGCCATAACCACTTAACATGCTTGAGAAACATTTGTAATTGACTCGAAACCTACTTTGAAAAAAAAAAAAAAAAAACAACAAACAAACGCCCTTGGCCACTGGAACTCATTCCTATGATCGTATCACATATCATATCACATATGATCATATTACATTGCTTCCGAAAATATGGTGAAGAGACATTTGGAATCTAAATGAGAATCTTTGGAAGAAAAGCGAAACGCTGTTGGGCATATTTAGAGAACAGGTGTTCGAGAAATATTTTGAGACTAGTCTACTGCCTCCATCGTATATTTCGTGTTGCGAATAAGAGTGGTAAGACGCGTTATGATCTGTATGAACACTCACCCCTCCATTTATAAGCGCGTCGAATAGCACAGGGAGTCACTAACATTGCTATGTTTTGAGCTCAGAAGAGGCCCCTCAGGCAGATAAGCGGCGTCATTTCGCAAACTTCGTATATGCTGTTGATCAGATGTTTCGGAATTCTGACTCTACTCTCTGCGCTTGTGCTACATCATGAGATTTGCTGTTAACAACATTAACTTTTTCATAAAAATCTGGAACATTCATTCAGTGACCACTAGACAGAACTGTGATTTCGGCTTTGATAACACCTCGTTAAGCACTCTACAGAAAAGTATACACATTAGCAGGTTTCATTTCTAATAAGTTTCCAGCAGAAGTGGTAAAAAGCTAAGCGATTAAGCCCAAGTACTTAAATCTGAGTTGAAAAGTTTACTTGTTGCGTACTTCTATCCTGTACAGATTTTCCTCGCAGCAATTTAGACGTTTTCTCTGTGATTTGTCATTTATTCACACACTCTCTCACATTAATATTAGCAAAAGTAAAACAAGAGTAACGGAAAGAAGTGGAACTGGATGAGGTGAAGCTGAGGGAATTAGATTAGTACAGGAGACACTAAAAGTAGTAGATGAGTTTTGCTATTTGCGGAGCAAAATAACTGACAATGGCAGAAGTAGAGAGAACATAAATGGCAAGAAAAGCATTTCTCAAAAAGATAAATTTGTTAACATGAATATGAATTTAAATATTAGGACGTCTATTCTGGAGAGTATGTAGAGTAGCCCTGTATCGAAGCGAGACGTCCTCGACAAACAGTTTAAACAAAAGGAGAATAGAAGCTTGTGAAACTGCTAAATGAAGACAGTTAAAAGTTGGATATGTAGGTTGAATACATAATGAACAGGTAATGAATCGAATTTGGGGGAAAAGATAATGTTACAACAAGACTAAAAGAAGGATTGATTTACTGGAGCTGCGAAGGAATCGTTTATTTGGTGATGGAAGGAAGCGCGGGGTGGGGTGTGGGGGAGATAAAAGTAGTAGATGGAGATCAAGACTTGAACTCGGTTACCAGCTTCAAATGGATGTGTGATACAGCAGTTATGCAGAGATGAAAAGGCTGGCACAGTGTAGACAGGGGTAGAAAGTCCTCGGACTGAAGACCAAAATAACAAGTCTCTCATAATTCTTTTGTATTTAATTGATTCGTTACTTTGTCAACAAATTTTCTAAACGGCATTCTGTAAACTACACTGCTGAGAAAAAAGCAACACCCTCAAAGGCAAGATTATTTTATTGACAGTTGAGGTGATAGGTATTTCTTCGTTGTAGGAGTATACGATAACAAAGCAATACCAAACGAAACACAAAATTCATAGGAAATGGTGCTCAGACAGTCGCATTAATACACGGTGTATCCATCGATGGCGGCAACGCAGGCGTGTATTGTCGCATGCAAACTATTATAAAGGTCTATCGTGCGGTAGATTGTACCAAGCATCATGCCCCTTTTTTAGCATTTCGGCAATGGTTCTTGCACGCCCTGGAGAACGGGTAAGTTCTCGCTTCGCACCATCACTTGGCGAGAGATCTGGTGATCTCGCTGGCCAGGGCTGTTGTTGTACCCTATGAAGAGCACGTTGCGTTGCAACAGCCTTACGTAGACGTTCATTGTCCTACTAAAAATGCGTATCAGATTCCTGTCGAAGAAATGGCTGTAGCAAGGGGGTGGGGGTGGGGGGTAGGGGGTAACAGCCTGTGCTGTGTAGCGGGGACTGGTTACTTTAGTCTGCGGAAACAAAATACCTCGAATTGTAACGGTCCCTCCCCCTCCCCCACAAGCTTGGGACGAGGACATGTGTGGCGTGGGAGAACGCACTATGGAATGACTCAATGGCTCTACACCAGTGGTTCCCAACAGGTGGTCCGCGGACCCCCAGGGGTCCGCGAACTATGCCAGAGGGGTCCACAAGATGCTATTAGAATAAAAAAATATATTAAATATATTTCGTATGATAATAGATTATTTGTTTTGGCCGCTTCCTGCATGAGCAGAGCTTTAGCGAACGCTAACTTCTACGTCTAGCGTTTTCCTAGAGCCAACTGACACTGGCACACTCTAGCACATCAGCACGCGAGGACTACAAGAAACTTGGAGATAAGGCAATGAGAAAGATCCTTCCATTTGCAACCACATATCGATGTGAGCAAGAATTTTCTACCATGTGTTTGATGAAAAATAAATATAGGAATCGGCTCGACATGCGGTCGGGTTTCAGAGTGAAAGTTTCAAGTTTGGAACCTAATATTTCAGAGATAATGGACTCAAAGGTCAGATTGAACTCATCTCATTAAGAACTGAAAATTAAATCTAACTGGATACTGATGGAGTACTCTGTTGTAACCGTATTTTTTCAAATAAATAATAGCTTGTATGAAATTAGTGTTTTCTTATTTTTCACACTTGTTTACTCAATGCAATCTCAAGTGTAGTACACTTGAAAGGCCAATAAACACAGTTTTAATTTTTTCCTGTCATTTTCAGTTCATACTCAATTTTTATTTTTTTAAAGAGTTCGTTATACGAAGATTTTGAGCAATAATCAAAAATTTAATGATGGCTAAATTTAAAAAAAAATTAAGCTCAATATTTTTTCAATAATGAATATGTCAATGTTTTTTCTAAGTAACAAAAATAAAAAACGTATCAATAGACACTTAATTTGGCTTTTTTAGGTACTTGATACTGGGATATGACAGGGTACCAATCATGCTCGATGAGGGGGTCCTCGAGAAAATTTTGTTGGGAACCCCTAGTCTACACCATTCATGTGTGTGTCCATCACTCGCGTACAGACAGAGCCTACTCTTATTACTAAAGATAACACAGCCCCATTCCACTCTCAAGTCAGCTGTTTCATAATACCAAAGTAGCCATGCTTGGCGGTGTTGTGGTGTCAGAGGTGTCCGCCCTGAGACACAAGCGATCTTAATCTTGCTGGAAGCAGACATGAACCAGCAGGTGCAACGTGTCCCCGGATTTGCCCCATGACGGTGTTCGGTCGGCCACCACCACTTGAACAAAATGTCGACCTTGACGTGCGTCTGTACTACGCGGACATCCAGAACCTGGTCTACAGATCTGGGAATGTTCCACAGACCACTTCTGAAGCAGCCACACGCCGCCGACACACTGTGCCCAACATGTGCAGCAATCCATTATGATGTTCTGCAGTTTCTCACAGGCCCACAATGCGACCCCAAGCTGTTCAGCTGTCTGCGATGGGTCGGTGTAGCTATACCCTAGCAATAGCGTTGCATACACGGTTCACCTCTGAACACAGTACGGTTATTGCCTGCGGGCCTCCTGAGCGCCATCTGATCTCCGATAACAGTGACAAATGAATCACTAACACTATAATCTCTCGGTACGCACATACAAGGTGGTTATAATTAAATTTTCGCTACTTGAGACAGCGTAGACGGAAAACTATTTACCGTTTCGGTACCCAAACTTAATAGAATGATGTTCAGACTGTGCGCTGTGAGATTTGCGTTGTTAATAGTGTTAGTGTCTTACCTGGCCGTAAGGCGCCGGCATTGGTACGGCGACTTAGTAAGAACTCGGATTTCAAGGACTAAGGAAGTACATCGGTAGTGGTACGGTGACGTAATAGGGATTCGGATTCCAAGGACCAAAGACGTGCAGCGTGAATGGCACACATTGCTGTAATCTGCTTCACCAACACGTGACCCCTGCTCTACGGGAAGGATATGCTTTAGACTCAGCAGTTCTGATGCACGATGGAGCTCCATCTCACATTGTTCGCGAAATCAGTCGGTTACCCCGTAACATATTTGGAGAAATCCGAATCATTGGCTGTTTGTTCCCTGGTCATCGAGATCATCAGATTTGAACCTGTGTGAATTCTGGATGTGGGGTTATCTGAAGGACAGGATTTATCAACGGGACACTAACACAAATTGGGGGTTGAAGACAAGCATAGCGTGGAGGTAGCCAACATCCAACCTGACAGGTTTCAGGCAGCAGTAAAGTGCGTTTCCAGGCTCTCGTGTGCGCAGTTGGTCGTCACACTGAGCAACGTTTGTAATCCGGAACGTGGACGTGGTACACGATTGACTAATGTTACCCTTTCACGTCGAAATAAAAATGAAATTCTTTCATTGGTTTATTCCTGGTTTTCTCCTTCGCGTGTCGTTACAAATGTATCCACAAAGTTCGGTTGACCTACGATGACTCGAATGCGGAGGAGAGGGGGGGGGGGGGGGGAGAGTTAAGTAGCGAAAGTTTCATTGTAACCACCTTCTGTTATAATCTCGTGCCACGGAACACAGTCTTTGGGGGTTCTCCATTTTTTTTGCGGCAGTGTATGTAGTGACTTGGATGACGAAGAAGCACTGGTCCATATGGCACACGGAAGCTGATAGATATCGTATATTCGTGTATTATTTCTCGAGTCAACATCCTTTTTTCTCAACACATACTAATCTCACAGGGATGAAGTGTCGATAGAAATATTTTTCAACAGGTTTTTGACGTTTCATACGGATTTTGCGCTAAAATTTGTCGGAAAATTTTGCATAAAAGATACTTTTAACTATCATAGGCAAAAGGGCATCACTTATGCCCAGCTTCACATCTATATTTTACGAAGATAACTTATTAACCACGGCTAAGAGACTCCCTTTTCATGTTATCTTATTACAAATACTGTTTTATTTGCTATAAAGCACTTATTAACTCGATAATACGTATTCGGCATCGTCATAGGCAATGACCCTAATCGCTGCGATAGTCCACTATCTCTTCCCGTCGAACTAGTTGATTTTTTTAAACGAATGTGCTTACCGACTCGACAAACATATTTGTCATTATCACGTTGAATTCCGATTTACCTATTGCGACTACGGCCTAACGTACTTACTATAATTGAAAATGTTTGTCGAGTTAAAGTTATAGGTTATGCAACCCTATTGACGGTCCTTGATCTCTGTCCGTCGTACAAGCAGGGACAAGCATTCAGAATGATAAACACATTTCTGGATACATGGAAATGTATATCCAAGGATGTATCAGAAATTCAGATTATAATCTCACGTCGTACGATCCATTTTTAAATATTTTTTTCTCTTAATTCCCACAACTGCCCTTATTCCAACGATTACATTTATCCCAAATACTGTCATTATTTATGACTATAAATCTGTGAAAGTTTCGCACGGGTCGCCTGGTAATAAATAAATAAACTGAACAATAGCGTGCAGTGTATATGTGTTAATGTGGAATATTGTTGTGGTGATAGGAGAATAGTACAATGCTCTCAGTTTTACCGTCTGTTAATTTACTTTCACTTCTTGAGAGAAAGATTAGGGGCGGTGTCTCTCTAATATTTGAATATCCAGTGTCAATATATACGTATCTCCACCGTGGATCTTCTCTGGTGCGGGAACACTTGTCACTCAGAACCGACAGTTTCGACGGTCGGATCGCGAGTAAACGAACGGATGTACCGATGGCCCACCTTACATTTGGAACCCTTCACCTAGAGCCCGTGGCCGGAGCCGGATAATCCCGCGTGATTGGGACCTCAAGTTGGGCTCCGAGACCGGCGACTCCTCTCCCGGGTTGTATTAAAAAAAAGAAAAAAAAAACTGCGCGCTTTTCAAATTAAAACCCGTCCTGAGGTAAAGCTCCGCCCGTCGCCGAGATTGGAAACTTTGAGCGGAGAGAAGAGTGCGAGAGATTAGGCCGCAGGAGGGTGCGCTGGCACATACTTTTTTTTTTTTATGGAGAAGGGATCGGACGGAGAGGATCGGCGGCGTACGCTAGGTACGTACGGACGCGGGGGATGTTTGACGGCAGCGCGGCGCGGTGGACATGCTGCGTGCCGGCATCAGCGCTCCTGATTGGGCGTCCGGCGCGCCGAGATAGCGGACAAAGGTAGATAAATGCCCATATTGTGTTGTCACTGGGATTTACTCGTTACTGTCCACGTATGTGTAGAGCACTCCATCATTTGGGCCCCCGCTTATTGGTCTTAACACGGGCGCACAAAGAGCGGGGATCGCCGGCGCGCGAAACAAAACGCCGACAGCGGGCATTAGGCGCCCGCTCCGCGCCGTGCTCCGACGTGTCGTACCGTGCGCACACGTCTCGCCGCTTCTCGCGTCCGGCGAGATATTGCGCGGTGACGGGCACGCTGCGGCGGCGGCGGCGGTGGCGGTGCGGTTCTGCGGGCGCCGCTGGGCCGAGATGAGCTGTCACCGCCGCCGACACTCTCAAATGCGCCGCTGCTGGTGCGTGGCGCGCCTATCGCTCTGATGCATATTGTATCTGCCCGCGTTTTGTCACCTGACAACGCGCTCCGCCTCGCCGCGGAGATCATCAGAAGCGCAAGCGAACAATCCCCCATGTGGGGGCCACAAGGATGCGTACCGCGACCACTCATGTTTATACAGCTCGCACGGAGGACGTGTCATCGAGAGTGTTCGTCACAGCAGCGAAGCACATGTGTGCCTGTACAAGGAATCGCACTGGCAGGATCTAGCGGATCATACAGTCGTAGCGACGCGTGTTGTTTTTCCTTTGACGATATGTACCATCGCTGGCTGTCTCCTAAAGCTGTACAGTAAGCACCTTCCTTGTCGTGTCGAGTTGTACCATTGCCCAATCGTTGTTAGTGATGGAAATTTAGCGAGATGGAAGCAGTAAAGCAAAGTCGTCTGGCATTGTTATGGGGGACTCCGAAGGGCAAGTTCGGCTAAATGGTTCAAATGGCTCTGAGCACTATGGGACTTAACATCTGAGGTCATCAGTCCCCTAGAACTTAGAACTACTTAAACCTAACTAACCTAAGGACATCACACACATCCATGCCCGAGGCAGGATTCGAACCTGCGACCGTAGCGGTCGCTCGGTTGCAGACTGCAGCGCCTAGAACCGCACGACCACCACGGCCGGCAGTTCGGCTAACTAATTGGAAAGGTTTTCCCTGTCCTTGGAGCATAGCGGCAACTGTCCTTCGCGGAGTGTGAGAGTGCTGAAGAGTAACTGGCAACTGTAGGTGACTGTATTATGTGTGTGTTTGTGGGTGGGTGGATATTTATTTGTTTTGCATGACGAAGGAGGAGAGGATGCGATGCCAGCACACGATCTGCTCCTCTCAAATATACAGGATGGTCCGTTGATAGCGACCGACCAAATATCTCACGAAATAAGCTTCAAACGAAAAAACTACGAAGAACGAAACTCGTCTAGCTTGAAGGGGGAAACCAGATGGCGCTATGGTTGGCCTGCTAGATGGCGCTGCCATAGGTCAAACGGATATCAACTGCGTTTTTTAAAATAGTAACCCCCATTTTTATTACATTTTCGTGTAGTACATGAATGTTTTAGTTGGACCACTTTTTTCGCTTTGTGATAGATGGCACTGTAATAGTCACAAACGTGGTATCACTTAACATTCCGCCAGTGCGGACGATATTTGCTTCGTGATACATTACCCGTGTTAAAATGGACCGTTTACCAATTGCGGAAGAGGTCGATATCGTGTTGATGTACGGCTATTGTGATCAAAATGTCCAACGGGCGTGTGCTATGCATGCTGCTCGGTATCCTGGACGACATCATCCAAGTGTCCGCACCGTTCGCCGGATAGTTACGTTATTTAAGGAAACAGGAAGTGTTCAGCCACATGTGAAACATCAACCACGACCTGCAACAAACGATGATGCCCAAGTAGGTGTTTTAGCTGCTCTCGCAGTTAATTCGCACATCAGTTGCAGACAAATTGCGCAAGAATCGGGAATCTCAGAAACGTTGGTGTTGATAATGCTACATCAACATCGATTGCACCTGTACCACATTTCTATGCACCAGAAGTTGCATGGCGACGTCGTGTACAATTCTGCCAATGGGCGCAAGAGAAATTAAGGGACGATGACAGATTTTTTGCACGCGTTCTATTTAGCGACGAAGCGTCATTCACCAACAGCGGTAACTTAAACCGGCATAATGTGCACTATTGGGCAACGGAAAATCCACGATGGCTGCGACAAGTGGAACATCAGCGACCTTGTCGGGTTAATGTATGGTGTGGCATTATGGGAGGAAGGATAATTGGACCCCATTTTATCGATGGCAATCTAAATGGTGCAATGTATACTGATTTCCTACCTAATGTTCTACCTATGTTATTACAGGATGTTTTACTGCATGACAAAATGGCGATGCACTTCCAACAAGATGGGTGTCCGGCACATAGCTCGCGTGCGGTTGAAGCGGTATTGAATAGCATATTTCATGGCAGGTGGATTGGTCGTCGAAGCACCATACTATGGCCCGCACGTTCACCGGATCTGACGTCCACGGATGTCTTTCCGTGGGGAACGTTGAAGGATATTTGCTATCGTGATCCACCGACAACGCCTGACAACATGCGTCAGCGCATTGTCAATGCATGTGCGAACATTACGGAAGGCGAACTACTCGCTGTTGAGAGGAATGTCGTTACACGTATTGCCAAATGCACTGAGGTTGTCGGACATCATTTTGAGCATTTATTGCATTAATGTGGTATTTACAGGTAATCACGCTGTAACAGCATTCTTTCTCAGAAATGATAAGTTCACAAAGGTACATGTATCACATTAGAACAACCGAAATAAAATGTTCAAACGTACATACGTTCTGTATTTTCATTTAAAAAACCTACCTGTTACCAACTGTACGTCTAAAATTGTGAGCCATATGTTTGTGACTATTACAGCGCCATCTATTACAAAGCGAAAAAAGTGGTCCAACTAAAACATTCATGTTTCTTTACGTACAACACGAATATGTAATAAAAATGGAGGTTTCCATTAAAAAAACGCAGTTGGTACCCGTTTGACCTATGGCAGCGCCATCTAGCGGGCCAACCATAGCGCTATCTGGTTTCCCCCTTCATGCTAGACAAGTTTCGTACTTTGTACTTTTTTCGTTTGACACTTATTTCGTGAGATATTTGGCCCGGTCACGATCAATGGACCACCGTGTATATACGTGGTGCACGTTCACAGTCACCATATACGTATATATAAGGCGAGACGGACAATGATGTCTTCAGAGCATATGCACACCAGGGTCGAACTCTTACTGGAATCGGCGAAATCTGCATCTACATGGAAACTCTGCTAATCACACTTAAGCACCTGGAAGGGGTTTCATCGAACCACCTTCGCAATAATTCCTTATTATTTCAATCTCGAACAGCGCGCGGAAAAAGCGAACACCTATATCTTTCCGTGCGAGTTCTGGTTTCCCTATTTTACTCGTATTACAATGATCATTTCTCCATATGTAGGTCGGGGTCAGCAAAATATTTTCCCACTCTGAGGATGATTGAAATATCGGGAGAGGATTCTGCCGCAACGAAAAACGCCCTTGTTTTAATGATGTCCGCCCCAAATCCTGTACTATGACCCCATGTCATTTCTCCCTATTTCTGGATAATACAAAACGAACTGCTCTTCTTTAGTAGACTTGTTGCGCCAATAAAACGCAGTCTTTGTTTTGCCTTCCCGACAACATTTTCTGTTTCTTTCCAATTTAAGTTGTTCGTAATTGTAATTTCTAGATATTCAGCCCAATTTATGGCTCATTGATTTGCCTGATTTATCTTGTAACCGAAGTTTAAAATATTCGTTTTAGTGCGGATGTGAGTGACGTAATAATTTTCATTATTTAGGGTCAGTTACCAATTATTGCATCATACAGATACCTTTTCTAAATCGTTTTGCAATTTGTTTTGAATTACTGATGACTTTACTAGCTGATAAAAGGCAGCATCATCTGCAAACAACCTGAGACGGTTCCTCAGATTGTCTCCTAAATCGTTTATATATACAAGGTGCAGCAGAGGGCCTATAACACTACCTTGGGGAACGCCAGAAACCACTTCTGTTTGTGAGGTAACGGGCGAGTTGTGGCGCCCTGAAAATATTCAGAGTTCAGAGTTGGCGGACACCGGCTGGGGCCGTTCGGAAAGCCGCGGCTCCTTGGCAACCGCGTGATGGCGCAGAACGGCCGGACCACGTGATCCATTGGCTCCATGGCTGGGAATTCCATGGTGATGCTGTGTCAATGACGGAGACATGCAGGGAGTGCCAAAGATGGCGGACTTTGTGAAACCTTAATGGCAGACATTTCACATTTCATATAGAAATTAATAGTAGCCAGATGTATCATGATAACTTAAAAAGAAACATGTAATATCCTTATAAGTTTATAGTTTAGTACCTAACTGCAAATTATACAAGTAACATCCAGCAATGAATTTCCAAAATCTAAACGGTTCATCCAATTTTGTCCATCGATGTGTCTTTACAAAGCTAAATTGGTATAAATTACAAGCATCTAGCTTGAATACTACATGAGTTATTGGAGGTCAAAGTGGCCGATTACTATCGATCGCGTCAGGCCATAAGCACTCCACAATTACACGAAAAAACGTTAGCAGCGTACTTATAAATATTATTCATCTATGTCCTTGTGTATATCCGATACATACTATTCATGAAGAAACTGGTCAATTATTTACAGTATTTTAGAAAGCACAGAGACATTAGGCTACTGGCCTGCTTTTGGTTTCTATTCCTTTGATATATGCTTATTTGATTTGTTTAGGTGTTTAATAATGTGCGTTAGAGCGTGTTTATGGTCCAGCCGTAGGAATATTTATTTAATTTCAAGTTATTTAAATGTAAATCCTGTATTTCGTATGTGTTTCAATATGTTTGTGAGTGTGCGTTGGCTTGAAGACATGGCGGGAGCGCTCTAGCCAACCACAGCGCTCGTTATGGAGTGCTGGACGAGGAGGCGCGACGGGCCGTCGCGGGAAAGACTTGGAGAGTGGAGCAGTTTGTGTGTGGTCGCTAGATGGTTGGTTGGTTGGTTGGTTTGGGGGAGGAGACCAGACAGCGTGGTCATCGGTCTCATCGGATTAGGGAAGGATGGGGAAGGAAGTCGGCCGTGCCCTTTCAGAGGAACCATCCCGGCATTTGCCTGGAGTGATTTAGGGAAATCACGGAAAACCTAAATCAGGATGGCCGGACGCGGGATTGAACCGTCGTCCTCCCAAATGCGAGTCCAGTGCCTAACCACTGCGCAACCTCGCTCGGTGTGGTCGCTAGAGATACAAATATTTCGTAGTGCCGAGTTGAGCTCTTGTGATATTTCAGTGGCTTCTGCAGTGAAGATGTGGTATGTGTTTAGAAGTGAATATCTCCCGAGCTATGTTGTTCATAATTAATTACGTGAAGTAGGAATCTATCTTTTCCCTGTTGTTCAAATTATATTTTACTTAATTGCTGGATCATCGACACCAATAAGTGTTTTACAGTAATAAAGGGCATTCTTAAAGGTACTTCTGCTATCGTACTCATCATTTACAGTCGTTAAAATAGTACCTGCAGAATTTATTTAATTGTAGTGTCTCATGTATAAATGTCTATGTTATGTTCAAAATTGGCGATTGCCGAATGATAGGAACCTTCGACGATTTGATTCATTTGTACATTCATATTGTATACTGTAGACTCAGCAGTATTTGGCTTGTAATGCGGCAACTACGTATCCCAGCCGCTTTATAACGAAACTAGCCAAAACCTTTTAATGGTTCAAATGGCTCTGAGCACTATGGGACTTAACATCTATAGTCATCAGTCCCCTAGATCTTAGAACTACTTAAACCTAACTAACCTAAGGACATCACACAACACCCAGTCATCATGAGGCAGAGAAAATCCCTGACCCCGCCGGGAATCGAACCCGGGAACCCGGGCGCGGAAAGCGAGAACGCTACCGCACGACCACGAGCTGCGGACAAAACCATTTAATATTTCAACTTTTAGTCAGACGGTACGTAGTTGAGGGCCACAACATCACATTTCATTTTGTAATTGACAGCCCGCATGTTTTACTCGAAGACTTTCCGTCAGTTACTACGAACTGTGACCTGTCTGACATGAAATCACGAACACCGTCACATTAATGAGACGATATTTTATAAGCAAGCAATTTCACTACTAATCGCTTGTGTGGTACAGTGTTAAAAGCCTTCTGGAAATCCAGAAATACGGAATCAATTTGAAATCCCTTGACAATCGCATTCAACACTTCATGTGAGTAAAGAGCTAGTTGTGTTTCACAAGGACGATGTTTTCGAAATCCGTGTGGAGTGTGTGTCATTAGACTGTTCTCTTCGAGGTAATGCATAATGTCCGAATACAATATATGTTCCAAAATTCTGCTGCATAACGACGTGAATGATATAGGCTTGTAATTTAGTGGATTACTCCTACTACTATTCTTGAATATTGGTGTGACCTGCGCAAGTTTCCAGTCTTTGGTTACGGATATTTCGTCGATCGAGTGTTATAATCACAAATTACCAATTTTCGCATTTTTTCCTTTGGTTGTGCGGTAAATCCTTTCTTCTTGCTAAATACCATGAATCTTGACCAACAGCAAGTACCCTACAGGGTTTGATGATAGTTTTCATCAACATATGTGACATAAATATCTTTTGGTTGCACTGATTTAGAAGCTTACATTTATTACACCTCCAAGGGACTATAAGTCTTAGTATGTAACATAAATTTCAACTTGATATGTCTCCTTTTCTTCAGAAAAAGGCATCTTAACTGATTGGTGGGCAGACAGACTACTTGAAATGAAAAGTCGTGTGGCGGGGGCCTCCCGTCGGGTAGACCGGTCGCCTTGTGCAGATCTTTTAATTTGATGTCACTTCGGCCATTTGCGTATCGATGGGGATGATATGATGAAGAAGACAACACATTACTCAGTCCCAGAGCGGAGAAAATCTGCGACCCAGCCGGGAATCGAACCTGAGCCCCCTCGCATGGTATTCTACCGTACTGACCATTTAGGTGTGGAGGCGGACGACAGACTACCTGACAAGACACGACAAAATATTTTTTCGTTTAATATAAATAAGAATTAATAATTTTCGGATTTTTCCTTCAGTTTTGTAGTGAAGCTTCTTGCCAAATAACATGATGCTAGACCAACGGGAAATACCCGATAGGTTTTAATGACTGAGTTTCCACGTATCAAAGTATTTGACATAAATGGCCATATCTTTTGGCTGCATTGGCTTAGAAGGTTATATTTATTACACCTCCAAGAAAATATAAGACTTAGTAGCTTACATGCCGCGCGGGGTAGCCGTGCGGTCTCAGGCGCCTTGCCGCGGTTCGCGCGAATCCCCCCGTCGGAGGTTCGAGTCTTCCCTCGGGCATATGTGTCTATGTTGTCCTTAGCATAAGTTAGTTTAAGTTAGATTTAGTAGTGTGTAACCCTAGGGACCGATGACCTCAGCAGTTTGGTCCCATAGGAACTTACCACGAATTTTAGTACGTTACATAAATTTCAACTTGTCACGTCTACCCTTTCCTGAGAAAAAGGAGTCTTCACAGACGGATTGGCAGACAGACAGTTTGATAATAAATGAGAAAAACTTGTATTTTCTTGTGATATAACTACAAATTAACAATTTTCTGATTTTTCCTTTACTTGTACTGGTTTTAATATGAGTGAGTTTGAGAGTATCAAAATATATGACATAAATGGCCGTATTTTTTGATTGCACTCACCTAGAAGCTAACGTTTATTATACCGCCAAGGGACCATAGACCTTAGTATGTGACATAAATTTCAACTTCATACGTCTTCCCGTCCCCGAGAAAAAGGGGGCTTAAAAGACGAGTGGACAGAAAGTCAGATAGCAAAAGACAAAAATTTTTTATCGTGTGATATAGTTACAGATTAACAATTTTCGGTATTTTTCCTGTGGTTGTACAGTGAAAACTTACTTCTTGCCAAATTTCTTGATTCTAGACCAACGGAAAGTACCCTATAGATTTTGATGAGTGAGTTTTTGAGTATTAAAATATTTGAAATAAATGGCCATATCTTTTGGTTTCATTGACTTAGGAGGCTGTATTTATTACACCTCCAAGAACATGTAGGCGTTAGTATGTTATAAATTTCAACTGGTTGCGTCTACCCGTTCCTGAGGAAATGGGTCTTAAACAGACAGATGGGCAGACAGACATTCTGATAACAAATGACAAAAAAATATTTTCGTGTGATGTAATTACAAATGAAGAATTTTCGGATTTTTCCTTTGGTTGTACTGTGAAACCTTACTTGTTGTCAAAGTTCATGATTCTACTTCAACGGGATGAATACTGAAGGTTTTGATGAGTGAGTTTCCGAAAATCGACACTACTGGCCATTAAAATTGGTACACCAAGAAGAAATGCAGGTAATAAACGGGTATTCATTGGACAAATATATTATACTAGAACTGACATGTGATCACATTTTCACGCAATTTGGGTACATAGATCCTGAGAAATCAGTACACAGAACAACCACCTCTGGCCGTAATAACGTCCTTAGTACGCCTGGGCATTGAGTCAAACAGAGCTTGGATGGCGTGTACAGGTACAGTTGCCCATGCAGCTTCAACACGATAGCACAGTTCATCAAGAGTAGTGACTGACGTATTGTGACGAGCCAGTTGCGTGGACACCATTGACCAGACGTTTTCAATTGGTGAGAGATCTGGAGAATGCGCTGGCCAGGGCAGCAGTCGAACATTTTCTGTATCCTGAAATGCCCGTACAGGATCTGCAACATGCGGTCGTGCATTATCCTGCTGAAATGTAGGGTTTCGCAGGGATCGAAAAAGGGTAGAGCCACGGGTCATAACACATCTGAAATGTAGCGTCCACTGTTCAAAGTGCCGTCAATGCGAACAAGGGCTGACCGAGACGTGTAACCAATGGCACCCCATACCATCACGCCAGGTGATACGCCAGTACGGCGATGACGAATACACGCTTAGTATTTGCGTTCACCGCGATGTCGCGAAACACGGATGCGACCTTCATGATGCTGTAAACAGAACCTGGATTCATCCGAAAAAATGACGTTTTGCCATTCGTGCACCCAGGTTCCTCGTTGAGTACACCATAGCAGGCGCTCCTGTCTGTGATGCAGCGTCAAGAGTAACCGCAGTCGTGGTCTCCGAGCTGATGGTCCATGCTGCTCCAAACGTCGTCGAACTGTTCGTGCAGATGGTTGTTGTCTTGCAAACGCCCCCCTCTGTTGACTCAGGGATCGAGACGCGGCTGCACGATCCGTTACAACCATGCGGATAAGATGCCTGTCATCTCGACTGCTAGTGATGCGAGGCCGTTTGGATCGAGCACGGCGTTCCGTGTTACCCTCCTGAAGCTACCGATTCCATATTCTGCTAACATTTATTGGATCTCAACCAACGCGAGCAGCAGTGTCGCGATACGATAAACCGCAATCGCGATAGGGTACAATCAGACCTTTTATCAAAGTCGGAAACGTGATGGTACGCATTTCCCCTCCTTACACGAGGCATCACAACAACGTTTCACCAGGCAGCGCCGGTCAACTGCTGTTTGTGTATGAGAAATCGGTGGGAAACTTTCCTCATGTCAGCACGCTGTAGGTGTCGCCACCTGCGCCAACCTTGTGTGAATGCTCTGAAAAGCTAATCATATGCATATCACAGCATCTTCTTCTTGTCGGTTAAATTTCGCGTCTGTAGCACGTCATTTTCGTGGTGTAGCAATTTTAATGGCCAGTAGTGTAAATATGTTGCATAAATGGCCTATCTTTTGATTGCATTGACTTAGAAGCTTTCATTCTTTAGATCGCCATGGGACTGTAGGTCATAGTATGTATGACATAAATTTCAGCTAGATATACCTACCCGTTCCTGAAATAAAGGCTTTTTAACAATCGGACAAACAGAAGGACAACAAAGTGATTCTATGAGAGTTCTATTTTTACTGACTGAGTTCTGTAACCCTAAAAATGAAGTTAATAATCGGTATATTAAAATCAGCTCGCTGTTCGGTGACCCTTTACATAGAAAAATATTTTATACGGAAGTCTATGGCGACATGTAAGCACAAATTCACAGTTACTTATCTCGCTTGATGACCCATGTTTACTGGAACAGTATTCTCGGTGAAACCACCGTTTCTATCCTACAGAAAGTCGACAAAACCAACGCTTACTCAGGAGATTTCGTGGAACTATCTTAATCTAAAACAAATTGCCAAACCTTAAGAAACGAGTTCCAAGACTAATCCAGCTGGTTTGCTTTATACGGTTGGTAGAGCCCTCAGATTACTTCAGTGGAGTTTCTACGTGGTCCCCAACAGGGACAACTAGCATTCCTCTAATCGTACTAGGACACGAGCTATAGCTCGGTCGCTGACCAAGTTGCCACCGGCAACACGCTTCGCTTCTAGACTGAAGCGTCTCCTCAGCGCTGTGGTCTTCCACGGTATGCTTTTACTCACTTTGCCAAAATAGTCAGTCAACTTTCGAAGCAGAATCAGCCACCGACATTATCAACGAGACAACTCTAGTCACGTCCATCGGATAGTTTTCGTTCCGAGTTAACTAAGTCAATGAGTAGCCCCGCGGACTTACGCGTAATGACGGCCATCAGCGAACTGCATGTGACAGCGCACGCATTCCAGCCATCATCCAACCTAATGAGATTACAAATAATAAAATTATGGACAGCAAATTACCTCGACGGTCGTTACTGCTATTATTAGTCGCCCGCGGTTATCGCTTCAAACATTAACGTGTGTGTTTGTATCGGGACTAATTTAGTTGCACGCAGAAATTCTCAATAAAGCCTCGTGGAAATTTTGCACTGGTCTATATTAATTTGTGCATATTAAATGCCTTGTTAGCTCGCAGACGCTCTGTTATTGACACGAATTTAATCAACATAGGATGAAGGTAATCATAGGGCAAATCCCAGCCAAAAGATTTTTACGTTTACTGATTTTTACTTTCCCGTCATAATAACGTTGCGCGGCGGGGACATTACAGCGAGAATAAAATCGTCGAATTATGTTACAGCGGGTGCCATATTGATATCAACCACCGGATAACTGTCTCACGGCAATGTAAATTTCATTTGTCAACAAAGTGACGTCTCTATTTCGTGTTCAGTTTCTGAAAAATAACGAGCGAAAATTAAACGCGCAGTATAATTTTCGGGAGCTTTCTGATATATTTACACATATTCTTGGAAAAGGTTTTAAATATGTGTTTCCTTATTTTGGCCATTCATTTCATTGTTCACAGGTGAAGCGTTTACAAGATAAATGAAGAGTGTCGGTTGAACATTTATTTCTTTTAATTGTGTTGATACAAAATGAATTCCCGCCGTATATCAAGAGGTTGGAGTACTGGAAAACAAGAAATCATTTCAGAAAAGTATAGCTCCAGTTTTGAGATGTAAAGGAGTTGTTTGAACCAATACAACGTACTTGAACTATTTAGGAAAAGTACTTTACCTAAGGTTCCTACTCAACCACCTATACATTTTATTAACGAACAGGAATGAACGTAAGAATCTCATGTGTTAGTACTTATTGAGGAGATTCATTCATTACGTTTTAACGGGCCATAGTCTTGTACGTTTACAGTTTGCTGAGCATGAATAGGAACTCAAAAGGCAGTTTTCAGAAAACCACAAAGGTTCAGTTGGTGTCGTCCGATACACCACAAAGAAGTGACCACTTAATTTCTGGTGAAAACTGTGAGATCAATGAACGAGAGCTTCAGGAAAAAACATTCGATCGGCAGCTATGACATTGCAGACCCCATTAATAGCTCCTGAAAGTTTCGAAACCCACCATGGACATGCGAGCTACAGTACAAGTTCTAACCACCTTCGTTGATCCATTATGGATCGTAGGACGACGGCTGGCATCAACTTCTTGTTGCAATAATTTACCAACAGCTGTTTGTATTGTAGAAATTTTATTTTTTTGTGAACTCCTTGTACTACCAGTTTCGGCATTACATTGATGCCACCTTCAGGCCCCACTCGTCATAGCCGTAAAATCGCTGTTGAAGGACGATTTGATTTACGGATCCAGTTATATGGCTCCTTCCGTGTATAGCAATTTTACGACTATGACGAGGGGGCCTGAAGATGGCATCAATGTAATGCCGAACCTGGTAGCACATAGAAGTTCATAAAATAAAATAAACTTCTACAATACATACGGCTGTTGGTAAATTATTGCATCAAGAAGTTCTAACCATGTTCGTTTCAGATCAGGTCATGAACTTTCGACAGTTTCTAGAGAGGAAAACATAACGTCTGAATCTTCAACATACGATTACACCAACAGTACCGAGTTACCTCGCCTACCAACGAGACCGACCGCCTAGTGGCAGCAGGGTAGACACATTCGTAAAAATAGGAATTTCTCATCGCTAGGTGGATTTCCCAGAGATACAAAAACTAGAAACGGTAGCGATAGAGCTAGCCAGTCACAGGCTTGGTTAGTGTGGTTGCAGCATATCTAATCTCCCAACGCACTTTCGAGGAAGCAGATACTATAGTGATAGGGCAAATTAAAGGCAAACTCCTGGTTGGGGAGACCTCAATATTAAGTTCGCTGAAGAGTACAAACCGAACTGGTCGTCAGCTACAACGCATAGGGCGCAACCACCGTCTTTAAATATGGGGACCACAGTTGAACACATTTTCCCCTAAACGATTGAAGAACGGACATGTTAGATGCAGCAATAAAAAAGGATCTCACAGGATTTGGAGCCGCGAGTTCACTGAACGGAGTACAATCCAACCACAATCAGATCATCGTGGAAATAGATCGCGGCTGAACGGCTGTCATTCCTGTAACGACAATAGTTAGTCCTACCCATCAACTGGGAACAATTTCGAGTAAATGTAATCGTGAACATCACGCGCGACCCACCAGCGGCAGAAAACCCAGAACATGCACTGAAAAATTTTACCAACGCGATCCAGTAAGAAGCCAGGGGTGCACCGGCAGACCCAACACCCGTTACAAAACTGTCATCACGTCCGCTTGCACAAATAAAGCACAAAAACCGGTGTTCAAAGTGCAGTTGGAGCCCTCTGAGAACTGTAAAGAGTTCCGCGGTGACTGTATGTGAGATCTTAAGAACGTCTGTACGAACATAGAGGAAGACAGGAGAGTCAGTGATGGAACATCTGATAGTGAACGTTAATATGGGGTGTGTCCTCCCTTCGCTTCTGTGATGGTTTGATCTTCCTGTGACGTGTCTGAATGTCTGTGGAGGAATGGCAATCCATTCTTCATCAAGAGTCAAAACCAGAGAAGGTAGTGAGGTTGGAAGCTAGGGTCTAGAGCGAAATACCAGACATGTTCTACATCTACATCTACATACATACTCTACAAGCCCCAGTACATTGCATGGTGGAGGATACCATGTACAACTACTAGTCGTTTCCTTTCCTGTTCCTCGCAGACAGAGAGAGGGAAAAACAATAGTCTATACGCCACCATACGAGCCCTAATTTCTCGTATCTTACCTTCGTGTTCCTTCACGGAATATTTTTTGCGGAATTAAGATCGTTCTGCATTTATCTACAAATGCCGATTCTCTAAATTTTCTCAGGAGTGTTTCTCGAAAAGAACCGTCCCTCCAGTGATTCCCATTTGAGATCCCGAAGGATCTCGGCAATACTTGCGTGTTGTTCAGTCCTACCAGTAACAAATCTAGCAACTCGTCTTTGAACTGCTTCGATGTCCTCTCTTTAATTCGATCGGTGCAGATCCTCAGCACTCGAGCAGTACTCAAGAATAGGTCGCTCTACCATCCTACGTGAGATGAACCACACTTTCCTAAAATTCTCCCAACAAAGTCAGCTATTCGCCTTCACTACCATAATTCTCACATGCTCATTCCATTTTATATCGCTTTGCAAAGCTACGCCCGCATATTTAAACGACGTGTCTGTGTCAAGCAGGATACTATTATGCTGTATCCGACCATTGTACCTCTGTTTCTCGTACCCATCCGCGTTAACGTACATTTCTCTACATTTAGAACCAGCTGCCATCCATCCAACCAGATAAAATTTTTACCTAAGTCATCTTGTATCATCCTACAGTCACTCATCTTCGACACCTTTCCGTACACCACAGCATCATCAGCAAACAACAGCAGATGCTGCTCATCCTGTCTGCCAGATTATTTATGCATGTAGAAAATAATAGTGGTACTATCACGCTTCCCTGGGGCACTCCTAACGATACCCTCGCTGTAGATTCTATTATTTAAAAAGTCTTGGAACCACTCGCATATCTGCGAAGATATTCCGTGTGCTTGTACCCTCGTTAACAGTCTGCAATGGAGTACTGTGTTAAATATTCCCTCCCGGCTACCCGCGCGGTCTAACGCGCTGCTTCCAGAGCGGGAAGCCGTGCCGGTCCCCGGCACGAATCCGCCCCGGCGAATTAGTGTCGAAGTCCGGTGTGCCGGACAGCCTGTGGATTGTCTTTAAGGCGGTTTTCCATCTGCCTCGGCGAATGCGCGTTGGTTCCCCTTATTCCGCCTCAATTACACTTTGTCGGCGATTGCTGTGCCAGCACTGTCTCCACATACACGTGCACCATAATTACTCTACCACGTCAACATTTGGGGCTACACCCGTCTTCCCGGGGTGGTGGTGGTGTTCGGGGGTGGGGGGGGGGGGGGGGGGGGGGGAGAGCGTCCACAAGGGGCCGTACCGCTCAATAACCCTGGGTTCGGTCTGGGGCGGTGGTGGGGTGGGCTACGGCGGGACGAAACCTCTCCGTCGTTTCTAGATCCCTGGTACAATGTACAACACACTGTGCTAAATGCTTTTCGGAAATCTAGGAATATAAAATCTGCCTGTTACCCTTCATCCATAGTTTGCAGTTAATCGTGTGAGAAAAGGGCAAGCTGAATTTCACGTGAGCGATGGTTTCTTAAACCGAGCTGATTTGTAGACAGAAGCTTTTCCCTCTCAAGGAAATTACAAACGTAACCAGGATCTTCTTCTTCTTCTTGGTGCCATACACTTGTAGTGCGTCGTCTGCTCACAGCTTCTTGAACCAGCTCTTCAAAGTTGTTGATGCCAGTCCGTGTCTTGATATTTTGAGACCATGATTGCTTCTTCTACCCGGTGGGCGCGTTCCTTCTATTCTGCCTTCTTGAATTAATTGGAGATGTTCATATTTCTTTCCTCTCATAATGTGCCCCAGGTACCATCTCTTTCTTCTTTTAATTGTATCCGTTAGTTCTCTATCCAACCCGGCTCAACGCAGCACTTCAGCATGGCTCACTTCCTCAATCTATGGTATTTTTAGTAATCGGCGCAATAACCACATTTCTGTTACTTCTCTTTGCAGAAGCTACTTTAACTGAGCAAGTTTCCACTCCATGGATTAGGACGGGGATAACATAACACTGTACCACTCTTATTCTCAGATGGAGCGGCATGTCTGTGTATATCAGCACATTTCGTAGCTTTCGGAAAGTTTCTTTGGCAATCCCACAGCGAATCTTAATTTCCTTATCACAATCAAATTTCGAGTTTATCACAGATCCTAGATAAGAACCTGACAACATACATAGCTTTCGTAGATGTAGAGAAAGCCTTTGATAATGTTAAATGGGATAAGATGTTTGAGGTACTCAAAGAAGTAGGAATAGACTATAAAGGTAGAAAAGTGATATGGAACCTGTACAAAAACGAGACAGCAGTTATCCGTGGACGGACAAAACAAGAAGAGGTGCAGATACGGAAAGGTGTCCGACAAGGTTGCGCACTATCCCCTGTTATCTTTAACCTACACAGTGAAGCGGCGCTGAAAAAAGTAAGGGAAAATTCACAGGCAGGTGTAGTAATTTATGGCCAACGAATAGATATGATAAGATATGCCGATGATATAGCTGTCCTAGCTGAAAGTGAAGAAGATCTTGTAGTCCTACTGAATAGAATGGATAAAGTTATGGGGGAACACCAATATAATATGAGAATTAATAAAGCAAAAACAAAAGTAATGGCATGCGACAAAAAAGATCAAATGAAAGTCCAAGTTCATGTAGGCAACGAACCGCTTGAACAAGTTGATAAATTTACTTATCTGGGCAGTAATATTATCAGGGATGGAAGGAGCAAGGCAGAAGTGAGAAGTGGAATTGCTCACGCAAAGGCTGCTTTTAACAAGGAGAAAAACATCTTAACATCTAAGAGCATCAGCCTTGAAATCAGGAAACGATTTTTGAAATCATATGTGTGGAGTGTGGCATGCTATGGGTGTGAAACATGGACTCTCGGGACAGAGGAAGACCAGAAGCTAAATTCTTTTGAAATGGGGTGCTATAGACGCATGCTCAAAATAAAATGTATCGAAAAGGTCACAAACGAAGTGGTTCTGGAAAGAGCAGGTGAGAAGAGAAGCTTCTGGAGTTTCATTGTCAAAAGAAGAGTGCAATTTACAGGCCATCTATTAGGACATAAAGGACTCCTGAACACAATCATAGAGGGATATGTCGAGGGAAAAAGACCAAGAGGAAGACCACGGCTGAGGTACATGGATCAAATCGTGGAAGATGTGGGATGTAACACCTGTAAAGAAATGAAGAGAAAAGCTGAAAGACGTACAGAATGAAGACAAGCTGCCATTGTAGCTGTTGCAAACCAATCCTTGGATTGACCACTACAGAAGAAGAAGAAGATATTTAAATTTGTTTACTTTCTCGATTAATGACTAGGGACTCGTTTTGACCAGAGGTTCTTTCAATTGACATGCACTTAGTTTTCTTGGCATTTATTTTGACACCAAAATGCTGACCAGCTTTATCTGTTTGTGTAAGTATTTTCTGTAGCTCGGATACGGATAGCGCAAACAAAGCTGTGTCGTCGGCATACCGTAAGTTTCAGTTCTTCACTCCATTTACTTTTATACCAAATAATTCTGAGTCTTGACTGGATCGAAAAATCTTGTCGAGATACAAATTGAACAGTAATGGGGACAGTACACTGCCCTGGCGGACTCCTTTGCATATTTTCACTGATTCTGTTTTTAAGTTTTTGTTAATTCTGACCTATGCTCTCTGATTCCAGTATAATTGCTGAATGATACCTATGTCCTTCCCATCCAATCCTATTTCTCGTAAGATTGTGATAAGGGGATCATGCGTAACGGTGTCAAATGCTTTCTCAGAGTCGATAAAGCATATAAGGATATGTTGCTGATAGTCATAGCATCTTTGCATAAGTATCTTCATGCCAAATAACGCTTCTCGGGTTCCCACTCCCTTCATAAAATCAAACTGGTTATTTATGATATATTCGGTTATGTATCATTCTTAGAAAAGTTTTCAGAACACGACTCATCAACGAGATCAATCAAAATTCTGAAGACGTTTTTGCATTTACTTTCTTCGGTAATGGGATGAAGACTGATTTCAGCCATTCATCAGGGATCTAGCATGAGCTGTAAATTTCATTAAATAGGGCTGTCAACGTTTTTGGGTCTATGCATTTTAAAATTTCAGTGGGTAAGTTGTCTCCACGAGGCGATTTTCTTTTTCTTTGTTACTTTCAGTGCATGTTCTACGTCTGATTAAAAGATACTTGGACCAGATTCTTCTTTACTTTGATTTACTGTCGTGTCTCTTTTGTCGCGAAACGGAGATGATATGTAATTCTCCCAGTCTTTTGCCTTTTTTCCGATTCGAGAATAATCGGATTATCCCCATGTCTTAAAGCAGTTAGATTTTGCTTCTTAAAGTTTCCGTTTATAAACTTGATCTTCTTATGGAAACTATACAAGTCATGTAACTTCAGCATTTCTTTCGCTTCGGTGCATTGTTCCTCAATGCACTTTGATTTTGCTTCTCGAACCATCTTCTTTGTTTCTTAATGTGTCTGTTGGTATTCTACATTTTTATGATGCAGTTTCTGTATTCTACGTTCTTCCATTTTCAGTAGAGTATCTTCTGTCATCCAGGGGTTAGACTTCCGTTTTTTAAACGTACCAATTTTGGCTGCAGCAACTTGGATGGCTGCAGTGCGTACCTTTTCCCAGGATTCATTAGTACTTCTTTCTTGGATATCGACTATGGGTGGCATGTCGTTTCCCATTTCTTTCACCACCTCCTCTCTCAGTTTTAGGTTCTCCAGTATCAAATCTTACACCCATGTTGTTTTTCGGCTTTGAACGTTGAAATTTAATCTTTATGGAAGCAATAACAGGATTGCGTTCTGATCCAGTATCTTTGCCTGGATATGTTGCTTTTTTGAAATATCTTAGTGATCGGTAAATAATCAATCTGATTTCTAACAATTCTCTCTTCTGCGTATTGGGGCGACTTCCAGGTGTATAGTCTTCTGGCCTGTAGCTTGTAAAAAGTGTTTTAATTGTGGATTCTTCAGCCCTACAGAAATCGATAAGGGCCATACCTCTTTCATTTGTTTCACCGAGACCAAATCCTCCTGCGACTCCATCAATTCTTGCATTTCCAACTTTTGCACTAAAATCTGCCATTATCAAGTTCATCACTGTAGAAGCTCTCTATTTCTTCATCGCTCTTGTCTGCTGTTTGGGCATATACCTGAACTGCATTCACATTCTGCTTCAGGTCTCTAATTTGGATGGCAATTACTCGGTCAGATATTGCGGCTTTGCTAATTTCACATTTCCTGAACTTTTTCCCAACCTTGATTGCCACTCCATTTTTACCACTTGTAGGAGGTTCTGATTAGAACAGTCTTCTATCTTCTTGACTGACACAACCACTATCTTGCCATTTATGTTCTCTGATACCGAATATATCTATCCTTAAGCGTGTCATTTCCTTGAGAAGATTCTGCATCTTTGCTCCATCTAATAGACTTCGTACGTTCCAAATAGCACATGAGAAGATATTCTTTATTTTTCTTTTTGTATTCTGTCTTTCACATGCTGGACCAGGCTCCCCAGAATCCTCTAGCCCATTTGCACCACTAATGGTGGAGGATTTCCTTTGCGGGTTACCTCCTGGGGTAGTTTTCAATTTTTGTTTTTCCATCATGTGTTAAAGATGCGGGAGAACAGGTTCACCTGTGAGTTTCCTAGGGAAGGAAAAAGCACTGTGTTTCCCCATTGCCTTCAGTGCTTTGGTTGGAAACTGAAAGACACCCTAAGGCCTCGATACCTAATACCATCGGGGTGGAAGAAAACAAGAGCTAGCCAAGGGATGCCGACAGGAAAGAAGACAGAAAGGGGCCTGAGACAAATAAGTGGAAGCAATGTCAGACTCAGCGCGGGGCCCCACGGATGCTGCCCGCGTATTTCTAGATGAAGTCCCCTGGGGGATATCTTTCACAATTCTGCAGCTAAAGGATGTTAAGAGCATTGGTCTGTTATTTTGTGGGGTTTGTTCTTTTGCCCCTCTTATATTCAGGAGTGGCCTGCAAGCCATCGCTTGCTTTGATCATAAATATATGTCTGAGTGAAGATAAATGTCATTATCTTCACATAAAGGAAAATACTATCTTAGCAACAGCCTTCAAATCGTGTGGTACACCATTGATTTTTTGTATATGAATTAGTGAATTTACTCATGGCAGTTTTGTTGCCCTATGCCAGTAATCACTTGCGAACTCAAATTAATAATCGAATTAACTACACTACTGGGCATTAAAATTGCTACACCACGAAGATGACGTGCTACAGACGCGAAATTTAATCTACAGGAAGAAGATGATGTGATATGCAAATGATCAGCTATTCAGAGCATTCACACAAGGTTGGCGCCGGGGGCGACACCTACAACGTGCTGACATTAGGAAAGTTTCCAACCGATTTCTCATACACAAACAGCAGTTGACCGGCGTTGCCTGGTGAAACGTTGTTGTAAGGAGGAGAAATGCGTACCATCACGTTTCCGACTTTGATAAAGGTCGGATTGTAGCCCATCGCGATTGTGGTTTATCGTATCGCGACATTGCTACTCGCGTTGGTCGAGATCCAATGACTGTTAGTAGAATACGGAATCGGTGGGTTCAGGAGGGTAATACGGAACGCTGTGCTGGATCCCAACGGCCTCGTATCACTAGCAGTAGAGATGACAGGCATCTTATCCGCATGGCTGTAACGGATCGTGCAACCACGTCTCGATCCCTGAGTCAACAGATGGGGATGTTTGCAAGACAACAACCATATGCACGAACAGTTCGACGACGTTTGGAGCAGCATGGACTATCAGCACGGAGACTATGGCTGCGGTTACCCTTGACGCTGCATCACAGACAGGGGCGCCTGCGATGGTGTACCCAACGACGAACCTGGGTGCACGAATGGCAAAACGTCATTTTTTCGGATGAATCCAGGTTCCGTGTACAGCATCATGATGGTCGCATCCGTGTTTGGCGACATCGCGTTGAACGCACGTTGGAAGCGTGTATTTGTCATCGCCATACTGGCGTATCACCCGGCGTGATGGTATGGGGTGCCATTGGTTCGTACTGACGGCACTTTGAACGGTGGACGTTACATTTCAGATGTGTTACGACCCGTGGCTCTACCCTTCATTCGATCCCTGCGAAACCCTACATTTCAGCAGGATAATGCACGACCGCATGTTGCAGGTCCTGTACGGGCCTTTCTGGATACAGGAAATGTTCGACTGCCGCCCTGGCCAGCACATTCTCCAGACCGCTCACCAATTGAAAACGTCTGGTCAGTGGTGGCCAAGCAACTGGCTCGTCACAATACGCCAGTCACTACTCTTGATGAACTGTGGTATCGTATTGAAGCTGCATGGGCAGCTGTACCTGTACACGCCATCCAAGCTCTGTTTGACTCAATGCCCAGGCGTATGAAGGCCGTTACTGCGGCCAGAGGTGGTTTGCTGGGTACTGATTTCTTAGGATCTATGCACCCAAATTGCGTGAAAATGTAATCACATGTCAATTCTAGTATGATATATTTGTCAAATGAATACCCGTTTATCATCTGCAATTCTTCTTGGTGTAGCAATTTTAATAGCCAGTAGTGTAATTTAATAAGATTGAACCTTGAATTGCTGGTGCATCCATGTGCCTCCACAATAAAATACAAACAGTGAATAGTATAGGGAGTATGAATGAGAACGGCGGCATATTACGAAATAATGACAAGTTTTACTAAATATTTAATAACTACAACTTTCAGTAGAACCAGATAACAAATCTGACACAAAAAGCGAAGCACAAATCAGGTAAGGAATGGTGTTTGATAGGCAAAGCACACATTGGGGTGCAAGATATACTAATTCTCCGCTGAACTAATCCCGTTTACAACCCAATCTGACTTTGTTTACATGAATCTACTGTAAAGTCCAATTCTGTTCAAATGGAATCAACTATGACCAAGTATACCACAAACTACGGTTCACCTGAGGACAGGGAGCTGTGAATATCATTTAACAATGCAACGCTGGCGCAGCACTACTTTACGCTTTCACCTTGATTCGGGCGGCAGCAGAAAACGGCGCGCTATGGGCGACGAGTGGCGCGCTGCAGCAGCCGTGATGCTCTTATGCATTCAAGAAAATTTAAAAATTACACAGTCTGGCGTTGTGATTATCGGAATGCGGGAAACTTCCTTACCAGAGCCCTGAAATCCCGGCATATTTCAGTGTGAGGTGCATCCATTCACTGGTTTGGCCAAACCAATTTGACTCACAGGCACGACAGTGCGTGCTGGAATTGTCAAATGTCAGATGGCCGACTCACGACGAATAAGTTAACCGTCGTGACACACGATATGTTAGAGATGGTATGCAGTTCCATTGTCGGTAAGGCTGGAAGCCACTGGCTCTTAGTCCACCAAAAGATACAGACCACAAGTCTCACCGACTAGGGAAAGACCTGAATGTCTCCACCAGGGGAGGACCAGAAGACGAAGGAGGCAAAGAATCACAACCAATTTCCACCAAGCCTCGATACAGGAGCCGAACTAGCAAAAACGAAACCGCCTCCACATTTCACAAACCAATCAAATTATCCTCTGCTCATTAAATCTCCCCTCTTGACTGTTGTGTTGGCTTCGTAGACAACCCAGAGACAGCACCAGGATTCCCACGCTGGGGGAACAAGCCTCCACTTTACATATCCAGTCAGCGACTCTAAATCTCTCTTGTCTGAGAAAAGAAGATTTTGACTTAGGGAGGCGTCGTTCTCACTGAAAGCACAGCTATATTTTGACAAAAAACTTCTTCCTAAACAGTACCACAGTCCTTCATTTAGAGAAGGGTCTAATCTTTCCGTGGCGACCATTTAGAGTTTTTGAGAGAAGGCTGTTACGCTTCCTGAACAGTCTTGCCCATGAAACATACGTTTTTAGCACTCGCTAAAAGAACCTGGCGACTTCCTGGCGTCAGGGAGGGGTTACAGTCTTGCCTTCATTAAACACCTTCCTAATCCATATAAGAGCTGTATCGTCAGCTTTCATGAGGTCACTCCAACTCCCCTGATAGGAACGCATCTCTAATGTGCTTAACTGTCTGGTTCGGAGCCCCACAGTCACAAACCGGAGACTCTGTAGCGCCTCATTTGTAAAGCGCGTCTGCGAACCGACGATGCCCAGTGCGACCTCTGTCCAGTTTGACTCATTGTCTCCTATCGAGCTATGCGCCAGCAATATCACAGTTGTACTCTCGGAACCACTCAAGCTCTTCAGCATTTTCTATAAGTTGACAGTTCTGACCCCACAGGTCTCTCACCTCGATATTACTGGCATCTAGTTGATCTGCTTGCCATAACGGTGGGTTTCTTGAACGGAATCTATTTCTTCGTAGGCCAAGTTGCTTCCCTGTATCGGTAATTCCAGGTTCTCTTGTAGCTTACGGTGTTCCCTACGCAAGGCCTCGCTTCTTCGGAATGCGGGCGGATAGATGTTGCTCAGCAGGGGAAGCCAATATATGAGTGTTGGTCGGATTGTCGCAGTTATTAACCGCATAGTGTAGTTCAACTGGACGTCGTCAGGTCGGTGCGGCAGCTGTTTAGCAACACCAGGGCACAATACTCGGCTGCTGAGAAGACCAGCGCAATGGATGATGTGCGCAGGGTATCTGCTGAAGCTGCCCATGTCATTCCGCACAATTTTTGAATGACATTGTAACGAATTTTTATCTTGGCAGCGGTATTTTCAAAATTTTTTTTATATGAAAGAGTGCGGTCAAGGATGACATCAAGCTACTTAGGGTATTTGTTATGGCAAAGAATATTTCCGTCAAGTTTCACTCTGAGCGCCGTAATAGATTGTTTGTTGTTCCGATGGAATGTACATACTTTGTTCTTCAGTTTCAATATTTCGTTGACAGGGAACAGCAACTTTATGAAAATTCATTAAAGCGTTTATTAATAATTCTGTCAACAGTTGCAGTATTTATTAGGAGACTATTGCTATCGTCAGGGAATGTCAAATTGATTCCATATTTTTAGATTTCCAGAAGGCTTTCGACTCCGTTCCTCACAAGAGTCTTCTAACCAAAGTGCGTGCCTACGGAGTATCGCCTCAGTTGTGCGACTGGATTCATGATTTCCAGTCAGAAAGGTCACAGTTAGTAGTAATAGACGTAAAGTGATCGAGTAAAACAGAAGTAATATCCGGCGATCCTCAAGGAAGTGTTATAGGCCCTCTATTGTTCCTGATCTATATTAACGACATAGGAGACAATCTGAGTAGCCGTCTTAGATTGTTTGCAGATGATGCTGTCATTTACCGTCTTGTAAAGTCATCAGATGCTCAAAACGACTTGCAAAATGATTTAGATAAGATATCTGTATGGTACGAAAAGTGGCAATCGATCCTAAATAATGAAAAGTGTGAAGTTATTCACATGAGTACTAAAAGAAATCAGATAAATTCCGATTACGCGATAAGTCACACATATCTGAAGGCTGTAAATTCAACAAAATACTTAGGGATTACAATCACAAATAACCTAAATTGGAACGATCACGTAGATAATATTGTGGGCAGTGCAAACCAAAACCTGCGATTCATTGGCAGAACACTTAGAAGGTGCAACAGGTCTACTAAAGAGACTGCTTATACCACACTTGTCCGCCCTATTCTGGAGTATTGCTGTGCGGAGTGGGATCCGCATCAAGTGGGACTGACGGATGACATCGAAAAAGTACAAAGAAGGGCAGCTCGTTTTGTATTATCGCGAAATAGGGGAGATAGTGTCATAGACATGATACGTGAATTGGAGTGGCAATCATTAAAACAAAGGCGGTTTTCGTTGTGACGGGATCTTCTCATGAAATTTCAATCACCAGTTTTCTCCTCCGATTGCGGAAACATTCTGTTGGCACCCACCTACATAGAGAGAAATGATCATCACCATAAAATAAGAGAAATCAGGGATCGCACAGAAAAATTTAAGTGCTCGTTTTTTCCGCGTACCGTTCGAGAGTGGAACGGTAGAGAAACAGCTTGAAGATGGTTCATTGAACCCTCTGCCAGGCACTTAACTGTGAATAGCAGAGTAATGGCTTAGATGTAGATGCGAGCCCTTACAGGTTCATTTTCAAACCTGGCCTACTGAGGCTGCACTGAAAGTGCCTGATCTTCACAAAAAACATTGAGTTTCAACACAAACTCTAGAAATGTTAGCACGATGAACGCTACAATCCACATATACCTGTTGGTTTGATTTTGACTTGGTAACAGGCATGTGTGGATTGTGGCATTCATCCTGCTAACATTTATAGAGTATGTCTTGAAACTTAATGTTTTTTATTAGGATCAGGGACTGCCAGTGCAGCCTCAGTAGGCCAGGTTTGAAAATGAACTTGTTAGGGTTCGAAACTAGTCTCTTAATGAATACTGTAGCTGCCGACAGGACCATTAATAAACGCTTTAAAGTACATTTCAGTTTCACTTTTACTGGATTTACATTGCCACTTTCTAAAATGGGAGCTCATAATGGCAGGATCTTCTGTGAGAATTGTCTCCTCTTCTACGAGGTCTTTGCTTCTATGAGCAAGAGCGATATCGTCCGCGTATCATAGTTCTGCTGACCTGGTACTGGGGAGATCGGAGATATACAGGGTGGTCCATTGATAGTGACCGGGCCAAATATCTGACGGAATAAGCATCAAACGAAAAAACTACAAAGAACGTAACTTGTCTAGCTTGAAGGGGGAAACCAGATGGCGCTGCCATAGGTCAAACGGATATCAACTGCGTTTTTTAAATAGGAATCCCCATTTTTATTACATATTTGTTTCGTACGTAAAGAAAAGTTGGACCACTTTTTCGCTTTGTGATATATGGCGCTGTAATAGTCACAAACGTATAAGTATGTGGTATCACGGAACATTCCGCCAGTGCGGACGGTATCTGCTTCGTGATACATTACCCGTGTGAGATATTTCGTGAGATATTTGGCCCGGTCTGTATCAATGGACCGCCCTGTATAGGTTGAATCATAGAGAGGCTAAGATGGAGCCCTGTGCTGAATCATTACTTAATTTCCTCTCCTTGCTGAGATTTTCTCCCAAGTAAACGGAGAAATACCTTTGGTATTGATGAGAGTTACAGTTTCTCGGCATCGGATTGTTTTTAGTTCATTTTTATATCATCTCTCCTCTCCAGACTGTGTCAGATGCCGCGGTTAGGTCTAAGAACGCGACAGATGTCTTCACGTTTATTTGGAAACCAGCCTCTACGGAAGTCGTTAGGGCCAGTACCCGGATCACCTCTAAGGACTTGTCAAGCCTATGGCACACAGAATGGCTGATGCATTGCCTTCCAGAGGTGGACTGTGACGTTATTAAGCAGGTGGCTGTAAGGTTTTGGCTCATCAGCGTATTTGTACACAGATTTTTCACACAGAACCTTATGCAATGGGAACAGAAACCGTGGTCTGAACGCATGCAGATATTCGAGGGAAAAGAGACTCGAGAGGCCGAGGCACCGCACATTGTCGGCCGGGCAACCACTGCGGACGAACAGGGCGGCTGCAGCATGGGGCAACGGTTTCCTTTCTGCGGTGATATACGAGCCTTAATTAAGGCCGGCCGCAGCCGGCGCGGCCCGCCGGCGTCGGCGATTGAGTCCTCGCGAACATATTCAAATTTAATCAAACTGGCCGCAAGAGCTCTGCAGCGCCGCGCTCCGCCGCCAGGACTAGCGCGGCTTTTCGCCGGCGCTGCGCCCGGCCGAGCGAAGAATAATGCGACTGCCCCGCCTCGCTGGCGGGGAACTGCAAAAAGATAAAGGAGCGGAAGAAGGCGGAGGAGAAGGGAAGAGGAGGCAAGGGAGGCGGCGGCGGGGGAAGGAGCGGCGCCGTCCGGCAGCCGCGTGGTCGATCAAAAGGCCGTTACATTGGAAAGTCGTCAGCGTGCGAAATGAAGAAAGAGGATTGGGACGGAGCCTCCCGGAGAGGTCACACTTTTCTTCGGCGGCAGTGGCGGCGGAAGGACGGAGGAAGAGGAGCAGTGCGGCCGGGCAGGCGGAACGCGGGGGCGTAATGGAAAATGAAGAAAATGAGGGCAATATATTGGCTTTGCGGAGAGTTTGTGCTTAGTTCTTTGAGGCGTCGCGTCCGCGGCGCGATTGGCCGGATGAAGGGGCTTGTAAGGATTGAATTACTGCAGCGCCGGCCGGTGGCGGCGCGGCGGAAAAGGGTACTACCACCTGCGCGGGACGGCCTACTGGAAGGTCTGTAACTGTCGTCTGGTGTTCTCCATCTTCTGGGTATTGTGGGTGGCTGTATGGTTGGCTTGTAGCTCTTGTAACGTATAACGGAAAGCAGTTGTCTGGGTGAAGGTTAGAGTAAAAATGCACTGTGCTTTGGTGGGAATCGCGCTACAGGAACGTTTGATGTGCAATCCGAACCAAGGTGCATCTTAATTTTCGTTACCTATACAAATACGAGGGTTGGAACTTAAATAGTGACAACTATTTATTCACAACGATACAAAAGAATTACATGGTTGCACCTGTTCAAAATGGTTCAAATAGCTCTAAGCACTGTAGGACTTAACATCTGAGGTGATCAGTCCGCTATAACTTAGAACTACTTAAACCTTACTAACCTAAGGACATCACTCACATCCATCCCCGAGGCAGGATTCGAACCTGCGACCGTAGCGGTCGCGCGGTTCCAGACTGAAGCGCCTAGAACCGCTGGGTCACACCGGCCGGCTTTGCACCTGTTACTGTCCTTCAAAGTAGTCACCAGCGTTGTGTAGAACCCGTTGCCAGCGATGTGGAAAGCGTAGTATACAGTTAGCAGAGCCTGTTTCGTTTATGGTGCCAATGGAGCGGTCTCAAGTTATGGTGATTCTCGTGTACGACTTTGGTGGTATTATCCTAACGCATTACCTTCCTCCACGGCAGACCGCCAATGCACAGTATTACTGTTCGTTTTCGGAGCATCACCTGCGACCAGCTTTGCGAAAGAAGCGGCGACACTCTCTGCACAACCCACCCATATGGAAATGGAAATGCCGTGTGGTTAGGGCCGCCCGTCGGGTAGACCGTTCGCCTGGTGAAAGTCTTTCGAGTTGACGCCACTTCGGCGTCTTGCGTGTCGATGGGTATGAAATGACAATGATAAGGTCAACACAACACCAAGTCCCTGAGCGGAGGAAAAATCTCCGACCCAGCAAGGAACCGAACCCGGGCCGTTAGGTATGACATTACGTCACGCTGACCACTCAGCTACCAGGGGCGGACAAGCCACCCATCATTTTGCACGACAATGCGCGGGCGCATACAGCGTAAGCCGTGGGTGCTCTGTTCGGTCGATGGGACTGCGAAGTACTGTACCATCCACCATACTCCCCAGACTTAAGTCCTTGTGACTTTGATTTGATGCCGAAGATGAAGCAACCACTTCGTGGCATTCGCATCAGACCTATTCCAGAGATTCGACAGGCAGTAGACCGCTCCATTCGCACAATCAACAGAACAGGCTCTGCTAACGGTATACTACGCCTGCCACATCGCTGGCAACGGGTTCTACACAACGCTGGTGACTACTTTGAAGGACAGTAACAGGTGCATACATGTAACTGTTTTGTATCGGTTGTGAATAAATAGTTGCCACTATTTAAGTTCACACCCTCGTAGTTGTATATTACCCCAGGATAAAAAATCGTACAACCAAGCGGGAGTCGAACGCAGAACCTTTAATTTTATTAGATGGACAAAAAAGCAGATAACAAGGTCAGAGCAGGAGACGGGACATCGCTCGAGTAAAGTTTCCGAAGTACCGCGGTTTGGAAATGCACAGTCAATCAAATATCATCATGAAGTAATGTGTGCATTTACACTAACTTGCCCCAACTACACGAGAGTGTACAAAAACGTGGTATCACCAACAGCACATTCTAACGCGGTGTTGGAAAACCGGTGGCATTCGAAACAGCTTCCAGTCGACTCGGAACGGCTAAATACAGGTCCTGAACGGTTTTCGAGGGAGTCTTACCCCTTTTTCTTGCAACATAGTGGCACGTTGAGGTTAACGATGAGGAAGGCGGACAACAATCACTCATCCTTCTCTGTAAAGCAGACCACAAAAGCTCTGTAAAGCTACGATCTGGTGAATGCGGTGACCAGAACAGGTGCGAAAATTCATCCTCGTGGTCATAGAAGCTGTATGAACACGGGCTCTGTCGTCTTGGAACACAGCATTGCAATTGTGGACCTAACATTGTAGCATGGGATGAACCTGATCGTCCAAAGTAGTCACATAATCCTTAGCTCCCGTGGTCTACGGATAGCATCTTTGGTTAGTAATGAAAATGTCCTCGGTCCTGGGTTCGAACCCCGTCATCGCTTTAATTATGAATAAAAATCATGAGCAGTGGCGACCGTATACTTCTCGCATAGGAAATCACTCCTCATTTAACCAATGGACTTTTCAAAGAGGGCGTGGGAGCGGCCAGTGGTTCACGGTACTCCCTTGCCCTTATAGTGGAAAACTGCCCATAAAGGCAGAAGAACCAGCAATGATCAACGGCATGAGGATGCAGAAGGCAATGGAAACCATTGCATTAAAGACACATAATGTGTATCCACAGGACGTGTGACCTGTAATTTAGAAGTGTCATGATCCATTGCCAAAAGATTCTGGACTAGTCCTTTATTCAGCTCTCCGAGAGTGACCATGAGAAAACGATCGAATCACCAACGAAAGGATACCGTTCTACGAGTCGGGGTGTGGAATGTCAGAAATTTGAACGTGGTAAGAAAGCTGGAAGTCTGAAAATGGAAATGCAAAAGGCTCAGTCTAGATACAGTAGGAGTCGGAAGGGTGGAATGGAAAGGAGGCAAGGATTTCTGGTCAGATGAATAAAGGGTAATATCAAGAGCGAAGAAAATGGTATAATGGGAGTAGGATTCGTTATGAATATGAAAGTAGGGTAGAGAATGTGTTATGTGAACAGTTCAGTAATAGATAGTTCTCATCAGAATCGATAGAAAATCAACACCGACAACGATAGTTCAGGTACACAAACCGACGTCGCAAGCCGAAGATGAAGAGGGAGAGGAAGTATATGAATATATTGAATGGGTAATTCAGTACATAAAAGGAGACGAAAATCTAATAGTCATGGGGGATTGGAATGCGATTGTAGGAGAAGGAGAAGAAGAAAGGGTTACGGAAGAATACGGGCTTGGTACCAGAAATGAGAAAGATTAATTGAGCTCTGCAATAAATTTCGCCTAATAGCTAATACTGTGTTCAAGGATCCTAAGAGGAGGAGGTACACCTGGAAAAAGCTGGGAGCTACAGGAAGATTTCAGTTAGGTTACGTCATGGTCAGGCAGATTTTCCGAAATCAGATATTGGATTGTGAGGTGTACCCAGGAGCAGATATAGACTCAGATCATAATTTAGTAGTGATGAAGAGTAAGGTGAAGTTTAAGAGATTAGTCAGGAAGAATGAATGCCCAAAGAAGAGGGGTACGGAAGTACCAATGAATGAAGAGGTACGCCTGAAGTTCTCTGAGGCTATACATCCTGCAATAAGGAATAGCTCAATAGGCAGTTCAGTTGAAGAGGAATGGGAATCTCTAAAAAGGGCACTCACAGAAGTTGGACAAAGAAGGTAACTGCGAAGAAACCATGGGTAACACTTCAGTTGATCGATGAAAGAAGGAAGTACAAAATGTTCAAGTAAATTCAGGGATACAGAAATAGAAGTTACTTAGGGATGAAGTAAATAGGAAGTGCAGGGAAGCTAAGGCGAAATGTCTGCATCAGACTGTGAAGAAATCGAAAAAGAAATGATTGACGGAAGAACTGATGCAGCACATAGGAAAGTCAAAACAATCTCCACTGAAACTAAAAGTAAGAGCGGTAACAGAAAGAGTTCAGTGGGAATACCACCGTTAAATGCAGTTGAGAAAGCGGACACGTGGAAAGAATACACTGAAGGCCGCTATGAGCGGGAGGACTTGGATGGCGTGACAGAAGGTGAAACAAGAGTCGATATAGAAGAGATAGAGGATCCAGCATTAGAATCAGAATTTAAAAGACCTCTGGAAGACTCAAAATCAAGTAACACAGAAGGGATAGACAACATTCCACCAGAATTTCTAAAATTATTGGGGGAAGTGGCAAGAAAACGACTATTGACGGCGGTGTGTTGAAAGTATGAGTCTGGCCATAAATCATCTGACTTTCAGAAAAATACTATCCACACAAATCCGAAGACTGCAAGAACCGACAAATGTGAGAAACGTCGCATAATCAGCTTAACAGCTCATGCTTCAAAGATGCTGACAAGAATAACATACAGAAAAATGGAAAACAGAATTGAGGATGTGTTAGATGACAATCAATTTGGATTTAGGGAAGGTAAAGGCACCAGAAAGGCCATTCTGGCCTTGCGGTTGATAATGGAAGCAAGAGTAAAGAAATATCAAGATATGCTCACAGGATTTGTCGACCTGAAAAAAAAGCGTTCGAAAATGTAAAATGGTGCTGAGAGGTGGCATGAGCCCCCTCTCATATTTCTATCTTACGATTTTCGTCTCTAATTGCATGCGGTGAAAAGTTGCTATTCCTTCACACGCGGACTTCCCACGCAGCGTCTCTCGTCATCCAGGTGGTCCGGTGACAGGCGGGCTCTGCGGATCTCGAGAGGGTTAAGCCGACGAGTGTGAGGGAGTCGAGTGAATGCTTTCCAGACGCCGACATTGTCAAAACACACGCCCGGAGGGGTCTGAAGTAGCGGCTGGGCTAGAGGTTCCGTTACTTCGCAGAAACTTAGCGAAAACACTTTCTGTCGGGCTACCAGCGAGGCGTGGGAATGACTTGTGTACCCAGGCAGTTGTGGCGGGAAAATTCCCGCGCTTTCTGCAAAATAGTAACTGTGATTGGCTTGTTCAGGGCATAGCTCCGTAACGAAGCAAAATCAGCGCAGAAATTGGCGCCAAGAATCTCCATTGGTGGAATGGTAGTGCTCCGGCAATGGAGTGGAATTTTCCGCCGGTTTTCGAGTTGCTGATTGGAACGTTTAACCACGGCCACTGTCGTGGGGGCGGGAATGTTCTGAGTTCGGCCTGTACGGGTGCTCAGGAGAGTCGTCTCTCGCTTTTCGGTCGAGGACGTCGAAGCAACCAGCCATCGCCTCCGGTACGCCAGATCGTGTTCTGGCAGTTAAGAAGACAGTTTGGTAATGTATGTCCGCAGCACCGGCAGATAGGGATTTTCCTAGGTGATAATCAGAGCTCAGCAGAGCGTGCCTGTTCGTCTTTTTCTAACTTTGTTCTGTCTTGAGTAGCAGCAATTAATGTTGGGTTAGCTGTGTGTCTCTCTTAAGATTTGAGTGGCAAGGAATTGGCTCCACATACCACTTCGTCTTAAACCTCACAATCTAGTTTAGGGACAACTTCACCTTCACAGTGTTTGTATGAGTATCCAGTTTGAGCCAATTTGATGTATTATAAATGTTTCATGTGTTTTTGTTTATTATTTTGTGTTTAGTCTTAATAAATCATATTGTTATTTTGGACAGAACTTCCATTCTGTTAATCGGTAGAGCAACCCATCATTTCTCACTACGTTAATGAAACCTTCCTTTATTTAACTTATTTATCAAATTAAATTATTGCAGGTGCCAAACTCTTTTCTACTCCACTTGCAGGGTTGATTACAGTCAGTTCGCGTATATTTTTTTATCCATGTGCAACAGCAAAAGCCGGAGTTAGAATAGGGGGGGGCTAAGAGCATCTTTTACATATGTAGATTCTAGAAGAATTTAGAGTTAAATACACTGCTTGCCCCGGCACCTCGCAGTGCAAGACGTTCGAAATTCTTAGAAAACCAGAGGCAAGCTGTAGGATAACGTACAATATGTACAACAACCAATAGGGAATAAGAAGAGTGGAAGACCAAGTTGGAAGTGCTCGGATTAAAAAGGGTGTAAGACAGAGATGTTATCTTTCGCCGCTGCTGTTCAATCTATACATCGAACTGGCAATGATGAAAATAAAAGGATTCAGAAGTGGAATTAAAATTCAAGGCGAAAGGATGTCAATAAGATTCGCTGATGACATTGCTATCAACAGTGAATGTGAAGAAGAAATGTTCAAATGTATGTGAAATCTTATGGGACTTAACTGCTAAGGTCATCAGTCCCTAAGCTTACAAACTACTTAACCTAAAGTATCCTAAGGACAAACACACACACCCATGCCCGAGGGAGGACTCCAACCTCCGCCTGGACCAGCCGCAAAGTCCGTGATTGCAGCGCCCTAGACAGCTCGGCTAATCCCGCGCGCCAATGCGAAGAAGAGCTGTATGATCTACGGAATAAAATGAACTGTCTAATGAGTACAAACTATAGGTTGAGAGTAGAGCGAAGAAAGACGATAGTAATGAGAAGCAACAGAAATGAGAACAGTGAGAAACTAAAGAGCGGGATTGTTGATCAAGAAGTAGACAAAGGTAAGGAGTTCTACCTAGGCAGCAAAACAACCCATGACGGACGGAGGAAGGAGGAAATAAAAAGCAGACTAGCAATGGCAAGAAGGGCATGCCTGATCAAGAGTAGTCCACTAGTATCAAACATAGACCTTAGTTCGAGGAAGAAATTTCTGAGAATGTACGTTTGGAGCACAGCATTGTATGGCAATGAAACATAGACAGTGGGAAAGCCGGAAAAGAAGGGACTCAAAGCATTTGAGATGTGGTCCTACAGAAGAATATTGAAAATTAAGTGAACTGATAAGGTAAGGAATGAGGAAGTTCTGCGCAGAATCGGTGAGGAAAGGAATACATAGAAAACACTGACAAGAAGAAGGGACAGGATGGTAGGAGATCAGTTAAGATATCGGGGAATAACTTCCTTCGTGTTATGAGGAGCTGTAGAGGGTAAAAATTGTAGAGGAAAACAGAGATTGGAATAAACCTAAATGGCTCTGAGCACTATGGGACTTAACATCTATGGTCATCAGTCCCCTAGAACTTAGAACTACTTAAACCTAACTAACTTAAGGACATCACACAACACCCAGTCATCAAATTGGAATAATTGAGGACGTAGGTTGCAAGTGCTACTCCGAGATGAAGAGGCAGTCACAAAAGAGCAGCATCAAACTTGTCAGAAGGCTGATGAGTCAAAACGAAAAATCCTTAGCGGTAATAAGTCGTTGCAGAGTACCTATGGCGCCATGGAATATCACGACATGGCTGCCCAAAACATCACCGAACCTCCATGTTTACTCTTGGGACATGAACTCGGCCAGAAGTTGGAAGCACGGTGAAACAAGATACACCCGACCAAATGATTTTTTTCCATTACTCCATACTCAAGGTTTCGAAGCCTCTGGAACAAGTATTTCTGTTATGAGCAAATACGTCACTGGTGTGTGGTTTTGGAATTAGAGCTCGTCTTGCAAATTCTCAGTTTATGGAGCTCACTTCTTGTTGTGTTTTTGTGCTGATAGGGTTCGCGAGTACGACAGTCAGTTCTGCAGAGACTTTTTCCCTTGTCGTCCTCTTATTTATCGCCTCTGTTCTCTTTAATGATTGTCATTCACGATCACTCACCGCACTCTTTCGTCCGTATTTTGAATTAGCGGATGATGTTTTCCGCTTTTCTCATATGCGGTATAACAGCAAACATTTCAGCTACCTTCGTTACCGAGGTATCCACCGTACAACAACAACAATTTGTACACTTAAGAATTCACTTACAAGCGCACATTAGCAACTTGACTTCATATATTAAGAAGAAAAAGCACTCTCTTGAGATATCAATCCCATTAATACACTACTGGCCATTAAAATTGCTACGCCAAGAAGAAATGCAGATGATAAACGGGTATTCATTGGACAAATATATTATACTAGAACTGACATGTGATTACATTTTCACGCAATTTCGGTGCATAGATCCCGAGAAATCAGTACCCAGAACAACCACCTCTGGCCGTAATAACGTCCTTAGCACGTTACAGTACAGAGCTTGGATGGCGTGTACATGTACAGTTGCCCATGCAGCTTCAACACGATACCACAGTTCATCAAGAGTAGTGACTGACGCATTTTGACGAGCAGGTTGCTTGGCCACCATTGACCAGATGTTTTCAATTGGTGAGAGATCTGGCCAGGGCAGCAGTCGAACATTTTCTGTGTCCAAAAAGGCCCGTACAGGATCTGCAACATGCGGTCGTGCATTATCCTGCTGAAATGTAGGGTAGAGATACGGGTCGTAACACATCGGAAATGTAACGTCCGAGACGTGTAACCAATGGCACCCCATACCATCACGCCGGGTGATACGCCAGTATGGCGATGACGAATACACGCTTCCAATGTGCGTTCAACGCGATGTCGCCAAACACGGATGCGACCATCATGATGCTGTACACGGAACTTGGATTCATCCGAAAAAATGACGTTTTGCTATTCGTGCACCCAGGTTCGTCGTTGAGTACACCATCGCAGGCGCTCCTGTCTGTGATGCAGCGTCTAACAACCCTACCACAACAAAGGTCAACAATTAGTTATGATTGTAGTGTTGCTCACGCTGCTAAATATTGCATTGTCGAGCAACAACAAAGTTATATTGTGGCAGGTGTCATTAGAGCATGGGTAACAAAGTCATTTCTTGAAATAATGGATAAACTAGGCACTCATCTTTTCGTGTTTCCCACGCTGGTCTCGCTGAGAACTCATGGCTCAATCGTCGAAAATCTAGGTAGTGATGATTCCAAGCTCGGATGCAAAGTGGCCTAGGTGTTATTCTGCGATATTCAACAGTTTTATAGATGCGTTTCATAAACCATTCTTTAAGATTAAACTTTTGCAAGTTAAGACAATGATGATGTAAAAAGGTAATCAGCACTCCGAATTTAATTTACACTTCTTTCTTATTACTTTTGTTGCAACATCACTTCACAATATAAAACATACTTGAAAATATATTCCTCACTGTTAAAGTTCACATTTCATAAACTGACTAGAATTTGCGTCTTTTCAACATGACGACCAAGACTTGACTCTCTAACAACCACTTACGCGCCCAAAAATCAGAGTTACAAGTACGTCAAAAATCATAGTGACAAAAAAAGAATAGACATAAAAATAATGACATTGCAATATAAACATATCGATGTATCAAAGTACCTCTACATTAATGAAATCAAATCTGAATGTTGCCACAGAAATACCTTAACTATTTTACAGAAACACAGTAGAATATTGCTGGTATCGAGAGGTTGAGGTGAGGTGCCGTAATGGTTACGTAATTCAAGTACCATTACAAGCGTCAAGGGTAACCGCAGCCATTGTCTCCGAGCTGATAGTCCATGCTGCTTCAAACGTCGTCGAACTGTTCGTGCAGATGGTTGTTGTCTTGCAAACGTCTTCATCAGTTGACTAAGGGATCTAGATGTGGCTGCACGATCCGTTACAGCCATGCGGATAAGATGCCTGTCATCTCGACTGCTAGTGAAACGAGGCCGTTGGGATCCAGCACGGGGTTCCGTATTACCCTCCTGGACCTACCGATTCCATATTCTGCTAACAGTCATTGGATCTCGACCAACGCGAGCAGCAATGTCCCGATACGATAAACCGCAATCGCGATAGGCTACAATCCGACCTTTATCAAAGTCGGAAACGTGATGGTACGCATTACTCCTCCTTACACGAGGCATCACAACAACGTTTCACCCTGCAACGCCGGTCAACTGCTGTTTGTGTATGAGAAATCGGTTGAAAACTTTCCTCATGTCAGCACGTTGTAGGTGTCGCCACCGGCGCCAACCTTGTGTGAATGCTCTGAAATGCTAATCATTTGCATATCACTGCATCTTCTTCCTGTCGGTTAAATGGTTCAAATGGCTCTGAGCACTATGGGACTCAACTGCTGAGGTCATTAGTCCCCTAGAACTTAGAACTAGTTAAACCTAACTAACCTAAGGACATCACAAACATCCATGCCCGAGGCAGGATTCGAACCTGCGACCGTAGCGGTCTTGCGGTTCCAGACTGCAGCGCCTTTTACCGCACGGCCACTTCGGCCGGCCCTCCTGTCGGTTAAATTTCGCGTCTGTAGCACGTCATCTTCCCGGTGTAGCTATTTTAATGGCCAGTAGTGTAGATCCCGCGTGGAAATTTGGGTATAATTATGGCAACAGGCAGTTATGACCTTCTGAATTAACAGCTTTTAAACATCGCGGGCACGGACTTTGTTTGTCACTCAACCGTCTCACTGCGCCGCCCAAAGCTCGAGAGCGAAATACTCTACAGTGGGGTGTACAGTAAGAGCTGTGGTCATAATGATGGTGGACCAACAAACGATAGGGCGGCACCTGCTGGAACTTTATGGAATGACGGCGAAATCATAAGGTTTAGATGTCAACGAATGAGAACTGCCTAAGTCGCGACTGGTAAGCGTCATTACATGCGGCTTCTATACAAGGGAAACGAAAGCGTACGGTGCTTTATTTGTGCTATTATTTACGACTTTCACTTTCGTTGCTGCGTGCATGGATACCTTCACGTATGAAGATGTGTCAGATATGGAACAAAATAGTGGACTCATCTTCGATGCTTTTGTACCTGAGGATGACGATGAGGATAATGAGACTGTTCTTTCGCGAGGCACATTCGCCGAACGGCTTCGTTGGTACAAAGGGGCAGGGAGAAAGTATGTTATAATAAAGTCTGCTGTGAAGATGTAACATCGTCGGATATTACATTGTCTCTGTCCGCAGTAGTGGATTATTTGAAACGTGCTGTCGCCTTTTGGAAAAGTGGAAAGAAGAAAAATCTGTCTTTCAGAACTGTCAAAAAGAATTTGAAATTATTAAAACGCGTAGCAGAAACACTAAAATTTCTGTATAGCCGATATCACCAGATGGAACAAGATACTGGCAACCGCTGCATGTATTTGGCCTCTGCGTAATCAAGGGTTTTGTCCGCAGGTTTAACAGCTCGGCACAACGTCTGAGCGTCAATGCGAACTTCGGCCAAGGTTACAACATCCCGCAAATACAGTCTCTTCATTAGAGGCAGTTATGTGCAGCAGTGTTTCGGCCGATCTTCCAGTACGCTTAGTGTCGAAACGTCTACAGCAGTGGCCGGGTAGGTAACTTTGAACAGAAATACGCTTTTGACACTGGTAAAGTACTTTGTTAATTGTGTCACGGTGCGAGGTTCCTAATGTGTAATGGTGCCAGAGATCTCTTCACTTTGAAAATTATTATGCAGTGATTCACAAATGAAGTGTAAATGAAGAAATGTGTCTTCAAGATCAGATAGTAGGAATAATCTACTGGTAATTTATGTTTATGTATTGCATTTCGACTCTGTGAATTATTTAACTCACACCTTTTTCCCGATGCTACCAATTTCCACCATGTGTGTCTGCCTCAATGCCAGAATTCTTATGTACTTTCTTGGAGTGGTGTCCTTCTTGTATTGCGTTGAATTTGATTCGGATTTATAGTCCACACGCGTCCCCTATTGTAATTTCTTGTTTTATAAAAGATTTTCAGCAAATAAGGTAAGTTGGAGCTGATACAGTTACTCCAAGATATCCTGCTGCTGAGACTACGTAATTGTGAATCATTACATTCACCATATCGGTTAAATGTTTACAAGTTATTAGGCGAAGTAGGTAACAGAAGAAAAGACACTTGACCTTGCACAAATAAGACTTATAATATGATTCATTACACTTGGAGGTTGAAACTTCCTGGCAGATTAAAACTGTGTGCCGGACCGAGACTCAATCTCGGGACCTTTGCCTTTCGCGGGCTTTACTTCTTCCAGTACCTCGTCTCCTACTTTCCAAACTTTACAGAAGCTCTCCTGCGAAAGCTGCGAGGACGGGGCGTGATTCGTGCTTGGGTAGCTCAGTTGGTAAAACACTTGACCGCGAAAGGCAAAGGTCCCGAGTTCGAGTCTCGGTCCGGCACACAATTTTAATCTGCCAGGAAGTTTCATATCAGAGCACACTCCGCTGCGGAGTGAAAATCTCGTTCTGGACCCTTGGAGGTTGTTTAGTATGCGGTTAACAGATTCTTGTACATGTGAATGTATAGCGGAAGGTGCCTGGGTTTACGCTGAGCAGTTTGTAGTGCCACCTCCTCAAAGTGTTCCATATAAAGATTCGCGATCCCTGGAGCAAGGGAGATCCCATGGCCACTCCATCCACTTGTTCATAATGCTCTCCATTGCACTTAAAGTAGGTGGTCGTAAGTGCATATTCAAAGTGCTTCACTGTTTCAGGCTGGAAGTGCTGATTAAGGAGTGCCAAGGCGTCTTGTAGAGGTACTTTCGTGAACAAGGAGGTGACGTCGAAGCTCACGAGTAGGTCATCTCTCTGTATTCTGATGTCCTTCAGTATTCTTACGATATCTGCGGAGTTTTTCACGTGATGACTGCAGTGTCCCACCAGTGGTTTTAATAGCGTCGCCAGGTATTTGACCAGTCCATAACTGTGCGATTTGATAGTGTCTAGAATCGGCCTTAGAGGCACTCCATCTTTGTGAATCTTGGGCAGTCCATACAGGCGCGGTGTCGTTGGCGCTCTGGGATACAGCCGTTTCTGCACTGCCTCTGCTAGATCTGAGTCCTTCAGAAGCGCCACGGTTTTCCTGGTCATCGTCGATGTAGGGTCCTTGTTGAGTTTCCTGTAGGATGGGTCTTGCAGCAGAGAGCAGATTTTCTGTTGGTAGTCGACTGTGCTAATCAGCACCGTCGCATTTCCCTTGTCTGCTGGGAGGACCATGATGTCAGCATCATCCCTCACTGCGCGGATAGCCTCTCGCTCCGGCGTAGTAATGTTGGCTTCCGGGAGTCGTGACTTGTCGATGATCCTGCAGGTCTCCCTTCGGATCTGCTCAGCTTCCTCCTTGGGTAGGCCCCGGATTGCTTCCTCTACGGCGTTGATGATGTCCCGTTTCGGTATGGTCCTTGGTACAGGTGCAAAGTTCAATCCTTTCGTGAGGACAGAAGTTGTGGCAGCATCTAGCACCTTATCTGTCAAATTTACAATAGCTCTGGTGCTACTTGTCACCTTCTGGGTCAACTGAACTCCAGGGAGTCTGTCGAATTTGTCGATCTGCCGGCCGCTGGTGGCCGAGCGGTTGTGGCGCTACAGTCTGGAACCGCGCGACCGCTACGGTCGCAGGTTCGAATCCTGCTTCGGGCATGGATGTGTGTGTTGTCCTTAGGTTAGTTAGGTTTAAGTAGTTCTGAGTTCTAGGGGACTTATGACCTCAGCAGTTGAGTCCCATAGTGCTCACAGCCATTTGAGCCATTTTTTGTCGATCTGTTTTGCGGCAACATGCTGTTTCTGTACCTCACTGTCGGCGTGAGAGATGCAGTCAACCCACTCCCAAGTGTGTGTCGGTAATGCTTCTGCCATTTTCAGGTGACATGCGATCAGCGTGCGTGCATTCTTGTCCAGTTCTTGCCGTGTGTAGTGAATGCGTTCCCTGACAATGGCTATAGCTGAACATAGCATCAAAGAAAACCACACCTTTGATTTCGAGAACACCAGGGTACTGTGCCGAGCCGGGAGCCCATTGGGACAGCGTCATTAAAGGATCAATAGAAATACGGGTCCACGAGAATCTTGTGAACAGGGACGAAAGTTATCAAATGAGCGCGGCCTGGAATCCAGCATTAGCCGCAATACGCCAGGAATGCACCAAGAACCGTCCAGCTCACGAGACGCGACCGGAATGCTCTGACGTAGACACGAAGGGCGAACCCGTTTCCCCCTCCATCCCGCCCGCCGGCTCCACTGGACCCAGCCTCCCGCGGCCAGGTGGTGGGGGGCACGCCGCAGGTATAGAGTGACCGGCATCCGCTAAGACTCGGCACTTCGCCAGAAGGTGACGAGCAGGTCACTCGTCGAAACATCGCAGTTTGAAGACACAGCCACCCGGCTGGAAGCCCGAGAACTCTTCGTCAGATTCTTGTACGTCTACAAAATTCAGTTGTGTCCCTTCGGACAAGCTATCTCCATTTTCGTTGAGCTTTTCCGGAGCTTGTTATCTCCTATCATTAGTCAAAATGTCAGATCGCATTATCACTGGATCGCGCTCACTGTCTCGGGGTAGTGTGTATAAAGCATGTTTATCATTTTACGCGAACACCTGCAAATAGCCAAAATAAGAGGGCAGTTTACAACCTTAGACGCGTATTTTCTTTGATGTCCACTTCATGCAGATTGTCTTATAAGTCAACTACGCTAAAAGTACCGTAATGCCACTAATTTATGAAGAGAACAAGCAGGAACAGCACTGTAGTAAGATAGTAAACATGTGGTACAGTTTCGTGGAATAATGAAATCTGAAGTCCTTATGTTTTAAGCTTTGATAATGTACAGAGATCATGAATGAACTTTTATTCTAACAAGTACAGTAGATCAGCAAGTGTGAACGAAGACAACGATGAAAAAGAAAATTAAAACTAAATTGTAAAATCTCCTTTCTTTTCAGGTCACAGCCAGTGCTCGAAATTTCTGACTCCGACATCGTTGCAAATTAGACCTAGTCGATGCGGCTTAGTCGGATGCTAGACATACCTGAACAATTTCGCTCTACTGGAGGAATGTTCGTGCACTCTTTGCTGACCGACTGTCGTTTTTGGTCGTAGCTCCACAACGGCTCATTTCAAACCTTTTGTTATTTGGAAAATTTTATAGCCTTTTCTTCACTTCTCGGGTGGTAGATGCTCACTTCGTGGCCCACATTGATACTTGCTCTGGGCAAGAAGCGGCCCGTAGGTCGCGGTTTCAACATCCCTGCTATAGGTAGGCTATGTAACGGTTGTTTTCAGGAATAAGTGCAAAGTTACTGTGTCATTACGAGCGGGACACAGCAATATTTAGACGAGTAGGGTGAACAGTGAGACTGCAGGTCAAAAAGGAACTGGGAGTACAGAGGTCAAAAACCAAATACAGAAAGTGCGGAAAGAACAAACACAGGACAACAGGACTAAATAAACGTCATGCAGTGTGCATTTTTACTTCAACTTACATAAAAACTAGTATGAGACTCAGATAAAGGTTTACTTTATCACTGATAGTTTTTATGTAGTTTTTATCTATGTGTTCTATATTTGACGAGCAGGACAGACAATGCAAATTATTCTAGTAAGGTTCTTCACTTTCCGACGGGTTTGTTATCTTGAAACCGAAGATTAACTTCACCTATTGCTACACAAATCCTCCGATATTGTTAAAGAACACGCTGCAACATTGTTATCGTAAAGTAATGGTATTCCGTGGCGAAAAATCGGTTCCGTCAATATTCGTATTGTACAATAAAATTCTGAAACGTCTAAAGTCGCAAAATCCTTATCGTAAAGTAATGGCGCACCATCGCAAAAAAACCAATTCCGTCAATATTCTTATTGTAAAATAAAATTCTGAAACGTCTCACATTTTGCTTACGTGGGTTGTGAATTCTCCTATTTCCAAAATAGAGATGTACTGAAAGAAGTCGGAAGATATCAACTAGCATATTGCACAATTAATAGAATTGTTAATAGGCAAGCAGTGAATCAATTTATTGCGGAAGTCTACAAAATAAAGCTCATTGGACATCCATGAAAAAGAAGTAAAAACATATACAAACAAGTGAAGTGAGACTCATAAGAAGACTTAAAGGTGTAACAAAACGTGACCAACAGGAAAAGACAGAAATCACTATACAGCTGCAGTTAATGACGCCACAACGAATTACTGGGAGCAATGGTTGGAAGGCCCAAACAACGTTGGTCATAACAGGTCTGAGACCTAATCCATGATTTATGACACCTTTTTCTGTATGGGAACGTAATGTCTAGAAAAAAATTATATCTGCACACAAAGGAAAAACAGTTGTTTGGGTTTGGAATGTCTCTCGTTTCCCATATTACAGAAAAAATGAAGAGATGTTCAGACAAACCGACCGCATGAAGCTCTCGACACCAACTGGTTTACATCTAGTTTCCCGATGAACTTTGGTGGCAACCGTAAGAAATATGAAATGATTGAGGAGTTGCACGAGTCTCGTTTTTTATTTACTGAGACCAAACATATGGCGACTGAAGGAACGGGAGGAAATCCGCCCTCCATTCAACCTTCAGAAAACCAGATATCTCGTAGGTGTTGATTATTTGTTTACATTGTAGTGCGCTGTCGCATTCCACCAGTCCCGCGGAGATAGATTTTTAGGATTCGAAAATAAGTCACGGATGTACATTTATTTAATTGCGAGTTTAATGAAATAGCTTATTACGAAATGTTATTGTAATACAATGCTAATATTATTTACTACATAAGCTTAAATATAAATTTTAGGAGTTTCTCTGAAGATACTCCTTAGCTGCTTAGGAATGGATTGACAAGAATTTATTTAATTCACGTTAATCATCGACACATTATCCATAAGATATTTAATGTTCCCTGGTAAAAAATTGGTTCAAATGACTCTGAGCACTATGGGACTTAACTTCTGAGGTCATCAGTCCCCTAGAACTTAGAACTACTTAAACCTAACTAACATCACACACATCCATGCCCGACTCAGGATTCGAACCTGCGACCGTAGCGGTCTCGCGGTTCCAGACTGAAGCGCCTAAACCGCTCGGCTACCCCGGCCGGCTTCCCTGGTAAGTTGTTGAATAGATGTGTATCTTGTTTACTAATGTAACGTAGTTTGTGTTTGTAGAGGTTACTTTTGATTCTAGTATTATAGACATGCTGTGTATGGTTCTTTGAGAGAAGACATCGACAAAGAACATTAACGAATAAAGGTTCAAAGGTGTGTGAAATCTTATGGGACTTAACAGCTAAGGTCATCAATCCCTAAGCTCACACACTACTTAACCTAAATTATCCTAAGGACAAACACACACACCCATGCCCGAGGGAGGACTCGAACCTCCGCCGGGAGTAGCCGCAGAGTCCATGACTGCAGCGCCCGAGACCGCTCGGCTAATCCCGCGCGGCCGTTAACGAATATATGTACTGTCAAGTAGTTGTCACATTACCAAATTTGTTAAGAAATCTATGCAAGATGTTGTAAAATTAACATCAAACATAATTCATATAACACGCTTTTGAATTCTGAAAATAAATGCCCTGTAAGTTGAGTTTTCACGAGAAAGGATGCTGAGCTGATAATGAAAATATGCAGAATAAACTAGTGAATCACCTAGAATTGTAGGGGGTGGGTTAGTCCTGATCTTAATGATATGTAGTTCTGGCGTTTCATTGGCTGAGTTGTCTATTTTTGTAGATTTTTGTCGTTCCGTGAGAGGTGCTAAATTGTATATGAATTGCCGAAGTTTAGCGATAATTCAATCGAGCAGCTCGTGTTAATAAGTAATATTTCGAAATGTAGCTTCTTGTTTCAAAGAATGCAGTCTGTTTTTGTTTTGTTTTCACGTCATACCCGCGCATGGGACGGGTTGGTGGCTGACAGCAGCCATAATGCTACTACTTTCGCTCTTCGTCCAAATAATGTTAAAATACACACATATAATTCTTTTCCACGGTTATTAGAATTAAAATAATAGGGTTAAAATAACAATCAAAATGTTACGTTTTGATGAGCTGCTAAAATCACACACGACGATGGTGTGGTTCAAGAAAAAAGTTCAAATGTGTGTGAAAGCTTATGGGACTAACTGCTAAGGATAAGGATCCCTGGAGGGCGGCTGCCAGCAAATGCTGTATGGGTAAGAGGGGAGGAAGGAAGGAAGAATGGATGGACCTATCTTACTGATCATCCGCAATATAAACTTATGGTGGGCAGTCGTGTACCATATAAGAGGCCATGCAGGAAGATAGGCTACTGCGAGCTCGGACTGTGCCGCTGTCTACCAGAGGTAGCTACCGCCAAGATGTATCGTCAGTGGATGCTAGTGCTTCTCACGGTGCTGTTACACTAGAGAAAGAGCAGTTGCCAATTCAGAATTTTTTTAAAAAAGAAAAGAAACTTACACTTTCATCCCTGTTTACAAGCCTAAGCGTTGATTCAGTTGCAACGAATTCCTCTACTTAGATTTTACATGCGCAGAATCACAGACCAATATCGTCGATGTCCAACTTTCACCAATTTTTAATATCTCGTCACAGTAAAATTGTTACAGCCTGAGCTATGCAGACTTTGATTTTCTTGTAAGTCTTTAAAGTATTCTGGAGGAGGGTAATACACAATTAAACAAGTATCTCCCTTCTCGGCGAAGCATTTCACTGCTAAGAGAAGCATAAAATTATGGATGGAATTCGGTCCGTCACAGGAAAATCTATTTATCCCGAACAAATGACTGCCCCCTTCGTTTTTTGCCTCCTAATTTTAATTGCTCATCGTGTCCTGCGGTAACTGGATAGGGCGCCTTACTCGAAACACTAAGTTACTCTCCTGGTGAAACTGATCCACTGACCAGCTCTAGAGGACAGTTAGAGATTTTTATTTCTATACTGCTCTCATCTACAGAGCAAGCACGATTTATATCTTCTGACAATGGAACTGGGAGATCATTTACGTTTATCAGAAATATAGCCCTGTGGTACACCATGTGTGATTGCTAAACACTGACAGTCTGATGCTATACAGGGTCGTCCATTGATAGAGACCGGGCCAAATATCTCATGAAATAAGCATCAAACGAAAAAACTACAAAGAACGAAACTCGTCTACCTTGAAGGGGTATGGTTGGCCCGCTAGACGGCGCTGCCATAGGTCAAACGGATATCAACTGCATTTTTTTAAAACAGGAAACCCCATTTTTTATTACATATTCGTGTAGTACGTAAAGAAATATGAAAGTTTTAGTTGGACCACTTTTTTCGCTTTGTGATAGGTGGCGCTGTAATACTCGCAAACGTATAAGTACGTGGTATCACATATCATTCCGCTAGTGCGGATGGTATTTGCTTCGTGATATATTACCCGTGTTAAAATGGACCATTTACCAATTGCGGAAAAGGCTATTGTGATCAAAATGCCCAACTGGCGTGTGCTATGTATGCTGCTCGGTGTCCTGGACGACATCATCCAAGTGTCCGGACCGTTCGCCGGATAGTTACGTTATTTAAGAAAGCAGGAAGTGTTCAGCCACATGTGAAACGTCAACCACGACCTGCAACAAATGATGATGCCCAAGTAGGCGTTCCAGCTGCTGTCGCGGCTAATCCGCACATCAGTAGCAGACAAATTGCGCGAGAATCGGTAATCCCAAAAACGTCGGTGTTGAGAATGCTACATCAACATCGATAGCACCCGTACCATATTTCTATGCACCAGCAATTGCATGGCGACGACTTTGATCGTCGTGTACAGTTCGGCCACTGGGAACAAGAGAAATTACGGGACGATGACAGATATTTTGGACGCGTTCTATTTAGCGACGAAGCGTCATTCCCAACAGCGGTAACGTAAACCGGCATAATATGCACTATTGGGCAACGGAAAATCCACGATGGCTGCGACAAGTGGAACATCAGCGACCTTGACGGGGTAATATATGGTGTGGCATAATAGGAGGAAGGATAATTAGCCCCCATTTTATCGGTGGCAATCTAAATGGTGCAATATATGCTGATTTCCTACGTAATGTTCTACCGATGTTACTGCAAGATGTTTCACTGCATGACATAATGGCGATGTACTTCCAACATGATGGATGTCCGGCACGTAACTCGCGAGCGGTTGAAGCGGTACTGAATAGCATATTTCATGACAGGTGGATTGGTCGTCGAAGCATGGCCCGCACGTTCATTGGATGTGACGTCCCCGGATTTCTTTCTGTGGGGAAAGTTGAAGGATATTTGCTATCGTGATCCACCGACAACGCCTGACAACGTGCGTCAGCGCATTGTCTATGCATGTGCGAACATTTCGGAAGGCGAACTACTCGTTGAGAGGAATGTCGTTACACGTATTGCCAAATGCATTGAGGTTGACGGAAATCATTTTGAGCATTTATTGCATTAATGTGTTGTTTACAGGTAATAACGCTGTAACAGCATGCGTTGTCAGAAATGATAAGTTCACAAAGGTACACGTATCACATTGGAACAACCGAAATAAAATGTTCAAACGTACCTACGTTCTGTATTTTAATTTAAGAAACCTACCTGTTACCAACTGTTCGTCTAAAATTGTGAGCCATATGTTTGTGACCATTACAGCGCCATCTATCACAGAGCGAAAAAGTGGTCCAACTAAAACATTCATATTTCTTTACGTATTACACGAATATGTAACAAAAATGCGGGTTCCTTTTTTAAAAAAACACAGTTGATATCCGTTTGACCTATGGCAGCGCCATCTAGCGGGCCAACCATAGCGCCATCTGGTTTCCTCCTTCAAGCTAGACGAGTTTCGTTCGTTGTAGTTTTTTCGTTTGACGCTCATTTCGTAAGATATTTAGCCCGGTCACGATCAATGGACCACCCTGTATAATCAACAGGGAACACCTTTCTGTCATGCAGGTAAGATAAGAAAAATAGACACGCTGTGTCTGCTATTGCGTAGAGTTAGAATGTTATAACCATTGCCCACTGCGAAAATGAAAGTCACTTGTACAACCTACCCCCCAAAAATGTGATATAAAAGTAAAGAGTGAAATTATGTCAGTAATTGTTCTGGAGGTGGGATGCATCACATTACTGACAACAGGAGTATAACAACAACATGAAATTATAGACTCTTTGTATTAATGATAAAACTGAAACTGCTACTTCGTCGAATAAAATTTGGTTATATGAGATTTCGAATTCCTGTAAAAGTCATGCTCAGGGATTGTCGTTGGAGAGACTGTAGCTGTAGAGCGGGATAGCTTGGTGACGCAGGAACGTGCGAATATTGAATTGCAATGTCATAAATGATTTGCGTGACAGTAGCACGGATAGTCGGACTTCGTACAAAAAACAAATAATAAATAAAAAGAATTAGACTGCAGGCTCGACATGTGAAAATGTAAATATACATTCGACAGCACACTGATGGCGCGCGATCGTCGCGTTACCAAACCGGCCACTTCCGACGGCTTAAGTAGCTCGAAACATGTAAACAGTTGACAGTTAGTATGACCTGTGATAGTAATCGAAATCGCCGTGACAGCTAACTACCTTGGGGCCACCTTGCATACCTTGGGACCACCTGTCTTTCCTGACAGTGGTGCAGGCACTAGTGTTTCAGAGTGCACCGTTCATTGCACATTGTTGAACATGGGGCTGCGCGGGAGAGGAGCTCTACATAGAAGTTGGCGACCAGTTGCGATTGCAATGGGCAAGGGAACACCACGATTGCACTGTGGATCAAAAGAAACACGTCGCCTGGTCAAATGAAGCACGGTTATTGCTACACCAGGTTAATGCTCGCGTCTGGATACGCCGTCAGCCATGTGGACAACTGCTCGAGACATACACTGTGCCATGGTCACAGGATGGCGGGGGCAGTGTTATACTGTGCGGTGACATTCACCTCGGCTTCCGTGGGACCTGTGATAGTTATCGAAGTCATCTTGCCAGCTGACCACTTGGGGACCCTTCATACCTGATTTCTTCACTGTTAGTGGAGCGGGTACGTTTCAGAGTACACTAATCAGCGTACGTTGCCGAACATGGGCTCCGCCACAGACTACCCCCACATCTTCCCATGATGTTCCTTCAATTCGATTGCAGTGGGCTCAAGAACATAGTGACTGGATTCTGGATCAAGAGAAACGTCTCGCCTGGACAGATGAATCAGGTTTCTTGTTACAACACGTCGATGGTCGTGTTTGGAAACGTCATCATCCAGGTGAACGAAAGATGTATGCATTGCCTCGGACACAGAATGGTGGCGGCAGCATTATGCTATAGGGGACGTGCTCGTCGGCTTTCAGGGGCCCTGTGATAGTAATCGAAGTCACCGTGACAGCTGACCACCTGGAGACCACATCTGCATCTGCATTTACATCTACATTTATACTCCGCAAGCCACCCAACGGTGTGTGGCGGAGGGCACCTTACGTGCCACTGTCATTACCTCCCTTTCCTGTTCCAGTCGCATATGGTTCGCGGGAAGAAGGACTGTCTGAAAGCCTCCGTGCGCGGTCTAATCTCTCTAATTTTACATTCGTGATCTCCTCGGGAGGTATAAGTAGGGGGAAGCAATATATTCGATACCTCATCCAGAAACGCACCCTCTCGAAACCTGGCGAGCAAGCTACACCGCGATGCAGAGCGCCTCTCTTGCAGAGTCTGCCACTTGAGTTTGTTAAACATCTCCGTAAAGCTATCACGGTTACCAAATAACCCTGTGACGAAAAGCGCCGCTATTCTTTGGATCTTCTCTGTCTCCTCCGTCAACCCGACCTGCTACGGATCCCACACTGATGAGCAATACTCAAGTATAGGTCGAACGAGTGTTTTGTAAGCCACCTCCTTTGTTGATGGACTACATTTTCTAAGGACCCTCCCAATGAATCTCAACCTGGCACCTGCCTTACCAACATTAATTTTATATGGTCATTCCTCTTCAAATCGTTCCGTACGCATACTCCCAGATATTTTACAGAAGTAACTGCTACCAGTGTTTGTTCCGCTATCATACAATCATACAATAAAGGATCCTTCTTTCTATGTATTCGCAATAATTTACATTTGTCTATGTTAAGGGTCAGTTGCCACTCCCTGCACCAAGTGCCTATCCGCTGCAGATCTTCCTGCATTTCGCTGCAATTTTCTAATTCTGCAATTTCTCTCTATACTACAGCATCACCTGTATCCTACCATTCCTGATGGCTACCCTGACGGTGATGATATCTTCCAGCAGGATAACTATCCGTGTCACAAGGTTACAGTGGTTTGACGAGCATGACAGTGAACTCATGTTGATATTTTGGTCACCAAGGTGCCTGCTCTGAACCGGACGGAATACAACTGGGCGGCTATCGGGCATCAGTTCCGCACACACAACCCACCGGTCAATAATTACGGGTATTGCGTGACATTTGCGAAGACATCTACGATACCTACCAATGACTTGTCCAATTCATGTGACAGAGAATCGCAGCTGCATGGCGTTCCAACGGCGCACAAACATGCTGTTAAGAAGGTGCCCATAATGTTTTGCAAGTGACTGATGACCCTGTAGTTTGGTCCCCTTATTCCCCAAACCACCCAACCATCCATAATGTTTTCCCTATCAGTGTGTTCGAACGCTAATAATTTTTAAACCTGTTCGGGAAGCGTCTGGCGCGACGCGAAGCAATGCGTTAATTATGGCAGGGAGGCGCGGCGCCGGTTAATTGCGTGCGCAGGCGCGGGAAGAGTCCGCGTCGGGCGGCGACGCCGAGACCGCCACGGCGCGCCTGCTCCTAATCCCAGCGACGCCCCGGCCGCCATATTTCTCGGGCGCCGCGGCGCATAAATTTGGACGCGCTGCCTCATTGCCCGCCCCCACCCGCGCCCCCGCTCTCGCCTTCTTCCCTCCTCCTCCACTTTCCCTCCACTTGTTCCTCTCATTTCATTCAACTTTATAGTTCCGCCTCCTCGACTAACCGAGAAGCTAAGACCCCGGCCCGGCCGGCGCTCCTTTGCCGGCACAAATTTTCTTAAGCGGATCAAATGACTGGGGCGGCAAAGCTGGCGGGACTTAGGCTGACTTAGGTGGCGAATCCCGGGCTGTCACGGGCGGCGCGTGAGCGGCCGGAGCCGCTTTATTGGGCTGTCCTCGCCTGGCCGTCTCCGTCTGCGGTCCGCGGCCACACCCCCCCGCGAGAAGGCGTCACTCTTCGAGGGGACACGGAGGATTCTCCCTTAGGGTGATTGTATTTAAAACTGGACGAGTACTACAAGTAATGTGGCAGTTACGCTGCCTTTCCTATTTGAACCAAACGGGCTAACTTTTACACTGCTGGCCATTAAAATTGCTACACCGAGAAGAAATGCAGATGATAAACGGGTATTCATTGTACAAATATATTATACTAGAAATGGCTTGTGAGTACATTTTCACGCAATTTGGGTACATAGATCCTGAGAAATAAGTACCCAGAACAACCACCTATGCCCGTAATAACGACCTTGATACGCCTGGGCATTGAGTCAAACAGAGCCATGGCGTGTACAGGTACAGCTGTCCATGCACCTTCAGCACGATACCACAGTTCATCAAGAGTAGTGACTGGCGTATTGTGACGAGCCAGTTGCTCGCTCACCATTGACCAGACGTTTTCAGTTGGTGAGAGATCTGGAGAATGTGCTGGCCAGGGCAGCAGTCGGACATTTTCTGTATCCAGAAAGGCCCGTATAGGCCCTCCAACATGCGTTCGTGCATTATCCTGCTGAAATGTAGGGTTTCGCAGTGATCAAATGACGGGTAGAGACACGGGACGTAACACATCTGAAATGTAACGTCCACTGTTCAAAGTGCCGTCAATGCGAACAAGAGGTGACCGAGACGTCCGTCAATGCGAACAAGAGGTGACCGAGACGTGTAACCAATGGCATCCCATACCATCCCGCCGGGTGATACGCCAGTATGGCAATGACGAATCCACGTGCGTTCATCGCGATGTCGCCAAACACGGATGCGACCATCGTGATGCTGTAAACAGAACCTGGATTCATCCGAAAAAATGTTTTGCCATTCGTACACCCAGGTTCGTAGTTGAGAACACCATCGCAGGCGCTCCTGCCCGTGATGCAGCGTCAAGAGTAACCGCACCCATGGTCTCCGAGCTGATAGTCCATGCTGCTGCAAACGTCGTCGAACTGTTCGTGCAGATGGTTGTTGTCTTGCAAACGTCACAATCTGTTGACTCAGGGATCGAGACGTGGCTGCACGATCCGTTACAGCCTTGCGGATAAGATGCTTGTCATCTCGACTGCTAGTGATACGAGGCCGTTGGGATCCAGCACGGCTATCCGTATTAGCCTCATGAGCCCACCGATTCCATCTTCTGCTAACAGTCATTGGATCTCGACCAACGCGAGCAACAATGTCGCGATACGATAAACCGCAATAACGATAGGCTACAGTCCGACCTTTATCAAAGTCGGAAACGTGATGGTACGCATTTCTCCTCCTTACACGAGGCATCACAACAACTTTTCATCAGGCAACGCCGGTCAACTGTTGTTTGTGTACGAGAAATCGGTTGGAAACTTTCCTCATGTCAGCACGTTGAGGTGTCGCCACCGGCGCCAACCTTCTGTGAATACTCTGAAAAGCTAATCATTTGCATATCACAGCATCTTCTTTCTGTCGGCTTAATTTCCCGTCTCTAGCACGTCATCTTCGTGGTGTAGCAATTTTAATGGCCAGTAGTGTATTTGGACAAAACGGCCCTAGTTTTATTGAAGGCATCATCACCAGGCAGCTTTTCTTTTTTTTTCTATGTTATTTCTTCTTCTATATACTGCATTGCGCTAATAGTATTTTTTCGCTTTCATGTTTTCCAACATTCACTTACTGCAAAATTTTTATTTACAAAACAAATATCGATGGACTGTGTTTGAGGTTCTGACATAATAAGAAATATTACAGGGCTGTATTAAAGTCTTACATAAAATATACAAAATCTCCATAGCGTTTGTGAGCGTTGTTGAAGAAACCAATGAATTCCCATCATAAAGGGGTAAAACAAAGCGACTCAGTATCACCAAAACTATTTTCACTAGCCATAAAAAACAACAATGTGTAATATGAATTGAAAAACAAAGGGAATTCAAGTTCTGGTTCAAATGGCTCTAACCACTACGGGACTTAACATTTGAGGTCATCAATCCCTTAGACTTAGTACTACTTATACCTAAATAACCTAAGGACATTACACACATTCATGCCCGAGGCAGGATTCAAACCTGCGACCGTAGCAGCAGTGCGGTTCACGACTGAAGCGCCTAGAACCTCTCTGGCACAGCGGCCGGCTCAAGTTCTGGAAAGGAGAGAAAATAACATGAGGTTTCCTGATGGTATTTTTCTATCTGCAAATAATATAGAAGTACTCCAAGTATTGGTTAGCAAGCTTGCGTTAGTCTGTTCTGGACCGATTATGCGAAGGCATGGGAATTCCGTGATGTGTGTAGGCGCGATAAGGCAGTGTGTATCTGAATTCCAACCTAATAAACGGTTCTACCACAGAAGGCCGCGGCAGGGGATGGAATGAACCACACGCATTGGAACACTTTGTAAATTTATTGTGTACAAGTCAAAATGTATAAAAATGAACAAGAATCACTGCTGTCCTTCAAAATAGCCCCCCCCCCCCCCACCCCCCAAAAGGGGATCCAGACATCGTTGCCAACGGTAGGGAAGGCGTTCCACGCCATTAGCATTGTCATAAATATGTGCCACCTTTCGCCGAAATGCAGTGAGGATATCCACACTATTTCCAAAGGGTCTCTCTCGTAACGGTTTAGCCGGCCGGAGTGGCCGAGCGGTTCTAGCCACTTCAGTCTGGAACCGCACGACCACTACTTTCGCAGGTTCGAATCCTGCCTCGGGCATGGATGGGTGTGATGTCCCTAGGTTAGTTAGGTTTAAGTAGTTCTAAGTTCTAGGGACTGATGACCTCAGATTTTAAGTCCCTTAGTGCTCAGAGCCATTTGAACCATTTTTTTCTTTCTTGGAACGAGGTCGAAGTCGCATGCGTCTGTGTGTGGTGAGTAGGGTGGATGGGAGAGGATTTCCCACTCCCCATCTTTGTACACAATTCTTGATGGCATCTGCAGTGTTGGCTGTAGCGTTAACAAGGAGTATGACTGCATTATCCAGCAGTGCCGGACATTCTCGCCGTCACCCACCGCTAGTCATAGTTCCACATGACAATGAGTAACATACCTGCCAGCGACAAAGCAGTTTCCATGTGTGCTCGCTGTTCCACTCTGCTTACATCCATCTTGTAGCACGGCCAAGCTCACTCTGACTGTTTCAGGCGCTGGTACCGAGCCATCATCGGAACCAGTCGCAATCCGTACTGTCGCGCTCTTTCGAATGTATTTACTGCGATTACAGTGATGCCACACGTTCGCACGATATACTATAGTTGCCATGACGTATGCAATGACCCTCATATGATCAAACCAAGATCATGAGTAAAGAGTGAACAACAGGAGGAAAATGTATCGATGGAAGTACGCAACCGCAGAAAGCCACAGACTAGGTCTACCTGGATCGATTTACAAATACGAAAGGAGATTTAAAATCAGAAATATTTCGATAAAAAGTACGTTGATTACGTGACCGATGAGCTTTGTCACTTTCACATTCAACTCTCCATTGACTAAATTCAAGGACACATCAAGTGGAACCCAAATAAAAAGAGACCCAATTTCAAAATTATACAAGTATGATGGACTCAGACACAATGATTTTAGTCACTGTAGGAATTCCTCGAAGTTAGAAGTGCGATTATCATATTTTTCGACGAAAGGGCGAACAACCCCTATTAAAATTATTCGCCACGTTGTAGGTGGGCACACGTAGGTTACTGACAATGGGACATAAAGTCATTCGTCCCTTTTGGTTTTTTCGCACGCCATACAATCTTGGCGCAATAGCCTCATCTGGTCGTATTTTCTTGATCACATGTTTCATAGCAAGCTCGTTCTGAAAGGGAGAGCGTTTTACACTCTATCCTACCAATGATATCACTCTGTAATATCAGATAAACTGGGCCATGATGTATAGAAACCATTTCTCTAATGCAAACAACATATTCAACGAGTGCTGTGGTATTAGCATTGACTGTCTGCGCAACAAGTACGTTTCTATGTTCTCGGATCGACCACATGACTTTTCCGTAAAAGAAACAATATCAATTGCCAGCTTTATATCAGTATGTCAATCGACAGCGTCATCTAGAGTGGTGGGACGAGAAAGAAACCGTTCAAGTATCGAAGTTTCTATGATGACGCCACATCTGTGCACAATGCCCTGTAATTTCCACGTGATGCAATCCCCAAGAATCGGTCGACAGCAGCGAAGAAAGCTTTAAATGCAAATAAAGTAGTTCTCCGGACGTAACATGCAGCTGTCTCGAGTATCAAAAATACCCAATCACACTGTGACCCTTCTACGAGGTTATTAAACTTTTCTTACAGGTTTCACAATTTCCTCTGCACTGTAGTACTTAATGTTCAAAAATGGCTCCCAGCGCTATGGGACTTAACATCTGAGGTCATCAGTCCCCTAGACTTACAACTACTTAAACCTAACTAACCTAAGGACAACACACACATCCATGTCCGAGGCAGGATTCGAATCTGCGACAGTAGCAGCAGCCCAGTTCCGGACTGAAGCGCCTACAACCGCTCGGCCACACCGGCCGGCAGTACTACATGTGATGTGCATGGTTCTCCAGCATACTAATTCATGATACGTTTGTCGGATTTTAGGCAGATATTCAGTTGAATATGACAATATTTCGCTGTTCAAACTAGCCACCATCAACAGATGCGAAGCTGAACTGCTGAGAAGCTAGAGCCAGAACGCCTATACAGGCCCCCAGAAAGGCCCGACGCATGTGTAGAAGTCGCCAATGCTGGTCTTTAGGGACAGAGATTACAATAGGGGATAATATAATTAAGAGAAACAATTGACTTCCCTTAATATAGGAGGAGAAAATTCAATTGGACATTCATCGCCTTGCAATAACTGTGACACAGTCGGTAACAGATCGTAGTGGTAACTGACTCGACACGAGTCGTCGTGTGTCTGCAGTTCATTTGGGAGCTCAGTCGGGCACGGAGCAGTAAGTCCGGACGCAGCAGCAGTGAAGTCGGGGACGGAGAGCCAGTGAAGTGCGGACAGTCAGCTGTCCCCGAGCGCTGGCGACACACATGATTTGTCCGACGGAAGGAGATTGGAACGGGACGACCGTTGGTTGGTCGTTAGGTTGATCGTCTCATCGGGCGACGTGTATTTGACCTTTTGACATTTCTCGGCCTCGCCAGTTGGTCATCTTGCCGGATGTGGGTCGGTTCCTTCCTTGTGCAGAGATGTCGTACCTCTGCATGGTTGGGCCCTAGCCAATGTGCCCCGGTCGCCGTGTCTCCGAGTTCCGAACGGACATGGAGTTGAGTCGGGTTGGAGCTGCAGTCAGCTTCGCACAGCCAAGACTCGCCCTACCGTCACCGAGACATGTAACTTGTGTGGGAACGACTTGGGCTGGTCTTTCGGTCGGTCTTCTCAACGGACGACGTGTATTTGGTCGCCGACCGCTTGTGGAAACTCTCTGTGTGTCGAACTGATTCGTCCTTGTTGTTCCGCAGTGATTGCTTCTACGATTGTTCGAGTTCTCTTGCAAGTGTGTTTACGACGAAATGTGTGTGGCTTCTGTGATTTCCACTGAGCAGATGAATGATGTCTGCGTACTGGAATAGGCATTTGGTCGGTTGCGATAGAGGGAATTGATTAGGTTGTTGGGTGGTTCTTCAGCTGTCCCTAGGTCGTGTGCAACCCGATTGCTTAGTGTTACGCTTGGCTGCCTGTCTCACCTGAACTGTGGTTGTAGTTTCCTCCCCAGGCCGACCCTCGAACACTTTTGAGCACCACTGTTTGTTGTTTGTGATTGTCATTTTATTTGGTCGCCGGTACTGTGCCCGGCCTTCAGCCGTCTTTTAATGGTTCAAATGGCTTTGAGCACTATTGGACTTAACATCTATGGCCATCAGTCCCCTAGAACTTAGAACTACTTAAACCTAACTAACCTAAGGACATCACACGCATCCATGCCCGAGGCAGGATTCGAACCTGCGACCGTAGCAGTCACGCGGCTCCGGACTGAGCGCCTAGAACCGCTAGACCACCGCGGCCGGCGTCTTTTAATATTGTTGTAAGTAGGCTGTTTATGTTTTCTCTATGTAAGTAGGCTGTTTATGTTTTCTTATTGGCAACGTTACGTAGCGCTCAATATGAAAATCACTGGCTGTGCTGTGTGCAGTCTGTGGCTAGTTTGCATTGTTGTCTGCCATTGTAGTGTTGGGCAGCGGCAGCTGGATGTGAACAGCGCGTAGCGTTGCGCAGTTGGAGGTGAGCTGTCGTAAATATTTCCGTAAGAAAGTTAAGTGACCACCTGCACGTAATGCGTCGCGGGCACCCACCTGGGCGACAGCCTTTCAGCGGCACAGGTAGAAAAAAAAAAAAAAGGGGAGGCCATTATAATGACAAGTGTCTTTCTACGAGAGTTGAGAGCTACTGACTTATGAAATGTCACATGACTATTGAATGATATTTTTATGCTTTGCTTTTCGTAGTTGCTTATTTCATTTGACATCTGTTTTCCAGCTGTGTTGCAGCATTGGTTTCATAAAATAAAATTAAATGCATTTGCTAATGTGAACACTTTCTGTCAACAGATCTATTAAATAAGTATTTTCTGATCCACATTCTTCGAAAAAGGAGCTCTTGGAATGGAGAGAACAATAAGAAGGGACTAATAACAGTAACTGCATCCATAATTTTCTTTTCAAGTACTTGGTAATTTCTTTTGTAGAATAATTTGTGGTGCACCACTTTAATTACTTAGACATTAAGATGTGATTATACATTTCCCTTATCTGCATTGTTATCTTTAGCGTACTATTTTTTCTGCTTGAGCTATGTCATGTTTAGATATAAGCTGCTGTTTGCCAGGCATAGTACTACTGAACTTTAATTTGTGTTACTCTGCTAAGCCAGATTTATTTTTTTGTTTGCTGCGCATTGCCTCATATTAGTTGTAATGTTGAATTGCTTGGTTAGATTTACTGTAGCTTGCTTTGCGATTTTCCATTTTTTTAATTGCTGTTTATATTAATTGTTTTATGTGCTGCTGCATTGCCTCGTCCCTTAGTTTAGCATCTGAGCTCAGTAGATTTAAGTTAGCTTAAGAGGGGGTAGACTATATAAGAAACTGACTATGGAGAATAGGCAAAGAATGCATTGCGAAGTTATATGAAAAAGATTTGGGCCCAAATGAGTATTGTACAATCAGAAATAATTATTGAAAGAAATATGAATAGAATACAGAAAGCAGGTATAGATAGGACTTTTTGGGAATAATGATGAACAAAGGGAGATCTCCATGCAAAATACTGCAGTAAAAAAAAAAAAACCTGTCCTTTCCCTTTTGTGTTATCCCACTATATGTTTGTGTACCCTTGTGTATTTGTTTTCTTCCTGTCTCTGTGTACTGTTTCATAGAACTTTTTTCTCTTCTAATACTAAGTTACATTCACTATGATGAGGAATACTGTTATCCTCAAATATAATTGGCATTAATAATATGTTATTTACCTTGTAAATATGCTTAGACATTATTTATTCTGTTTTGTTTTAATGCTCATGTGTAAAGTTGATGTTCCAAAAGTTATTCTGATCTTTTATGTATGTAATTATGTCATAATTCCTGTAACACTGATGTATATGTTATTTCGATTCTTTTGTAAAGCCCATATTATCTACAAATGTTATCTGTATTATTATGTTTCAATGATGTTTTCTGTATCTTTGTAATTGTATTCTCATGTTATAAAATTGTACTTGACACCAGTTCATCAAATTAAGTAACTTGTGAGTTACATTTCACTGCACACGTTTCTGTTGGTCATAGTATATGGACAATATGTGAGAAGTTGGGACTGTTAGTGTTTGCACGTGTGTTACTAATTCAGCAAGGGACTGGATAACAGCATTGCTGGTTCTAAGGACAATTCCAAAAACTTTGTGAATGCACAAGTGGTGGTTATGGACTTGCTATATTATTCGCAAGACTCTTCGATGGTGATTGTGCACCTGCACAGTCGCAACAGATCGTAACAGATGGCTGCTGGCCATCTCTACAAGGACTACAGTGGGTCTGTATCTTTGATGACCCACCAATACCATCATCTCTACAAGGACTACAGTGAGTCTGCATCTTTGATGACCCACCATGCCATTATTTCTACAAGGACTGCAGTGGGTCTGCACCTCTGGTGGCCCACCAATACCACAATCTCTACCAGGACTCCAGTGGGTCTGCTCTGTGATGACCTTCCTACCAATATTCTTCAAAACTTCGAATGACTCTGCTGTGGGTTTGCTCCATTGTGGCCCATTGCCTGTCAGCATGTCAAGAGTCAGCACTGTCTTTCCGTTGGAAGGACAACACTACTTCTTCAAGACGGCATGGAAATCCACTACTTCCGTGTGCATTGTCTTTTACTGCTCAGACTTTGAGAAAAGAAACGGCAGTTTCACTGTGATGAATGATCAGGACTGTCTTTATAGACTGTGAGAAAATTTGAGCTTTTGACCAACATAATATCAATAAGTGTGTGCATTTGATTTCTTTGTTATTGTAATTATGAAAAATTTTATCAAATCATTATTGGCCACTACCCAAAAAAAATTTGTAAAATTTTTTGTGGAGAGCATGGGGGCTATGTAAGTAGGCTGTTTATGTTTTCTCTATGTAAGTAGGCTGTTTATGTTTTCTTATTGGCAACGTTACATAGCGCTCAATATGAAAATCACTGGCTGTGCTGTGTGCAGTCTGTGGCTAGTTTGCATTGTTGTCTGCCATTGTAGTGTTGGGCAGCGGCAGCTGGATGTGAACAGCGCGTAGCGTTGTGCAGTTGGAGGTGAGCCGCCAGCAGTGGTGGATGTGGGGAGAGAGATGGCGGAGTTTTGTAATTTGTCATGAACTGCTATATTTATATATGATGATATCAAGGTAAATACATTGTTTGTTCTCTATTAATATCTTTCATTTGCTAACTATCCCTATCAGTAGTTAGTGCCTTCCATAGTTTGAATCTTTTATTTAGCTGGCAGTAGTGGCGCTCGCTGTATTGCAGTAGCTTGAGCAGCGAAGATTTTTGTGAGGTAAGTGATTTGTGAAAGGTATAGTTTAATGTTAGTCAGGGCCATTCTTTTGTAGGGAATTTTGAAAGTCAGATTGCGTTGCGCTAACAAAATATTGTGTGTCAGTTTAAGCACAGTCATGTATAATTGTTGAAAGGGGACGTTTCATTGTCTGTTTTATGTTTAGTATATGGCCTTCAGCCGAACTTCATGACAACTATTTTAAGATTAGGCCTTCTGCTGTGTTTTATTTAAAATTCTTCTTGCGCTGTAGTTAGGCCTTCAGCCGCGTTTGTTTCGGAATCTGTGGTTTTAATACGTAAATCCTTGTCTGTAAGGTTTCTCTTTAATTATCATGAATTCTGGAAACGGCCTTCAGCCGTGTTATGTAAATGTTTATCTTAAGGTGGTCTTTAATTATTATTGAGTAATTGCTTGGGTCTTCAGCCGACAAGATACTTCAAGTTTTCTTAAGATGTTTTTCTGCTGTACTGTGTAATAGCTTATCTTTAAAGCCTCTCCTTTATTATGTAAATAATTTTTTTTATTGGGCTTTCAGCCGAAGTATTAACTTGAATTTTCCTTAATATGGCCTTTAGCTGGAATTTGTAGACGTTTGGCTTTTAAAGAATTTCCTTACCTGATCTGAAATATTATTTCGGCCTTTAGCAGAGAAGATATTGTAATTTTGCTTAAGTGAGGCCTTCAGCCGTTATTCTAAATCCTGGTGTTTTAAAGCAATCATTCGAGCTTATTCTGGAGAAGTTACTTGGGCCCTCAGGCGTGAATTGATCTTTGTTGTTTTAAAGGGAAAACTGTGCATTGGTTTGAGCAATAAAGTTGTGTGTGTTCTTGTATAACTAACAGTAACTGACCTTGGCCCCTTCCCACAACCTGATCCGCTCTGTCAGGCGAAACCAGATTTCATGCTCCTCCATGTCAGGCGTGCGGATTGTGCGGGGCCTAACAATGTCAGTCTTCCGAGATACAAGGGTGCCTGTGTCCGGCAGACGCTGGAAACGTCTGCCGAATAGCTTATCAGAACGCACGCTACGCTGTGGATATACACTCCTGGAAATTGAAATAAGAACACCGTGAATTCATTGTCCCAGGAAGGGGAAACTTTATTGACACATTCCTGGGGTCAGATACATCACATGATCACACTGACAGAACCACAGGCACATAGACACAGGCAACAGAGCATGCACAATGTCGGCACTAGTACAGTGTATATCCACCTTTCGCAGCAATGCAGGCTGCTATTCTCCCATGGAGACGATCGTAGAGATGCTGGATGTAGTCCTGTGGAACGGCTTGCCATGCCATTTCCACCTGGCGCCTCAGTTGGACCAGCGTTCGTGCTGGACGTGCAGACCGCCTGAGACGACGCTTCATCCAGTCCCAAACATGCTCAATGGGGGACAGATCCGGAGATCTTGCTGGCCAGGGTAGTTGACTTACACCTTCTAGAGCACGTTGGGTGGCACGGGATACATGCGGACGTGCATTGTCCTGTTGGAACAGCAAGTTCCCTTGCCGGTCTAGGAATGGTAGAACGATGGGTTCGATGACGGTTTGGATGTACCGTGCACTATTCAGTGTCCCCTCGACGATCACCAGTGGTGTACGACCAGTGTAGGAGATCGCTCCCCACACCGTGATGCCGGGTGTTGGCCCTGTGTGCCTCGGTCGTATGCAGTCCTGATTGTGGCGCTCACCTGCACGGCGCCAAACACGCATACGACCATCATTGGCACCAAGGCAGAAGCGACTCTCATCGCTGAAGACGACACATCTCCATTCGTCCCTCCATTCACCCCTGTCGCGACACCACTGGAGGCGGGCTGCACGATGTTGGGGCGTGAGCGGAAGACGGCCTAACGGTGTGCGGGACCGTAGCCCAGCTTCATGGAGACGGTTGCGAATGGTCCTCGCCGATACCCCAGGAGCAACAGTGTCCCTAATTTGCTGGGAAGTGGCGGTGCGGTCCCCTACGGCACTGCGTAGGATCCTACGGTCTTGGCGTGCATCCGTGCGTCGCTGCGGTCCGGTCCCAGGTCGACGGGCACGTGCACCTTCCGCCGACCACTGGCGACAACATCGATGTACTGTGGAGACCTCACGCCCCACGTGTTGAGCAATTCGGCGGTACGTCCACCCGGCCTCCCGCATGCCCACTATACGCCCTCGCTCAAAGTCCGTCAACTGCACATACGGTTCACGTCCACGCTGTCGCGGCATGCTACCAGTGTTAAAGACTGCGATGGAGCTCCGTATGCCACGGCAAACTGGCTGACACTGACGGCGGCGGTGCACAAATGCTGCGCAGCTAGCGCCATTCGACGGCCAACACCGCGGTTCCTGGTGTGTCCGCTGTGCCGTGCGTGTGATCATTGCTTGTACAGCCCTCTCGCAGTGTCCGGAGCAAGTATGGTGGGTCTGACACACCGGTGTCAATGTGTTCTTTTTTCCATTTCCAGGAGTGTATTTCGGCATAGAGGGCAGGGGCTCGCACCCTACGTCCATTTGCTAAACCATAGCAGAATATCATATCCGCCGTTTCCCTTGTCAAGTAGTGGGTTTCCATAGCTAACAAGTGCTGAAAGAGAGACAATGTAAATGTACTACACCATTTGTACGTACAAACAGCGGAATAACGGTGAACACATAAGTGAATCCGCGTTCGGAAGAAGGTAAAACACCATGACACATACCCAGGGTTGACAGTACTGTACAATAAGACACAAGAACACGACGAAAACGAACACAGCCTGCAAACACGCCTCGAACCACACAACTGACTGCAGACCATCTAATGGTAGGTAGAGTATTGTGAGTAAGTCATCATGATAATCTGTCGACACAATCTGACGGAGCACCAACGTGATGACTGTGCTAATATTCGCAATGAACTAGAAATAAGCGTTTATCCTGGAGAGTATGTGTTTCCGGACCCATGTTTATTGGACCTATTTTTCTTATTCCGATGAGTACTACCACATCTCAAGGTACTTGACACTTTTTTTGAAACCCTGCATATAGCTTCTTAGCATTTGACCTGTTACCTGCATGTTACGTGCTGGGTTTAAATGAACACGTCTCGCGCAGGTACTGAAGGGACCTAGTGAACGTTCTGCCTCCTAGCTGTCTTTTTTGAGGATACGCTTCATGATACGATCGTGCCGCCTCCTGTGTAATGCCATTAGCACGCCCGTACGTGGAGCGAACGTCATCCACTCCTTCATTTGAAAATGTGTGTGGAGACTTGGCAACCGCTTCAAATCCTACACGTGCACACTGCTTTTGCTGTTCCCTATGGGAACTGGTATCATGTTTATGCTGCATACAGTCTCGCTCGCACGGCCCAAATATTCAGCTCTGTTTAGTTGCTTCAGGGTCACACTTCGCTTCACGCCAGTGAGAGTAACGTAGTCAAGTAAGCAACAGCGATATGCCGGTAGTGAAGCTGCGGCATAAGCATAACATTAGGCACGAATGGTGTTGTAATACTGGCATGGTTGCATTTGTGCCTAGGTCGTAAAATGGGTTAAATGGCTCTGAGCACTATGGGACTTAACATCTGAGGTCATCAGTCCCCTAGAACTTAGAACTACTTAAACCTAACTAACCTAAGGACACCACACAGCCGGCTGAAGTGGCCGTGCGGTTAAAGGCGCTGCAGTCTGGAACCGCAAGACCGCTACGGTCGCAGATTCGAATCCTGCCTCGGGCATGGATGTTTGTGATGTCCTTAGCTTAGTTAGGTTTAACTAGTTCTAAGTTCCAGGGGACTAATGACCTCAGCAGTTGAGTCCCATAGTGCTCAGAGCCATTTGAACCATTTGACACCACACACATCCACGCCCCAGGCAGGATTCGAACCTGCGACCGAAGCGGTCGTGTGGTTCCAGACTGAAGCGCCTAGAACCGCTCGGCCACAACGGCCGGCGCCTAGGTCGTAAAGGGGAAATCATTGGCTTCCTGTCCTGCGTTTATTTGGGTCATTTTCTTGTTTCATTGTACTCTACTCGCCTCTTTTGTTTGTATCTACAACAGTGAAATATTCTGTACAGGAGCGACTCACCAGTTCAGCTACACTTCGGAAGACGAATGTCAATTGGAAACCAGAAATATTATGTCAGGCTGCTGCGAAGGTCCAACTGAAAACTCAGCAAACATACCACGAACCATTTATTAAACGATGCAGAATTCTCCAGTGTTTCTTTATACAATTCAATTATCGGTTTTATTTTCGTTTCTACATCTCGTCTTCGAATCCAACACAGCATAAATGTAGTTATTGATGGAAGTATGTACTTCCAATTTCCTAATTGCTCTATGTCACTTCTGGAGTCAGTTATACACTGAAGCGCCAAAGAAACTGGTATAGACGCGAGTATTCAAATACAGAGATAGGTAAACAGGCAGAATACAACTGACTGGGACAGTTGTTGGAACGGTTACTGCTGCTACGATGGCAGGTTATCGAGATTTAAGTGAGTTTCAACGTGGTGTTACAGTCGGCGCACGAGCGATGAGAGGTAGCATCTCCGAGGTAGCGATGAATTGCGGATTTTCTCGTACGACCAGTTCACAAGTGTACCATGAATATCAGGAATCTGGTAAAACATCAAATTCAGACATCGCTGCGACCGGAAAAAGATCCTGCAAGAACGGGACCAACGACGACTGAAGAGAATCGTTCAACGTGACAGAAGTGCAACCCTTCCCGCAAAGTGCTGCAGATTTCAATGCTGGGCCATCAACAAATGTCAGCGTGGGAGCCATTCAACGAAACGTAATCGAATTGTATGAAGATGGTATCTGTTCTTTCGGACATGTCCGAAAGAACAGATACCATCTTCATATCGTTAAGGCTAACCGGCCATTGACCTTCTTCTTCTGTGCTGGACGCACACGCATTGCCCGAACTCTTACGGGACACGGTAAGATTGTCTGCCGCGAGTAATGAGTGTAATGGGCAGAGGCACTACGAATGTAATGAGTGGACATTAAGTTGGGAATGTGGGTCTCACGGGGAGCGTGCAAGTGACAAATCCTTGCAGTCGCACTATCCTCTGTGAACTCGGTGGCTCAGATGGATAGAGCATCTGCCATGTAAGCAGGAGATCCCGGTCGAGGCACACATTTGCAACTGTTCCCGTTGATGTACATCAACGCCTGTCGACAGATTAATGCCTTGATTTCATTATCATTTCATTGATCACAGTAAATGTTGGATGTAGCAGTTATATGGAAGTGAAGGCAGTTAAAGGCAGAGGACAGCATCGGACTGGCCGAAACAATGATGAATTTAAAAATCTCGCGCAAAAAGTACCAACTAAAAAAATATTGATATCAGTGATTATTATACTACATGGTATCATTTATGTGGGTGGCTTGTTTATATTATATATGTTTAAACTGAAACACACACACACACATAGACACGCAACGTTTTTAAATATTTTGTTTTGGAAAGTTTTGTTGTCCGTTAGCACCTTTAATCCGCTACTGAGTCTGTCGAAAATTTTTATGAGTAAATGTTTTTGCTTCTTCTACGCCAGAGTGAAACTGAGTTGTTTGGTTTTCAAGTGACAAAATTCGTGTCAAAATATTTTAATGTGTGTTGATTACCTCTTATCCCTTTCTTTGCCTTTGGGCATAAAATTCTTGAAAGCGTCCAGTTGGATACAGTTGAATGTAATGATGCTTTTAGGAGCTCTAAGAGACGAAATGACGTAAAATATGTATTTGAAGATTTTTTTTACTTGTAATAACTTCACTTTAGCTGTGGAAAAAGTAAATAACCTTGGTAATTTTGTGCCTCCACAGCTGAAAAATGTAATGTTAGGAAGAAGTGCTGCCTCTGTATTTTAGATACGTTAATTGCGTCACATCCGGCCGGAGTGGCTGACCGGTCCTAGGCGCTACAAAAAAATTTTTCAAATGGCTCTGAGCACTATGGAACTTAACTTCTGAGGTCATCAGTGCCCTAGAACTTAGAACTACTTAAACCTAACTAACCTAAGGACATCACACACATCCATGCCCGAGGCAGGATTCGAACCTGCGACCGTAGCAGTCGCGCGGTTCCAGACTGAAGCGCCTAGAACCGCTCGGCCACAACGGCCGGCTAGGCGCTACAGTCTGGAACCGCGCGACCGCTACAGGCGCAGGTTCGAATCCTGCCTCGGGCATGGATGTGTGTGATGTCCTTAGGTTAGTTAGGTTTAAGTAGTTCTAAGTTCTAGGGGACTGATGGTTCAAATGGTTCTGAGCACTATGGGACGTAACTTCTGTGGTCATCAGTCCCCTAGAACTTAGAACTACTTAAACCTAACTAACCTAAGGACATCACACACATCCATGCCCGAGGCAGGATTCGAACCTGCGACCGTAGCGGCCACGCGGTTCCAAACTGAAGCGCTTAGAACCGCACGGCCACACCGGCCGGCGGGATTGATGACCTCAGAAGTTAAGTCCCATGGTGCTCAGAGCCATTTGAATTGCGTCACAGCAGGTTTAGTTTTAAATTAACATCTCCAGTACAGCGCTGCATGTTGTGTTCGCTGTATGTACTGCTGGCTGTGCCAGGCGGTAGGGTAACTGTTCCATTGTGCTCCTCGTTTTCCAGAATGTTCTGTAGGCGTCACTGCCAAATGTAGATGTTGGCGTGCGGTGGAGGAATGTTGGGCGTGGATGGAAACTCTCAGGATGCGCCATATTAAAACTCGGCCGTGATCTTCAAGTATTTTATTATTCCCAGCTACAGTGCCGCCTTCCTCTCTGTCTACGTCACAGGGTCCTGCGATGCTGAGGACGCCACTTCGCTGTCTGCAAAACAGCTTGGTGCGGAATGGCTACCTCAGCGACCCGTGCGACATACTGCGGTGTGCCGGCAGTGTACAGCCGCGGTGTTTTGACGGCGATGCCTTCGGCGTGTGTTGGGAGCCAACAAGTCTGTCCGCGCTAGCGAGCCGTCGAGTGACTGGCTCGGGACCCCGCGTTGGCTTCAGAGGGTCGAATCAGCGACCTACCGTGGACTGGAACGCTGGCGCCCCATCTGCTGCTGCGTGTAGCCGGTGGTGTGACATGCCCCGCCATTCAGGAGAGCTGCCACACTTGAATCCCCTCGTCAGAAAACCGGCACCTATTTATATGCGGCTGTGCGCCTCTGTTTTGCTTACGCGCCACTCCAAGTTATATACTCATAACACCTAGGTAGGCCAGCGGGCCCCTTCTGCCTGTTACTTGCGCCATGCAAACCACTGCGTTTACTCTTTTCAGCGGTTCTACGGCCCAGTACTTCCATTCTACTTCGCAACCGCTGGTAAGTGTAACTTACTGTCAACAGGCCTGCGCCTGGCTGTAACTTCTGCGCTCAGAAATATTGCACCGAATCTAACTTTCTCCTATCTTAACGGTGGTGCCGCCACAGTTCCTTTCAGCATTACGTATAGCGATTATATGGTTCTGAGTCATGACACCGACACATCAGCCACTGTGGGCGAATTAATTACGAAAACTGTTGTGAATTTTCGATATTTTCATTTAGAACGAAACCGGATTGAGGCGTAATAAACGAATATTTGACGGCTTTTGTTAACTTTGAAAAGGTTAGCGTTTAATCTCTTTTCATGGTTGATAAATTTGAGGAGGTTGCTCGTTTTCTTCTATATGGTAAAAGAAAAAAAAAAAGAGAGAGACGATAGATTTCATTGCTGCAAACTTTCGAATGACGGGGTGGCAATAGAGCAAATCTGCATACATATTTTGAAGTTTGGAGGAAATCAGTAAGTGGCCAGCCATTAGAGTAAGTCATATACGCTGTAACGGTCTCCAGTTAACGAATTAATTGAAGGGGAGGGGAGGGAGAGCGGCCGCGGCTGCTCAATTGGGCGGACTAAAAGGCGCGGCGGGCAATTCGCCGCCGGCAGAGTGGCGGCCCTGCCTCGCGGAATCCCCTACTCCCCGCTGCGGCCACCCCCGATTCCGCCGTCATATTCCCGACCCGAAGCCCGTTCTCCAAAGTCCATTAAAATCTTATCGTCCGCTATCAAAGTGTTAATAGTTGCAACTAATTAAAAGAGAGTTACATTAAGTAGATAAAGTCTTGTAAGTTAATTGAAGTTTAGATTACCAGCAATCATCTGAAGATTCCTAATTACGCTCTCGCGGATCCAGCTTTATTTCTTCTGCGCTAGATTGCTAACATAAACAAACGGCAGCTAGACCCGGAGTGAACGAAATGACGCGGGCGGAGGCGTGCTCCCATCGCCGCAGTAATCGCCACTCGGCCTAATTAAAGCGAGTCCTCTGGCGCCTCCTATCTGTCCGGCCATCTGATGAACTCTCAAACTTCATCATTTCGGGAAACCATTCTCATTGTATGCCCAGTTTTTCGAAGGCTCTCAAACAAGTACTGAAACTTTGATTACCCTTCCCATATATCGTGTAACCTTACTTGTTTATTAATTACTATGCGCCACCACGATGCATCACAGTACAAGCTACGTTAGAAAAAGGAAAAGAAATAAAGTAAGTCAGGAAGAAACAGATAAGAACAACATGTAACTAAAAATATTTGTAGCCAATGAAATCATCATAGAATTTTTCCCGGTAATAACAGTCCGACAGCTAAACTTATTTATTTATCTTTTCAGTGATAGCTCAGTGCTTGCTGCAAAATGCTTAAGGGCTTCTATCACGAAACTAGTAGCGAGTAAAGAATAAAAAGAAGGTGTACGCTTGGAACTGTTACTCCTAGGGGAAAATATTTCATCACCTATGGACACCTTTTGTAAAATAACGGAGAATGTGATAAACTATCGAAGAAAATACGTTCATAAGTGCAGTGTTAAACACCAGACTGCCACGCGGGATTAGCCGAGCGGTCTTAGGCGCTGCAGTCATGGACTGTGTGGCTGGTCCCGGCGGAGGTTCGAGTCCTCCCTCGGGCATGGGTGTGTGTGTTGTTCTTAGCGTAAGTCAGTTGACGTTAGATTAAGTAGTGTGTAAGCTTAGCGACCGATGATCTCAGCAGTTTGGTCCCATAAGACCTTACCACAAATTTTCAGATAATTGCTTTGTTTTGTTCAAAAATAGCTCTGAGCACTATGGGACTTAACATCTGTGGTCATCAGTCCCCTAGAACTTAGAACTACTTAAACCTAACTAACTTAAGGACATCACACACATCCATGCCCGAGGCAGGATTCGAACCTGCTACCGTAGCAGTCGCGCGGTTCCGGGCCGAGCGCCTTAACCGCGAGACGACCGCGGCCGGCTTTTGTTCTTTACTTTTATATTTCAGATGCTACAGTAAGTTTTTTGGTTATGATTTGAGATATTATGTTTGTGGAAATAGTGGGGGATTTTCTTTTGGATCAATTTTTAATTATTTTACGTGCCTTCTTATTGTGACTGGATACGTATTCCCACGATGTGCAGTGCAGTATACTATTATGGGACTGACTTGTTAGTACCGTTATTTATTTTTCATTAGGCTGTGAAAAACCAGTGACATACAGAGACTGACCCCAAAATCAATACGCTAAACATGTTGCCATCCTAACAAATGTGAAATTTCCACACAATACACTTATCAGTAATTAAATGTGCACACTTTTACAAGATCCAGTCACATTAATGGGACCACCAGCTATGTTCGACATGAACATGCAGTAACCATTCATAGACGGAAGCTGGCAGCACTAGCAGTGGATGGTATATAAAGAGTGTCCGGGTTACGAGGAAAACAATGCAGTCGTTGTCGTAATGCCGAAAAGGAGCGATTTATCTGACGTCTATGACCATTGCCTTTCAGGCCAAGCTTGAAAGCATTTCCGAAAACTGTAAACTTGTAAGCTGTTCGCATGCCACTGTGGCTAAAGTATACCGTGCACGGCAAAATGGTGCAATCTAAAACCGGCAGTGCGGTAACTGTGGTGCACCACAGGTCCTACCTGGCAGAGGTACACTACTGGCTATTAAAATAGCTACACCACGAAGATGACGTGCTACAGACACGAAATTTAACCGACAGGAAGAAGATGCTGTGATATGCAAATGATTAGCTTTTCAGAGCATTCACACAAGGTTGGCGCCGGTGGCGACACCTACAACGTGCTGACATGAGGAAAGTTTCCCACCGATTTCTCATACACAAACAGCAGTTGACCGGCGTTACCTGGTGAAACGTTATTGTGATGCCTCGTGTAAGAAGGAGAAATGCGTACCATCACGTTTCCGACTTTGATAAAGGTCGGATTGTAGCCTGTCGCGATTGCGGTTCAGCGCATCGCGACATTGGTGCTCGCGTTTTTCGAGATCCAATGACTGTTAGCAGAATATGGAATCGGTGGGTTCAGGAGGGTAATACGGAACGCCGTGCAGTCGAGATGACAGGCATCTTATCCGCATGGCTGTAACGGATCGTGCAGCCACGTCTCGATCCCTGAGTCAACAGACTGGGACGTTTGCAAGACAACAACCATCTGCACAAACAGTTCGACGACGTTTGCAGCAGCATGGAATATCAGCTCGGAGACTACGGCTGCGGTTACCGTTGACGCTGCATCACAGACAGGAGTGCCTGCGATGCTGTACTCAACGACGAACCTGGCTGCACGAATGGCAAAACGTCATTTTTTCGAATGAATCCAGGTTCTGTTTACAGCATCATGATGGTCGCATCCGTGTTTGGCGACATCGCGGTGAACGCACATTCGAAGCGTGTATTCGTCTTCGCCATACTGGCGTATCACACAGCGTGATGGTATGGGGTGCCATTGGTTACTCGTCTCGTCACCTCTTGTTCGCATTGACGGCGCTTTGGACAGTGGACGTTACATTTCAGATGTGTTACGACCCGTGGCTCTACCCTTCATTCGATCCCTGCGAAACCCTACATTTCAGCAGGATAATGCACTACCACATGTTGCAGGTCCTGTACGGGCCTTTCTGAATACAGAAAATGTTCTACTGCAGCCCTGGCCAGCACATTCTCACCAATTGAAAACGTCTGGTCAATGGTGGGCGAGCAACTAGCTCGTCACAATACGCCAGCCACTACTTTTGATGAACTGTGGTATTGTGTTGAAGCTGCATGGGCAGCTGTACCTGTACACGCCATCCAAGCTCTGTTTGACTCAATGCCCAGGGGTACCAAGGACGTTATTACGGCCAGAGGTGGTTGTTCTAGGTACTTATTTCTCAGGATCTATGCACCCAAATTGCGTGAAAATGTAATCACATATCAGTTCTAGTATAATATACTTGTCCAATGAATACCCGTTTATCATCTGCATTTCTTCTTGGTGTAGAAATTTTAATGGCCAGTAGTGTAAAAGACGGCTGCGGAGATATGTACGGGCAACTTACCACCCGGATGAAACAAGTGGTTACCAACAGTGGCTCCTCATAGGCCGTTAACAGGATGTAGCTGCCTGTGGGCCCAAGCAACACCAGCCTGGTTCGTGCATCCATCCTGCCTGTTGTTCATCTGTGACAAAGGCTGGAATTTGCACGCCGGTACTGCTACTGGACGTCCACTGGTCAATGGTAGCCGAGCAACTGGCTCGTCACAATACGCCAGTCACTACTCTTGATGATCTGTGGTACCGTGTTGAAGCTGCTTTATCGGACTGATGGCCGTTGGCGTGTATGGCGTGAACCAACTGAAAGCGAAAACTCTGGATGCGTTATGGTCTGGGGAATGTTTTCGTGACATTTCGCGGATGATCTCATCATTCTGGAAGGCACTATGGTTCAACACAAGTTTGCATCGATCCTTGGGGACCATATCCACACTACATGTGAAACGTCCCCTTAGAACAATTATAAATGACTGTGCTTAAACTGACACACAATATTTTGTTAGCGCAACGCAATCTGACTTTCAATAATCCCTACAAAAGAATGGGCCCTGACTAACAGTAAACTATACCTTTCACAAATCACTTACCTCACAAAAATCTTCGCTACTCAAGCTACCGCAATACAGCGAGCGCCACTACTGCCAGCTAAATAAAAGATGCAAACTACTGAAGGCACTAACTACTGATAGGGATAGTTAGCAAATGAAAGATATTAATAGAGAACAAACAATGTATTTACCTTGATATCATCATATATAAATATAGCAGTTCATGACAAATTTCAAAACTCCGCCATCTCTCTCCCCACATCCACCACTGCTGGCGGCTCACCTCCAACTGCGCAACGCTACGCGCTGTTCACATCCAGCTGCCGCTGCCCAACACTACAATGGCAGACAACAATGCAAACTACCCACAGACTGCACACAGCACAGCTAGTGATTTTTCATACAGAGGTGGCGTTACCAATAAAAAACCTAAACAGCCTACTTACATAGCCCCCATGCTCCCCACAAAAACACTACAATGGCAGACAACAATGCAAACTACCCACAGACTGCACACAGCACAGCCAGTGATTTTTCATACAGAGATGGCGTTACCAATAAAAAACCTAAACAGCCTACTTACACATGCAGTTTGTTTCTCCTCGGCATTATGACATCTACCAGTAGGGCAATGCAACATGCCCCAAAACTCGCAGTGCACGCGTGTGTTTCGAATAGCATCTGGATCATTTTGCTGTACTTCCCTGGCCACAAAACTCGCCATACGTAACCTAACCGAGAATCTGTGGGATCAACACGATCGGGCTTTTCGCGTCATGGATCGTCAACCGAGAAACCTAACGGCACTGAGTGTGCATGGCTCCACATCTCATTGACTCTTTTCCTGCCCGTCTCGCAGCGAATTGCGCTGCAGAAGTTGGTTATTCAGATGCTCACATTGACGTGACTAGAGAGTTCAAATGGCTCTGAGCACTATGGGACTTAACATCTATGGTCATCAGTCCCCTAGAACTTAGAACTACTTAAACCTAACTAACCTAAGGACATCACACAACACCCAGTCATCACGAGGCAGAGAAAATCTTTGACCCCGCCGGGAATGGAACCCGGGAACCTGGGCGCGGGAAGCGAAATCGCTACTGCACGACCACGAGCTGCGGACGACTAGACAGTGTAACTACGTAATGAGAACGTTCTCAAACTTTTTGTTGAAGGTCCAGTAACTCTTGTATGATACCATGTCGTGAAATCGAGAACAAAACGTCTCACTTTCTCCACTATCGATATCAGATAAGCCAGAGCTCTTTCCTTTTTTTTTTTTTTGAAATTCCCTCGCGAGAAGTAGTAGACAGTTTAGCTACACCGTTTAAAAATTGTGCACCAAGAGCGTCTCTGATTGTCATTCCTCTCATGGATTGTACGGCTAGTTCCGGCGGAGGTTCGAGTCCTCCCTCGGGCATGGGTGTGTGTGTGTTTGTCCTTAGGATAATTTAGGTTAAGTAGTGTGTAAGCTTAGGGACTGATGACCTTAGCAGTTACGTCCCATAAGATTTCACACACTTCTGAACATTTCAACATTGTCATTGCTGTTAAACTATTACTCTATCGTCTGGCGAAAAGCGAGCAACAATTCTTCAAATAAACTAATACACTGATCAGTCACAACGCTATAGTTGTCGGCCTATTATCGATATAAACCCGTGCAGACGGCAGCAGCGTCACCTGGCTGCGAATGACTGCTAATCAGACACACGCACGGTGCATGTACAGGGTGTTTAAAAAATGACCGGTATATTTGAAACGGTAATAAAAACTAAACGAGCAGCGATAGAAATACACCGTTTGTTGCAATATGCTTGGGACAACAGTACATTTTCAGGCAGACAAACTTTCGAAATTACAGTAGTTACAATTGTCAACAACAGATGGCGCTGCGGTCTGGGAAACTCTATAGTACGATATTTTCCACATATCCACCATGCGTAGCAATAATATGGCGTAGTCTCTGAATGAAATTACCCGAAACCTTTGACAACGTGTCTGGCGGAATGGCTTCACATGCAGATGAGATGTACTGCTTCAGCTGTTCAATTGTTTCTGGATTCTGGCGGTACACCTGGTCTTTCAAGTGTCCCCACAGAAAGAAGTCACAGGGGTTCATGTCTGGCGAATAGGGAGGCCAATCCACGCCGCCTCCTGTATGTTTCGGACAGCCCAAAGCAATCACACGATCATCGAAATATTCATTCAGGAAATTAAAGACGTCGGCCGTGCGATGTGGCCGGGCACCATCTTGCATAAACCACGAGGTGTTCGCAGTGTCGTCTAAGGCAGTTTGTACCGCCACAAATTCACGAAGAATGTCCAGATAGCGTGATGCAGTAATCGTTTCGGATCTGAAAAATGGGGCAATGATTCCTTTGGAAGAAATGGCGGCCCAGACCAGTACTTTTTGAGGATGCAGGGACGATGGGACTGCAACATGGGGCTTTTCGGTTCCCCATATGCGCCAGTTCTGTTTATTGACGAAGCCGTCTAGGTAAAAATAAGCTTCGTCAGTAAGGCAAATGCTGCCCACATGCATATCGCCGTCATCAATCCTGTGCACTATATCGTTAGCGAATGTCTCTCGTGCAGCAATGGTAGCGGCGCTGAGGAGTTGCCGCGTTTGAATTTTGTATGGATAGAGGTGTAAACTCTGGCGCATGAGACGATACGTGGACGTTGGCGTCATTTGGACCGCAGCTGCAACACGGCGAACGGAAACCCGAGGCCGCTGTTGGATCACCTGCTGCACTAGCTGCGCGTTGCCCTCTGTGGTTGCCGTACGCGGTCGCCCTACCTTTCCAGCACGTTCATCCGTCATGTTCCCAGTCCGTTGAAATTTTTCAAACAGATCCTTTATTGTATCGCTTTTCGGTCCTTTGGTTACATTAAACCTCCGTTGAAAGCTTCGTCTTGTTGCAACAACACTGTGTTCTAGGCGGTGGAATTCCAACACCAGAAAAATCCTCTGTTCTAAGGAATAAACCATGTTGTCTACAGTACACTTGCACGTTGTGAACAGCACACGCTTACAGCAGAAAGACGACGTACAGAATGGCGCACCCACAGACTGCGTTGTCTTCTATACCTTTCACATCACTTGCAGCGCCATCTGTTGTTGAAAATTGTAACTACTGTAATTTCGAAAGTTTGTCCGCCTGAAAATGTACTGTTGTCCCAGGCATATTGCAACAAACGGTGTATTTCTATCGCTGCTCGTTTAGTTTTTATTGCCGTTTCAAATATACCGGTCATTTTTGAAACACCCTGTAGTATCACTGAGCGCGCTGTCGGTGTGTAGAATGGGGAAGGCTCGCAATCTACCTGAGTTTGACCGAGGGCAGATTGTAATGGTCCGGAGGCTCTTCACGAACCTTTTGAAAATTGCACGACTTGTCGGATATTCTAGGAGTGCTGTGGTGGGTGTCTTCAAGAAGTTTCGAAACCAAGGTGAAACCACGTCCAGACGTCGTAGGTTTGGGTCGCTACCCTCATTACAAGCCGGCCGAAGTGGCCGTGCGGTTAAAGGCGCTGCAGTCTGGAACCGCAAGACCGCTACGGTCGCAGGTTCGAATCCAGCCTCGGGCATGGATGTTTGTGATGTCCTTAGGTTAGTTAGGTTTAACTAGTTCTAAGTTCTAGGGGACTAATGACCTCCGCAGTTGAGTCCCATAATGCTCAGAGCCATTTGAACCATTTTTGAACCTCATTACAGAAGTCGAATGTCGTTGGTTGGACAGACTGGTATAACAGGGCAGGCGGCGAACTGGGCGGAACTAACATCTGACTTTAATTCTGGGCAGAATACAACTGTGTCTGAAAACACAGTGCACAGAACACTCCTAACGACGAGCCTCCGCAAACGATGATCCATGCATGTGCCGACGTTAACACCACGACATTGGTAACTGCGACTGAAATGTGCGAGCGACCATCGCCACTGGACGTTGGTGCAGTGGCAGAGCGTTGGTCTGATGAGCCTCGATACCTTCTTTATCATACCAATGCCAATTCGCGAATCCTATCTTCCAGGGGAACATCTCCATGACACCTGTAAAGCGGGATGGATACAATCTGGTGGCGGCTCAGTTACACTCTGGGCAACATCCATGTGGGCATCCATGGGTCCAGGAGCTCGTGCAAGGCACCATGATGGCCGAGGAGTATTATACACTGGTTACAGACCACATACACCCCTTCGTGACAATCACGTTTCACGACGGCAGTTTTCTCTGCCCGGAGACTGGGTGTTTGTGTTGTCCTCATCATTTCCTCCTCATCCTCATCATCCGTGACAGTGGCTAGATTGGACTGTGCAAAAAAAGTGGACTGTGTAAAAACTGGGACTCTATATGCACGCTGATGACCGCGCAATTGTTCGCCCCACAAACCAAACGTTATCATCATCATGACGACAGTGGCGTTTTTCGACAAAATAAATCGCAGTGTCACAGCGCCAGGAGTTTGATAGAGTGGTTCGAGGAACACAGTGGCGAATTCCAGTTGTTGTGCTGGGCCCCCATCTCGCCAGATCTGAACTAGATCTAACACAACTGGGATGTGATTGAACATGGTCGGAACTCACAGCCCCAGTCCTCGAAATTTGCGGGAATTAGGTGACTTGTGTGTGCAGAAGTCACAAATTGAGAACCGACGGACTTAGCCTCAAGACACCCAGATGTACTGGAAAAGTTCAGAACGCTCTCAGCCGAACAGAGCAAATATTTTCCAAAATGAAGAGCTTTCCGTCGCCTATACTGCAAAAAATTTCATGTTTACTTGTTCGTTGGTAAATTTCACCTCACAACGAATCATAGCATTGTTCGGGCAACAAGTAAACATGAAGAGGAAAAACCTCTAAGGCTACAAAGGTGAGCCCCATTCGGAACTCTTACCAGCACGAGAGAGACTAAAAACACACCAGAAGGCTTGCTAACGCCAACACCCCGCCCAGTCTGCCAATAGGACAGGTTCCAGCATTCAGTAAACGAGGGATCTATTTCCAGTTAGACTGTGACCGTAAGGACGCACCGACCAATTTTTCCACTGCCCAGGTGGTCAAACATGCATAAACGGTTTGGCCAGAAAATATTCGCAAAGACGCAGACCCAGAAGCGTTCAACGTTCAAAGGAACATCTACATCCATACTCTGCAAACTACTGTGAAGTGCATGGTGGACGGTACGTAGCATTATAGCAGCTATTAGATCTTCTTCCCGTCTCATTCACGTATGCTGCCCGGGAAGTGACTGTTTAAATGCTTCTGTGGGTACTGTAATTAAATTAATCTTTTTCTCGCGATCCTGTAGGAGCTATACCTAGGTGCTTGCAGTATATTCCTAGAGTCATCATTTAAAGCCAGTTGTTGAAACTTGTAAGTTTTCTCGGGATAACCTGTGTCTGTCTTCAAGGGTCTGCCCATACAGTTTCGTTAGCATCTCTGAGACATTACCCCATAGATCAAACTGCCATACTCTGTATATGTTCACTATGCCCCTTTAATCATATTTAGTATGGGTTCCACACACTTGAGGCATATTCTACTATGGGCTGCACTAGTCATTTGTAAGCAATCTCCTTTGCAGACGTATTGGATTTACGTAGAATTATAACAATAAATCGAAGTCTGCCATCTTCTTTACCTACCACTGAGCCTATGTGATCATTTCATTTCATATCCCTACAAAGTGTTACATCCTGGTATTAGTATGAGTTGAAAGATTCCATGTGTAATTCTTTGATACTATAGACACAGGACACTATGTTTGTAGGTATTGTGAAATCCAAAATATTAAATTTTTGAGCTTTTAAAGCAAATGGGTAAACTTTCTATGCACCATACAGATAGTTATCTGTATGCGTTGTAACTGTTCGTTGGACATTTTTGACACTATTTTCACATCTTCGGAAATGGAAGTTTTGACCATGTTACGATGGGTTTCGTCCAAAACTAGTCATCGGGTGAATAAAAAAAGTAAAATTTGCGTCTTTAGTCTGGTTTTTCGTTGTACTGATAAACAGAAGTTGCTGACCCACAGCTACTCCAGAATGCTGGAAGTTCGTAAACAAATTTTAATGTTCACATTCGAACATCACATACAGTAGTGAATAAAATTGTTCCTTACATTAATTAGCAAGACTTTTTAATAATTAAGCTCGGTCTCGATAATGTCTTCCATGTCATCTAGCCGTCGGTTGGATTTCAATAGCGCTGGGTACACACGGTGCTGCGTCATTAGAACAGCACTAGAACACCTTTCCGAGCTTGATACAAACTTTTTTAGTACATCAATTTATATAAAATCTGTAATACAAAATTATAACACACGTTTCTACACGCCTGGCGTCGCTCAGCGGAACTTACCGTTTGGCCAAAATTCATCGTAAACATTCAAACGGTGGAAAAATTAATGCAGGATGAGGAGCATGGAAACAATAATTTTAGGGATCAGGGCAGTGCATATAACAGACAAAATGTTAACATCCATATATTGAGTGTGTTTCAGAATAACCATAGTATTAGAGCGGGGTAGGGGAGGGCAAGAAGCAGGCGCTGTGCTCCAATAATATAGAGAATGAAACCAGTTACAGTTCGTGGAAACGAATAATTGGCAGTGCAGATATATATCCTAGGCAACGTGTGGGGGTAAGGATAAAAACAGTGCAGGAACACATGCTTCAAGAAACTAAATCCATCTGCTAGCGTCTGCAGAACGGGAAGCAGTAACCATAATCTGCTAGCTACACCTTTTAGGAACTGGAATGATGGGAAAAGAGAACATGCAAGAAAAGCGCGTATACAGAGGAAAACAAGACAAGTGAAGTTAAAATATGATTGTTTAATGGCGACTTGGGAGACTTTTTAATAAGAAGGGGCAAAATAAATTCGACAATATAGGCACATAATTAGGTGAGTCTATAGAAAAAAAAGAAAAATTCAGATAAACAGGAAAGTGTACATAGTTAAACAGATGAGCAATCTCGTCACGAAAAAGGGAAATGCAGAACTAGAAAAGGACTGCATAATGTGGAAGATGTGCTCCCAAATGTGGCATCTCTGTGAACTCAATTTCGGACGTACATACCCCGAAATCACCGACAAACTTAGCGGGGTACTCTTCCTGCTACACAGTACACACACTATACGGAAAAATTAGGTTATTGTCTATCCTTCGTGAAGTTTGAATTTGATTGACAAGCAGTATACATTACAGCTGCATATCTCAGTTGCAGATTCAGAATTGTGTTCTGTGGGAGAGGACTGGGTGCTGTTGTCTCTCTCTCTCTCTCTCTCTCCTGCCACCCCACTTTTAACGGCCTTCAGATGCGTGTGATTTTAATAATAATAATAATAATAATAATGAAATACATTGAAGAGCCAAAGAAAGTGGTCCATCTGCCTAATACCGTGTAGGGCGCCCGCGAGCACGCATAAGTACCGCAACACGACGTGGCATGGACTCGACTAATGTCTGAAATAGTGCTGAAGGGAACTGACACCATGAACCCTGCAGAGCTGTCCATAAATCAGTAAGAGCACGAGGGGCTGGAGATTTCTTCTGAACAGCACGTTGCAAGTCCTCCCAGACATGTTTTAATACTGCTCATGTCTGGGGAGTCTGCTGGCCAGCGGAAGTGTTCAAACTATGAAGAGTGTTCCTGGAGCCACCCTGTAGCAATTCTGGACGTGTGGGGTATCTCATTGTTTTGCTGGAATTGCCCTATGCACAATGGACATGAATGGCTGTAGGTGACAGACAGGATGTATACGTACGTATCACCTGTCAGAATCGTAGCTAGACGTATCAGGGGTCCCATATCACTCCAAATTGCACAGGCCCCGCACCATTACAGAGCCTCCACCAGCTTGAACAATCGGTTGCTGACATGAAGGGTTCATGGATTATGAGGTTGTCTCCGTGCCCGCACGCATCCATTTGAAACGAGACTCGTGCGACCAGGCAGCATGTTTCCAGTCATGAAAAGTCCAATGTTGGTGTGGACGGGCCCAGGCGAGGTGTAAAGCTTTGTGTCGTGCAGTCATCAGGGGTGCACGAGTGGACCTTCCGCTCCGAAAGCCCATTTCGATGATACTTGTTGGTGGCCCAGCATAGAAATCTGCAGCAATTTGCGGAAAGGTTACACTTCTGTCACGCTGAAGGATTTTCTTCAGTTGTCCTTAGTCCCGTTATGGCAGGATCTTTCTCCGGCCGCAGCGATGTCGGACATGACGTTTTGCTACATTCCTGGTATTCACGGTACACTCCTGAAAGGATCGTAAGCGAAAATCCCCACTTCATCGCTACCTTGGAGATACTGTGTCCCATCGTTCGTGCGCCGACTGTAACAGCACGTTCAAACTCATTTAAATCTTGATAACCTGCTATTGTAGCAGCAATAACTGATCTAACGACTACGCCAGACACTTGTATTATATAGGCGTTGCCGACCGCAGCGCCGTATTCTGCCTGTTCACATACCTCTGTATTTGAATACCATGCCTATACAGTTTCTTTGGCGCTTGAGTGTATATAAAATATTATAATATAACAATAAAGATTTAAACCGGAATGAGACATGGAGACTGACTTCCCCTGTGCTCTTTAAATGTGTACCTGATTCTGTGATCAGGGAGTAGCGATGAGAAATGAAAGGAATGCGTGGAAGACGACTGTGGCGCAACAAAAAAGCAATGCGATATTATGATATTGTCGGAAGCATCAGAAGAGGCGGTTATCCAAACCATGCAACTACAGAGACGTGTGGCTAAAGCAGTCCCACAGATCTGTATCGAGAAGACGCAGTATATGACAAACACGAAGGCAGCTCCCATGTGAGTGACAATAGGAGGAGGGAAAATGTAGAAAGTGAAGAGATTTAAATGCTAGGAGAATAGATAGAAACTGGGATGAAAGAAAAGGAAGCAATGCGAGCACGAATCAGCAAAATTAATTCAGTATACACACTAATTATGAACTTTGACCATTAGAAGAACATTCGATAACTACAGAAATGAGATATCACCTGCCGGTAATCCGTCCTGAAGCCCTGTACGCAGCAGAAACGCTTAACCTAGTAAGAGAAATGGTTCAAATGGCTCTGAGCACTATGGGACTTTACATCTGGGGTCATGAGTCCCCTAGAACTTAGAACTACTTAAACCTAACTAACCTAAGGACATCACAGACATCCATGTCCGAGGCAGGATTCGAACCTGCGACCGTAGCAGCAGCGCAGTTCGGGACTGAAGCGCCTACAACCTCTCGGCCACAGCGGCCGGCTAACCTAGTAAAAAGAGACTGTAAGTAGTGAAAAGAAAGATTCTCGGGAGTATATTGGGACCTCGAAGAACAGAAGATGATAAATTTAGAAGACGAGCACACCAAGAACTGTGTACCAAGCTAGAGAGAATCTCTGACATCATCAGGAAACGGACGAGAGAGTTCTTCGGACACATTCTTAGAATGGATTAGGGGAGGTTAACACAGCAAATCATACAGTTTCTGGTGAACAAGAGCACCAAAGTACGCCGAATCCAAAACGTACAATGGGATCTGTAAGAAATAGGAATACAAAAGGGTAATTTTTAAATAAAAATTTCAGGCTTTCACATGTTTCTGATATAGGAATAGACCCAGAACAAAATCATCATTTACAGAAGAGCGAAGTAGGTAGCGAAGTATGAGAATTAAAGAATACTGGACAAGGAGAAAGACCAGAGCAAAGGAAGCTGGCGTGAATTAATGTCGTCTTCAGATGCCATAATGGAAAGAAGAATAATTACAATAAACTGTTTAATTACGATAAAATATGCTAAACATTTCAAATAAATTGCTGTAGGATAGCGTCGAAGAAATAACGAAGCAGAATAAAATGTTTTGAAAATCATACGTACGAAAATTTGAGAGGTACATGGGTCACGCAATTAGTTAAAGAGCTATAATAACAATAAACTCAAACAGTTGCGACAGCACCATAAAATTTACGCAGTATAAAATGGAGGTGTGCAGTCACAATTATCAGTATTTCACCAACAACTACGGTTGTAAACACTGGTCTGTATACTATGGCTTTATGTTGTTGTTGTTGTTGTCTTCAGTCCTGAGACTGGTTTGATGCAGCTCTCCATGCTACTCTATCCTGTGCAAGCTTCTTCATCTCCCAGTACTTACTGCAACCTACATCCTTCTGTATCTGCTTAGTGTATTCATCTCTTGGTCTCCCTCTACGATTTTTACTCTCCGCGCTGCCCTCCAATGCTAAATATGTGATCCCTTGATGCCTCAGAACATGTCCTACCAACCGGTCCCTTCTTCTTGTCAAGTTGTGCCACAAACTGCTCTTCTCCCCAATTCTATTCAGTGCCTCCTCATTAGTTACGTGATCTACCCATCTAATCTTCAGCATTCTTCTGTAGCACCACATTTCGAAAGCTTCTATTCTCTTCTTGTCCAAACTATTTATCGTCCATGTTTCACTTCCATACATGGCTACACTCCATACAAATACTTTCAGAAACGACTTCCTGACACTTAAATCTATACTCGATGTTAACAAATTTCTCTTCTTCAGAAACGCTTTCCTTGCCATTGCCAGTCTACATTTTATATCCTCTCTACTTCGACCATCATCAGTTATTTTGCTCCCCAAATAGCAAAACTCCTTTACTACTTTAAGTGTCTCATTTCCTAATCTAATTCCCTCAGCATCACCCGACTTAATTCGACTGCATTCCATTATCCTTGTTTTGCTTTTGTTGATGTTCATCTTATATCCTCCTTTCAAGACAATGTACATTCCGTTCAACTGCTTTTCCTAGTCCTTTGCTATCTCTGACAGAATTACAATGTCATCGGCGAACCTCAACGTTTTTATTTCTTGTCGAATGGACTTTAATACCTACTCCGAAATTTTCTTTCGTTTCCTTTACTGCTTGCTCAATATACAGATTGAATAACATCGGGACAGGCTACAACCCTGTCTCACTCCCTTCCCAACCGCTGCTTCCCTTTCATGCTCTTCGACTCTTATAACTGCCATCTGGTTTCTGTACAAATTGTAAATAACCTTTCGCTCCCTGTATTTTACCCCTGCCACCTTTAGAATTTGAAAGTGAGTATTCCAGTCAACATTATCAAAAGCTTTCTCTAAGTCTACAAATGCTAGAAATTTAGGTTTGCCTTTCCTTAATCTATTTTCTAAGATAAGTCGTAGGGTCAGTATTGCCTCACGTGTTCCAACATTTCTGCGGACTCCAAACTGATCTTCGCCGAGGTCGGCTTCTACCAGTTTTTCCATTGGTCTGTAAAGAATTCGTGTTAGTATTTTGCAGCTGTGACTTACTAAACTGATAGTTCGGTAATTTTCACATCTGTCAACACCTGCTTTCTTTGGGATTGGAATTATTATATTCTTCTTGATGTCTGAGGGTATTTCGCCTGTCTCATACATCTCGCTCACCAGATGTTAGAGTTTTGTCAGGATTGGCTCTCCCAAGGCCGTCAGTAGTTCCAATGGAATGTTGTCTGCTCCCGGGGCCTTGTTTCGAGTCAGGTCTTTCAGTGCTCTGTCAAACTCTTCACGCAGTATCGTATCTCCCATTTCATCTTCATCTACATCCTCTTCCATTTCCATAAGATTGTTCTCAAGTACATCGGCCTTGTATAGACCCTCTATATACTCCTTCCACCTTTCTGCTTTCCCTTCTTTGCTGAGAACTGGGTTTCCATCTGAGCTCTTGATATTCATACAAGTGGCTCTCTTTTCTCCAAAGGTCTCTCTAATTTTCCTGTAGGCAGTATCTATCTTACCCCTAGTGAAATAAGCCTCTACATCGTTACAATTGTCCTCTAGCCATCCCTGCTTAGCCATTTTGCACTTCCTGTCGATCTCATTTTTGAGACGTTTGTATTCCCTTTTGCCTGCTTCATTTACTGCGTTTTTATATTTTCTCCTTTCATCAATTAAATTCAATATTTCTTCTGTTACCCCAGGATTTCTACTAGCCCTCGTCTTTTTACCTACTTGATCCTCTGTTGCCTTCACTACTTCATCCCTCAGAGCTACCCATTCTTCTTCTACTGTATTTCTTTCCCCCATTCCTATCAATTGTTCCCTGATGCTCTCCCTGAAACTCTGTACAACCTCTGGTTTAGTCAGTTTATCCAGGTCCCATCTCCTTAAATTCGCACCTTTTGGCAGTTTCTTCAGTTTTAATCTACAGTTCATAACCAATAGATTGTGGTCAGAGTCCACATCGGCCCCTGGAAATGTCTTACAATTTAAAACCTGGTTCCTAAATCTCTGTCTTACCATTATATAATCTATCTGATACCTTCTAGTATCTCTAGGATTCTTCCATGTATACAACCTTCTGGCTTTATAGTGAAGGGAATGTTGTTTCTTTTAGTCGTTTCCGTCTGTATTCTGGAAAAGCACTTACTCAGCTTCTTGCGTCTTGCGGATTCCATGTACATGTGAATTCACGAACTGTGTCGGGTCTGCTGTTGACAGAAAGAAAGTCAGCCTTTGCTTATATGTCTTCACGTGGCTGGAATATAGCCGGTCAGGCGGCAAGACCACCCATGGTAGTACGCCTTTAAGCAAGGGTGTGAAATCTTGTGTTGAACTTAGCTAATAAGTTTTAGAATTCCTTCTAGTTTTCGATACTCTGATTTTATGCAACTTTATTCTCAGAAAGACAGCTGTGTAGTTTGAGGACTGATATACCAGAGCTATTTATTTTGTGAAGCTCAAATCGGTTGCTAAATGGAACAACAGTGGAAGCGAAAAATGTTTTATTTGCAACATTCAGTTATACGTTCTAGCTACTTTACTACACAGTCGCCGCTCCGAGTTAAACGTTTATCGTAGCGTGACACCGACCTCCCAATAACCTTGTCGTAGATGGCACCCGTCTGTGATTACCGCCAATTCCTGATGGTGAACTGCAACTAGTTTCTCTGTCAAAATGCTGCCTCATAGGAGGTGGTCCATATGAGCAGAGAGATGAAAATCGGAGGAAGCTGGATAGTGAGCGATGAAAAGCTTCCCATCGAAAATGATGCGGCCGAGAATTCTCATGAAGAAGGAAAGGCATTATGGTTACGTTGCATGGGCAGTATGAAATCAGGCAAAACCTCTTCACAAGCACTTCACACTTGACGGGAGACATCATTTTTTGGCATCTTTACGTGCTCACTGCGCGCTCAGGAGTGAAAAGTGTGACGTGACAATATGAAAAGGCATACTAGAGACACTGTGGAAGACATCTTCGCAAAGCTTGATCGGATTTTCACTGGTTTAAATTACGCGGTCAATCAGAGAATGAAAAACAAAAATAGCCTTGGTGTGTAAAAACACACTACTGGCCATTAAAATTGCTACGCCAAGAAGAAATGCAGATAATAAACGGGTATTAATTGGACAAATATATTATACTACAACTGACATGTGATATCATTTTCACGCAATTTCGGTGCATAGATGCTGAGAAATCAGTACCCAGAACAACCACCTCTGGCAGTAATAACGGCCTTGATACACCTGGGCATTGAGTCAAACAGAGTGGTGGTGGGTAGTGTTTAACGTCCCGTCGACAACGAGGTCATTAGAGACGGAGCGCAAGCTCGGGTTAGGGAAGGAATGGGAAGGAAATCGGCCGCGCCCTTTCAAAGGAACCATCGCGGCATTCGCCTAAAACGATTTAGGGAAATCACGGAAAACCTAAATCAGGATGGCCGGAGACGGGATTGAACCGTCGTCCTCCCGAATGCAAGTCCAGTGTGCTAACCACTGCGCCACCTCGCTCGGTGTCAAACAGAGATTGGATGGCGTGTACAGGTACAGTTGCCCATGCAGCTTTAACACGATACCACAGTTCATCAAGAGTAGTGACTGGCGTATTGTGACGAGCCAGTTGCTTAGCCACCATTGACCAGACGTTTTCAATTGGTCAGATATCGGGAGAATGTGCTGGCCAGCGCAGCAGTCGAACATTTTCTGTATCCAAAAAGGTCCGTACAGAACCTGCAACATGCGGTCGTGCATTATCGTGCTGAAATGTAGGGTTTCGCAGGGATCGAATGAAGGGTAGAGCCACGGGTCGTAACACATCTGAAATGTAACGTCCACTGTTCAAAATGCCGTCAATGCGAACAAGAGGTGACCGAGACGTGTAACCAATGGCACCCCATACCGTCACGCCGGGTGATACGCCAGTATGGCGATGACGAATACACGCTTCCAATGTGCGTTCAACGCGATGTCGCCAAACACGGATGCGACCATCATGATGCTGTACACGGAACCTGGATTCATCCGAAAAAATGACGTTTTGCCATTCGTGCACCCAGGTTCGTCGTTGGGTACACCATAGCAGGCGCTCCTGTCTGTGATGCAGCGTCAAGGGTAACCGCAGCCATAGTCTCCGTGCTGATAGTCCATGCTGCTCCAAACGTCGTCGAACTGTTCGTGCATATGGTTGTTGTCTTGCAGACATCCCCATCTGTTGACTCAGGGATCGAGACGTGGTTGCACGATCCGTTACAGCCACGCGGATAAGATACCTGTCATCTTGACTGCTAGTGATAAGAGGCCGTTGGGATCCAGCACGGCGTTCCGTATTATCCTCCTGAATCCACCGATTCCTTATTCTGCTAACAGTCATTGGAGCTCGACCAACGAGAGCACCACTGTCGTGATACGATAAACCGCAATCGCGATAGGCTACAATCCGACCTTTATCAAAGTTGGAAACGTGATGGTACGCATTTCTCCTCCTTACACGAGGCATCACAACAACGTTTCACCAGGCAACGCCGGTCAACTGCTGTTTGTGTATGAGAAATCGGTGGGAAACTTTCCTCATGTCAGCACGTTGTAGGTGTCGCCAACGTCGCCAACCTTCTGTGAATGCTCTGAAAAGCTAATCATTTGTATATCATAGCATCTTCCTCCTGTCCGTTAAATTTCGCGTCTGTAGCACGTCATCTTCGTGGTGTAGCAATTTTAATGGCTAGTAGTGTATGAAGGCTACGTTGCAGTATTATATATGAGCAAACAATGAGATACAAAATAAGTTAGATATATTCAGCTATTTCTGTGGAATTATACGCAGATCGTCGAGAAACAAAGGCCGCAGAGATATTCGCTTGAAGTTCTAAAAACTCATATCAATGCCTCCATTGTTCTATGGACGCGAAGACTGGACTGTAAAGAATATGCGCTGAGGTGTTTCATATCTCTAATAATGTTAATGTATTAATTCATTTAAGAAACATGGAAATGTAACACAAGGTCATAAATTGCGTCCCATTGTTAACAGAGTAAGGAAAAGCAACAGCGAACACACTGCTTCAAGGTGGCCAGTCTTGGTACGTTTTGAAGAGAGATGAAAAGAGAACACAAGCACGTGAAGAGAACTTACTTGGATACGTAGCTGGATACATTTTAACAGATCAAAAGAGGAATGCCGACATTCGAGCTGAACTGTATAAACAAAACATAACAGACGCTGTAAAACAATATCTGAAAAAAAACGGAAAGAAGACAAAGCATACGCCAGGTACAAGAATCACTAAACCGATATAAATCAAATGATTAAAAAAATGGTTCAAATGGCTCTGAGCACTATGGGACTTAACATCTGAGGTCGCCAGTCCTCTAGACTTAGAACTACTGTAAGTAGGCTGTTTAGGTTTTTATGTTGGTAACGCCACGTAGCACTCTATATGAAAATCACTGACTGTGCTGTGAGAAGTCAGTGGCTGATTTGCATTGTTGGAACATTTGCTATTGTAGCGTTGCGGCAGTTGGAGGTGAGCCGCCAGCAGTGGTGGATGTGGGGAGAGAAGTGGCAGAATTTTGAGAGCGGACGATCTGGACGTGTGTCCATAAGAAAGAGTAAATTTGTAATATTGGATATCATGAACTTATATATATATATGATAACTTTTGAACACTATTAAGGTAAATACATTGTTTGTTCTCTATCAAAATCTTTCATTTGCTAACTATGTCTATCAGTAGTTAGTGCCTTCAGTAGTTAGAATCTTTTATTTAGCTGGCAGTAGTGGCGCTCGTTGTATTGCAGTAGTTCGAGTAATGAAGATTTTTGTGAGGTAAGTGACTCATGAAAGGTATAGGTTATTGTTAGTCAGGGCCATTCTTTTGTAGGGATATTTGAAAGTCAGATTGTGTTGCGCTAAAAATATTGTGTGTCAGTTTAGTGTTGATCAGGATAGGTAAAGAGCGAAATGTCTCAGTAGGTTCAGTTCTGCTCAGCTGTTTGAAAATCAAATAACGTAAGAAGTTTATCAGCACAGTCATTCATAAATTTTTCTAAGGGGACGTTTCACTACTTAAACCTAACTAACCTAAGGACAGCACACACATCCATGCCCGAGGCAGGATTCGAACTTGCGGCCGTTGCAGCAGCGCGGTTCCGGACTGAAGCGCCTAGAATCGCTCGGCCACAAAAGGCCGAACTGAATCAAACGATAAAATATGTTTTGGAAGACCGATGAAGAAATGTCTTGATCAATTTTGGACGAGACGGAACCGACAAAAAAGCTGAACGCCTGATGTAGATGATGATAAAGGGTATACTAAATATTTTATGGAGGGTTTGTTTCGACCCATACGACCCTTCTCACCCACAACTGGGGCGCCCCAAAATGCGCTGTTAGAAGTCTTTCGTTCAGTATTCTGTCAAAGCTAGAACTAAATGGAGACAGAACTGTGGCGTGGAGTGGAAGACTGGAGAGGAAGCCGTCCAGGCTCCTTGTGCGTATGTACTGTGGGTCCCCGGCAATGTGCGCCAGGGACGGGTCGCGGAGGCTCGTCGGGCGAAGCATGGCTGTTGACACGGGCAATAGCGCGGCTTACGGGCTTACCGCGGCACTGACCGTGGCTCACAGCTGCAGCCCGCCGCTGGCCGACACTGACTGTTTCTCAGCCGCTCCGCGCTGCCGTCCTCCGGAAAAGCCGCTGCTGCAAAGCCTGTCAAAATTAATAAAATTTTCCGGGCTGTTATGCCGTCGCTGAATGGATTTCAAAAATGGTTCAAATGGCTCTGAGCACTGTGGGACTTAACAATTGAGGTCATCAGTCCCCTACAACTTAGAACAACTTAAACCTAACTAACCTAAGGACATCACACACATCCATACCCGAGGCAGGATTCGAACCTGCGACCATAGCAGTAGCGCGGTTCCGGACTGAAGCGCCTAGAACCGCTCGGCCACCGTGGCCGGCGAAAGGATTTCACATTTACACCCGACATTTCGGCCCCATCTGCGGAGGACATTTTCAAGGAGGATCGTAGCGTCTTTGAGTGTACGAATCACACCCTGGTTCGCTAGTGACTGCAGCAAAATTCTGTTTACGTGTTATCTCCGTGCAGTGGCGTGACGTTACACGCTTTGAATATCCGAGCGCAACTGGCCGTTGTCGACTGCCGTCATCCACTGTTGTTATCACCCCATTATGGAAGACTGGTACACATCTTCTTGAGCAACGGAATCCAGATGGCATTCAGTTTCACGCCCTCCTCCTTCCTATTGAAATTTCTGGGGTGTTTTACAGTCTCTGTGGCTACTCTGTATAGCCTTTCATGGTATGCACTTGTTGCTGCCAATATGTGAGGTGTATCAAAATGAATGTGGTGGTCCTGATCCAAAACATGTTCCGCAAAAGCTTGAAACTTCTTTATTTAAATGTGTGGATCTCTACTTAAATTCCTGAATGACTGAGAAAATGAAACTTCTACGTTATTTGATTCTGAAACAGCTGAGTAAAACTGAACATACTGAGCCTACTTTCTCTTTATTTTTTCTTATCTTGTCAACACTGACCCACAATATTTTAGCGCAACGCAATCTGACTCCTCAAAACAATTACAACCTGACTTCAAATAATTAATTCAAAAGAATTGCCATGACTAACTCTTAACAATAACCTATACATTTCATTACGCACTTACCTCACAAAAATCTTCATTACGCGAACTACTGCAATACAGCGAGCGTCAACACTGCCAGCTGGATAAAAGATTGTAACTACTAAAGCCACTAACTACTAATAAGCATGTGGTTACCAAAGGAAAGATTTTGTTGCAAACCAAATAATGTATTTCTTACCTTAATAATGTGACATCGAGTTCAAACACGGATATAAATCGTTGTTGACATCCAGTACAAAGATATACAATCATGAATAATTTTCAATCTCCAAGTCGGATACTTCCAGATCGTTAGGCTACGCTAACACTTCAGACCTCTACCTTCCATCAATGCTAACTTCTCACATTTAACATCCATCACTGCTGCCTGTTTACCTCCAATTGCCCAACTGTACTTCCATCACTGCTGGCGACTAATTTCCAACTGCCCAACACTACTGGCGATTAACTTCCAACAATGAGTCCAACCAGCCACAGAGTCTCTTACAAAGAAAGCGCAGTCAGAGATCCAATGCAAAGTGATACACAGTGCTGCCAACACAGAAGCAGCCTACTTACAAGCTGTAGCATAGAGTCGAAGAAATAGCGAAACAGAAGAAAATGTTTTGAAAATCATACGTACGAAAATTTGAGAAGTACATGGGTTACGCAATTAATTACTTTAATAACAATACACTCAAACAATTGGGACAGCGCCATAAAATTTACGCAGTATAAAATCGAAGTGTGCAGTCACAATTCTCAGTATTTCATCAACAACTACGGTTGTAAGCACTAGTCTGTGAACTATGGCTCTAGAGCGAAGGGAATGGTGTTTCTTTTAGTCGTTTCCGTCTTACTTACCAGCTGATCTGTCAATCTCGCTCCTTCTCTAATTGCCTTCTCTTCTAGTCGTTTTTTGACCGTTCTTTCTGTAGTGTCAACCTAGACATACCCACAGCTACACGGAATCCTATGAATTCCTGCTTTCTCTAGGAGTTGGCGAGCACTCTTGGCCAATTTTAGGTGATTCTGTATCTTCCTGTTGGGTTTCTGGATTGCAGCGACGTTCCGTTTTTCCAGGATTTTTCCTACGCGGTCAGTAACGTCGCTAATGAAAGGCAAGAAAACCTCCGATCTCACAGGCGCTTGTGCATCGCTTCGATTTCTGCGCGGCGCTTTTAACGCTCGTTTCATCTCAGCCGGCGAATAACCATTCTTGACCAAGTAGTGGTGAGATGCTTTAATTCAGTATCAAACACCTCTGGTTCGCAGATGTTCCTTGCTCTGTCCGCTAACGGTTTTATAATGCCTCGCTTTTGTTGTTGGTGATGGTTCGAATCCCGGACCAGTTACCGTTCTGTGTGGGTGGATTTTCGGTAAGCCGTGTGTCCTAAGTTACCATCTTCGTTTTTGAAAACTACACTCATGCTCATAGGGATAATGATACATGGTGAAACAACGCTCTGGTGGGCGGTTTGCAGGTTTAAATCACCTCGGGGTATGACCATGCGGTGCATTTGACCTGCGGTCGTCGCACGGTGGCGCTAGAAGCAGTCCACATACGCAGAGGTGTGTTGGTGCATGTCAGGATACGGTGCAGCGAGTAAGTGTGCAGACGTTTTCAGACGTGTTAAATGGTGACTTTAGGTTGAAAATGGCTCAAAGAACACATACTGATGACGTTATGAGGAGTAGATTACTAGGGCGGCTGGAGGCTGGTCAAAAACAGCAGGTCGTAGCACGGGCCCTCCATGTGCCACAAAGTGTGATCTCAAGATTATGGCAACGATTCCAGCAGACAGGAAATGTGTCCAGGTGCTACAGTACGGGATGTCCATAGTGGGCAATACCACAAGAAGACCGATATCTCACCATCAGTGCCCGCAGACGGCCACGGATTACTGCAGGTAGCTTTGCTCGGGACCTTACCGCAGCCACTGGAACAGTTGTCTCCAGACACACAATCTACACACATGTTTTATTCGGCCGGAGACCTGCAAGAGCATCCCATGGACCCCTGGTCACAGGAGAGCCCGTAAAGCCTGGTGTCAAGAACACAGTACATGGTCATTGGAACAGTGGTCCCAGGTTATGTTCACGGACGAGTCCAGGTATAGTCTGAACAGTGATTCTCGCCGGATTTTCATCTGACGTGAATCAGGAACCAGATACCAACCCCTTAATATCCTTGAAAGGGACCTGTATGGAGGTCGTGGTTTGATGGTGTGGTGGGATTATGACTAGTGCACGTACACCCCTGCATGTCTTTGACAGGGGAGCTGTAACAGGTCAGGTGTATCGAGACGTCATTTTGCACCAGTATGTCCGCCTTTTCAGGGTTGCCGTGGGTCCCACCTTCCTCCTGATGGATGATAACGCACGGCCCCACCGAGCTGCCATCGTGGAGGAGTACATTGAAACATAAGATATCAGGCGAATGGAATGGTCTGCCTTTTCTCCAGACCTAAACCCCATCGAGCACGTTTGGGATGCTCTCGGTCGACGTATCGCTGCACGTATTCAAACCCCTAGGACACTTCAGGAGCTCCGACAGGCACTGGTGCAAGAATGAGAGACTATACCCCAACAGGTGCTCGACCTCCTGATCTAGAGTATGCCAACCCGTTGTGCGGCCGGTATACGTGTGCATGGTGATCATATCCCATAATGATGTCGGGGCACATGCACAGAAAACATTGGCGTTTTGTAGAACATGTCTTTCGGGACGGTTTTCATAACGTATCACCGATACCGTGGACTTTCAGATCTGTGTCGTGTGTGTTACCTATGTGCATACGCTATTAGTGCCAGTTTTGTCTAGTGTCACGTTGTTTGGCACCACATTCGGCAATTATCCTTAATTTATGAGCATGAGTGTAGTAGAGCAAGAAAATTTTATCTTCCGCCAGCCTCCTCCTCCACGATAAACTGCATCCGCGGAAGAAGCAGGAATTTATTACAATCTGTGTAGTTGTGGGGAGGTGTATCTGGGTACCACAAAAAGAACGGTCAAAAAAAGACTACAAGAACACAAGTGCAAATTGCAGAAGGGGGGAGACTGACAGAACAGCTGTAGCGGAACATGCTTTGCAGCCAGGAGACCATGACGTTCGTTTTGAAAAGGTTCAAGTACTGGCAGCTATAGGAGGATACCATAAAAGGCTATACAGGGAGGCCACAGAGATTGTGAAACACTCCAGGAATTTGAGAAGGAAGGAGGAGAGAGGCAAATTGAACTGAATCTAGATTCTGGTGCTGAAGAAGATGCGTACCAGTCTTCCACCATGAGATGATATCAACAGGGGATAATAGCAGCGACAACGGCCAATTCTGCTAGAGCATTCCAATATATTAGATCACGCCATTGTGCGAAAGCACGTGTAAACGGAATTTTGCTGAAGTCAGTAGCGAGTCGGGATGTGAAGTCAGTAGCGAGTCGGGATGTGAGTCGCATACTCAAAGAAGTTACGATCCCCCTGGAGCCCTCCGCAGATGGGGAAGAAAAGTTAGCTTTAAATGTGAAATCCTTTCGATCACAGCATAATAACCTGAAACGTCTTATTGACTGTGTGACATTTCAGGCCGTGAAAGTTCACATTTTACAAATCCTGTCAACTATAGTCGACATAATTGTTCTGAGAGAATCAGCAACTGTTTAGACAATTAAGATAAATCTCATTTATTGTTCCGTCTCTGCTGCACATTTTGAATTAGATTACATTTTTCGATCACTTGGATCATCTTCAGATCTAAGTAGTTGCGTCAGCAACCCGTGTTGTCTATTCAGATGAAAGTATCAGATTACTTGTCAAGTCACAGAAAAGTCTACTGAATCATTACTTCCAACCAAACCCAAAAGGACTCAACTCTGCAGTCGAATATTTCAGCACTCTGGCTCCCACGTGGAATATGTGGGTTTCCCATGACGAAAGCGCTGGAACTGAACTCTCTCAGCATCACGACAGCATGTGTGAAGGGCTTTCGAAGAGAAATAGCGGCTCCTGTTTCTAAAGCTTATCAAAGATCAGGATAGCAATGTGTTTACGAATCAGGATAAATGTCTAGCATTTGTAGAGCAAGGAAAGCCAACGACCATGTATTGTTTAAAGCCGCTACTCCTCTTTTACTCCTGGGATATTATTATTATACCCAACGAATTGTAAAGCAACTAACGGACAATATGGAGACACAAATGAAGAATTTACTCCTCTTTTAGTTTACCTAAGAGTGTGGGTAAGTTATGACTTCGAAATAATGCCTTGAAAATGTTCCCTTTTTTGTATAAAATTTGACTCATAAATGAACAATGAGAAGACCTGAAGACTATTAACGAAATGTGAAGTAGAAATCGAACTTTCATAACGCAACTGAATACACAGGGCGATTCATATAAATCTGAACTACTCCAGTGGATCATATTTTCCCTCCGACGGCTCGTACGAATGGGAAAGTTGTTTTAATGATCTCAGTAGCTCGGGGGAAATCAGAAGTACCGACCGTTGTTGATAAGTTGACAGTAGTTTCTGCTCATGAGGTCCTTTGTCCGGTTTACAGCCGCGCTTGCTTGGCTCATGTTACTTCATTCGTGGGCTCATCGGTCGTGGTTTGTGAAGTCTGTGAGTGTGTGGTTTGGGCTGCGTGACAACAAGGAACAAATTAGTGCATTCGCAATCTTTATGTGGCAAAAACATGCAGTATCCATTTCGAGTGTGGGTTTTTATTGTGATTGTATATTTCAAGATAGTCACATTGGTTACAACACAAAGGACATTCCGGACAAAATTCAATTTGAGCGATGTTTCAACAAAGGCAACAATTTTATCGACTGTAAGGAAGCGAAAGTGGTACATAGATCATCACTGAGTGCAGAGGTTATTGATAATGCTCGAAGACGCTTGGAGAAGTCTCCCAGGAACTCGTTGCGTCGATAAAGCCAGGACTCAGTCTTTTCATACGGCATACGTCACAGAGATGCGAAGAAATTGGCATTGCGACCATACAGAGTCCACATGATGCAAGCACCGCAACAAATAGATCATGAGAAAATAATGAGTTACTGTCGGTGATTTCAGGGATTTCTTATTCAACGCCCATACATTCTCTCCATAGCTTGGTTTACAGATGAGGCATGATTCCATCTGTCAGGCTACATCAACACACAAAACAGCAGATACCGGGCTGGTGTAAGCCCCATATCATCCACGGAACACCACTGCACGATGAAAAGGTTCAAATGGCACTATGGAACGTAACATCTGAGGCCATCAGTCTCCTAGAACTTAGAACAACTTAAAACCTAATTAATCTAAGGACATCACACACATCCATGCCCGAGGCAGGATTCGAACCTGCGACCGTAGCGGTCGCGCGGTTCCAGATTGAAGCGCCTAGAACCGCTCGGCCAGGCAGGTTGGCTATGAAAAGTTTGGAGTGTGGTGAGCAGTGTCAGGTTCCAGGATTGTTTGCCCCATTTTCTTTGGTACGACCATAGATACCAAGTTTATATAGGCATCCTCAATACGTTTGTGGACCAGCTGGATGACGTCAAAATTACAGGAGGCTATTTCCAACAAGATGAAGCAATCTCAACACTTCCATGCAACTTGTAACCATTTTCTTTGCAGACGAAATTGTATCAAAAACATTGTTCCCCCTTCAGCTCACCTGACCTAATCCCCACGGATTTTTCTGTTCTTAAAAGCCGAGGGTATAAGAGCAGATCACGAACAACTGCGGAACTCCACGAGGTCATTGCAACATGACAGAACGTCGTGGAATATGGTGAAACGAGTACAGTTGTGCATCGATGTCGGTGGATAGTACTTCCAACATTCGCGATGAGGGCTTTGTATGTGTGTATGCATGTATGCATGTATGTAATCTTCCAAATGAGTATCATCGTCTCCCAAAATTGTAGAAGTGTCCCATTATTGGTCATGTGTTATCACTCATTGACGTAGTTCAGGTTTATGTGGAACGCACTATATAAAAGTGACATTAACATGTGTTAAAGTAAGATTAAATTATAGCCAAGACCTTCAGCCGTGATAAATAACTTGTAAATATTTGTCTCTTCATGTAGAAAAGAAGCTTACAATACAGACTTGACTGCTTAATACATATCAAAAATAGAATGGATCACTGAAATACGAAGCCTCAGTGTATTCATGACTGCAGCATGTGTTTTGAAGTTCTCTGCAAATCGTGACTTCCCTTCATCGACTGAAAATTTACGTATAACACTAGAAAATACTCTGTTTACTCAAGGTAAAGTATTAATCCAGCTGAAGGCAGATGATGATTTGCAGTAAGTAGTGTTCGCACCTGCTACTATAGGGAAGAAAGAATAATCGTGCACATGTGGACTTCAGCGTGAAACATTCGTAAAAGTGAAAAGTGATTCCAGGAGCAGAACAATTCATGATTTATTTTAAATTAACTTGAATTATTATTCAAAATAAAAACAAAATCTCATGAATGTTAGGTACAAAAGTCCTCAAATGGACCACATGGATATCAGTGCCACTTAGACACAAATAGCAGAAAATTAATCTCATATACTCTCGAATCCTCGTAATACTATTTAGTGACTGAGAGAGAAACGTGGAAATCGATCTATATCAAGGGCTACCTTAATGAAAGACCGTTGTTGATCCTAGTATGTTCTGACACAGATGAAATCAGAACAAAAAGACGGAGAGAATTGGAAAATCATGTGAAATGGAATTACGCAAATGAAATGCAAGCAAGCAACGCTCTCACCCAAGCTACAGAAATCTGAAGTATAGAAAGATCAGATCAAATTATTCACAAAACATATTGTCATAATTTTATAAAATCGGCAGCATCCAGCACGATGTAAGCAGCATCTCACTGACTTTGAGCGTAGGTGGAAAGTGTGTTGAATGGCTAACTCTTCATGTTGCCCTGTCGAAAGTGAGCATGAGCCACCTGGTTGGTTGACAAGGCTCTGCGCTCAAAGTACGGACTGCAAATATGCTGCGTATCCAAAGATCAAGCTTCACTAGCAGGCGACAGTGCCCTATAGTCTTTGTGCCATGCAAGTGAATCACAACTCACTGACTGATATGCAGTGGCGGGAAAATATCGCAACACCAAAAAATAATTAATGTAGAGTAATGAGATGTAGGGAATGCATTTGTCTAGGTGACAGATATAAGTGATTAACATTGCAGGATCACAGCGGAGATAGCCCACGGCAAATGTGAAATGCTGGTACGTTAACAACAAGTTTAACGGCCAGCATGTTGAATGCTAGCATGCGAATGTGCATGTATCGTGTTGTGCGTGTGCTGGGTGTCCGTTTGTGGGATAGAGTTTGTAAGCTTGCGAGTATGTGGGCGACCTATTCGTCCACATAGGGGTGGTACTGACAAGGGAACCTCCCCATCGCACCCCCCTCAGATTCAGTTATAAGTTGGCACAGTCGATAGGCTTTGAAAAACTGAACACAGATCAATCGAGAAAACAGGAAGAAGTTGTGTGGAACTATGAAAAAAATAAGCAAAATATACAAACTAAGCAGTCCATAGGAAACATAGGCAACATCAAGGACGATGTGCGCACAGGAGCGCCGTGGTCCCATGGTTAGCGTCAGCAGCTGTGGAACGAGAGGTCCGTGGTTCAAGTCTTCCCTCGGGTGAAAATTTTTTATTTTCAGACGATTATCAGAGTTCAGGCACTCACACATAATCAACTTCGCTGTGCAAAATTCCAGGACATGTTCAGATTTGTTTGGACATATGCAGGATTTGACAGTCTACACACGGAAAAATTTGAAAACCTTAAAAACATGTTTTGACAGAGCACAGAGAAAACTGTGCGACTGTGAAACTGTTGCATTCATTTGTTGAAGTTTATGTGACACACTCTTATGTTTTCATCAATTTTTTGGAAGTGATTATCACATCCACAAGAAAACCTAAATCGGGCAAGGTAGAAGAATCTTTTTACCCATTCGCCAAGTGTGCAAGTTAGGTGGGTCGACAACATATTCCTGTCATGTGACGCACATGCCGTCACCAGTGTCATGTAGAATACATCAGACGTGTTTTCCTGTGGAGGAATCGGTTGACCTATGACCTTGCGATCAAATGTTTTCCGTTCCCATTGGAGAGGCACGTCCTTTCGTCTACTAATCGCACGGTTTTGCGGTGCGGTCGCAAAACACAGACACTGAACTTATTACAGTGAACAGAGACGTCAATGAACGAACGGACAGATCATAACTTTGCGAAAATGAAGAAAGTAAACTTTTCACTCGAGGGAAGAGTTGAACCAAGTATCTCTCGCTCCGCAGCTGTTCACGCTAACCACGGGACCACGGGGAGCCTGTGCTCAGACGTTCCTTGATGTTGCCTATTTTGCCCATGGACTACTCAGTTAGTATATTTTGCTTATTTTTTTCATAGTTCCACACAACTTCTTCCTGTTTTCTCGATTGATCTGTGTTCAGTTTTTCAAGGCCTATCCACTGTGCCAGATTATAACTAAATCTGAGGGGGGTGCGATGGGGACGTTCCCTTGTGAGGAGAGCTGGATTCGCTTGCTTGTCTTGGTGTGACTCGGTGGAACGAGAAAGTCACGCGGCCGCTCCAGGTGAGCCCAGTTGCAGGGACAAGTAGCGCGTCATCAGAAATTGGTAAATCCCAAAGCTGGCAGTTTTGATGGCTGTTGCTCGTTTTATCTTTGTGTAGGACAGACAATACTCCGAGTAACGGCGGAGTGTCACACAAGCTGAAAGATACGACGTCGCAATGCCTGTGTTATTCTGATTACGATGCAAAGTTCCTTTGGATATGTATGCAGGTCCAAAGGAACAGGTACTGCGGTGACTGCAGCCGTTATGAAATACATTAAATGTATTCGAAGTTGCGAATAAGGACAACCGTCAGCTGTAGATTGGAATGACGACGATGAAAATCTGTGCCCGACCGGAACTCGAACCAGGATTTCCCGCCTATCGGGAGCGGTCGCCTTACCATTTGGCTATCCGTGCACGACTCACTGCCAAACCTGAACTTCCATATGTCGTCAACCATACGTCTACAACCAGTAGTCGTACAGCCATTGGTTTGGTGATAAGTTCCTATGGGTCCAAATTGCTGACGTCATCAGTTCATAGGCTTACACACTATTTAATCTAACTTAAACTAACTTACGCTAATGACAACACACACACTCATGCTCGAGGTAGATTTGAACCTCCCCTCCGACGGTGGGGGGGGGGGGGGGGGGGGGGAGCCTCGCGGACCGTAACAAGACGCCTAAGACCACGCAGCTACCCAGGGCGGCCGGTACATCCATTATGTATATTCCCGTACAGGTCAGACATTATTCTTAAAAGTCGCTTGCACGGTATCGGCAAATAAATACGCAATTGCAGTGCCAGTGTTCATCTACGCATCTACATCTACATGGATACTCTGCAAATCACATTTAAGTGCCTGGCAAAGGGTTCATCGAACCACCTTCACAGTTCTCTATTATTCCAATCTCGTATAGCTCGCGGAAAGAGTGAACACCTATATCTTTCCGTACGAGATCTGATTTCCCTTATTTTATCGTGGTGTTCGTTTCTCCCTATGTAGATCGGTGCCAACAAAATATTTTCTCATTCGGAGGAGAAAGTTAGTGATTGGAATTTCATGATAAGACTCCGTCGCAACGAAAGATGCCTTTCTTTTAATGATGTCCAGCTCAAATCCTGTATCATTTCTGTGACACCCTCTCCCATATTTCGCTGTAATACAAAACTTTCTGCCCTTCTTTGAACTTTTTCGATGTACTCAGTCAGTCCTATCTGGTAAGTATCCCACACCTCGCAGCAGTGTTCTAAAAGAGGACGGAAAAGCGTAGTGTAGGCAGTCTCTCTAGTAGATATGTTAGCAGTCTTTAGTTAGCCTTTCCCACAACATTTTCAATGTGTTCCTTTCAGTGTAAGTTGTTCGTAATTGTAATACTTAGGTATTTAGTTGAATTTACGGCTTTTAGATTAGACTGATTTATCGTGTAACCGAAGTTTAACGAGTTCCTCTTAGCACTCAAATGGATGACCTCATACTTTTCGTTATTTAGGGTCAATTGCCACTTTTCGCACCATTCAGATATTTTTTCTAAATCGTTTTGCAGTTTGTTTTGATCTTCTGATGACTTTTAGTCGATAAACGACAGCGTCATCTGCATAGAACCGAAGACGACTGCTCAGATTGTCTCCCAAATCGTTTGTATAGATAAGGAACAGCTAATGGCCTATAACACTACCTTGAGGAACGCCAGAAATCACTTCTGTTTTACTCGATGACTTTCTGTCAGTTACTACGAACTATGACCTCTCTGACAAGAAATCACAAATCTAGTCACGTAACTGAGACGATATTCCGTAAGCACGCAATTTCACTACGGGCCGCTTGTGTGGTACAGTGTCAAAGCCTTCCGGAAATCCAGAAATACGGAATCGATCTGAAATCCATTGTCAATAGCACTCAACACTTCATGTGAATAAAGAGCTAGTTGTGTTTCATAGGAACGATGTTTTCTAAATTCATGTTGACTGTCTGTCAATAGATCGTTTTCTTCGAGGTAATTCATAATGTTCGAACACAATATATGTTCCAAAATCCTGCTGCATATCGATGTTAACGACATGGGCCTGTAATTTAGTGGATTACTCCTACTACCTTTACTGAATATTGGTGTGACCTGTGCTACTTTCCAGTTTGACTACGATGCAAAGCTCCTTTGGACATGCATGCATCGTATTTATCTACCGATACCGGGCAAGCAACTTTCAAGTACAACATCTGGCCTTTACGGGAATATACATAATGGATGTGCGAGTACGAATCCTAGATTCATGGATTCATGGTTGCCGACATACGGAAGTTTGGGTCCGCCCGTGAGTCGTACACGAACAGCCAAATGGTAAGCTGACTGCTGGCAATAAGCGGGAAATCCGGGTTCGACAACCGGTCTAGCTCAGATTTTCATTGTTCATTCCATTCTACAGCTGATGGTTGTCCTTATTTGCAATTGCGAATATATTTAAAGCTGAAAGATGGCTTCTGACAGCTCTACTAGAATACATAATAATTCACAGTCAAGGATCTAAACAAGTCTGAATACTTCTGTGATCTCAGAAAAACGAGGCGCATCCAGCAACACAACAGTATTTCAATATTTAAAACTACAGAAATTAATATTTCACAGCGAATAAACATTTGACAATGAACCTCTGAATTAACAACTTTCAACATACGATATGTCAGAAGGCAGCATTGCATGTTAGTTATCATCTCAGAAATCCACTCATTTTTATCTATTTTATTTATTCACTTATGACGCCTTTTATATTTTTTTGTTACGCAAATTTTTGTCAGAACAATAATAATATCCGCAATAGTTATAATCATTGTAACAGAAATGTTTATCGCCGTAATCATAATTTTCAGGGGGAAGTGGAAATGGGAACTAACACAATGGAAATCACGAAATGCAACGCTGGAATGCGAGGTCAGGAAATTAGAGATCGCCCCTTAACAGGTCCGGAGGTGGCGAAATAAACCGGCATTGAAAAGAACACGTTACTTTAAAAATTATGTGAATGTCGAAAATTCAGCAAAGAAGCCAAAAATGTTGGAAAGCAGCTGTAATATCGGCGACACTATGTTCTAGCCACAAGATTTTAAAATGAACTAAGTGTACAAACTTCAACAAATATTTTCGATACTACGTTTAAAAAAGACTGTATCGTGTAAATATGACGAAAATTATTTCATCATTTCTGTAATAATTTAATTTCTGTATGACTTAAAATTATTATCAGAGAACTACATTCATAGACAACGACTATTATAATCTTTCTTTGGTTATCTATGATAATTGTGGTTCAGTTGTTCTTCCTGTGCTGACCGATGAACTGTTCGGAAGTGAGACGTGTGAGGTCTGTAAAGAGAAAACCTGTAACTACACTGTTAATTATTATTTGAAAAACAGAGTCGCTATTGTCTAGACGTGGATTTGTATTTATTTCAATTGTAATCCAATCTAATTAATGGTTTTAAGTGTTAACTTTCAGCTCCGCAATTAGGAGCGCAGCCTTTAGCGCTAGTAACTTAAAATAAAAATTATGAACTAATTTCATTTAAAATTATTAGTGAATATAGTGAAAATAATCTAAACTTATTAAATTGATATAAAAGGAATCGAGAATAACAATAGTCAAATTGACTATCGTCTGTCTGCCGCCATCTTAGCAAAATTATCTCCGCGGCAGTTCTGAATCGAGAATTTTAACAAACATAAATGTTGTTAGATATAAATGAATGGAAATAAACGTGCACCGGTGGTCCCGAATCTACTTTAAAAGACGGAATTGAACTCAAATTGAATCTTTAAAAATAGTGCTCACAGCACGTTACGTAATATAAATTTCTTAGTTGCTGATGTATGAAGCCTAATTATTTCGGGCGATTTACATGAAATATTTTAATAGGAGACATACGTCAGTGTTGTGCGCGGGTAGTATTTTGTGACTAAATGTTCCGTGTGCTAGAGAAAGGTGCTTCCATCTTAAGTAACAGTTGTGTAAAATCTGAGAAATGATATGCAATTTGGTCCCACTCACACGACTTTACAGACAACATTTCTACACAACGTCAAGTGGAGATTTCGTTAGCGGAGTGACAAATATTAGCCGGGACAATCATTTTTGAGATCAAACGAATTGTTAGGCTGCCAATAGGTAACAGGTTTTATATTTTTTTGATCTACCTGAAATGTTTTTTATAAGTAATTAAAGTCACGAAATACCATAAACCGGTTCCGCTACACAGCACAACCATGAAGACGGCGTAAGAAATGTCGTAAAATGTGTAGAGATATTTGATAATGATGACAGGGGACTGAAAAATTTATTTTGTGAAACAGGAGTGAATGTTGGAATGAATATATGTTTTGTGGGAAATTCTATGATCAGAAGAGAGGCGGATGTAGATCTAAATTGGGTGGAGGTGGAATGTGTGACGAATTCTAATGAGGCACTAGTTAGTAGCAACAACTGTAGTATAGGTAAAAGTAATGTAGATGGTTCAAATGGCTCTGAGCACTATGGGACTTAACTTCTGAGGTCATCAGTCCCCTAGAACGTAGAGCTACTTAAACCTAACTAACCTAGGGACATCACACACATCCATGCCCGAGGCAGGATTCGAACCTGCGACCGTAGCGGTCGCGCGGTTTAATGTAGAATGTCAATCGGAAGAACTAGATGAAGCTATCTGTGAAGCCTGCGAAGCTGTAAACTCCTGAGTTGTAGATGAATTTTGTGATGTACTGATGGAAGTATGCGAAAGTATTGGTGGAGGTGGCGTAGCAACTGTCTTGTCAGCTGGCGATGAATTTTGTTATGTATGGGAGAATGTGGGTTATTTAATGTTAAAGGGAGGTAAAGGTGACGTTTTATGTGCTGAAGCTGCGAAGGTTGAAGCTACTGATTTCAGTACCTCGGAGGAAGCAATATGTGCATTTATTTCTATTGATGAAAGTGAACCGATGGCTCATGATGGAAACATGAATTTTGAATGGATGTTGAGGCACGAATGTGAAAGCATGAATTGGTGGAGGCGTGTGATAGAGGAAAAAACGTAAAGGAAAAACGGTTACAAGCGCGTGTAAGTGTACTGCGAGTTTTAATGTGGAGCGATGCAATAGCGGAAATTTACATGGTGTATCGGCGGAGGTTGACAGAGTTATTGGTGGTGATTTCCGTAGTGTATTGACGGATGCAACGGACGTTTTAAGTAATGAACCTTATGAGATACCGGAGGATGCTGAATGGAGTTAATTCTGATAAAGCTTGTAGCTTTTCGGCTGAAACAAGTGCGGTTTTGTGTGAGGGAGACGAAGTTTTAAGTTTTGTACTTAACTGTGAGAATACTGTAGCTGCTGATATTGTTATCTCAGAGGAAAGGAACATCATATTTGATGCTTTCGAGGATGATAAGACGAACGATTTTGAGGGTGCTTTAAACCTACAGATGAGAATTCAGATGCGGATGAAGGAGAAAGTATTTGTTTAGGAGGTGATGTTAGCACTGAGTGGTACGGTAAGGAAGTAAGTGACTACTCAATAAATGATTGGAGACAATATGGAAAAATATTTACTGCCTAACTGATGGGCACGGAAGAAGTATAAAGTAGCAAGAGATATTGAAGGAAGGAAAGATGAAAATGGGGCGAAGGAAGTGTTTAATGAATTGTTTGATGAGGATAATGATATTGAGAGTTATTCTGAAATTATAATGTGTACCATAAATGTGGAAGAAAAATGAAGGGACGTTGAAAATGGTCTTTTGATGGAACAGTGTTTAGAGTGGGGTGAAAATAAATGCGTACACTCTGCAAGTGAAGTGATTGATGTTGATGAAGAAAGAAAATGTGCATTTCTATAACCAAAATGGGGTGTTCCAACAGTAGACACAAATTTTGTCGGTAAACGTAAGAATCCGTTGGTGCACAAGAAAAGAGGGCTCGAATTTGAGGATATGAAAAATCGCAAAAACGTGAAATTCAGAAGATATGCTGGTGAGATAACCATTGTAACAGGCAAAAGTGGCACAGTTGCACACTGTAAAAGAAGAACAGCATGAGTATTAACGTAAGTGTGTAAAGAAGTGTATTTCATGTGTAGTTTTAAGAATAGTGGGGGGGGGGGGTTATTTCTGTTTTGTGTAAGGAGTCATCTGGTAAATTCAAGATGTAATTGGTAAAGTATGCAAATACAGTTTAGTGCAAGAAGGAAGTAACTGTTGGCTGCACAAATCTTAGTGCGAGAAGGCCGAAGGTTTTTTCCATTCTCTGTAAGGAGTTTGTGTAGGTCTTTTGCAGCCGTGACTTCTTACACTGATAGTTCGGTAATTTTCACACCTGTCAGCAAGTGCTTCGTTTGGAATTCGAATTACTAAATTCTTCTTTAAGTCTGAGGGTATTTCGCATGTCTCATACATCTTGCACACCACATGGAAGAGTTTCGTTGTGACTGGCTCTCCCCAGGCTAACAGTATTTCGTCTAACTCCGGCGCCTCGTTTGGACTTAGATCTTTCAGAGCTCTGTCAAATTCTTTTCGTAATATCATATCTCACGTCTCATCTTCATCTACGTCCGCTTCCCTTTCTATGAAATTGCCTTTAAGTTTATCTCTCTTGTGTAGACGTCCCTCAACTCTTATAACTACCATCTGGTTTCTGTACAAATTGTAAATAGCCTTCCGCTCCCTGTATTTTACCCCTGCCACCTTCAGAATTTGAAAGAGAGTATTCCAGTCAACATTGTCAAAAGCTTTCTCTAAGTCTACAAATGCTAGAAACGTAGGTTTGCCTTTTCTTAATCTAGCTTCTAAGATAAGTCGTAGGATCAGTATTGCCTCACGTGTTCCAACTTTTCTAGGAATACAAACTGATCTTCGCCGAGGTCGGCTTCTACCAGTTTTTCCACTCATCTGTAAAGAATTCGCATTAATATTTTGCAGCCGTGACTTATTAAACTGGTAGTTCGGTAATTTTCACATCTGTCAACACCTGCTTTCTTTGTGGATTGGAATTATTATATTCTTCTTGAAGTCTGAGGCTATTTCGCCTGTCTCATACATCTTGCTCACTAGATGGTAGAGTTTTGTCAGGACTGGCTGTCCCAAGGCTGTCAGTAGTTCTAATGGAATGTTGTCTACTCCTGGTGCCTTGTTTCGACTTAGGTCTTTCAGTGCTCTGTCAAACTCTTCGCGTAGTATCATATCTCCCATTTCATCTTCATCTAGATCCTCTTCCATTTCCATAATACTGCCCTCAAGTACATCGCCCTTGTGTAGACCCTCTATATACTTCCACCTTTCAGCTTACCCTTCTTTGCTTAGGACCGGTTTTACATCCGAGTCTTGAAATTCATACAAATGCTTCTCTTTTCCCTAAAGGCCTGTTTAATTTTCCTGTTGGCAGTGTCTATCTTTTCCCTCGTGACATATACTTCTTAATTCTTGCATTCGTCCTCTAGCCATTCCTACTTAGCCATTTTGCGCTTCCTGTCAGTCTCATTTTTTAAACGTTTGTAATCCCTTTCGCCTGCATTTTGAAACTTTCTCCTTTCATCAGTTAAACTGAATACCTCTAGTGTTATCCAATGATTTTACTAGCCATTGTCTTTTTATCTATTTTATCCTCCGCTGTCTTCACTATTTCATCTCTTAAAGCTGCTCATTCATCTCCTAATATATTCCTTTCCCCTGTTCTTGTCAGCTGTTGGCTAATGCTCCCTCTGAATCTTTCAACATCCTCTGCTTCTTTCAACTTATCCAGGCCCCATCTCATTGATTTCCTACCGTTTTACAATTTCTTCAGTTTTAATCTACAGTTAATAACCAATAAATTGTGGTCAGAGTCCGCATCCACCCCTGAAAAAGTCTTACAATTTAAAATTTGGTTCAGAAATATCTGTCTAACCATTACATAATCAATCTGAAACCTTCCGGTATCTCCAGGTCTCTCCCACGTACACAACCTTCATTTGTGATTCTTAAACCAATCGTCAGGGACGATTAAATTATGCTCTGGCCTAAATTCAACCAGGCGGCTTCCTCTTTCATTCCTTTCGCCTACTTCATATTCACTTACTGTTTTCATTCTCTTCCTTTTTTTCAATCGAATTCCAGTGCTCCCATCACAGTTAAATTTACGATTTCTTTAACTATCTGAATAACTTCTTTTATCTTCAACATCTTCGGAGGTAGTTGGCATATAAACTTGTACAATTGAGATAGATGTGGGCTTCGTGTCTATCTTGGGCACAAGAACGCGTTCACTACGCTGTTCATAGTAGCTTACCCACGCTCCTATTGTCTTATTCATTTGTAAACCCACTCCTGCATTACTTCAATGTGACTTTGTATTTATAACCATGTATTCACCTGACCAAAAGTTGTGTTCTCCCTGCCACCGAAATTCACTCATTCTCTCTGTATCTAACTTCAACCTATCCATTTCTCTTTTTCCATTTTGTAATCTACTTGCCTGATTAAGGGATCTAACATTTCACGTTCTCGTCCAGAGAATGCCAGTTTTGTTTCTCCTGAGGACGACATCTTCCTGAGTAGTCCCCGCCCGGAGATCCGAGTGGCGGATTATTTTACCTCCGGAATATTTTACCCAAGAGGATGCCGTAATCATTTCACCGTACCGTAGAGTTGCATGCCCTCGGGAAAAATTACGCCTATAGTTTCCCCTTGCTTTCAGCCGTTTGCAATACCAGCACAACAAGGCCGTTTTTGTTGGTATTACAAGGCCAGATCAGTCAGTCGTCCAGATTTTTGGCCCTGCACCTACTGAAAAGGCTGCTGCCCCTCTTCAGGGACCACACGTTTGACTGGACTCTCAACAGATACCCCTCCGTTGTTATTGTAATAGATTTCTGTACGTAAAATTCTGGGGATAAATGGTATTTTAGTGCGTATATGAGAGAACATTTGCTGAATGTATGATGCAGTTATCTGCTGAGCTGAAAGGAAAGTTTAACAGACGATCTCTGAACAGAGTAGTATTAGTTTCAAAGTTTCTAATTAGACACATTAAAACTGTAGAGAAATTGTAAAATGTTGGTTTATTTATGGCGTCGAACAAATTACATGCCACGAAGATGCGTTTTCTGGTGGGAACACGGACAGGTGTTTGAAATGTCGAGCCTTTTGTCTACAGTGTTTGTCTCTATAGTATAATTCAGTATTTATTTACTATGCTGTTTGTGAAAGTATCGATTCCACTGGGGACGGCATTCAGTGCTTGATCTAAGGAGATTCGGGAAGTCATATGATTACTAGTAATTACACTACAGTTGTATTTCGACAGCCATTGTCTTTCAGTACGGAAGGTTAATGCGAATTGGCGCACGTTTCGACGCAGTATGTGGTCAAGGGGTCACAAATTTTTGCAGAGGCAGCTGGAATGAGAACAGTTTAAATTTCGTTGCCAGAATATCGATCGTGTGCTGAGTCTGTGAAACTGAAGTGGTATGATGTAGTCGTCAAAGCAAACGGTGCTATCAAATGAGTGCAGAAGTACTAAAAACGTTTGAAAAGAAAGAGCTGACTCGAGACTTTATTTTGGCATTTAATTAATATGCCATAGTTTCATAATTTGTGTTACATTTAGAAAATTCAGAGTTGATTAGACTGTCAGTGAGACAGCACTTTGTGTTCCTGCTGCTAATAAGCTGAGTACACCATTCGTTTGTTCCATATTTTTATGAGCTTCAAATGGAAGCGACTTCAGTAATGGATAGGAACTGTGCTTGCTGCATGCAGATGTGAGCTGAGTTGGTGACTCCTACCTCACAGCTTCAGGCAGTGTTGGCTTCTGTCAGACAGCTTGAAGCTGCTGCCAAGGGGCATCACTGGAGGGGGGGGGGAGTCGGAAGCGGGGATGCGGGGGACGTCGAGATCATTCCAGAGACTGATAGGCAGCGAAAGACTTTCTGAGGGGCCGATCGTAGGGGCCGTAGGGCCTTCCCAGTTCGTTTCACGAACAGGTTTCGGGCGTTATCCTTGGCTGACGAAGTCTCTGAGTCGGATGCAATCGTCCACCCTGTTCCAGAGGAAGCTTCTCGGACCGCAAGGTCTGGGCGTTCACAGAGGCTGGCCGCGGTGGCTGAGAGGTTCTAGGCGCTTCAGCCTGGAACCTCGCGACTGCTACGGTTGCAGGTTCGAATCCTGCCTCGGTAATGGATAAGTGTGATGTCCCTAGGTTAGTTAGGTTTAAGTAGTTCTAAGTTCTAGGGGACTGATGACCTCAGATGTTGAGTCCTATAGTGCTCAGAGCCATTTGAACCATTTTTTTCGTTCACAGAGGGTGGGTTTTCTGGTAGTTGTGAGCTCCAACATTAGGTGTGTAATGGGACCCTTTAGGAACATGGCTGCCAAGGAGGGGAAGGAAGCCAGTGTACACCCTGTGTGCATTCTGGATGTGGAAAGGGTGCTTCCGGATGCCATGAAGAATACAGGGTGCAGCCAGCTGCTGGTGGTGGGAGGGGATTCTCTCTGATGTCGGGCAGCTAGCGGACATGGTAAGGACTGCCAGTCTTGCTTACGAGATTAAGGCGGAGCTCACCATCTGCAGCATCGTCGAAAGAACTGACTGTGGTCCTTTGGTACAGAGCCGAGTGGAGGGTCTGAATCAGAAGCTCAGGTGATTCTGTGACCGTGTAGGCTGCAGAGTCCTTGACCTCCGCCATCGGGTGGTGGTTTTCCAGGTTCTGCATAATAGGTCAGGAGTCTACTGCACACAGGATGCAATTGCACGGGTTGTGTGGAAGGGACTAGGCGGTTTTTTAGGTTAGAGGATCTCAGGAAACCACAGAAAGGACGTCCGTCTAAAAGGGGGCAGGCAAAACAACACATTCAGGTAGTTGTAGAAACGATCGGTATTGTAGTTGCAAATTGTTGTAGATGAGTTGGGAAAGAACCAGAGCTCCCTGATAGAAAAAGCACTGAAGCTCAAGTAGTTATGGGTACGGAAAGATAGCTGAAGCTGCAAATAAGTTCAGCCGAAATTTTTTCAAACTTCAAACAGTATTCAGAAAGGATAGACTAAATGCAGTGGGTGGTGGAGTATTTATTGCTTTCAGAAGTACTTTACCTTGTAGTGAAACTGAAGTAGATAGTTCCTGCGAAATAGTATGGGTAGAGGTTACACTTGACAATCGGACTAAACTAGTAATTGGATCGTTTTACTGACCTCCCGATTCAGAAGATATAGTTGCTGAACAATTCAAAGGAAACCTGAGTCTGATTTCAAATAAGTACCCCAATTATACAATTATAGTCGGTGGTGACTTCAATCTAACCTCGATATGCTGAAAAAATTATACGTTTAAAGCCGGCGGCACGCATAAAACGTCATCCGAAATTTTGCTGAATGCTTTGTCAGAAAATTATTTTGAACAAACTCGAAGCGAAAATGGTTGCGAAAGCATACTTGACCTCTTAGCAACAAATAATCTTGGCAAATAGGGAGTATCATGACGGTTACAGTGATTAGCGACCACAAGGCAGTTGCTGCTAGGCTGAATACCGTTAACACCCTCAACCATCAAAAAGAAACCCAAAGTACATCTATTTAAAAAAGTCTGATAAAAATGCTCTGAACACCTTTTCAAGAGACAGTCTCCACTGCTTCCCTTCTGATCATGTAAGCTTAGAAAAGATGTGGAATGATTTCAAAGAGACGGCAATTGAGAGATATATACCCCAGAAATTAATAAGTGGGGTACTGCTCCCCAATGGTACACAAAACGGGTCACATCGCTGTTGCAGAAGCAACGAAAAGAGCATACCAAATTTAACAGAACGCAAAATCCCCAAGACTGGCAAAGTTTTACAGAAGTTCGAAAGATAGCGCGTATATCAATGAGAGATGCTTTCAGTAATTTCCACAACGAAACTCTGTCTCAGAATCTGACAGAAAACCCAAAGAGACGTTGGTCATACACAAAGCACACCAGTGGCAAGACTCAATCAATACCTTCACCGCATGATAACAACGGTGAAGTTGTTGATGACGGTGCCACAAAAGCAGAGTTATTAAACACGGTTTTCCGAAACTCCTTCGCCAAAGAAGACGAAGTAAATATTCCTGAATTCCAATCAAGAACAACTGCCAAGGTGAGAAACACAAAAGTAGATATCCTCGGCGTAGCAGAGTAGCTTAAATCACTTAATAAAGGCAAGGCCTCCGCTCCAGATTGTATAGCAGTCAGGTTCCTTTTAGAGTATGCTTATACAATAGCTCCATATTTAGTAGTTATATACAACCACTCGCTCACAGAAAGATCCGCACCTAAAGACTGGAAAATTGCTCAAGTTACACAAATACCTAAAAAGGGAAGTAGGAGTAATCCGCTGAATTACAGGCCCATATCAGTAACGTCGATTTCCGGTAGTGTTCTGGTACATCTACTGTGTTCGAACATTATGAATCACTTCGAAGAAAACGATTTATTGACACACTGTCAGTACGGATTCAGAAAACATCGTTCTTGTGAAACACAACTGGCTCTTTATACTCATGAAGTAATGAGTGCTATCGACCGGGGATGTCAAATTGATTCCATATTTATAGATTTCAAAAAGGCTTCGACACAGTTCTTCACAAGTGTCTTCTAACCAAACTGCGTGCTGTGGAAAATCGCCTCAGTTGTCCCACTGGATTCGTGATTTCCTGTCAGAAAGGTCACAGTTCGTAGTAATAGACGGAAAGTCGTCGAATAAAACAGAAATAATATCCGGCGTTCCCCAAGGCAGTTCAAATGTTCAAATGTGTGTGAAATCTTATGGGACTTGACTGCTAAGGTCATCAGTCCCTAAGCCTACACACTATTTAACCTAAATTACCCTAAGGACAAACACACACACTCATGAAACTTCCTGGCAGATTAAAACTGTGTGCCCGACCGAGACTCGAACTCGGGACCTTTGCCTTTCGCGGGCAAGAGCTCTACCATCTGAGCTACCGAAGCACGACTCACGCCCGGTACTCACAGCTTTACTTCTGCCAGTATCTCGTCTCCTACCTTCCAAACTTTACAGAAGCTCTTCTGCGAACCTTGCAGAACTAGCACTCCTGAAAGAAAGGATACTGCGGAGACGTGGCTTAGCCACAGCCTGGGGGATGTTTCCAGAATGATTCTGGAAACACACACACCCATGCCCGAGGAAGGACTCGAACCTCCGCCGGGACCAGCCGTACAGAACATGACTGCAGCGCCCTAGACCGCTCGGCTAATCCCGCGCGGCACCCAAGGAAGTGTTATAGGTCCTCTAGTGTTCCTGATCTATATTAACGACGTACACTATGTGATCAAAAGTATCCGTACACCCTCCATCGGTAATGCTGGAAATCAATATGGTGTTGGCTCACCCTCAGCCTTGGTGACAGCTTGTACTCTCGAGGCGTACGTTCAGTCAGGTGTTGGAAGGTTTCTTGTGGAATGACAGCCCATTCTTCACGGAGTGCTGTACTGAGGAGAGGTATCGATGTCGGTCGGTGAGGCCTGGCACGAAGTCGGCGTTCCAAAACATCCCAAAGGTGTTCTGTAGGATTCAGGCCAGGACTCTGTGCAGGCCAGTCTATTACAGGGATGTTACTGTCGTGTAACCACTCCGCCACAGGCCGGACACTATGAACAGGTGCTCGTTTGTATTGAAAGATGCATTAGCCATTGCCGAATTGGTATTCAGCAGTGGGAGGCAAGAAAGTGCTTAAAATATCAGTGTAGGCCAGTGCTGTGATAGTGCCACGCAAAACAACAAAGGGTGCAAGCCCCCTCCATGAAAAACACAAACACACCATAACACCACCGCCTCCGAATTATATTGTTGGCACTTCACACGCTGACAGATGACATTCACCGGGCATTCACCATACCCACACCCTGCCATCGAATCGCCACATTGTGTACCGTGGTTCGTCACTCTACACAATTTTTTTCCACTGGTCAATCGTCCAATGTTTACGCTTCTTACACCAAGAGAGGCGTCGTTTGGCATTTACGGGCGTGTTGTGTGGCTTATGTGCAGCCACTCGATCATGAAATACAAGTTTTCTCACCTCCTGCCTAACTGCCGTAGTATTTGCAGTGGATCCTGATGCAGTTTGGAATTACCGTGTGATAGTCTGGACAGATTGCCCATTACACATTACGACCCTCTTCAGCTGTCGGCGGTCTCTGTCAGTCAACAGACGAGGTCGGCCTGTCCGCTTTTGTGCTGTACGTGTCCCTTCACGTTTCCACTTCACTGTCACATCGGAAACAATGGACCTATGGATGTTTAGGAGTGTGGAAATATCGCGTATAGATGTATGACACAAGTGACATCCAATCACCTGACCACGTTCGAAGTCCGTGAGTGCCGCGGAGCGGCCCATTCTGCTCTCTCACGATATCTAATGGCTACTGAGGTCGCTGATATGGAGTACTTGGCATTAGGTGCCAGCACAATGCACCTAATATGAAAAACGTACGTTTTTGGGGGTGTCCGGATACTTTTGGTCAGACAGTGTTGGAGACAATCTGAGCAGCCTTCTTAGGTTGTTTGCAGATGATGCTGTCATTTGCCGTCTTGTAAAGTCATCAGACGACCAAAACGAATTGCGAAATGATTTAGATACGATATCTGTAGGGTGCGAAAAGTGTAACTTGACCCTGAATAAAGAAAACTGTGGAGTTATTTACATGAGAACTAAAAGAAATCCGCTAAATTTCGATTACGTGGTAAGTCACATAAATCTGAAGGCTGTAGATTCAACTAAATATTTAGGATTTAGAATTACAAATAACCTAAATTGGAGTGATCACATAGATAATGTTGTGGGTAGAGCAAACTAAAGGCTGCGATTCATTGGCAGAACACTTAGAAGGTGCAACAGATCTCTTAAAGAGACTGCTTACTCCACGCTTATCCGCCCTATTCTGTGGTAGTGCTGTGCGGTGTGGGATCCTTACCAGATAAGACTGACGGAGAGAGACTGACGGAGTTCATCGAAAAAGTTCAAAGAAGGGCAGTTCGTTTTGTATTATCGCGAGATAGCGGAGATAGCGCCACAGACATGATACGTGAATTGGAGTGGCAATCATTAAAACAAACGCGTTTTTCGTTGCGAAGGGATGTTCCCATGAAATTTCAATCACCAGTTTTCTCCTCCTATTGCGAAAACATTCTGTTGGCACCTACCTACATAGGGAGAAATGATCATCACGATAAAATAAGAGGAATCTGGGCTCGCACAAAAAAATTTAAGTGCTCTTTTTTCCGCGTGCCGTTCGAGATTGGATCGGTAGAGAGACAGCTTGAAGGCGATTCACTGAACCCTCTAAAAACGGTTCAAATGGCTCTGAGCATTATGGGACTTAACATCTGAGGTCATCAGTCCCTAGAACTTAGAACTACTTAAAACTAACTAACCTAAAGACATCACACTTATCCATGCCCGAGGCAGGATTCGAACCTGCGACCGTAGCGGTCTCGCGGTTCCAGACTGACGCGCCTAGAACCGCTTGGCCACACCTGCCGGCTTGAACCCTCTGCCAGGCACTTTATTCTCAACAGCAAAGTAATCACGTAGATGCAGATGTAACCTGATAACTGGAGGGGAATTTCACCTTATGCAAGACACCTTCATAGTTTTGTTTTTACCAAGACATTTTTCAGCATTTTTTGTGCTATCTTCAGTGGTTTTGTTTATTTTCCTTCTGTAAAATTGTTATATGTTAACCTTTAACGAAATCTTTGGTACAAAATATTTACATTTGTAACATGAGCGATTATTTCTAATGTTTTTACATTGCTTTGCATTCAGTACAGTGCTGAGACATCTATCACTGAGTTGCATTCTGTGTTCTCTGTGTAATGTCTCTTGCAGCGGTCTTTCCGCGATATTTTCAGAAATTTTATAAATTATATAACTCAGTACATATCTCGAAATATCTCTTCTTATCTTAACGATTATCAATGCAAAGTAGTTTCAAGCCCAATTATTCCTTGGAGCGTCCATTTACTCCATGGAATAGCTTCTCTGCTATCTATGTTTTCTCTTATGAAAAGAATAGGGACGTCTTGCCGATTAGTCGTGAAAGGAGAATGTATATGTATGTATTGTTGAGCTAGTCGCCATCTTGATGAGATTCTGTATGGGAAGGAATTTAATACATGAACTAAACTAAAGTAAGTGTGTTCGCGTATTATTTAACTGTTTATTATTGACAGTGTCTGCTTACTACGTTGTGTTGCACGGGATCAGTGGGGAACGTCTGATTTACACTGGACGAACCTGCCGTTTTGTATGCTCAAGATATCCAGTTACTTCAAATAAATAGGCTAACACGGTCTTACCAGCAGATCTCCGGTCTTCCCCATGTGATCACCGAAAGTTAATAATTATTACAAATGTTTCCAGGAGTTCGACTGACAATTTTCGTCGCACCGAGACTTCGAAATTGCTTCACTGCCTTATGGAATTTAAGTTAAGCTCAATTTAATCAGGGTAGAACAGTATTGAACTGTGTGAATGTGATAAGCCTGGTTTGTCAATGAAAATTCCCTTAATATATGCATGTTTTTACTATCCTGATCAGTGAAGCTAAATCAGGCCGGTGTGAGAGAGGTTTTTTAAATTTTAGAAATATTAAATCTGTTTACGACATGTCTAAAGTTTCTAATTTTATAGTAAATTTGGAAATAAGGAGGATGTATTCATTTGTTTACATCCCTCACATGGAGCTATTGGTTATTTATGCTAGTAACTTTAGGTCTACTACGCAATCTACAGCCTGTCATCTGCAAATAGCAAAACTTTATTTAATTTTTCTGTTGGTTATGCATTTCCTACCGAGAATCACTTTTTATCGTATTGTCTGGCGTGTTACATACGATTTTTTGGTGTTTTTTTATGTCGAGAAAACATCCTTATTCCTTTCGTTTTAGTTATTACACATTTCTTTTATATGATTTCATCCCAAGCACAGAGTTCAAATCTGCGCACCACGTACCAAACAAACATGCCATGGAACATGTGAACACTACACAGTCACAACAATACATAATGGCGGCGACAACTCAGCGCTTGCCAAGAAAAATAAGCGTTTTATCTTGACACAAAAAAGTAAGAACACAACAGCATAAAAAAAAAAAACTGTAAACACACGCCAAACAGCCCGATACATTGTGATTCTTGATCGGAAATGTGTAATAAACAGAAAAATAAAATTTTGCTGTTTGCGGATGACAAGTTATAGATTGCGTAGTAGACCTAAAGCTACTAGTATAAATATCCAATAGGTCCATGTAAGATATGTAAACAAAAGCTTACATCCATTTTATTTCTAAATGCACTACAAAACTAAAAATTTTAGACATATCGTAAGTAAACAACATAGAATGTAACTCAGTGATACATGTCTCAACTCTGTACTGTATGCAAACTAATGTAGAAACACTTGACGATAAACACCCACTTTACAAATGTAAATATTGTGTGCCAAAAGTTTCCTTAAAGGTTAACATGTGACAATTTCTGCAAAAAGAAAATAAACAAACTCACTCAAGACAGCACAATAAGTGCTGAAACATGTTTTGGTGAAAACAAAACTTCAAAGATGTCTTGCATAAGGTGTAATTCCTCACCAGTTTTCACAGCGAACACGGAAATATTAAGAATTGCAACATTCACGAAATTTTTGTTGAAGCTGATGATATGACGTATCCTAGGAGGTACACGCTGTTAAAATACACCACCACAAAGATATCTGCATCTACATCATACTCCGCAAGCCAGCTAAAGGTGTGTGGCGGAGGGTACTTTAGGTACCACTATCTGATCCCTCCAACCCCGTTCCATTCGCGAATAGTGCGTGGGAAGAATGACTGTCGGTAAGCCTATGTATTGGCTCTAATTTCTCAAATTTTCTCCTCGTGGTCAATATGCGAGATGTATGTGGGGAGAAGCAATATGTTGTCCGACTCCTCCTGAAAAGTGATGTCCCGAAATTTCAATAGTAAATCTCTCCGTGATGCACAACGTCTCTCTTGTAACGTCTGCCAGTGGAGTTTCAAATGGCTCTGAGCACTATGGGACTTAACATCTGAGGTCATTAGTCCCCTAGAGCTTAGAATTACTTAAACCTAACCTAACCTAAGAACATCACACACATCCATGCCGGGGGCAGGATTCAAACCTGCGACCGTAGCGGTCGGGCGGTTCCAGACTGAAGGGCCAGAACCGCTCGACCACATCGGCTGGCTCCAGTGGAGTTCGTTTAGCATCTCCGTAATGCTCTCTCGCAAGCTAAACGACCCGTGACGGAACGCGCAGCTCTTCGTTGGATCTGCTCTATCTCTTCTATCAGTCCTACATGACAGAGATCCCAGATAGATGAACAGTACTCAAGAATCGGGCGAACAAGCGCCTTATAAGCCACTTCTTCCGTGGATGAGTTACATTTCCTTAAGATTCTTCCGATGAATCTGAGTCTGGTGTCTCCTTTTCCCACTATCTGTTTTATATGGTCATTCCACTTATGGTCGCTCTGGATAATTACGCCTAGATATTTTACGGCAGACGCTGTCTCCAGCTGTTTATCATCAATAGTGTAGCTGTACAGTAGTGGATTTCTTTTCCTATGTATGCGCAATACCTTACATTTATTTTCGTTCAGGGTCAACTGCCAGACCCTGCATCATCCATCAATTCGCTGCAGATCGTTCTGCAGATTCTTACTATCTTCTGGCATTGCTACTTCGGTGCAGATAACTGCATCATCTGCGAATAGCCTTAAAGAGCATCCGACGCTTTCTACTTATATATTGTAAACTGCAACGGTCCGATCGCACTTCCCCGTGGTACTCCGGATATTACCTTTACATCTGTAGATCTAGTTCCGTTAAGAGCGACGTGTTGAGTTCTATCTACAAGAAAGACTTGAATCCAATCGCAGGTCTGCTCCGATACTCCTTAAGGTCGTATTTTTATCATTAAACGAAAATACTTATACTATTGTTCTGGCACGTAAGTATGGCACTCCATTTATTATGTTATGAGTATTTATCACATAAGAACGTCAAAGTGTTGCGATTAAATATGCCGAATTACCGAGATAACGTGCTACATCAGTTGGGGATGAGTAACGTTACGCGTATGACGGCCAGCGATTTGGCCTCCTGGAAGTAGTATGAGGGGAAGTGAAACTGTCGTACGCCTGAAGGGTAGCGGGGACAGGGCTCAGGGCGCGCTGGAGCCAAGTGCGGCTAGGCGACCAGTACAAGAGAGTGCAGCTACAAAGATGAGCGGCGTTGCCGGACACGGGTAAATCCCAAAGATGGGAATTTGGACGGCTGTTGCTCGCAAGACCTTTGTATAGGACAGAGAATGCTCCAAGAAACGGCGGAGTGTCTGACAAGCTGAAAGAAGGCTTCTTACGGCTCTACAAGAATCTTTAATAATTCACAGTCAAGTATTAAACCAAATCGGAATACATTTGCGATCTCAGAAAAGCGAGGAGCATCCAGTGACAAAACAATATTTCAATATTTAAAACTACAGAAGTTCATACTTTACATCGAGTAAACATTTTCGCAGTGAACCTCCGAATTAATAACTTTTAACCGCTTCGTAGTAGTTCAGCATACGTTATCTCAGATAACAATCATCCCACAAAGCCACTCACCTCTATCTATTTTATTTACTTACTTACGACTTCTTTATATCTTTTTTACTACATAAATGTTACTCAGAACATCGTGTTCTCCACAATTACGCAACAATTGAAGGCAACGTAACTATCTCATATTCAAAGGTCTCTGTTGGATTCCTTTCATGTTAATTTCTTAAATCTGTTGTCATTTACGGCATAAATTCCTCTTCTAAATTTACTGTGGCGTTTCTGACTATCTGGGAGGAGACTGAGCAGTGGAACGTGTTACTTTCACACATAAACAAGAACGATCTGTCACACTACTATACTTTAAAACACAGTTTATATGTAATTCATGTCACACAGTCTCATACGGAACGTACATTCGCTTTCTTTTATATACTGTATATGATAAGATACTGTCATCCCCCTTCCCTTCTGTGTGAGAGGATGAATGAGCAAATGTATTTCTAGTTGCATGCTGGATGGTAGCAGACAAGCCTGTCTGCTAGAGAACAGTAGGACCAACGTCGGAACAGGTAGCTTCGCTTTCTAAAAGCAGAGAGGTTTCTATTCTTAGTATGGTCCTGTCCATCCCTTGTCATGTTGGTATAGGGAGCTGCCTCTCTGGTCACTTCCGTTTGTATCGGCAGGAGCCCAGGGCAGTCTGTCCGCAGTGAGCGTCTGAAGTCGTAAGATCTCCGGCTAAGCGCGTGTCTTCTAAGTCCGTAGGACAATGGATTTCTTAAGATCAGCCTAACTGAAAATTTAATCACCTTTATTTCAGGTATAGCTCTAAAATATCTAATGTTATCTTAAATTGCAACGCAGTGTAATTCGAGTGTGAAGTTCAGAATATATTCCGGTAGTTGCTTTGTCACTACTTTGTGAGTAAAGTGGAACCACGTGTTGATCAGTAACTCTAACTAAGATCATCAATCTTAAATGTGAATGTGCGTGAGATTATAATGTCTCGCCTTGACAATATTTTTCAATATAGCAACTTTTCTTTATGTTCAACCCACGTTGGGTGTACTTTGTGAGACCAGTACCATGTGCTTATACAATTGTTTGACCCATCAGTTTAATAGTAAGACGATAGTAACCAGTTCAAGGTTTTTCTTTTGTGAATTGCTTTTCGATCTAATTTATTTTAATTATCGAAATTATTGTGGAGTTACACTCTTTGTGTAAATCAAGTTGACCACGTGAAGCATGTGGTGTAAGCATCAAAGTAGCCCTCAGCTATTCTTTTCAGGAAGATTTCACACAGAGTTAGTATGAATTTAGTATACCAGTGTGTGGTAATTTCATGACAGACAGGATTGCGCTACGAACGTAACTTCTTTGGCTGAAAATTGAATCGGTTGGTTGTGGTTAATTTCCTCTTGGATATGTTTCAACGTTCTTCGTGTGTTATTTTATGAATGCAGTGTTGTATGTAGTCTCCCAATCTTGGCTCCCTAATTGATGTGTTCCGTAAGATTACAAACTCACATTTTCACAGTCCACCAGCTTAGTTATGACACAAGTTTAATATGCCGAAATTTCTATGATCAATGTTAAAATAAATTTCCAAATATAAACTGATTTATTTCTTTTTATTTAAATTCTATATATGTATCACCGGTTGTTGTATGACTATTAAAAGATTATAAATAATGTTAGTCTGGTTGGGAATTTGGTAAGCTAGACTGGATACCTGGTGAAACAGTTGCTCAGTAATGCAAGGTTAACTTCCCCAGACAGCTCGCAACTTTTAACCCACTTTCATGGTCTTGAACATCATCACCGCTTTCAGAACAAATTAAAGCAACAACATTACACATGGCGACCCTGTTCTGTGATTCCGCTAGACTCTGGAATCTCCGAAACGTTAGATTGCGAGCGTTGTATAATCTTAATTTTTTTTCCCTGTAGCGCTCAAACAACTTCTGCGTTGTTTCTGAGCAGACTTTCAAAAGATTCACGGCGTTGTTGAGTGTCGTCGTGTTGTTTGTCTTGTTTTGTTTTCTATATTTGTGTGTTTTATATGTATGTATTTTTTTTCTCGCTTGTAAATTGCTCTGACTTCGATGAAAGATATAAATTTGTTTTGCGTGTGAAAAAGTGCGTACTAGGTTGGGTACCTTTCGTGTGACTGTCGTAATTTTTGGGGGATACATTTATTCTGATTAGTGTGTTGCGTACCGGGTGTAAACTGAACTAATGCAGACACGTAGCCAAGCTAAAAGTAGGCGGTCCAACAACTTAAGCAACATGGACCAAGGGGATAATTTGGTTTCGAATATTAACACGTCGGACGGTTCCGAAAATGCAATGGGGAATACTTCAGAGGAAATGCAAAACAGGACGAACGGGCTCATAGCAGAGCCAGAAATTAATTTGCCTCCAACTAACCAAACTGATTTGGCAGAACTCATAAAAGCCTTATTGCATCAAAATAAAGAAAACGCAGAGAAATCAGAAAAATCGTTCCGAGAAGAAAAAGAATCATCCGAAAAATCGATCCTAGAGCTAGGCGAACAAATGACACAGAAATCTGAAAAATCGATCCGTGAGCTAGGCGAACAAATAGACGAAAAACTAATCCAGCAGACAAATAAAGTCGACAAGTCGATGCAGAGAGTGTCCGATGATATCTCACAAAGAATAAACAATCTGGCAAGTGAAATAAAAAGTGATATTATGAAAGAATAAGGCCGTACATTTGAACAAATCGATGATCGTCTGCAAGCCTTAGAACAGGGCAAGCGGAGTCGCGATGCGGAATCGAAAGAGAGCGAGGAACAGCTAGTTAGGAATTTTGAAGCTCTGAGAGAAGAATGCCAAAGGGAATACCAGCAGGTACTCTCCAGGGTCCAGGAGGCGGAAACACATTGTCCCGCGTCCGTTAGCAACACAGTAGCGGACAACAGTCAAGCGATTCACGCACTCCGAACAGCAAGTAGAACAATTGAAGCAGACTGGGGCGGAGGACAACAGACAAATACATGATAAGATTGCGCCATTAGCGGACATCGTAGGCACGATGAAGGTGACGGAGACCGATAACAATACTACACCGGTAGCAGTCGTAGAGACCGAAGAAGTGCGTTCGCTTTTTAGATTTAAGAAGGGACAGCTTGAAGTGAACAGGTGGCACAAAGCTGTAACAGGCGAATTACAAGAACGCGTGGCGCATCTGGAAAGCCACATGGGGTGTGATTCCGAACTCGCCAATAGCACTAAAAATAGCTGTACGAACAGTGCAGAGAGGGACTCCAGCCACGAGGGAGATTTTGACGACAGGGAAGAATGTATTTTGAGGGGCAGACATGAGAAAAATAGAAACATACAAGGGCCTCGCCGGGAGGAAATGCGGGGATTTGATTTCAAACATTTCCTTACGGTGAGAAAGTTTGAGATATTTCGAAATTCGCAAAAAGGAATACATCCACGAGCATGGCTCGAGCAATTTGAGTTCTCTCTTCCACCCGACTGGGCAAGTTCACATAAGATAGAATATATGTGTGGCTATTTGGAAGGCGAACCGGCGATTCGCATGAGGTCGGCAGCGCGTCACTGCAACTCCTCTCGGGAGTTTCGACAAGCCTTTCTGTCCGCCTATTGGTCGGAAGTGGCACAAGATACGGTCAAACATGGCATAATTATGCTGCCAAATTTGAACCAGTCTGGTTTCGGCAGCCCTGCACGCCTATTCGACCACATGCTGCAGGCAAATCAATTTCTATACGACCCATACAGGCCTGCGGAACTAATTAGGATATGCATCACCAATTTGCCGATGCACTTGCGCCACGTCATTCTTGCGGGACGATGCAAAGAGGACGTGGAAACGTTTAAACACTTCTCCAAGAGTTGGAATATTATACAGCAGAATTCCCGCCTAATCAGGCACAATGTTATTACGGGGCACAGCAGCGCGATCGCAGTCGTGGCCGTAGTGCTAATCAACGGCGTAACTGGTCGTCGCGACGCGGACGGAACAATAATCGTGACCGGCCGTATAGAAACTAGGGTAACAGTCGCGAACATAGGTGGAACAACGGAAATAATCGAGGACGTGGACAGGATCGTGAACGCAACAGTTACGGCAACCAGAATCGATACTACGGTGAACACGGAGGGAGTAGGATTGTAGGCGGAGCACCACATGATGTTGAAATTCGGCCGGCCAACCCTAGACATAATCCAGCAAATGGAAATGAACAAAACCGGCAATGACAAATGATCAGCGCAGAAGGCGCCCAATCCGAACAAATGAGTAATATGGCAAATGAGTACATAGGGTGTATAGAGAGGAGAATGAATTTATTAGTTTACATTTGTAACATATGCATTTTGAATAATATGTTGGTAAAAATAATGATAAAGATGTTTCTATGTGATTGATTGAAGCGATGTTTGTAGTTTTTTTTCTTTCCTTGTGTAATTAGGATTTAGGTTGGTTCAAATGTGAAGATAAAAGGTTTCTTTGTGAATGAGTGAAATGCTGTTTATGTTTTTTTTGTTTAAATTGAAAAGAGTCGCTCCTGAGAGAAGCAAGATCTGTGTTGAATTAATGCAAAAACTCAGGGGAATATCCGATCCGTGGGTATTATGGTTCTGGGAAAGCCAGGTCCCCAGCTGTTAGTAGCCTTGTTTCCGATTTTCTGCTTTCAGTGCTACTATCTATCTATTAGTATTCTATATCTGTCAGTATAAATGAGGATCTCTTACTATAGTATGCTGCTGTATGAGTCTTTTAAGATAGGAGAACACTGAGAAAGAAATGAGCAAGTTTGGAATCTTGAAAACAGGATGCGATAATACGATTGTTTAACCAATGGCTTCTCAATATGCGCTAATATGTTAATATTGATGATATATCTTTTTTGTTCTTTATAGCTGTGTACGTAAAATGCTGTCTGTGGATTTCGTAAGTAGATTGATTCCCTTCAAGATGAAATAAGAGTTGTGGTTTGTGTAATTTACGTGGCCCTGAAATAGTATTATGGCAGTCAAATGACGAGCAGTTTTCCAGCAAATGGAGAATGGAACGGAAATATGGATCCTTTTTGTAGTCTTGACTTATGTTGAGCCAGAGCCCGAAAAATTATTCTGCGTTAATACTTGTCCTAGAAAAATGACGTTTATGTGTTTTGCTGATGCTGTGAGCATTACAGCTTACTGTTTTCGCTGGTGCGGGATGCACTGCAGCCTATATGTGTTGAACTGAAGAAATTTCCCTCTTGAAGGTAGAGGGAGATTAAATAATTTTGATTATGGGACCGAAGGAAAGCTTGGTTTAACGTAATAAGGATGAAGCAAAATATTTGTCATTTAAACTACAGGAGGATTCGGATCTTTTGTGTCTGTTGTAAGTTCAATATGTTAAGATGAAACTGTTTTACAGAATAGAGGAGACCACAATTTTGCCATTCATGAGAAATGAATCAAGAATAACCACCACAGGCGAAATAATTGATTTGGAAGCGAAAGGTAACTTAAAGAAGGAACGAAATGGGAGCAAAATGGGTAAGAAAATGTAGTATAACCTGTATAATGAAAATATTTTTACCCTTCTCAGAGTCATCTGCGTGATTAATTCTTGTGATAATGTAATTTTAGATGAAATTGTCTTACTGTTTTATGTATAAACATATGAGTATGATAAATGTATAATTGCGAGTCTCTTATCAGATGTGTCAACTGGTATAAATGTTTTGGCGTGCAAATAACCATTGTTCTTTTTACTGTGTATGTTTAAGGAAAGTTTCTTCATATTTATCATGTGACAAGACATATGCCGCGAGCGTCAGGAAGAGGACGAATTAGAACAATGTTGTAGTGGTATAAACACTGTGTTGAAGTAGCATTGAAATAGCTTGTTGGAGTAACTAGTAGTGGATTGAAATAAAATTTTGAGTAATTCATGTTTCAAATGGCTCTGAGCACTATGGGACTTAACATCTATGGTCATCAGTCCCCTAGAACTTAGAACTACTTAAACCTAACTAACCTAAGGACAGCACAAAACAGCCAACCATCACGAGGCAGAGAAAATCCCTGACCCCGCCGGGAATCGAACCCGGGAACCCGGGCGTGGGAAGCGAAAACGCTACCGCACGACCACGAGATGCGGGCAGTAATTCATGTTTTTGGGCGGTTAGTTTGTAGAATAGACAACAGGTGTGCATGTGCGTGTGTAAATAACATGTGAACCCTATGGTGTCCTGACCTATACTTGCACAAGGCATAATCATATTCATTTTAGTGAATTAATAAGTAGCATTTGATTTATTAAAACGCAAGTGAACCACATTAGTGATGTGGATTTAGATATTATATTGTCAGTTCATTTTATTTTTATTTTTATACTGTCAAGTCATTTCACTTTTATTTTTTATATCGTCAAGTCATTTAACTTTTATTTTTATATTGTCAATTCATCTAACGTTTTTATTTAAAAAAAAATTAAGTCTCACTTTTGTTCTTAAAAAATTGTGAAAGACAATACTAAGTGGTATTATGTATGACATATTGTAATCACATAACTATGATGAACAATTTCTGTGAATCCGGTTGAGAACATGAATTGAACCGGCTAAACTCTTACGAGACAGCGGGAGCAGCGAGGAGGAGGACTAGTTGTAAACAGGCGGGTTTCCCAGCAGGAGACACTGTCAGCCGGGCCACTTCTGGAGCACGCTCGCCAAGAAAAGAAAGGGCAGCGGGGCAAACACTTTCCCTTGCATCCGGAGCTAATGGCCGGCCGCACCAGTGCGACCCTTCGTGGAGGCGATGACCTGAGATGGCCGAGCGGTCCACCGCGCGGAAATCCATCTGCTGGCAACGCACCACACGCACGCGACCGTGACGAGACGGCCGCGGTGAAACGACAGAAGACAGGGGATAAAGGGGCGTGGAGCCTTTTGACAGGTACTGTCCAGAGAAACTTGCAGATGTCAATGACGACTATCAACATTTCTAGGCGGCAGCCCATTGTCAAGCGATAGTAAATCATGGTTCGGTGCTCTCTAGTTGCTAAGGGTGGCACAAAGAAGAGCCACTAGGTGTCATCCTTGCCCAGGAATATCAAACCGGCGAGCCAATTGAGGATAACTCAAGAACTTAACGACACAAGGGCCATGGAGTCTTTTGACACGTTCTGTCCAGACAAATTGGCAGACTTCAACGACGCCTATCAACATTTCCTGACGGATGCCCACTGTCAAGCGACAGTAAATCATGGTTCGATGTTCTCTGGTCGCTAAGAGTGGCACAAAGAAGAGCCATTAAGTATCATCCTTGCCCAGGAATATCAACCTGGCGTGTCAAACGAGGATACCGCACGAATTTGACAACACAAACATGGAACCAAATCGAGATGTACGTGACATAGGCCACCAAGAGAAACTTCATGAGAGGGCAGAGACGACGGTATTGCACGCAACAGATGGACAAAAATCCCTACTGACAGCTGCGGCGACGAAACCCCCCCCCCCCCCCCCAATTCCCTTATATTGTGCCACAGAACAGTGGATCTACTGAGTGTGTCAGTGAACAATGCATATACGTGTGTTTCTGTCAGAGAAACTTTGACTCGTGTGTTTTGCAGGGGTTCGATTTATTGGTGTTTATTAGACTGACTCTTGTATTTTGCAGGTGTTCTATTTATTGTTTTTTTTAGACTTTGACTCTTGTATTTTGCAGGTGTTTTATTTATTGGTGTTTTTTTTTTAGACATTGACTATTGTACTTTCGGAGCTGTTTTATTGATCAATGTTTGTTTTTGTGTGATGTATTAGATTTGTGATATTTTGTTTCGTAAATTCATTCCTGTGGCATTGCTTCGTTTATCAGTCAGATAGCTATTCATTCTCATTGGACTGTGATCGATTAGCCTTTGCATGGGGCATATTTATAGTGAGGAACCCCATAAGGGTAATAATCACATAATTAATTGTAGTTTCAGTATAATGACACAGTGCTCATTGTTTGCTAACTAACTGAAATATAGTAGAGTGATTAAATTAGTGCCACAAAGTTATTTTAATTCTACAAATTATTAGTTTTATAAGATATAGAATTTTTTTGCGATAACCACTTTTTAAAACATGTTTTTTTTTCTCTTACAATTTTTTTGCTTGTGCGGATTGTGCATTGTAATGTTCTGCTTTATAATACTGAAGTTATTTTCACGTTTTTTTTAAATTGCTGTGGCTCATTTGCTATTTTCATAAATTTTACTTGTTAATAAACAGTCATAAATTTTCCTGTGATCAGTTGGCTCTTGCAATGAGCAAATACTGGCGAACTCCATAAGGGTAACAACCAGAAATTGTTTTCATATTAATGACACAGGAACCATTGTTTTTACTTGCTGACCGAATTAGGTCTACACTATCTTTTAAATAGGTGTCACACATTGCTTCTTCTCTTTGAAATTGGTAGATTCTAAAGATGTGTTGAAATTACTGTGTTTTAGCAAATAGCTGGTGACCTTTTGCCTTTTCTTTACATTTTTGGTTTAAGTTGGGTGTGAGAAGCCTGCTTGAGAATGTCCTAGCATGGCCAGAAAATTCCCTGCACAGTCTTTTCCCGGAGCGTTGGGGTTATGAAAGGTCTCTGTTGGATTCCTTCCATGTTAATTTCTTAAATCTGTTGTCATTTACGGCATAAATTCCTCTTCTAAATTTACTGTGGTGTTTCTGACTATCTGGGAGGAGACTGAGCAGTGGAACGTGTTACTTCCACACATAAACAAGAACGATCTGTCACACTACTACACTTTAAAACACATTTTATATTTAATTCATGTCACACAGTCTCATACGGAACGTACATTCGCTTTCTTTTATATACTGTATATGATAAGATACTGTCATCCCCCTTCCCTTCTGTGTGAGAGGATGAATGAGCAAATGTATTTCTAGTTGCATGCTGGATGGTAGCAGACAAGCCTGTCTGCTAGAGAACAGTAGGACCAACGTCGGAACAGGTAGCTTCGCTTTCTAAAAGCAGAGAGGTTTCTATTCTTAGTATGGTCCTGTCCATCCCTTGTCATGTTGGTATAGGGAGCTGCCTCTCTGGTCACTTCCGTTTGTATTTGTGAAGCACGCTCGGTAGGAGCGCAGGGCAGTCTGCTCGCGGCGAGCGTCTGAAGTCGTAAGATCTCCGGCTAAGTCTGCAGGACAATGTATTTCTTAAGATCAGCCTAACTGAAAATTTAATAACCTTTATTTCAGGTTTAGCTCTAAAATATCTAATGTTATCTTAAATAGCAATGCAGTGTAATTCGAGTATGAAGTTCAGAATACAATCCGGTAGTTGCTTTGTCACTACTTTATGAGTAAAGTGGAACCACGTGTTGATCAGTAACTCTAACTAAGATCATCAATCTTAAATGCGAATGTGTGTGAGATTATAATGTCTCGCCTTGACAATATTTTTCAATATAGCAACTTTTCTTTATGTTCAACCCACGTGGGGTGTACTTTGTGAGACCAGTACCACGTGCTTATACAATTGTTTGACCCATCAGGTTAATAGTAAGACGATAATAAACAGTTTGAGGTTTTTCTTTTGTGAATTGCTTTTCGATCTAATTTATTTTAATTATCAAAATTATTGTGGAGTTACACTCTTTGTGTAAACCAAGTTGACCACGTGAAGCATGTGGTGTAAGCATCAAAGTAGCCCTCAGCTATTCTTTTTGGGAAGATTTCACACAGAGTTAGTGTGAATTTAGTATACCAGTGTGTGGTAATTTCATGACGGACAAGATTGCGCTACGAACATAACTTCTTTGGCTGAAAATTGAATCGGTTGGTTGTGGTTAATTTCCTCTTGGATATGTTTCAACGTTCTTTGTGTATTATTTTATGAATGCAGTGTTGTATGTAGTTTTCCAATCTTGGCTCCCTAATTGATGTGTTCCGTAAGATTACAAACTCACATTTTCACAATCCTAAATAAGGCACCAGCTTAGTTATGACTCAAGTTTAATATGCTGAAATTTCAATGATCAATGTTAAAATAAATTCCAAATATAAACTGATTTATTTCTTTTTATTTAAATTCTCTTTTATATATATATATATATATATATATATATATATATATATATATATCTGGTTGTCGTATGACTATTAAAAGATTATAATTAATGTTAGTCTGGTTGGGAATTTGGTAAGCTAGACTGGATACCTGGTGAAACAGTTGCTCAGTAATGCAAGGTTAACTTCCCCAGACAGCTCACAGCTTTTGACCCACTTTTATGGTCTTGAACATCATCACCGCTTTCAGAACAAATTAAAGCAATAACATTACAATATTTTGTTATATTTGGCGTGGTTATTTAATGAACAGTTTACTATTATGCCAGTAACTCTTTTTAAATATTAACTACAACCGCTAATGCAAAATCATGATAATTTAAGAAGTGCTCCATCACGTGTGTTAGCTGACACCATCTTTGTAAAAGAGTGCCAAAAGACGCTTCTGATAAACAGGTCTGAATAATTGTTTAAAAAATATTAACGTCAGTCGGTTGCCATTTGTCGTGAATGCACTAGTACAAGAAAATTGGTTTATTCATTTATGTAAAACCTGTATTTATAGTTATTGTGAACAGTCTGAATGGTTATAGCAGCATTTCTGTATTTAAATATTGTTTTAATGCATTAGTTCAATCCAGGGAGTGGTCAAGTTGAATAAAATCATGTCTTCAGAACGTAAGAGCGATTTATTTTTGGTAGGAATGGCCTTCAGCCAATGGAAAAGCAGTCAGTATCGGAAAACTTAAGTGAGTCAAGTGGAGACAGGGACTTTTTCGAGTGAATAGCTTAAGCGAGCGATTCTGGGCACTTTCAGGAGAACTTCTGTGAAGTTTGGAAGGCAGGAGACGAGATACTGGCAGAAATAAAGCCGTGAGGATGGGGCGTGAGCTTGGAACGCTCAGCCGGTAGAGCATTTGTCCATGAGAGGAGAAGGTCCTGAGTTCCAGTCTCAGTCCGGCACATGGTTTTAATCTGCCATCTGCTAGGAAGTTTCATTTCAGTGTACACTCCACTGCAAAGTGAACATTTCATTCTGGAAATAATGATAACAATAACGATAATAGTTTCGTGTGGCCTGGTGCAAGTCTCTCTATGGGATACCACTTTGGGAACTTGTACACCCCTGATCCATCCCAGTAATCCAAGTCGGAAAGGGGGCTACAATTTTACTTCGAATCTGAAGCATGTGCTGTTCCTGTCAACTCCTCACGTCATTGAGAGGTGAAGGCTAGGTTAAAAAGGAGACTGAAATATCAGTGGTCCGCCTGAGGTTCGGTCCCACTACTTCTCGGTTTCCTGTCATGTACTTTATCGCTGGACCACCATAAACGACATGTGTGTGGAAAGTTCATCTGCTTGTTGGTTTCAGTCTAGGGACTAAGCATGGTACCTCTTCTCTACACGTTTCGTTTTATTTTTTTCCCTTGCTGCTTTAGTTTTAATGACACAAAACCGGATTTCTTACGGCGGGTCTTCAATATGTCGCTTAGTCACAATGATTGGTTCAAAATGGTTCAAATGGCTCTGAGCACTATGGGACTTAACATCTGTGGTCATCAGTCCCCTAGAACTTAGAACTACTTAAACCTAACTAACCTAAGGACATCATACACACCCATGCCCGAGGCAGGATTCGAACCTGCGACCGTAATGATAACGCGGTTCCAGACTGAAGCGTCTAGAACCTCACGGCCACACCGGCCGGCGATCGTCTACAGGTTTTGATGAGTGAGTTTGCTAGTATCGAAATATGAGACATAAATGGCCGCATCTTTTGATTGCATTGGCTTTATAGCTTAAATTTTACACACCGGCACCGTAGACCTTAAAATAAAAGGTGTACAACTTTACTTCCGCCGTTTGCCGATAGGTGGCGACAACGGTAAGTAGCGGTCGAAAGAAACAGACCGCAGACGTCAGGCAGTTAGCTTGGACCTCGGTCAACATAACCTCATTCAAACATTAGTCGATTTGTGTCTGAATCATAATGTTGTTCTAGATAGAAAATGTCAGTTTACGAGCCTAATTCTCGTCATTTGAGGGAGGTGTTGCTGTTTTGTTTCAATATGAAGAAAACAGCGTCTGAGTCTCATCGAATGCTCTCAAGTACGTATGGTAAGGACGCTATTAATGAAAGAACGTGTCGAGAGTGTTTCAAATCTTCAAGAACAGTGATTTTAACGTCGTAGACCGGCATAGTGGTGGAAGAGAGAATGTTTTCGAAAATGCAGAATTGGAGACATTGCTGAGTGAAGACTCTCGTCAAAGGGACAGAGCAAGCCATTTCAAAACGTCTCAAGGTTATGGGAATGATTCAGAAAGAAGGAACTTGGGTCCCTTGTGAGCTGGAACCAAGATACGCTGAACGGCGTTTGTGTGTTTGTGAATAGTTGCTTCAGAGGCAAAAACGGAAGGGATTTCTGCATCACATTGTGACCGGGGAAGAAAACTGGGTTCATTACGATAATCCTAAAAGCAAAAAATCATGGGGATATCCCATCCATGCTTCCACGTCGATGGCCAAACCGAATATTCACGATTCCTAGATCATACTCTGCATTTGGTGGGACCAGCTCGGCGTCGTGTACTAAGAGTTGTTAAAACCAAGTGAAACAATCACAGTTGCTCGTTATAGAACCCAATTAATGCGTTTGAGCAGAGCTTTAAAAGACAAAATACCGCAATACAGCGAGAGGCACTATAAAGTGATTTTGCAGCATGATCACGCTCGACCCCACGTTGCAAAAGAAGTCAAAACGTGCTTGGAAACGTTAAAATGGGAAATCCTACCCCACCCACCGTATTTTCCAGACATTGCTCCCTGTTTAGATCAATGGCACATGGCCTGGTTGTCCAACACTTCCGATCGCATGAAGAAGTCACAAATTGGATCGATTCGTGGATCGCCTCAAAAGATTAACAATTTTTTCGACGCGGGATTCGTACACTGCCCGAAAGATGGGAGAAAGTACTGGCCAGAGATGGAAAATACTTTGATTGATACATGTGTCACCAATTTGTTCCATTAATGTCTCAAATGTTGGGAGAAAAATGGCGGAAGCAAAGTTGTACACCTTGTATAACACAAACTTCAGCTTCATAATTCTACCCGTTTTTTAGAAAAAGAGATTTTAACAGTCAGATAGATAGACGAACAATAAAATGATCCAATAAGGATTCCGTTTTTACCGGCTGAGATATGTGAAATGTTTCATGGCATTTAGACAACGACATCCACACTACTTGTTTGGTCCAAGGAAAGATGATCGTGACAGGATAATTTTAAGCAGGGAGTAAGTCGCGGAATATATACTGTTGGCGGGTGTTGGTTTTCGTATGTGCAGACATTAAATGGGAGGTGTGGAATACGAGAAAACTGTCAGAGGTGGGGACAAATAAACGGCTTCACCCACTGTGGTTGGGGCCTTTTACGTTTTGGGCTTCGCTGTTTGGCGAGAGCTTGACTGTCAAAGAACAACCACACTCTCCAAGAATGAAAACAAAAGACAGGATGGTTTTCTGACAAATGAAATATATTGTAATCTAGTTTGTCATGTTGAGCCTTCCAAGCGTAAGTCGTATAAAGGAAAGAGTGTTCTACTCAAATTCACGAGTCACACTAATGACCTGTACACTCATTTAAGGAAATATATGTTTGTAAAAGAAAAGCAGTGATGTGAGCAGAAGTTATCTTCTTTTACTTCAATAACAGCTGCAGAACGTGGAGTCAAGCCTTTCCTGGCTACACACGGGATTTCAGAGAAGCTGATTAGCAGGACCTCTCTTCAGGAGAATCAACTACGGCGACCATATTAAAAGAAAAATCTAAATACGTCAGATGTTACTTCGGGTGACATCTCATGAAATGTTTTGAATCGGCCTGGACTGCAAGGAGCGAGCCAGCAGCTACATAAAACCCTAAAACGAGAAAAAAAACACTTAATAGGGAAACCTGAAAAACCTGTAACATATTTACTGTTGTCCTTGTCCTAAATTTCTACGCTTGCTTTGGACTGTTTCAGATAGCTGCACAAAAGGGTAGTAAATAGCTTACTATTTTCTGTTGAGAATTCTGCAGAAATAAAACAGTCCTTACTACGGTGCCCAATGTCTGGGATGAAGCTCTGCAAAAACGAGATGCTGTGGAGAGGGTTGCCTCGGGAGGTGTGTGTGTGTGTTTCCGATCCGGCTGTGACTGCGAGGGGAGACCCGGACAGAGTTGGGCGGCTGTCGACGCTGCGGGGCGCATTTCATAAGTTTGGGTTAGCGGCGGCGGCGAGGGCTCCCTGGAGCGACATCGCGGCCGGTCTGATACACAGCGAGAAATACTGCACGGTACGGTGCGGTGGTGCAGTGGAGTGTAGCGCGGCGGCTCCACGCGTGGGGAGCGCGCCAGCCTCCCTTCCCTCCCCACTGTTCGCTCCTACCGCCACGTCGCGACACGGAAAAGATGCGACCCTTGCTCCGCACACCGGTGAACACACGTGTGTCGCGCCAGATGTGCCGTGGCCCAATCTTCAGTCAGATGTCTTATTTACCTCTCTGACAATATTGAGATTTTCTCTCTTTCTCTCTCTCACTCTCTCTCTCTCTCTCTCTCTCTCTCTCTCTCTCTCTCTTCCCTAGCGTTTATCCCATCCCCGAGATCCTGTGTGTTTATGACTTAACAATTTTGTTTTACGTTTTATTTCAGTTTTGTGAAGATGAGGTACAAAAAGCATGTATAAACTACGAGGGTTGCCCAGAAAGTAATGCACCGCATTTTTTTTCTCAGCCGAAAACGATGCTGCGAATGCGAAACGTTAGGTATGTATTACACTACTGGCCATTCAAATTGATACACCACGAAGACGCGAAATTTAACCGATAGGAAGAAGATACTGTGATATGCAAATGAGTAGCTATTCAGAGCATTCACACAGGTATGGCGCCGCTGGCAACACCTATAACGTTCTGACATGAGGAAAGTTTCCATCCGATTTCGCATACACAAACTGCAGTTGACCGGCGTTGCCTGGTGAAACGTTGTTGTGATGCCTCGTGTAAGGAGGAGAAATGCGTACCATCACGTTTCAGACTTTGATAAAGGTCGGATTGTAGCCTCTCGCGATTGCGGTTTATCGTATCGCGACATTGCTGCTCACGTTGGTCGAGATCCAATGACTGTTAGCAAAATATCGGATCGTGCAGTCACGTCTCGAGCCCTGGGTCAACAGATGGGGGCGTTTGCAAGACAACAACCATCTGCACGAACAGTTCGACGACGTTTGCAGCAGCAGGGACTATCAGCTCGGGGACCATGGCTGCGGTTACCCTGGGCGCAGCATCACAGACAGGAGCGCCTGCGATGGTGTACTCAACGACGAACCCGGGTGCACGAATGGTAAAACGTCATTTTTTCAGATGAATCCAGGTTCTGTTTACAGCATCATGATGGTCGAATCCCTGTTTGACGACATCGAGGTGAACGCACATTGGAAGTGTGTATTCGTCATCGCCGTACTGGCGTATCACCCGGTGTGATGGTATGGGGTGCCATTGGTTACACGTCTCTGTCACCTCTTGTTTGCATTGACGGCACTTTGAAGTGTGGACGTTGCATTTCAGATGTGTTACGACCCGTGGCTCTACCCTTCATTAGATCCTTGCGAAACCCTACATTTCAGCAGGATAACGCACGACCTCGTGTGCAGGTCCTGTATGGGCCTTTCTGGATACAGAAAATGTTCGACTGCTGCCCTGACCAGCATATTCTCCAGATCTCTCACCAATTGAAAACGTCTGGTCAATGGTGGCTCGTCACAATACGCCAGTCACTACTCTTGATGAACTGTGGTATCTTGTTGAAGCTACATGAGCAGCTGTACCTGTACCGCCATCCAAGCTCTGTTTGACTCTATGCCCAGGTGTATGAAGGCCGTTATTACGGCCAGAGGTGGTTGTTCTTGGTACTGATTTCTCAGTATCTTTGCACCCAAATTGCGTGAAAATGTAACCACATGTCACTGCTAGTATAATATATTTGTCCAATGACTACCCGTTTATCATCTGCATTTCTTCTTGATGTAGCAATTTTAATGGCCAGTAGTGTATTTGAAGTCTCCTGAGAGAGAGCGCCAAGTTTCTGTCATTCCGACAGATAGCCTAGCTGCAGGACAGTTTCAAAATGGCCTCTGTAGGTGATGTACGTTACAAGCAATGTGCCGTCATTGAATTTCTCACTGCAGAGAAAGAAAATGTGGGTAATATTCACAAACGCTTGTGCATAGTCTATGGAGCATCTGCTGTCGCTGGCCACAGAGGGTGAGGTCATAAGAAGGCGGTTCGGCGGAGCTCCACGATTGGTAGCAGTCGGGGAGACCATTCATGGCTGCCATGCCTGACACACCTGACCTAGCCGCCTCGGACTTCCACTTGTTTGAGCCATTAAAGGATGCCATTTGTGCCATTCCCACGACGTTATTGTGAAAATTTACGAAACTAGTCCGACGATATAGAAAGAATCGTAATAACGAAAATATTGATAAAAGCCATAAAAACGATGTGTTGTGATTATTTCAGTGAAATATTGTAAAATAATACAGAAAAAGAGCAATGAAAATTACTATTAATACGAAACTATGCATTTCATGGATAATCTGTGAACAAAGATAAAAATGAATAGACAGTCCTCTAATGAGGAAGAAAGCGAAAAAACTAATTTTCGCTTTGTTCTTGATTGTAGAAGGAGGCCACTGACGATTCGTGATGAGAATTGTATGTGTTTGTTATTAATACTGTAAGAAAAAGCATTCTCATGATAATAATCATTAATTCTATAAATGTGTAAACTTGTGTTTTCCTTTCAGTAGTGTAGGGAAAGGCATCCCATAATTATTACTGGGTAACTAGCAGTTTTCATATAGTGAGCCGATTTTGTTCCAAAGACGCCATTACGGACGAGAACATAATTTTACGTTTTTCTGTACGCCACACGGCTTAAAAATAGGAACTCACTCGCTGAGAAGTATTTGCTTAAGTGTTTCACTTGAAAGTGAATTAATATTTCATTGCAGAAACAGTTTTTGTGTTAGCTTGGACCAGTCAGCACGGATCAGGTCTCACACGATTAACTGCATAAAAAAATAATTGTAATTCAGATATAAATAGAAAATAGCTTTCAAAGAATTTTAATCTGTTCTATAACAAGATTTCAATGCGCACCTCACAGAAAGCCCAGAGTCTCTGCTCATTAATAGAAACAATGAAACTGGTCGGATTTTAATGTGCGCAACATTTAGCTTTGCTACATTTCATGTCTAATACGTTAAACACAAACATGCTAAGCTGCTTAAACTCCAATGTGAAAAGAAATTAACATTACTCGCACAACAATCAAAGCCTTTCACTTAACCGTCAAGATTTCGGTGCACTTTAACACAGCATTTCAGATTCGTGTTGCAGAGCGGCACTTCGCGCATGGAAATTACGAAAGGTACGTGAAACATAATATTCTAATAACGACAGGCCCTCAGAAAACTAAAGTGTCTGGGGCCAAGGCGCCCAAGAAAAGTACATTTCTTTTTATGGACAATAGCAAAGCTCCATTAAGGCGGCTTTAATGGTGTTGCACTTTGTAATTTGCAACCTTTCGTGTCAGAGAACATCATTACGTGTTAGTAGAATTGAGTATTCTGCATTTACAGCTGTATTTACCATTGATACTGAGAATAAGTCATCTTAATTATTTCTTGTGCTACACGAACACTGACAATAACATCATACAGTACGGGTATTAGTAGACATTCGTGGAAGACATTTTGAGGACGATGAGGAGGTGGGTCACAGGTGAAGCCCTGGCTCCACCACCAGGAAAAGGGCTGGTACGGACAGGGCATATAAGCCCTTGTTTCGCGCTGGAGGAAGGCCAAAGAACGGGATGCAGATTACTTGGAAAAATAGGGTGTGTAGGTAAAACACCATTCTTTCGTGTGTTAATTCTCATCATGTTAAAAAAATAAAGAAGAAAAAAATTACGGTGCATTACTTTCTGGGCAACCCTCGTACATCAGTTAGAGAAAAGAGAATTTAACCTCCGAATATCAAAAAAGAAAAGTAAAATCATGGCTAATCGTAAGAAACACACCAGCCGCTCAAAAATAACAGTACATAAAACCCTATTCGAGCAGGTCTCCTGTTTCAGTTTTTTAGGCTGTAACATACTTGTGCTGTGGAGAAATATGTAGAAAACAAGATTAAAAAGTACTAACCACTATGCGGAATGATAAACAAAACATTCCAAAAAGATGGAAGGAAACAAGATGTTATAAAATTTCGGATACACCTGAAACTACAAGCAGAAGAAATGAGATTTCTCAAGAGAGGTAAAGGTGTTACCAGGGAAAACCATATGAGAAAAGAGGATATTAGGAATAAGCTACATTGCACAACAGAATTAAACGATCACTTTTTCGAAACCCCTTAACTGCTTCCTGCTGCGATGTATAATTTTGAAATCTCGCTCAAAGGTGCAGAAACGTGGCGTCCTGCAATGCCACCCTCTGGCTCCATGATGCTGCACACAGAGAGGTGTGGACATATGCGAAAAAAATGCCGAAGCTCGAAAACCTATGTGACGGTGTAGTGCGAGTTTATGATGTTACATTGGCACCAAATTTCACCACTGTGCCGGCCGGAGTGGCCAAGCGGTTAAAGGCGCTACAGTCTGGAACCGCGCGACCGCTACGGTCACAGGTTTAAATCCTGCCTCGGGCATGGATGTGTGTGATGTCCTTAGGTTAGTTAGGTTTAAGTAGTTCTAAGTTCTAGGGGACTGATGACCTTAGAAGTTAAGTCCCATAGTGCTCAGAGCCATTTGAACCATTTCACCACTGTCTTAAGACCCCTGTGGACGTGCCACACAATGAGAAGATTCTCACACCCCCTCTTAACCAAATTGCCCCCTCTACTTTTGATGTCGTTGGAATGGAGGTCAGAACTGCAAGGCCCAGCATTGAAACCATGCGGTATTTTTATGAGTGGCAGACGAAAACATTTCACTAACACCACTATTCAGTTCTGGTATGAAAAGGCCTCAGGGTTTGAGCTAAATGGCGTCAATGAAATCACTCCTTTCCCTGGGGCGTTGATTCCTATGTATTTCGCGGTCGAAAACAACAGTTCGTAGTGCGATGAGCAGTAGGTAGACGTTCCTGACAACCTTTGACACTGCTGACATCCTCGAACCTTTCAACCCTTCTCGAAGGACGTTGTGAGGCTGAATCCCCATTGAACGTGATCGTACCCATTTAGTGTGCAGCGCGACGCGTGCACTGGCTGGAACCACTAAGGACGTTCAAAATCATTCGACGAAATTTGAGCGCGATTCGAAGCAGTGACGGCTGCTTATGCTTTTTCAGTCCTACTATTGCGCGTCCTCCTTTGGCGTGTTCACAGGGGAAGAGGAGATGTCTTACATTGACACATATGTGAATAAAACGGCAAAGGGTCCCTCTAAGAGCCTTCAGTTCAGCAAAACCCTCGGCGGCAAATGCCTACCTTTTTGAGAATTTTAAAAACGAACATGTATAGAGACAGCCTGTAGAGTCTTCGTAAGTAGAGGCCTGTAGAGTCTTCGTAAGTAGAGACAATCACTGCTATGCCATCGACCAGTTTGTTTGGGCTCACCTACGAGATATCCTCTAACGAACATGTGTTCATTAACACACACATCAAAAATAGTTTTGCATCACCCCGGTTCTCAGAACTACTGAAGATAGACGTTGACTGTGGATTTGGATCACAGACACAGTCCCTTTGACTGTCCAGACGTGTCACTAAACCCGCCCAAAGATGTAAACAACCATGCATGAGTAGCGCCTATTAGACGGTGAGGGTCCGACAGCCGATCAGTTCCAGTCATTCCAACAGGCTCGTGTTGTCTGTACTTCAACCATTCGATCGCATCCGCATTGTTGCTTCGTGCCAAGAAGGGCTCTCAACAAGGGGAGTGTCCAGGCGTCGCGAAGAGAACCAAAACGATGTTGTTCGGACATGGAGGAGATACAGAGAGACAGGAACTGTCGATGACATGCCTCGCTCACGCCGCCAAAGGGCTACTAATGCAGTGGATGATCACTACCTGCGGATTATGGTTAGGACGAACCCTGACACCAACGCCACCATGTTGAATAACACTTTTCGTGCAACCACAGGATGTCGTGTTACGACTCAAACAGTGTGCAATGGGCTGCAAGATGCGCAACTTCACTCCCGACGTCCACGGTGAGGTCCATCTTTGCAACCACGACACCATGCAGCGCGGTACAGATGGGCCCAACAACATGCCGAATGGAGCGCTCAGGATTGGCATCACGTACTCTTCAGACGTGTTTGGAGGCAACCCTGTCAGGCTGAAGGCGTTTAGACACACTGCCCAGCGAGTGCATCAAGGTGGAGGCTCCCTGATGTTTTGGGGTAGCATTATGTGGGGCCGACGTACACCGTTGATGGTCATGGAAGGCGCCGTAACGGCTGTACGAAAGTTGAATGCCATCCTCCGACCGATAGTGTAAACATATCAGCAGTATATTTGCGAGGCATACGTCTTAACGGACGACAATTCGCGCCCCCATCATGCACATCTTGTGAATGACTTCCTTCAGGATAACGACATCGCTCGACTAGAGTGGCCAGCTCGTTCTCCAGACATGAGCTCTATCGAACATGCCTGGGATGGATTGAAAAGGGCTGTTTATTGACGACGTGGCTCACCAACCACTCTGAGGGATCTACGCCGAATCGCCGTTGAGGAGTGGGACAATCTGGACCAACACTGCCTTGATGAACTTGTGGATAGTATGCCACGAAGAATACAGGCATGCATCAATGCAACAGGACGTGCTACTGGGTATTAGAGGTACCGTTGTATACAGCAATCTGGACCACCACTTCTGAAGGTCTCGTTGTATGGTTGTACAACATGCAATGTGTAGATTTCATGAGCAATAAAAAGGATGGAAATCATGTTTATGTTGATCTCTATTCCAATTTTCTGTACAGGTTTCGGGACTCTCTGAAGCAATGTGATGCAAAACCTTGTAACTCTTCAAGAGGCATTGTTGTTATTAGCTTTCAAGTAATGCGCTACGCGCGCTATCAAAATAGCCCGCCATTTCAAGTAAGTAAATATTTACTACGTGAAGCAACTCCCTGATGTCCAGAGATACTAGTGCCTACCGCGTGCGAGAATTGAGGATCAATTTTAAATTAAATACGCACAACCAAATGATTATCGTTTTGGCTACACAAGACACTTCGTAGTTTTTTCTAACGGAAGCAGAGGTTTCCCGGATCGTGATTATTTTCTTCTAAGCCGCAACAGCAGTTAGCAGTGTAAATAATCATCTTGATAGTATACCTAATGTACAGCTCGCACTTGTGTCCTACCTTTTTAATGTTTTAGCAGTTCCATCCTCCGTCAGTGCCAAGAAGTCGGCAGTGCACCATCCAGTGATAGCGCACACACTCCCAGTTCAGGAGTTTCAGCACCAGAAAATGTCGCCGTCGAGTTGAGAAAGTAAGGAAGAACAAGCCGATCACATTAACAGAGTGTTTATTTACGTAACTGCAACAACAAGACAGTCAACGATATTACACGATCATAGGTACAAAGATAAAGTGCTCAGGACAACGATGAACAGTGACGCTGATCTTTCACACACACACTCACACACACACAGAGCGGTTCTCAAATGGCTATGTGACTAAGTAGCGGATGCCTGTCGGGGAGGAGATGAGCGACTGGAAGAAAGTTCTTCCGGTCATCGTACGCGGAAACCTTGTGACTATGTTAAAAACTGCGTGACGTATTTGTGTCAATTTCAAGTGTAGAGCAGGATTTATTAAAAGTTACTTTGCCTCCCTTAATAATGTATAACTTAGATTTTAAATCCTTTCTTATAAGGACCATTTTGTTAGATATTTATGTTTTACAAGTGATTTACGGTAGGGGTTAGTACACCCTAGTCCATGCAGCATTCTAACTGCACTTTATCTACAATATTTAAGTTCTATCAAAATGTGTGTCTCCAGCACAGTCTTAAAATTCCACAATATAATTAAGGTATGTGTAATATGCGCCATAATACACTATTTTTTAAGTTTTGCTCGGGGTTAGTTTTAATTACCGGTTCACAAGACGTAAACCTCTTCTAAATTTCCCACATGCAAAGTTAATGTTGTTCACACATTGCGGCAGCTTTCAAGAAACTTAAAGTAGACATTGACCATTGTACATCCACGATATACAAATAATTGTTCTCATTTCTGCTCCCCTTTAGCATTTTAGCCTTTTTGTTATTCATCCTCAAGCCAACTTCTGTCTCAAGTATGCTCTCCATTCGTTTGTAAGTCTTCCTTAAATCTTATCAATCCGATCCCCTCAAACTTTTATTCTGCTCCATAAAATTTCTTTCACTTCCTTCATTGCTTCTTCGACGTAGAAATTGAACAACAGCGTATTCATACGGACATAGATTTACTGTGCAAGCCAGTGTTTGGTGTTTGGCATTTTTTCCAATTTCTCATAGATAAAAATAAATAGAATCCTAACGTCCTTTTCGTTCGGAATATGTATCTTAAAGTTTACGGAATGTCCTGTTGCACAAGAGCATTCTACGTATCCAGCATGGAGTTTGTATACCATAACCTATACATGTTACTAAACGTCTGAAGTCACTTAGACACAGTTGCAGGTTGCCTATGTAACGTCTTCCACGTGCAACAAAAATTTAGTTTTCAGTATTTCATACATAATTATTGACCGTATTTAAGGTGTTAAGATGTATAATCTTACGTTTAAATGTTTAATAAAATGAGACAGGTATTGGAGCTTGAGGCTGCGTATATTATTTGAGGCAGCATAAGTCACGGTGCGCAAATTGCACAGAATACGAGGTATCTCAAGAGGAATGATCAATATTCAGGAATATGACAACAACGAACATTCGAAAGTTAAAGTATAGTAAATGTGGGTTGTAGCACTTGTTCATATTCGCTACTATGCAACACATGTTTTTTACTGCACAAGTGCTTGTAGCTCTTAAGGTACACGTTTTAGAGTCCTTGTTGACTAGACAATTTTTGTTTTGTTTTGTTCCATACCACCTCCTCCCAAAATATGCATAGCAAAGAGCTTGCTGAGGTATCATCCAAAGATCGCGGTACCACATCGTTGTTGGCAACGTGCATCGGTATCAGAGACATTAGCGAAGTCTCACTGCAATCGGCAACGACGAATAGAGAGGCTAAAGAATATATGTCCTCCCTCTCAGCACAGTAAAGCCCTCGCACCATTGTCAACATATAGTAGAACGTGGAAGTATTCTGCCTCAGTTCGTGACTCAGCTGAAGCAGTCGACATCATCTAGTAGCACTAAAGAGTCATTTGTCTTAGATGGAAATGTGCTTTTGTAAATGTTGAATGTTGTACTTCGAGAGAAGAGCTGTGATTGTATACATCAAGTGATGATTCAGTCGTCAATGACAGTTGTAAATTACTAAGCAATTCTGTGGTAATGGATTGTATCAGTTTAAGTAAATATTTTTAACATTCATGTAGTAAAGTGAATTAATATTTCATATGTTCAAGGCCCCATGAACCATCTTCCAGATCTATCAAAGAACCCGCGTTATGGCAGGACGATTGTAGTTTCGTCTGGTCATAACACTTGCAGTAGAAGAGATTCGTGCGACAGTATCAAAGCTCTTAAGGTACGCGTTTTATAGCCCATGTTACTAGACTCTTTTACTTCAAATGATCATTCCTGTCATATCCCGAATGTTAACCATCCCTCTCGCGACGCCTTTTATATTTATCCAATATATGAGAGTACTGAACAGCTTTCAACAGAAGTCACATAAAGCTCATACCTCCTTTTTCTCGCTTTCACCCCACCACAAAATTATATTTTCCCTGGTTATTTTGCAAAAATTCAGCGTCAGGCTTGATGTTTTAATTTATTACTTCTTTACTACTGAGTCTATTTGCAACACATTTTGCAGAAAGCATCCACATATACCACTAGATGAACCTGCAAAATTGTATCATTGCACGAGACACAGCTCAGGAAATGTTAAGTTTTAAACACTGAGATGCTGTAAAATTGGATTTTGCTCACACTGAAGGAAATAACTCAGAAAACCAAAAAATAATAAAGGTAGAGTAATGAAATTTCTTAAATTCATTTGTTCAAGTAACACATTTAAGTGATTAACGTTGCAAGATCTCAGGTTAATGTGAAATTCTGGTACATGAATGACCGGCGTAACCACTAGAATGTTGAATGCAAGCGTGCAAACGTGAATGCTTTGTGTTGTACAGGTGCCGGACATCAGTTTGTGGGATAGAGTTCCATGCCTGTTGCACTTGGTCGTTCGATACACAGACAGTTAATGCTGTTTGTGGATACTCTGAAGTTGTCGTCCGATGATGAAGGCAACGTGTCGAGACTCTGTAGAGCATGTTGGGCTAAAACAGTGATTTGTTGGCGAGTGATATGCTGTTGGAAAACGCGCCCTGGAATGCTGTTCATGAATGGCAGCACAACTCGAATCACCAGACTGACGTACAAATTTTAAGCCGGGGGTGCATGGGTTAGCTTGGATGTGCTCCTATTGTCATACGAAATCGCACCCCAGACTATAACGGCTGTTGTAGATCCAGTGTATCTAGCACGTAGACAAATTGATTGCAGACCCTCAAATCAACTTCTTCTAAACAACGCTCAGCCATCGCTGTCACCTAGGTAGAACCCGCTTTCATCAGAAAACAGAACAAACCTCCGCTCTTCCCTCCAATTAGTTCCCACTTGCCACCACTGAAGTCGTTGTGTCACTGAGGTGCCAACTGCTGCTGAAACTGCTGCTTCAGATGCAGTACGATGCTCCAGACTCATACGTCAGTCACACTGGTCTTCCCTCTCGGTAATGCCATTTGGCCATCTAGACTCCTGTCTTCTTGATACCGCCCATTATCGAGACCTCTGCTGCCAAAAATCATGTGCATTGGCTAATTTTGCCAAGTCTTTCTGCAGTATCGGAGAGGGAATATCCAGCTTCTTGTAGCCCTATTACACGACCTCGTTGAAACTCAATGGGTTGTCGATAAATGCGTCTTTGTCGCCTTTAAGGCATTCTTGACTAAGATCAACTCGTAACGTCCATTCTCAAAGGTAGCTAACGCTCACTAACGTTACAGCACGGATTTTTAAAGCAAATCTAATTTGCATCCTCATAGGGACGCTACTAGTGTCTCTCTTATGCGACTGGCGCGAAATTTTAGTAGACGCCATCTTTCAGATGTAGAAATACGCCTACCAACTTTCGTTTATATCGCACAACTCCTTCTTGGTGTTGCGTTTTTTTGCGTCATTGTATACGGAAATTCGATTCTTTAAATAGTCGTGGGCGTGGCTTATGGGTTTCCGCTGTTGCAGAATTCTGGACGGGCAGGCGAAAAGACGTTATCGGGAAGCATTCTTTGTTCATCGTGTCGGGAGTGACGGCTGCCCATTGTCGGCTGATATTCACGCTGCAGGAAACAGCGATAAATGGCAGATTAATGGCAACATTAGCCTCGCGATGGACGCCTTATGACAGCAGGGAAGGCGGACGTGTCAGCGACGCTATTCGTCGGGTCCACACCTGTCTCGATCCCACGCCTTCGCCTGGCCACTTGACGCAATTTCCACGGACGATCGCACTGCATTACGATATTCGTCTGCGCGTTACCACACAAAAGCCGGCACCGAAACCGTTATTGCTTCCTGTAGTGTAGTGATCAGGAGGGAGTCTTCCTGAAATGAATGTTTCGAAGTTCAATCCTTGTTAATGGCTGGCCAAATGAAGATACAAGTTATTAACAAATCAAGGCCATTCTTATGTGGTGCGTAACACTAGGAGGTTTCAAACTGATTAAGTAATGTAAGACGGAGATTTCTGAATCAGATTTTAAACTTAGAGACATTTTCAGCGGCAGATGTTGACTCTGACAGTAGAAGAGTAGATTGAAACTGAAGAGTTTGCAAAAAGATAGGAAAGTAAGGTGATGGGACCTGGTATCTTGAAACAATCAAAGGCTGTTGAGGGTTTGAGAGGGAGTATTAGTCAACGATTAACTGACGCATGAGAATGCAATAGAGTAAAAGACAAATGCGTAGCTTTTACTTTTTTCAGACGATAGTACTGTTTTAAAAAATCCCTTTAGAGAGAAAACAACAGAAGAGCTAGTAAATGATATTTTCCAAAGAATTATTACGTGGTTCTCTGTAAATGGACGCTCCCTAAATTTTGAAAAAAAAAGCACATTACATTCAGTTCTGCATAACAAGCAGAGTCATACCAACAACTGATGTAGCAAATGAGTGGCAGTCAGTCAGTACCGTAGACTGCTTCACATTTTTGGGTGTACATATTGATGAAAACTTGAAGTGGAAGACGCAAATTACTGAGTTTCTCGAACATTTAAGTTCAATTACATTTGCTCCTCGTTAAATTACTAATCTCGGAAACAGACTATCAACTTCCTGACATATTCTGATTATTTCTATTCAGTAAAGTCGTATGGAATAATTTTATGGTGTAACTGATCGCTTAGAAAGGAAGTACTGATTGCACAAAAGCGATCAGTAAGAATAATATGTAGTGTTCACCCACGGACATCATGTAGATACCTCTTGAAGGAGCTAGGAATTTTAACTGTGTCGTCACAATCGTCGTAACTAATCCAATACCATTTGAGAAGAACAGTGATGGACACATGTACAACACCGGAGCGAAAACTGATTTCATTACCCATTGTTAAAGCTGTCAGTGGCTCTGATGGAAGTTCAATATGCAACAATAAAATTTTTTGATCTTTTCCCAATAACACAAAATGGCTGACAGGTAGCCAAACGAATTTTAAATCTAAATTAAAATCATTTCTCTTCGATGACTTCTTCTACACCATTGAAACATTTCTACTTAGAAGCTGGTAGCCAGTGAAAAAAAAATGCTTGTTTTTAAGTGCAGCTGCATGGGTAGGAAGAAAATGATAATGTGTTCGTCGATGTTAGCACTAATCATGTGTACATATCCTGTAAGATGACTCGTTCCACATCATTTCGGTAAAACAGTCGTTCAAATGATCTATGCAACGTGTAACTAACTGACTAACTAACCAAGAGATGAAATAGTGAAAGCAGCAGAGCATCAAACGGGTAAAAAGTCAAGGCCTACTAGAAATCCTTGGATATCACAGGAGATGCTGAGCTTAATTCATGAAGGGGAAATATATAAGTGCAGCAAATGGTGGGGGCAAAAGAAGGTACAAACGTCTAAAGAGTAAGATTAACAAAGTGCAAAATAGCTAAGCAGGAAAGGCTACAGGACAAATGTAGTTTATAGAAATACATGTAACTAGGAGTAAAATAAATACCGCCTACAGGAAAACTAAGAGGCCTTTGAAGAAAAGAGAAGCAGCTGGATAAATATTAATATCTCAGATGGAAAACCAGTACTAAACAAAGAAGGGAAAGGTGAAAAGTCGAAGAAATATACGGAACAATTGCACAAGGGGAATTCCAAAGAAAGCAGGTGCTGATAGGTGAGAATATTACTGAAGTATCAGTTCAGTAAACCAAGCTTGCACAATACTGACACGAATTATTTACAGAGGAATGGAAAAATTGATAAAAGCCGACCTCGGGGAGGATCAGCCTATTCAGAGAAATGTAGGTACACCAGAGGCAATTCTGACCCTACGACTTATCTTAGAAGACAGGATAAAAGGAGGCAAACCTACATTTATAACTTTTGTAGACTTAGGGAAAGTTCTTGACAATGTTAACTGCAATACATTCTTTGAAATTCTAAAGGTAGCATGGGTAAAACATAGGGAGCGAAACGTTATACACAAATTGTGCAGAAACCAGAAGGTATTCATAAGATTCGAGTCATGAAAGGAAAGCAGTGATTGAGACGGGAGTGAAGGAGGTTGTAGCCTATCCCCGAAGTTATTCATTATGTACGTGGAGGAGGCAGTAAAGGAAGCCAGATCAAAATTCGGAGAAGGAATTGAAGTTCAGGGAGGTGACATAGTAATTTTGTCAGAGGTGCAACTGAATGGAATGGACGGTGTCTTAAAAGGTGGATATAACACTAACAAAAGCAAAACAGGGGTACTGGGATGTAGTCGAATTAAATCAGGCCATGCTGAGGGAATTAGATGAGGAAACGGAACACTAAAAGTGTTAGGTGGGCTTGCTATTTTGACAGTAAAATAACTAGAATGAGATTTTCACTCTGCGGCGGAGTGTGCGCTGATATGAAACTTCCTGGCAGATTAAAACTGTGTGCACACAGTTTTAATCTGCCAGGAAGTTTCAGTAAAATAACTGATGATGGCCGTAGTGGGGAGAATATAAAATGTAGACTTGCAATGGCAAGATAAGTGTTTGCCAGGAACTGAAATTTATTAACATCGAATATAATTTTTCAGTGCTGGGAAGTCTTTTATGAAGGCATTTGTCTGCAGTGTTGTCTTGTACGGAAGTGAAAGATGGGCAATTAACAGTTCAGACAGGAAAGGGAATAGAAGCTTTCGAAATGTAGTGCTACAGAAGAATGCTGAAATTAGCTGGGTGGATCGCATAACTGATGAGGAGGCATTGGCTAGAGCTGAGGAGGAAAGAAAACTGTGGAAAAACACTCTAGCTGGCATAATAAAACGATATATTCAGAAGAAAAGCATCCAAGCCCTTTCCGAAGCTCTTGATTAGGATTTTCTTCGAATTTACCTGAATCCTCCAGGTGAATACTGGGATGAATTCTCAAACTGACAACTACTGTTTCCTTTCCTCCTTGCTACCTATCTCTAAGAACCCCGATATCGTAAAGAACAGTAAATTCATATTCCACTTGCTTACAAACAAGAGCAGGGGGCCGCTACTGTTCCCTAGTACTCGTGCGAATCGAGCGAAAATGAACAAAGTGAATATTGTAGTCGAACATCCCTTCGGCCTGTCTCCGTTGTAATGTTTGCATCTGATCTGATAGTGGCGAATACTAGAAGCCTTAAAGTAAGTAACTGAAATATTAGAGAAAATGTTCCCTATATACACATTTGTCTATCCCCCGTACGCCTTTAAGCACTTGGTGATGCCATCGATGTTTTTATTCTTACTTACATATCATTATTTTAATATTATTTTACTTACATTAATTAATTACTCATATTACTTACAACTTACTACTTACTACTTAATTACTTACATTAATTAATTAATATTTTTTTACTTACATATTATTTTTTTGTACTGGTGCGGTCATGCAAAACGTACTTTACATAGGTTTTTATAGATTCTGCTCCTCACTCAAGGCAGGAGTTGCTAAACATGACTTTACTCACTCTGTATAGATCAGCAACTTTACTCACTCTGTTCACTGCGTAAGATGCCAAGCTGAAAAATACTGATTTACCATCAGTGTAATGTTACTATGGATACAGTTGTGTTTCCCAGAAGTTTGGAGATAGTTCTATCGTTCTCATGGCATGTATAACCAGCAAAACTTTTTCCGATCAAACATGTCTATTTATAATTTGGGACTAAATTTTCAACAGCCACGGACAGCACCATAGTACACAGTTTTCAATTCTATGGCGGTTAGTTTTCGCTAATTTTGCATACGAGCATGAATGGGTCTTATTTAAAGTGTAATTTGGATGGGGCAGAATCCAGTTATACTTCACTAATGGAACTATTTTCATGTCTCCACTGAGAATATAAATACAACTTTAGAGGTACAGTATACAGATTTCGCGGCAGATTTGTACGTCTTTCTGCAGGAGTATTACTCTACTGACATGTGTACGTGGAATTTATAAATTGTAAAAGAACTTATGTTTACGTAAAGCCACATATTTCCAAGTTTTATGCATTCGGAGATGGTGTCACCCCTATCTTTGTATTTCAACACTAATAATTAATCTCAGAATTACGTTTAAAATTAAGAAACATCCATCAAGCTTTTCTTTCAGTCTTTTCTTGTTTAAAATGCGACAATTTAGCTCCCTTGACATTTGATATACTGGTCCTTTTGGTTTTAATTTCCCTTAATGAAATTTCCCTGTCTCATACTTTCACTTGCTACTCTTCCTTCTCCTTTCATTTCAAAAACGCTTAATTACGACCCGTACTCTACCACAGATTTCGAGAGAAGCAGTAAGAAGACAATAAAACCCACGGAATATATCTCCCGCTACTTTAAACGATTCATCGATGAGAAAACTCTTTGTTAGAATAAGAAACAAGAAGGGAACACATACAGCCATTACCTGACCCCACATCGTATGTGAAAGTGTAGTGTTTGTGATAGGGAGAGCGAAAGACGAGCGAAAATGTCATCAGTAAGAATATATTAATGTGTTAGCGAAATGTGAGTGATTCACGCGCAGTCTTCATGGAGCGATGCATTTCGTTTTAAAATATGGAACTGTATTCATACTCAGAACATACAGAGTAGGATGTTCACCTGCACTGTATTACTTTGCCAAATAACTGGCAACCCGACATGATAGATACTTCATTTAACGCTTAATAATGAGACTGAGTATTCCGAATCCAGTCACGCGCAGATATTTAAAACAGAATGTTCTAATAGTGGCTCTGGAAGGGTTACTCACTGTCTTTCTTAAGTCTAGTTCACGAAAGTTAGACGAGTATCCATTTGTGCACCTCTTCTTATTCGTCATCATTTAGCTCGCGTAAAACGTTGGCGAAGACTTATGTGTTAACGGAAAATTTCGCTGAACTTTCAAAAAGCAGCTTGAGCACACACGAAAGATGAAGGCAAAAGCCTGGCGTAAATACGTCTTGTACTGAGAGTTCCTCATGTTGCCAGAAATATTGTCATTTACGAGTTGCAACTCGTATTGCTGCGCGATTCTGAAAAAAGAATCTCATCGTGATATCTGAATGACGTGCTGTTGCAGAGAGATAATACACACCTACAGCCCATTATCACGATAAAATCAGCTGGTCAGTAGCTTGGCTGTGACGTAACTTCAGCCTCCATATTCTACCATACTGCGCGCTTGGACTTCCAAACCGTCTCTTATGAATTCCTTTTTTTTTCAAATTTAGGCTAAAGACCTCTTCCGTTTCAGAGTGGGAGGCATAATGACTGCACATTTGGATTTGCAGTTATTATTCTACTAGTGGATAACATAAAGTAATATTATTAAGACTATAGTCCGCCTCCGTAGAGCAGCGGTAGCGTTACCGTGTACCACGCGAGGGGGCCCGGGTTCGATTGCCGGGATGGGTGTTGTGTGTTCTTCGTCATCATTGACACGCAAGTCGCCGAAGTAGCGTCAATTAAAAAGACTTGTAATACAGCGGTCGAACCCCGAAGGGGATATCCCGGCCAATAAATGCCATACGATCATTTTTTTTCATTAACACTATAGTTCTGGGTTACACTCATTCGAATTAAAATGGCTAATAGGATGATAAAGCTCTTACGTTATTACAGTAATTTACATACGTACGTCCACGTAACGAGAACAGACGGTTCCTCATACTACGTGCGAAGTTTATCGTATTAAATCAGCAGTTTAACTGTGGACATGTCACTGCACGGTGAGGGGCTTACTTATTTACAGATTTTACCTACGGAAACGATATCTTGTTTCTATTGAATATTTCTCCTCTTTCGTATACTCCCAAACCCGTGCGGCGATGGGACTAGCTCACCGCTTGGTAATGCGAAGAGAAACAGCATGTTGTTTCTGGAAGCTCGAAGAGCTGTCGACGCAAGTTCGTTTTGTGCAGAGGTAATGATGCTCGTTTCTTGCAGAGATATTGGAGGCGGTTAAGAAAGGAGTATTTCTTAACCAGTTTCAGAAAACCGCGAAAAAAGGCTATCGAAGCATCTGACACTCGGTGTTGTATAGAAGAATGCAGAAAACTAAGCGGACTGGTAAGGAAGCGAAGGAGGAAGTTCTCCACTGAATCCACGAGGAAATTAATGTCTGCAAAACAATAGCTAACAGAAGCGACAAGGAGAGAGGTTATTTGTTAAGAAATCAGGAACTCTCTTCCATGTACCGTAGGAAAATACAGGGACTGTGACAATAGAGGAAGTGACGGCCATATCAAACCAGGAAAAACAATGATATGTTCATGACAGAGAGATATGTTCTCATTTTTATCTTAGCAATTCTCTGTTTTGAAGTAACTATTTGAAACGCTAGCCCCTTCGGTGATTTCATCATGAATGAAAGAGAGGAGAAATTACGATCAACCATTAAAGGAGGTACCTGGCTGTGCTACGTGTTCCTACCTCTAGCGATATGACGGTACGTCCATCATTGTCGAACGTGATGGTTTTGGTGGACCAGCAGGTACACTACTCGCCATTAAAATTGCTACATCACGAAGATGATGTGCTATTTAACCGACAGGAAGAAGATGCTGTGATATGCAAATGATTAGCTTTTCACAGCATTCACACAAGATTGGCGCCGATGTCGACACTTACAACGTGCTGCTATTAGGAAAGTCTCCAACCGATTTCTCGTACACCACCAGCAGTTGACCGCCATTGCCTGGTGAAACGTTGTAGTGATGCCTCGTGCAAGGAGGAGAAATGCGTACCATCACGTTTCCGACTTTGATAAAGGTCGGATTGTAGCCTATCGGTGGTTTCAGGAGGTTAATACGGAACGCCGTGCTGGATCCCAACGGCCTCGTATCACTAGCAGTCGAGATGACAGGCATCTTATCCGCATGGCTGTAACGGATCGTGCAGCCACGTCTCGATCCCTGAGTCAACAGATGGGGACGTTTCCAAGACAACAACCATCTGCACGAACAGTTCGACATCGTTTGAAGCAGCAGGACCTATCAGCTCGGAGACCATGGCTGCGGTTACCCTTGACGCTGCATCACAGGCAGGAGCGCCTGCGATAGTGTACTCAACGACGAACCTGAGTGCACGGATGAATCCAGGTTCTGTTTACAGCATCATGATGGTCGCATCCGCGCTTGGCTGCATCGCGGTGAACGCACTTCGGAACCGTGTATTCGTCATTGCCATACTAGCGTTATCACCCGGCGTGATGGTATGGGGTGCCATTGGTTACACGTCTCGGTCACCCCTTGTTCACATTGACGGCACTTTGAACAGTGGACGTTTCATTTCAGGTGTGTTACGACCCGTGGCTCTACCCTTCATTCGATCCCTGCGAAACCGTACATTTCAGCAGGATAATGCACGACTGCATGTTGCAGGTCGTGTACGGGATTTTCTGGATAGAGAAAATGTTCGACTGCTGCCCTGGCCAGCACATTCTGCAGCTCTCTCATCAATTGAAAACGTCTGGTTAATGGTGGCCGAGCAACTGGCTCGTCACATTACGCCAGTCACTACTCTTGATGAACTGTGGTATCGTGTTGAACCTGCATGGGCAGCTGTACCAGTACAAGCCATCCGAGCTATGTTTGACTCAATGCCCAGGCGTATCAAGGGCGTTATTACGGCCAAAGGAGGTTGTTCTGGGTACTGATTTCTCAGGATCTGTACACCCAAATTGCCTGAAAATGTAATGACATGTCAGTTATAGTATAATATATTTGTCCAATGAATACCTGTTTATCATTTGCATTCCTTCTTGGCGTAGCAATTTTAATGGCCAGTAGTGCATTTGAAACGCTCGCCCTTTCGGTGATTTGATCGTGGATGAAGGAGAGGAGAAGTTATGATAAACAATTAAAGGAGTTACCTGGCTGTGCTACGCGATCCTACCTCTCGCGATATGAGGGTACGTACATCATTGTCGAACGTGATGATTTTGGTGGTCCAGTACCTTTTATGATATGGGGACGCATTATGTTGCACTGACCTTTAAATCTTAGAAGACGGTACAATCTCCTGTCAACGTCACTGAGACACTGTTCTCGTTCCCCAAGTTCATTTTTTCAGGAATACTTTCGGCCCAACCTTCATTTTCATGGATGATAATGAGTGACCGCATCGAACAACGCTGATGGGGGAGCTCTTGGAACGAGAGGATATTCAGCGAATGTACTGGCCTGCCCGTTACCCCGACTTAAATCCCATCAGGAAATATGGGATGCGTTGGGGGTGACGTACTGCAGCACTTCTACACACACAAACGACCATCCAGCAATATTGTCAACCGCGTTAGTGGAAGAGTGAAACGTCATAGCACAAGAACTCCTTACCAACCTTGTGGCCAGGGTGGGGAATAAGCTGCAGAACATCCATTGCCGTCAGTCGTGGTCACAAACCCTACCAAGAACCACGCCCCGCTTTTTCTAATGTCCAGGGGACCATCATAAATCGCGGTGACTGCAGTGTAATTATTATCTTTGAATAAAAGTGTCTTTTCTGTTTGTCTCATCACGTATTTCGGTAATTTCCAAGAATGATTGCCTATCGAAGTCGCGGGGTCCAAACGAAACACATCGTTCGTGCGATCGTAAATCGATCATGCGACGCCGGTGGCGGGTGTTGTATGTTTACAGTCCCGCCCGGTTGGCCGTGCGGTCTAACGCACGGGCCTGGTCCCCGGCACGAATCCGCCTGGCGGATTTGTGTCGAAGTCCGGTGAACTGGCCAGTCTGTGGATGGTTTTTAGGCGGTTTTCCATCTGCCTCGGCGAATGCGGGATGGTTCCCCTTATTCCGCCTCAGTTACACTATGTCGGCGATTGCTGTGCAAACAAGTTCTCCACGTACGCGTACACCATCATTACTCTACCTCGCAAACATAGAGGTTACACTCGTCTGGTCTGAGACGTTCCCTGTGGGGGGAGGGGGGGGGGCACCGGAGGCCGAACTGCACAATAACCATGGGATCGGTGTGGGGCGGCGGAGGGGTGAAGTGGACTGCGGTAGTCGTCGTGGCGTTGTGGACCACTGCGGCTGCGGCGGGGACGGATCCTCTCCGTCGTTTCTAGGCCCCCGGTTCACATACAATACAATGCTTAAAGTGTCACTGCGGCAACGACAAAAGAAGAGCGTTACAAAAATACTTGTAATTGCAAAGGAGACGACTGACCTTACTCGTCGTCGGTGTTGTCGTCATGTAAAAATCCATTATGGTGGTCTGGATGGATAATTTGGAAGAGTCGATCAATGTATTCTTCCTGATACTGGTTCTTTTTCCGAACTGTCCGCAAAGAAATTGTAACGGTTTTCAGCATCGAAACTGTTCTTACGAAGTTTTACACACTTTTCATCACCACAGTCTACACAGTCCCTTCTTTCCTCGTCCGGAAGTACTCCATATTTGCGACAAAAAGTCGAACAATTTTCTACGCTGGATGAACATGGAATTAGATTTTTCCGTGTGAGAGAATCCGCCGAAGAAACGTCAAGAACAGCAGACAGCCCGCTCACTAACGTCTGGGTTTTCCTAGCAACCTACAAAAACTTCGCGGAGGTATGTAATTTAGAGCAACTAAGGGAACGCCGGAAAACAGATAAAAATGACGATCACTAATAATTGATCACAACACCCGGTACTGGAGTCGCATGATCGATTTACGATCGCACGTTCGATATGTATCGTTTGGAACCCGCGACTTCGATAGGCAATCATTCTTGGAAATTACCCGTATTTCTTCCAATTACCTTCTGTACTGTTCCGTAGCAGTTCTTTCTGTGTATGGCCAAGTTTCATCGAACGATGTTGCTTGGCAGTGAGACGTCATGCAGAAGTTAGTTTCGTTCTTAAGTTTTGCCTCTTAGTGTAATACCATATTAAAAATATTACTGGGCGAGTTGTCATTTTCATTCTTGGCTAGAAAATCGTTTGTAAAATAACCACTTTCAGTTTTCAATTATTTTGTCACTTTATTTCGCGAATTAGTTATCGCTGACGCTAATTAACGATGGTATTCTGTGCCAAAGATTCGTAGCAATCAGTTTGGTCAGTTAGTATCGTAGACCACAGATAACACAGACGGCGCATGACGTCATTTTACTGAAACCAACATCTAAGTCACGTGACTCGGGGCGCGAAGCCGAGCATGTCATTACGCATTTATTGTGCACATACATTTTTGTCACAGATCAAATGTTGTGCTATTTACTAGATGCAGAAGGAAAGACTTTCACTTATGCTCAGATTAGTCTTGTCTTGTATCCTACAGTTTAGGTAAAGTGACGAAAATCTCAGTTGTGTAAGTGAATTACTTTAAAATACTTGCAGAGATACATCCATAAGTTGAAAGTTAGGATGGATGTTGGTCCTTGGATGTAAAACTTGGCAAATGACCAAGATTTACCATTCATATCTAGGCTTCCTATCTTGATATCGTTTCGGGTTCTGTACTGTATTAAGAAAAATCAGAAAACATACGTGCTTATTTTGAGTAAATACCTGAAATTATGCACATAAAAGAATTTCCTTACAAAAGCTTACTCAAACATTTCACATATATTATTGTGGAATCGTTAGAAAACTAATACTCGTTCGAAATTGTTATTTTGTCTTCCACTCCTGTGGTAGCGGCGAACTATAAGAAATCAAAGTGAAAAAAAGGTAGTCACAAAAGAAGAGTCATTCTGTCGGTTGTCAAAAGAACTGTCAATACATTTCAACTTGACCACATGTAGAAACGATAACCACTGCTTTATTATCAGGAATTGCGGTTCAAATGGCTCTGAGCACTATGGGACTTAACATCTATGGTCATCAGTCCCCTAGAACTTAGAACTACTTAAACCTAACTAACCTAAGGACATCACACAACACTCAGTCATCAAGAGGCAGGGAAAATCCCTGACCCTGCCGGGAATCGAACCCGGGAACCCGGGCGTGGGTAGCGAGAACGCTACCGCACGAGCACGAGCTGCGGACTCAAATGGTTCAAATGGCTCTAAGCACTATGGGATTTAACATCTGAGTTCATCAGTCCCCTAGACTTAGAACTAACCAAATCTAACTAACCTAAGGACATCACACACATCCATGCCCGAGGCAGGATTCGAACCTGAACCGTGGCAGCTGCGTGGTTCCGGACTGAAGCGCCTAGAACCGCTCGGCCACAGTGGCCGGCTAGCAATTTCGGAGAATCTAGCTTAACTACACTACTCACATGTGTAAGAGCAGTACTGCAGTTCGTTGAATTATCAAAATCAATGCTTGATTTCAGCTACAAATGAGACAAACTGTAGCTGTCAACTCCACTTCAAACGGCGCTTAATGACAGGAGTTCGGCTTTCTGCTTCGAGTCACGTGACCTATATGTTGGTTTCAAGCGTTACTGCGGCAGAAATAGGAGCACGCGCGGTCCATTACATACGGTCGATGGTTAGTATAGTCTTTTAATCTTACGGGTCATATGTTTCGGTTCTGGTACAGTGAGCCAAGCACAGCGCTCCCCACGAAGCAAGGATCTCTGCGTAAAACATTTGAACATGTCTTTGGTATGCTAGTCACAGAGGAGGAGAGCCGTATGATGTTAAATGGAGCCAGCTGTTTGGTGAGGAAGTTCATATTATTGAGGTTATCCGTCGGAACTGCTCATCTGCAGAGTGATTTCGTTGAGTATTCGCGAGATATTTATATTCAAGGTCAAGTTTTCACTGATTTACGTAGCGAGGTTGGGATGATCGCAGCGAGCGGAAGCATGCTAAAAAAATGGCTCTGAGCACTATGGTACTTAACTTTTGAGGTCATCTGTCCCCTAGAACTTAGAACTACTTAAACCTAACTAACCTAAGGACATCACACACATCCATGCCCAAGGCAGGTTTCGAACCTGCTACCGTGGCGGTCGCGCGGTTCCAGACTGAAGCGCCTAGAACCGCTCGGCCACTCCGGCCGGGGAAGCATGCTCGTCGTTTCGTTGCCATCCTTAGTCCGAGCTTTGGTTGGGAATACAAATTCAGTCCGAAAAGTGGTTCTGTCAGTTTATTTACTCTTCCAGTCGGCCTAGCTTATCAGACGTTTCATATTGTGTGCAGAATTGTTCGCATAATGCTTGGAGATCTGGTATACTTGCTGCGTGTTTTGTGCAGCTAAGAAGTCATGTGTGCTATGTTCACGTGGCTTTGAATAATTACGTTACATGGAACTTAAGTTTTCTATCATTTAACATTTCGTTCCCACTGATTAATTTCTAATAGCATTCTTGTTAGAATATTTTATACGTTGTGAATGAAACACACACAGCACTGGTGCAATGTTTTACAATATATATTATTTGTTTCGGCTGTTACGCCCTCATCAGGTGCAGAGATAATAAGTATGTCGTGCAGTGAAATTTTGTTGGATCAAAGATTTTAAACTAGGGCATCTACAGGGTGTCTCCATTTCCAGAGATGAAAAACGTTAATGTTAGAATTAGATATAAACAAGAGGGATTCTTTCAATGTAAATGCGATGTAAGATTGTTTAACTAAGATAAAATATCTCATAAATTGCAACAGTTGAACTTCAAACAAAATAATTGAACAATAAACCTTGGTGACGTATCCCAAAGATGTGGCTGAAAAAAATAATCTTGTCATGATTAGGTTCTATATTAGAAACAGATAAGATATAATAGTGATATTAACCAGGTGCGTGAGGCAGCTGTGTTTATAAATACTATTTTTTTATTGATGCCTACTTCCTCACCTACATGATTCCCATAGCTCCCAGGCTTAATGGCCTCCCTAAAATCTATAAAGATAGCACCCCAATCCGTCCTGGGGTGTCTTCATTCTCAGCTCCATGTTGCAAATTAGCCAGAGAGTTAAATGACCTGGTCAAGTTCAAAACCAAGATCAAATCCACTCACGATGTTATTAATTCACTTGAATTAATGAACAAGTTAAAAGACATGCAAATCACTCCTGGAGTCAAGCTGGTTTCTTTTGATGTTAGCAAGTTATTCACTAATATACTTGTTCAGGAGTGCCTGAACATCCCAACAGACTTACTAAATACATCAGGAGTTACCCCAGCTGTGACAGATGAAAGAAGGTTAGCTACAGAAACTTTTCTAACATAAAATTATTTCCGTTTCAATGGCAGGATACACTATCAGTTGAATGGTCTAGCTGGGGGATTCTCCCCCCCCCCCCCCCCCCCCGCCCCCCCTCAGTCCAGCCCTTGCTGAAATCTTCATAGACAATTCTGAAACACAGTTTTTACACTGAAGTAATCCCTCTTGCTTTATTCCTAAATCTAACATCAATATTTGTCACCTCTGGAAAGGCGATATTCCATAGGTAAGCTACTTTAAAATTTTTGATCCAAGAAAATTTCACTGCACCACACCCTTATCTTTGTAACTGACATAGCATAACAGCCGAAAACCGGTTCGTGCAGCAAATAATAAATATTTTAGAACACGATACAACTGTAGTGTGTGTTTAATTCATACCACAAGATTTCTAGTTGATAATGTTCGACGTAACAGGCCATTACTTTGCCTACTCTGCACTTAAACTATTATAAAAGTTCTACTATGGACATCGGTCTTTAGAAAGCGTGTTTATTCGTATTATCTGCCTTCACAATCACGTTTACTTGCACAACGTACGATTAGTTCTAGTTTCCCTGCTCGATTTTTCAGGTTTCTGTAGGTAAGTTGTTTGGAAATAATTGCTGCAGCCGATGATATCTAATGATCGATTCAATATTTGTTCTGGTGCGTTATGTTGGGCTTTGTATGGAAAAGTGTTAAGAGAACTGTCTGAGCCATGCATGAACATTGCACTGCCTTTATCTATGAGATGGGGTATTTACATACTTCGTAAATCAGTTCATGAAACTGCTAATAGATATGTTGATCACTGAAGTTCAGTTCAAATATTTATTTACGCCCATAGATCGACAGGCTGTGTAATGTAAGCTATCCCTTGTGCATCTGTTCTTAAAAAACTCAATCAGATAGTGCTAAATAAAGTTTTATGGGTCAAAACTACATGTTACAACAGCTCAATCGATCGTGGCTACTTTCTGTAGACATTCCTATGTGTATTCAGAATTTAACAAGCAAGGGTTAGCTTACAAGTTGTATATGTTTCCCCATTTCGTTTCTGTAGTATTTGGAGAAGACAACCGAGTGAAGTGGTGCAGTGGTTAGCACACTGGACTCGCATTCGGGAGGACGACGGTTCAAACCCGCGTCCAACTATCCTGATTTGGGTTCTCCGTGATTTCCCTGAATCATTCCAGACAAATACCGGCATATTGCCTTTGAAAGGACACGGCCCATTTGCTTCCCCATCCTTGTAACAATTCGAGCTTGATCTCCGTCTCTAACGACCTAGTTGTTGACGGGGCGTTAAACCAATATGTTCCTAATGCTATTTTGTCTAAAACTGACATGGTGAGACCGTGGCTGTGTACAATTAATGTAAGTTAATTCTTACCGAGAAGAAAACAGCAACCAGCCACTATCTGTAATCTCTGTGATAACTTCACATGTGGCAAATTCTGGTGTGTGTGTGTGTGTGTGTGTGTGTGTGTGTGTGTGTGTGTGCGTGTGTGTGGTGCTTTGCACAATATGGTGCTGTACAAGTTACATAAGTGCTGGATATATTTAGGAATATGCGAAAAATACAATCCTGCAACTTCGCAACAAAATTTTCGACGGCAACAACACACCAAAAATACTTCGCCACAGTGGAATAATAAAAATCGAAAACGAACGATAATGTAAAGTGTATCTTGAAAATCATGTGAACAGCCGTCTGATGATGAACTTTCCAGTTCGAAACCGGTAACGGCGCTATTTACCTAAATAAATAGCAGTATTAATAGTGGCTGGTTGCTGTTTTCTTCTCTGTAAGAATTGGCCTACATCAATATCTTCCTTCCTTCCTTTTTCGGAAACGATGACCTTGTTTACGAAATCCTTAGGTCTGCAATCACATGATCAATTAGTTGAACCGATTGGAGTGTGGGGACGTTACAAGGCTCACGTTCGGTGAGGAGATTGGCAGTTGACCCTCAAACAGGTGTAACGTACTGCCCATAAGTAGGCAGAAAGACTCATTATTGTATGAATAAACGGTTGCCTAACGATCACTGGAAGCAGCTACATGCTTTAAATATGTGGGGGTATGCTTAAGAAGCGATTTAAAATGGAACGAGTACATAAAATAATCACAGGTAAGGAAGATACCAGACAGTCTCATTACAATGATCCCCAGGAAATGTAGTCTATCGACGAAAGTGGTAGCTTACAAAACCCTCGTTCGACCAATCCTTGAAAACTGCCCGTCATTCTGGGATCCGTATCCGATAGGCGTGCGCCTTCCTAGAAGAATCAGCAAATATATTGCTGCATCCTATGTACATCTCACGAAAAGGCCATGAAGATAAAGTTAGAGACATATTCGAGCTCACAATTGTTCTTCTCACGGACCATTCGAGACTGGAAAAGGAAATGCGGGAGGGGACAGTGGTTCACAAAGTGCCCGCCACACATCATCTACTTCTGCATCTACATCTATATTCCGCAAGCCACCTTGCGGTGTGTGGCGGACGTTACTTTATGTACCAATATCACGTCCCCCCTTGCCTGTTCCAGTCGCGAATAGATCACGGGAAGAATGACTGCCGGTAAGCTTTCGACTGGGCTCGAATGTCTCCGATTTTATCTTCATGGTACTGACGCGATATACACGTAGGAGGAAGCATTGTATTTGTTGACTTATCTAGGAACGTTCGCTCCCGGAACTTTAATAATAATCCACACCGTGATGCAGAACGCCTCTCTTCCATCGTCTGACACTGCAGTTGGTTGATCATCTCTGTGACACTGTTTACTGAATGAGCTTGTAACGAAACACGCTGATCTTTGAATCTTCTGTATGTCCTCCATCAGTCTGATGTGGTACCAATCCCATACTGACGAGCAGTGTTCAAATATTGGTCGAATGAGTGTTTTGTAAGCTACTTCCTTTGTTGCTGGGCTGTTTTTCCTGAGGATTCTTCTATTGAATCTCATTCTGGTATCTGCCTTACTCGTGATTAATTTTATATGGTCATTCCATTTCAAATCGCTCTATGCGTATACTCCATGATATTTTATGGAAGGAACTGCTTGCAGTGATTGTTCTGCAATTTTGTAACCTTACTATAAGTGATCTTTCTGTCTATTTATTCGCAGTAGGTTACATTTGTTTATGCTGAAATTCAATTGCCACTTCCTGCATTACGCATCGATCCTCTGCAGATCTTGCTACATTTCGCCTTCTCTGTGTACAGCAGCATGATCCACGAAAAACCTCCGACTTTATCTACTACGTCATTTATCTATACTCGTATTGTGAAAAGAATGGTCCTACACCACTCCTCTAGAACATAATCGAAGTTACTTTTACAAGGTGTACAACTTTGATTCCGCCGTTTTTCCCCAACATTTGAGGCTTTAATGAAACAAATTGGTTACACTTGTATCATTCAAAGTATTTTCCATCACTGGCCACTGCTTTCTCCCATGTTTCGGGTAGTGTACGAATCCCGCGTCGAAAAAAATGATCATCTTCTGAAGCGATCCACGAATCTATCGAATTTGTGACTTCTTCATGAGATCGGAAGTGTTGCTTTGCCAGGCCATGCGCCATTGATCTAAACAGGTCACAGTCAGAGGGCGCAATGTCTGGAGAATACGGCGGTTGGGGGAGGACTTTCCATTTTAACGTTCCCAAGTACGTTTTGATCTCTTTGCAACTTGGGGTCGAGCGTTGTCGTGCTGCAAAATCACTTTATCGTGCTTCTCGCTGTATTGCGTCCGATTGTCTTTTAATGCTCTGCTCAAATGCATTACTTGCGTTCGATAACGAGCACCTGTGATTGTTTCACTTGGTTTTAACACCACGTAGTATACGACGCCGAGCTGGTCCCTCCATATGCAGAGCATGGTCTTGGAACCGTGGATATCCGGTTTGGCCGTTGACGTGGGAGCGTGGCTGGGATATCCCCATGATTTTTTGCGTTTAGGGCTATCGTAATGAACCCATTTTTCGTCCCCGGACACAATGCGATGCAGAAATCCCTTCTGTTTTTGCCTCTGAAGCAACTGTTCACATACACACAAACGCCATTCAACCAACGTCTCTTGGTTTCAGCTCACACGGGACCCAAGTTCATTCTTTCTGAATCATGCCCATAGCTTAGCCTTGAGACGTTTTGAAATAGCTTGCTGTGTCACTCCCACTAATCATGCCAATTCTTCTTGAGTTTGAGGCGAGTCTTCACTCAGCAATGTCTCCAATTCCGCATCTTCGAAAACATTCTCTCTTCCACCACTATGCCGGTCTACAACGTTAAAATCGCCGTTCTCGAAGCATTGAAACCACTCACGACACGTTCTTTCACTAATAGAGTCCTTACCATACGTTCTCGAGAGCATCCGATGAGACTCAGCCGCTGTTTTCTTCGTATTGAAACAAAACAGTAACACCTCCCGCAAATGACGAGAATTAGGCTCGTAAACTGACATTTTCAATCAAGAACAACTTTATGATGCAGACACAAATCGACTAATGTTTGAATGAGGTTATGTTGACCGAGGTCCAAGCTAACTGCCTGAAGTCTACGATCGGTTTCTTTCGACGGCTACTTACCGTTGTCGTCACCTATCGGCAAACGGAGGAAGCACAGTTATACACCTTGTACATCTGAAGACTTCTTTCCGTTGAGAATGATTTGCTGTTTTCTGTTTACTAGAAACTCTTCAGTCCAGCCACACAGTTGATCTGATACTCCGTTCGCTGGTATCTTATTCATTAGGATGCAGTGCAGAACACCATCATGTAGCTTGCGGAGTTTAGATGGAGATGTGGAGCTTTCAGTGCACTTGTCGATGACTCTCTCAAGATGTCTCCCGCAGATGTGGGCGAAACGTGAGTGAATAGTTAAGTACATTAATCAAAGGCTCTGAAATAAACAGCAGCCTTGCGAGTCTTCATTTCAGTATTCGCTAGTGCTCTGAAGAGAGAAATGAATGCAAACCACATTCCTAGGTAGCTCAACGTCCGACAGTGGGCAGGCATTACCGCATGGTTCAGTCGGTACGGAACCGCGTCAGTGTCGATACATCTTCATTTGTTACCTCGCAGCGTGTGTGCGAGAAGCACAAGAGTAGAAAAACATGTAACTGACGCCATATATTTCACGCAAGTTAATGCGTGAACAAGCGAGAGCGATTTTGTGATCAGCGGGAGCAAGTGCCGTGTGGCCGCCGCTGGCGACCACCCCCCCTACGCGACATCATATCATTGCGAGCGCGCTGTCACGCGCCCAGATGGATGCCCCCCGTCGCCATGGCAACGGGCTGTGCGCTACCCCCCCGCCTGTGAACCGCGGCCGGCTGCCACCCTCCACGCTACTGTTCGCACACGGGACACACCATACGCGACCGCCGTCACTAGCGGAACAGGCCTATGGGAACTACGCGACGTGCGACCAACGCGTCACGGAATTCTGTCACAACTGCAACTACCAGTATTGATTCTTTTCTTTCGCGTAGTCTAAATCTCAGACACTCTGCAAAGATGTTTTCTGCATCGAGCTACCGATCTCTGATAGCATAGCTGTGTTTGACACACTCAGCAGGAGTATTTCAGGTATCACAAGGGGTGCTTCTGCACCTAGTCGAGGGCGAAAGAGCCGCGTGGTTCGCTGGGAACGTTTAGTTTAAAAGCATGAAAGGTGCTGTCAGTCCGCATGGGCGGTGTGCAGAGACGCTGCTATGGTTGAGTAAGGTGTTAAGTAGAACTGAAGTCACTTTCTACCTCGTACTATAAATATTTGCCTAAGATCTCTTCCCCCTTGCAAGACTTGGTGTACAGGTATTCACGACATCTCCAGATCTTCAGTGAGCGCCTGTTTACAAAGGTTGGACAAAAATATGGAAACACTGCGACAAATGCAAGCTTGAAAAAAAAATGCATATGCTAGCCGAGCCCCCAGGTTGTGCTGTTGTATTTGACCATGAACGGCACCTGCTCAATGCACTCAGTAGATCGTAAGTGTCAGTCGATGTCAGAAAAGTGCCCTCAGTAGTTGTCAGTGCACTGCGTCGGAACTAAGTGATTTCGACTGTGAGAAAATTGCTGACGCTCGGAAGGTGGGTTCTTCCGTAACTCAGGTAGCCGAAGAGTTGGTGCTTCAGAGGACACCATATCAACGATTTGTACCACATACGGAGTGAGACGAAAAAACATGATCCGCCAAGTCACAACGTGGACGAAAGTGTTTTTTAAGTGATCTCGACGGACGGGTATTGAAGAGGGTTAGGCGAAAAATAAGCTGACGACTGCTGCAAAAGTCACTGCAGAACTGAATGTCTCATTTGCAAGCTCTGTGAGCACCAAAACAACACGAAGGAAGTCCCATAGCAGGCTAATGCACGGCGAGCTCGAATTGCAAAACCAATCATCAGTGACGCACATGTCTGTCACAGGAAAACGTGGTGCCGAAGTCATAAACCTTACTGTGGAATAAAAGAAGAACGTCAGATGGTGGGATGAGTCTTGTTCAAACACTGTTCGCAAAGGCTTTACGTTCCAAGAGTGAAACGGGGGAGCATTCAGTGTGTATTGGGCAGCCGTATTGTCCTATTCCAGGGACCCTACGGTTACTCTTCAAGGTCACATTACTGCCAAGAGGTATGAAACCATTTTCGCCGATCAGGTCCATCCCGTGGTATGCTTTGTTCCAAGTCGACAGAGCCCCTGTTCTCGCAGCTCGCGTCAATCACGACAGGCTTTCTGGACACGAATATGAATTGTCGCATATCCCCCGTCCACTACATGCGCCTGATCTCAATAGTATTGCGCCTTTGTGGTCTACTTTGGAGTACGTGATTATTATCTACCTCCATGATCGTTACCTGACATTTCCATTACTTTGCAGGACGAATGATATAAGGTTGCCTTGAAAACTGTAAAGGACCTGTATTTATCCGTTCAGGGGCGACTGGAAGGTGTTCCGAATGCCAACGGGTTTCCTGTACGTATTATACATGGCAGTATGTTCCATTTATGATGTTTTCACATTTTTGTTAAAACGATATGTTCATTGTCTGGTGAGGTGGTCAGTTTTTGTACTGAATTGGGTTTCCCTTAATTTATCTGAATATCAGGCAGTTTAATTCATTACACGCAAGACTAACGAACCATTTAAACACTTTCTGATACGTAGGTAATTCTCTTTGTTCAAACTTCTCATTTGTGGTGATTTATTGTGCCACGTGTTCCAAGGACGGATGTTGTGTTTGTCATCCTTGCCATAATTATTTATTTGTTAACCTAATCTGATTAGGGCCACTAGGGTCTTTCTTACATCGGGCCAGGGTTTCACACATACAGTACCGCTCTTACATCGAAATTACCTAAGAAATAACGATTTTAATATGACAAATAGTGCCGGCCGGAGTGGCCGAGCGGTTCTAAGCGCTACAGTCTGGAACCGCGCGACCGCAACGGTCGCAGGTTTGAATCCTGCCTTGGGCATGGATGTGTGTGATGTCCTTAGGTTAGTTAGTTTAAGTAGTTGTAAGTTCTAGGGGACTGATGACCTCAGATGTTTATTCCCATAGTGCTCAGAGCCATTAGAACCATTTTTTTGACAAATAGTGTTAAAACAATTTGAAAGTTTGAAGTGGCAGTGTGAGTAAACTGTAGTGACCATGTACTATTAAAGTTAATGCTTTCAGTACCTGTACCATTGCAGTTGCTGTTGCTAATAGTGTTAATAGTAATAATAATAATGACAATAATATCAATAATGATAGTGGGAGTTATACGAAGAATTTATAGGTGTACAAAATAAGTGTTTTCTGATATAGTGAGTGCTGGGGAAAGAAAAGTTAAGGAGACTACATCGGCTAAGAATAGTGGGAAAGAGGAAGATCAGACTGGAAAGAGGGGTGATTATGAAATACCATCATAGAGTGGAACATCATAGATATAACGAACAAAGGCATTCATAAGTCGTTACAGCCGCCCTGAGTTTTCCTGAGAAAGATCTTGGAGGATTATATCACTTTAATCAATAATTGAAAGTATAAGTGTTTTGTACAAGTTTCTTTTTCAGGCCAAGAGAGAAGGGCTTTTTATATTTTTGTAGGGCGTGGAGAGATGCCGATGCCTTCTTGCAGTTTGCAGTTACGTGCGCAGTCCAGTTTAGTTTTTCATCTGTTATCACTCCTAGACTCTTTGTTGAAGGTCAGTAACTGATATTTGTCCCATTTAGGTTAAAGATGGTAGATATTTCTGACTAATGAGTCTAGAATGACCAACCAGTGCCGCTTGGGTTTCGGATGGATTGAGCTTTAACCGTATAGCCTGAGCCTATTTTGACAGTGCACACAAGTCGGTACTGAGATTCTCTATAGCTGTCTTTAGGTTTATTGGTTTGCGCTTTAAATGAAATTATACCTCTACAACTGAAGTTTACATAGCTTATTCGTGACATTTTGTCACTGTTTAACGATTCTGATATACTTCAGATAGAGTATGCACTTTAAAGTCTACATTGAGTTATCACACATAGTATTGTAGACTTTACGCCTTCTGCAGAGACACTAATCTCTCTGTGTCAATTTTGCTCAAAGCTGCAGTCAATAATACACTTCTTTGTGTGTTTCAGTTTCAGATTTCTAACCAGAAAAGTTAGGTGAACAAAATGAGCCAGCACGCTCACTGCACGGAATGTGGCTAAAGGGCGAGTTACATGTCGTTAAGGTGAGGCCATGAGCTTATTACGAATTAGTATACCTAATTAAATTTGGTCAAGTGGTCATTTATGCCCTTCATTATTACGTTGCGCGATGTAAACTTATTCCACGCTTCTTGTTCTACACTGACGAAAAAAAAAAAAATCACAACACCAAAAAATAATTAATGAAGAGCAATGAAATTTCGAGAATATATTTGTCTGTGACATATTATAGTGATTAACATTGCAAGATAGCAGGTCAATGAAAGGGCGCGAGAAGCGATTTCAGATGCGAAATGCTGATTCATTATTAACCGGTGTAGCCGCCAGAATGTTGAATGTGAGCTTGAAAAGTTGCATATATTGTGTTTCACAGGTGCCGGATGTCAGTTGGTTGGATGGAGTTCCATGCCTGTTGCGCTTGGTTTGTCGATATAGGGAAGGTTAGTGCCGTTTGTGGATGACGCTGGAGTTGCCGTCCGATGAAGTCCCATATGTGCTCCACTTGAATACAGATCTGGTGATGGAGCAGGCCAAGCCAACATGTCGACACTCCGTAGAGCATGCTGGGCTACAACGGCGGTATGTGGGCGAGTTTATCCTGTTGGAAATCACGCTCTGGAATGCTGTTCATGAATGGCAGCACAGGAGATAGAATCACCAGACTGACGTACAGATTTGCAGTCAGGGTGCGTGTGATAGCGACGAGAGTGTCCCTGCCGTCATACGAAACCGCACCCCAGAGCATAACTCCAGGCGTAGGTGTATTGTGTCTAACAACAAGACAGAATGGTTGCAGGCCCTCTACTGGCCTCCTCCTAACCACCACACGGCCGTCACTGCCACTGCGGCAGAACCAGATTTCATCAGAAAACGCAACAGACCTGCACCCTGCCCTACAGTGAGATCTCGCCTGACATCCCTGAATTCGCAAATGGCGGTGGTTTGTGGTCAGTGGAAGGCACGCTACAGAGCGCCTGGCTCGGAGCTGTCCTCGAAGTAACCGATTTGTAACAAGTTCGTTACGTCACTGTGGTGCCAACCGCTGCTCAAATTGCTGCTGCGGATGCAGTACGATGCTATAGAGCCATACGCCGAACACGGTGGTTTTCCCAGATGGCGTCCAGAACCCGATCTTGTTGCTACTGCACATTCTCGTGAACACCTCTACAAGCAGTCATATACAGTGTCTACGTTTCTGCCAAGACTTTCTGAAATATCGCAGAAGGAACATCGAGATTCTCGTAGCCCTATTACACGACCTTGTTGTAACTCAATGAGGTGCTGATAATGGCGTCTTTGTCGCCTAAAGGCATTCTTTACTAAGATCGACTCTCCACGTCCAATCTCGAAGGTAACTAACACTCAAGACCGTTACAGCTTGTACTTAAGACAAACATGTTTTTCATGCTCATAGTGGCGCCGCTAGTGCCATTCTTATGCGACAGGCACGAAATTTGAAGAGACATCATCTTTCAGATGTAGAAACCCGTCTACTAACTTTCATTCATGTCGCACAACTCCTTCATGGTATGGCGATTTTTTTCTGTCAGTGTATTTATCTTCAAAATATCCCACTTATTTAGCGCACGTCTCAGTTTACACAGTTCGGTGTTGTCCAGGGCTCAAAGAAAGGGAGGAGCTTACACGTGAATCTACATCTGAGCGGTCTTTAATTTATATTTTCATGTGCGTCTACATCTATACTACGCAAACCACTGCGAAGTGCCTGGTTGAGAGCACTTTCCATTGCTATACTTTTTAGGACCTCTTCCCGTTTCATTCAGATATGAAGCGCAGAAAAAATAGCTGCTTAAGTGCCCCTGTGAGCGCTGCAATTAGTCTGACCTTGTCTTCGCGACCCGTACAGAAGCGATGTTCCTAGGTTCATCGCTGAAAGCTTATTCATGAAACTTTGTTGTTAGGATTTCACGGGATAGTTTTCTTCTGTCTATAATCGTCTGCCAGTTACTTTATCCAGCGGCCCTGTGATGCTCTGCCGTGGACCAAACAAACCTGTCATCCTTCGTGCTGCCATTCTACATCTATGTCTACGTGACTACCCTGTAATTTATATTTAATGGCTTGGGAGAAGGTTCACGCAACCGCTACTATCGACCGTTCCACTCTCGAATAGCACGTGGGGGAAATGAACACTTAAATTTTTCCGTTTGAGGTCTGATTTCTCTTACTTCATTGCAATGGCCTTTTGTTCCTATTTATATGGAATCAACAATGTATTTTGGCATTCGCAGGGGAAAGATGGTGACTGAAATTTTGTGAAAATGTCTCGAAGTAATGATAACCACCTTTGCTTCAATGATTGCCACCCCAACCCACATATTATATTCGCGACACTCTCTCCGCTATTTCTCGATAATGCGAAACGAGCTTTGAACTTTTCTACGTCCTCCGTCAACCTTAACTGGAAAGGACTGCATACTGCGCAGCTATATTCCAGAAGAGGACAGACAAGAGTATTGTAGGCATTAGCTTTAATATATTTTCTGCATCCTCTAAGAAGCGTTCTAGCAGTAAAACGCAGTTTTTGGTTTGTCTTCCCCACAAGAGTTGCCTATCTTCAATATCCTCTACTAGTCCTATTTATTACAGGTCCCACACTCTTGAGCAATATTCTTTAGCAGATCGTACGAGTGTTTTGTGAAAAGTCGTCTTTGTAGACTGAAAATTTTCCGGTCCTGCCAACAGCTTTACCTGCTACTGAGCCTATACGATCGTTCCCTTACTTGTCCATAAAAGTTGTTAGACCCAATTATTTGTGTTAGTAGACTGATTCCATCTGTTACTCGTTGATGCTGCAGCCATAAACTGCGTTTTTTTGTATTGTGAAGTGCCAAGTTTTACATTACTGAATAGTTAAAGTTAGATGCCAGTCTCTACAGAACATGAAAATTTATCAAGATTTCGCTGAATATTTCAGCAGATTTTTTTCAGACAGTACTTCAGCATAGATACGAGCATCGTTTGTAACACCTAACAAAGTCGGGTGATGGAGATACAGCGATTAATTTGTTTTGTTGTTCACAATAAAATAAAATTACAATTTTATGGAAATTAGAAGTTTGTGGTAAGGTCTTATGGAAGCAAACTGCTGAGGTCATCGGTTTCTAAGCCTACACACTACTTAATCTAACTTAAACTAACTTACGCTATGGACAACACGCACACCCATTCCCGAGGGAGAACTCGAACCTCCGACGTGGGAAGCCGCACGGACCGTGACAAGGCGCCCTACACCGAGCGGCTACCCCGCGCGGCACAATTGTATGATAATAGGTTTAGGCTGACTGATAATCCTCTTCAAACGAAGCTTGCTAAAGCTTCAGTGTCACACAATTCCGAAGACTGAAAGACCTGACAGTTGCGAGAATTGTCGCACAATCAGCTTAACAGTTAATGCATCCAAATTGCTGACAAGAATCATGTACAGAAGAATGGAAAAGAAGACTGGGGATGTGTTAGATGACGATCAGTTTGGTTTTAGGAAAGATAAAGGGAGCAGAGAAGCAATTCTGACGTTGCGATTGATAATGGAAGCAAGACTAAAGGAAAATCAAGACACGTTCATGGGATTTGTCGACATGGAAAAAGCGTTCGACAACGTAAAATGGTAGAAGATGTTCGAAATTCTGAGAAAAATAGGGTTAAGCTGTAGGGAGAGACAGGTAATATACAATATATTCAAGAGCCAAAAGGAATTAATAAAAGTGGGTGACCAAGAACGAAGTGCTCGGATTAGAAAGGGTGTAAGACAGGTTTGTAGTCTATTGCTCCTGTACATCGAAGAAGCAATGATGGAAATAAAACAAAGGTTCAGAAGTGGAATTAAAATTCAAGGTGAAAGGATGTCAATGCCATGATTCGCTGCTGACATTGCTATCCTGAGTGAAAGTGAGGAAGAATTACACGATATGCTACATTTTTATTTATTTATTCGTATGGCTAGAGCCCCCCGTCGGGCAGACCGTTCGCCGGGTACCGGTCTCTCAATTTGACGCCACTTCGGCGACCTGCAGTCGATGAAGATGATACGATGATGATGAGGACAGCACAACACCCAGTCGCTGGGCGGAGAAAATTCCCCGACCCAGCCGGGAATCGAACCCGGGCTCAGACGATTGACAATCCGTCAAGCTGGCCATATTTTTTGTTTTCTTTTGTTCGGTATTGTTCGTTGCGTTTGGTCGGCGCGGACGTCACAAGACATCCATTCACGTTGATCGTTGTTTCCTTTACTCAGTTTTTTTTATTATTATTACAGAGGGTGAGCAGCCCTCTGACCGAACACGCTGAGCTACCATGCTGGCTAATCTGCTAAATGGAATGAACAGTCTAATGAGTACAGAGTATGGATTGGGAGTAAATCGAAGGAAGAAGAAAGCTTCTTGAAGATGTCAGGGCAGTGTATGAAGACATAATTTACCACAATAATCTGAAGTAGTTGAGCGTCAGCAAATGGTAAAAAAGTGTCTGGTCATTAAAGGATGAAATTCTCTTATTTCTAAACACGAAGGAAATGTCTCCTGACTTTGTAACAGAAATAAGATCCGGGGAGTGAAGATATGCGATGATCTTTGCAGTTGATGTATTTGAGAAAGTGAATGAACTGAACGTGATATTACAGGGAAAAGATCATTTACTCACGAATTGTGGACAAATGTAAAATCATTCAAAGTAAAAGTAGGTCTATTTGCAAGACAAGCAGGTGCCGGCAATTTCTGTAATTTCTATTTATTAGGAAAACAGAAAGTACATGAAAATGTTTCTGATGAGATTAGAGATCAGCTGCAGAGTTTGGAGGATGAGTTCACAAGACAATTTCAGACTTCAAGAAAATTACGCCTAATTAAATTTGCTTCCTTATGCCATCACTGCTGATATTGACACAGCAACTGCGGAGTTGCCGCTTGATCTTATTGATACAAGGTCAGATCACACTGTGAAACAAATGTTTAATGATGTGGCGTTGGCTGTTTTTTTACAAATCTTTGTCAGCTGAAAAATTTCCGTGTAACAACAATTTTGCTGGGAAAATTTTCGCCATATTTGGGTCTACAAATATTTGTGAGCAAAATTTTTCTTGCTTGAAGATCAACAAGGGTAAATATTGATGCTCTTTGACAAACATTAACTTGTAAGCTGTGATGAGAATCTCAACAAACAGTCTCATTCCTGTTTTAAAAAAAATAGTATCAACGTGTGACAGGCTACATTTGTCACATTAAATTCCTACTAGAATTAAATGTGCTTTGAGATGTAGACGATATGAAATTAGTAAAATGAAGAAGTGGTATAATTTATTTCTTTTCTGTGATGCAAATTTAATTAATGAATACAATCATTATAAAAGGTACAGCTCTCTGCTAAGCTTCACTTCCACATAGTGGCTTCCGAGTCAAAAGATCTGCCCACCCGTAATCTACACGACTTCGCTCAAATATGAAAGTAATGTGTTCACCGATGCTCCCTGCCAATATCACGACAAATATGACCAAGGGCGATATTAGAGGTACCGTAAGAAGCCTCCGCCACGCACCGTAACGTCTCTTGCGGACTATCGCTGTAAATGTAGCGCCGTTTAAGGCCCAGGACAGGGGGCTTCATATAATATGGCAGTAAATGGAAAACAAAATGAAGTGACAATCTTCGTTGATGAGTTGGTTCTTCATGGTAATATTTGCGATACTCTTGAAAGCAATGTTCTTCCTTGAGGTTTACATGTTTTACTTTCCCTCGATGATAAGAAAAACACACAAATCCTGACCTCAAGCATTTGAATGTTTGCTGCTGTTGTGGTGACTTTCAGTACGAAGACTGGTTTGATGCAGCTCGTTAATCTATCCTGTGAAAGTCTCCTTATCTCTCTACAGCTACTGGAGCCTAAATCGATTTGAACCTGGTTTCTGTTTCCAAGCCTTTGTCTCCCTCTACAGTTTTAACCCCCACACTTTCCTCCGTTATTAAACTGAATTCTCCTTAACACCTCATGATATGTCTTGTCCACCGATCCCTTCTTTTAATCATGTTCTACAATAAATTAACTTTGCTGCAATTCGACTGAGCATTTACCCATTCAGCAAAATAACTGATGAATGTCGAGGTACAAAGGATATAAAACGCTGTATGGCTATAGAAAGAAAAACATATCTGGAAGAGAGGAATCTGCTAACAGCTAATACAAATTTAAATGTTAGGAGGTCTTTTCTGAAAGTATTTGCCGGGAGGATAGCCTTGTGCGGAAGTGAGAAGCTTTTAGGCAGGAAGAGAATACATGCTTTTGAAATGAGGTGCTACAGAAAAATGATGAAGATTGGATGGGTAGATAGAATAACTAACGAGGAGATACTGAATAGAACTGAGAAAAAAAGAAATTTATGGCATAACCTTATTTTAAAAAAGGGATAGTTTCATAGGACAGTTCTAAGGCATCAAGGAACCTTTAGTTTTCTGATCTACGCATCAAATCTTCGGCATTCTTCTGTACTATCACATTTTAAAAGCTATTTTATTCTTAGCTGAACTGCTTATCGCCCATCAGTTCTCTAACATTGAACCTTCGCCATTTGCAGGCGTTTGCTCTACCCACTGAGCTATACAACCACGATGCACGACCCATCCTCACAATTTTATTTCTACCAGTACCTGATCTCCCAGCTTCCAAACTTCAACCAGGTAACTTAAGGGGCTAGCACTGCTGGAAGAAACGACAATGCAGAGTAATGGCTTACAACCGGACCATCAGTCCTGTTAGTCACGGATTTTGATGAGTCTTAGGTATGTTGCAAAGGGACCTGTCCTGAATACCTAGCTAACGGCTTTTCGTACTTCGGCCACTAGTTTCCGAGAAAACCAATGTTAAAGTTTTATGTGTACTCATTGTACCCTTTTACGACCATGCGAAAGTAGCTCAGCGCTAAGGTTAGCGACTATTAAACAGCCGGTACGGGTTCAGATCACTACTGTGAATTTTTTTGTATTTCGTCGTACGGAATACCATCAGATAATACGAGGTGCGGCTAGAAAAAAACCGGACTGATGCTGGAAAAAACATTTATTTACAATTATTTACAATTTCATGTTATCTCCTTCAATGTACTCTCCTTCTCGGTCTCTACACCGCTCCATACGAATTTTCCACTGTTCATAGCAATGCTGCAGATCATTTTCGGTAAGTCCATACATTACTTCCGTCGCTTTTTCTTTTACTGCTTTAACAGTCTCAAATCTAGTTCCTTTCAAAGCTGACTTGACTTTAGGGAAAAGAAAAAAGTCACAGGGGGCCAAATCAGGTGAGTAGCGTGGATGATCTAAGATGGAAATGTTGTGTTTTGCCAAAAACGTCTTCACTGACAACGCACTGTGAGCTGGGGCATTGTCTTGGTGAAGGATCCATGACTTTTTTCTCCACAAATCGTTCCGTTTTCTCCGTACTCGCTCACGTAGGGTAGCCAGGACGCTAATGTACTAATGCTGATTCACTGTTTGTCCCTCTGGCACCCAGTCAATGTGCACAATCCCTTTGATGTCAAAAAAAAAACAATCATCATTGCCTTGCATTTCGATTTTGACATTCGTGCTTTTTTTTGTCGTGGAGAACCAGGAGTTTTCCAATGCATCGATTGGCGTTTAGTTTCGGGATCGTAAGTAAAAAACCACGATTCATCGCAAGTAATAACATTTTGTAAGAAGGTGGGATCACTTGCAATGTTTTCCAGGATGTCAGAACAAATCATTCTTCGGCGTTCCTTCTGTTCAATTGTGAGACACTTTGGAACCATTTTTGAAAACACTTTGTTCATGTTGAAACTTTCATGAAGAATCTGCCTAACACTTTCCTTGTCAACTCCTGTTAACTCAGACACTGCTCTGATTGTTAAACGGCGATCTTGTCGAACAAGTTTACCGATTTTTTCAATGTTTGCATCAGTTTTTGCTGACAATGGTCTGCCAGTGCGAGTGTCATAACTGGTGTCTTCGCGGCCATCTTTAAATCGTTTAAACCACTCAAACACTTGTGTTCGCGATAAACAATCATCGCCGTACAATTGTTGTAACATTACAAACGTTTCACTTGCAGATTTTCCTAGTTTGAAACAAAATTTGATGTTAACACGCTGTTCTTTCTGGACACTCAACATTTTCCGACGCACAGACAAAACGTCAACTACTTAAAACAGACGCCACGGGCAGACTGAGTGCAGGAGGCAGATGAAACTCGAGCAGTAGGCGGAGCGAGAGTCACGCGACTTTCAGCCTTATTGCGTTCGTTTTATTGTTTCACCAGTACTAGTCCGGATTTTTTCTAGCCACACCTCGTATATGTAACGCAAAATTATTCAAAAATAATCATTTTTGCAGCAGTAAAGTCATTAATATGTGAATCATTACAGCAAATTACCTTCAAATGTGTATTCGGTTTGCAATGCGTAGTTAAAATGTCACGTTTTTGGTTAGCGTACACATTATTCGTGGGGGGAATGGAAGGATCAAATACTTTACAATCAATTCTTTGTAGATGGAAGAAAGGCAAGCACCGGCACCATAAAATTATGTCATCCAAATGTACTCCACTTTCCCAAACCTGTGATGTTTATTTTGACAGGCAGGTTAAAATTTTCATGAGAAAAATTCAAAATTCTACCAACTTTAGACTAACACGTAGAGGAATCGCATCAAGTGAAGGTTCTTTAGCAATACACTCTTCAATTCTGCATCAGTTTAGTGCGCCTTCTTTCAAATGAATGATCAGTTACGCATGGTTCGCAACGTAGTTTATGAAGTGAAGAATAATCTTTTTGAATTTAAAAGAACTTTGTTTTTCGGTTTCGCTTCTCAAAAATCCATATACCAAAAATTAAATGTGCGTGGTGCTCTATGAATTTCATTTCTGTTGCTTCTACGACAAATACCATCCGGAATTCTGTTATAGTAAAGCAAATGATGCAAGCCATAGCGAGTAAGGCGGTTCTATAATCTAGTCTCTGACAAACGGAATACACATTTGAAGAAAGTTTGACGTAATGAATGATTAATTAATTATATTACTATGGCGTAAAGGACTATTTTTGAATAATTTTGCACGGCATACACTATTTAATGATATTCTCTGTGACTAAATTGCCGGCCGCGGTGGTCTCGCGGTTCTAGGCGCGCAGTCCGGAACCGTGCGACTGCTACGGTCGCAGGTTCGAATCCTGCCTCGGGCATGGATGTGTGTGATGTCCTTAGGTTAGTTAGGTTTAAGTAGTTCTAAGTTCTAGGGGACTGATAACCACAGCAGTTGAGTCCCATAGTGCTCAGAGCCATTTTTTTGTGACTAAATTGGAATAAAAACAAAAAAGCACAGACAGGATTAGAAACCAGGCTGTCAGCGTGATAGCTGTACACCTTAGCCGTTGCGCTAAGTCGCATATTACAAGTCTAGAGATTACCTATAAAACTTCAACATCGATTTTCTCGGAAACTAGCGGACGTCCCATGGATTGCCGCTAGCCTGCTACTTAGGACTGGTCCTTGTACAACATACGTAAGATTCATCAAAATCTGAGATTAATGAATATGATGGTCTTGTTTTTAGTTGCAGCCTAAGGGATTGTCTCCAGAATGATAAAGTTCTGGCGGGGATCGGGAATCGGGAATGTTCGGCCGGGGGGCGGGGGGGGGGGGGGGGAGGGGGGGGGGGAGGGATGAGCAGCGAGAGCGTTGTCAGTCGGTAGAATAATTGCCCGTGAAAGGCAATGGTCCCACGTTCGAGTAACGGTTTCAAATGGTTCAAATGGCTCTGAGCACTATGGGACTTAACATCTGTGGTCATCAGTCCCCTAGAACTTAGAACTACTTAAACCTAACTAACCTAAGGACATCACACACATCCATGCCCGAGGCAGGATTCGAACCTGCTACCGTAGCAGTCGCGCTGTTCCGGACTGAGCGCCTAAAGCCGCTAGACCACCGCGGTCGGCGTAACGGTTTCGCACACACTTTTAATCTGTCAGGAAGTTTCATTTCAGCGCACACTCCGCTGCAGAGTGGAAAGTTCATGTACGTTCGTTAATAAACTGAGGTGACCAAAGTCATGGGATATCTCCTAATATCGTGTCGGAACTCTTTCTGCCAAGAGTAGTGCAGTCACTCGACGTGGCATGGTCTGCAGAAATATTGAGCAATGCTGCTTCTATAGCCGTCCATAGTCCGCCCCCAGTAGCTGTGTGGTCAGCGCGACAGAATGTGAATCCTAAGGGCCCAGGTTCGATTCCCGGCTGGGTCGGAGACTTTCTCCACTAAGGGACTGGTTATTGTGTTGTCCTAATCATCATCATTTCATTCCCGGCGACGCGCATGTCGTCGAAGTGGCGTCAAATCGAAAGACTTGCACTCGGCGAACGGTCTACGAGACAGGAGGCCCTAGTCAAACGACCTAATTAAGTAAGCCGTTCATAAATGCGAAATTGTTGCCAGTGGGGCATTTTGTACACTAACTGACCGCTCGATAGTGCCTCTCAAACCTTCGAAGGGATTCACCTCGGGGGATATAGGTGGCCATATTGGCCGCTCAAAGTGTCCAGACTGTTCTTCAAAAAAATCGGGAACAGTTGTGACCGGGTGACATGGCACATTGTTACCCAAAAATATTCCGTCGTTGTTTCGGAAATTACAGCCATGAATGTAGCCCAACATAACCATTCCCAGTGAATTATAGGTCCAGCTGGACAAGAGGACCTAGTCCATATCAAGCAGATATAACCCACGCCTTTATCGAGGCACCATCAGCTTGCACAGCGTCGTGTCAACACCCTGGATCCATGGCTTCGTGGGGTCTGCACCACACCCGACTCCTACCATCAGCTCTTACCAACTGAAATCGGGACTCATCTGACCATGTCACAGTTTTCCAGTCTAGGGCCCAGCCGATATGGTCTCGACCCCAGAAGAGACGCTGCAGGCGATACCGTGCTGTAAGCAAAGGCACTCGCGTCGGTAGTCTGCTGCCGTATCCCATGAACGCCAACTTTCGCCATACTGTCCTAACGAATACGTTCGTCGTACGTCCCACGTTTCTGCGGTTATTTCACCCAATTTTGCTTCTCTGTTAACACTGACAACTGTGCGGAAGTGCCGCAGCTCTCGGTCGTTAAATGAAGGCCGTTGGTCCTGCTGCGTTGTCTGTGGTGAGAGGTAATGCTTGAAATCTGATATTCTCAGCTCACTCATGACACTCGGGATCTCGTAATATTTCCGAAATGGGATGTCCCATGCGTCTAGTTCCAGCTACTGTTCCAAAAATGGTTCAAATGGCTCTGAGCACTATGGGACTTAACATCTGTGGTCATCAGACCCCTAGAACTTAGAACTACTTAAACCTAACTAACCTAAGGACATCACACACATCCATGCCCGAGGCAAGATTCGAACCTGTGACCGTAGGAGTCGCGTGGTTCCGGACTGAGCGCCTAGAACCGCTAGATAGCTACTGATCCGTGTCCAGGCCTGTTAATTCCCCTCGTGCGGCCATAATCATCTTCCAAGACTTTTCACGTGAATCAAGTGAGTACAGATGACAGCTCCACCAATGTACTGCTCTTTTATACCTTGTGTACGCAATACTTCCGCCATCTGTATGTGAGCGTATCGCTCAGTGTATCCGAGATTAAAAAATTTCTATTTCAGAAACGGTTTTATCACTACTGGCAGTCTGCATTTTATGCCCTGACGATTACGGCCATCGTCAGTTAGTTTGTTATTCAAGCAGCAGAACATTACTGCTCCATATGCGACCATTCCTTGTCGGAAGCGCAGTCTTGTGGCAGGGTGTCACTGGTGCCCCCCCCCCCCCCCCCCTGCCCAGACAAGCACTCTGGTCGCCGGGCAACGCTGGTGGCGCGCCTCCCCAGCGAGAACGCTGCAGTTGATCCAGTAGGTCCGACCTCTGACCTCGCAGGACGGCGCCCAGACGCGCTTCGGCGGGTGTCGGGCTGCGGCGGCGGCGGTGTTTGCAGAAGGCACGCTCCGCGCCCATTGTGGCGGCCACAATGGCTCATTGTGGGCGGCGCCGCATTGACTTGTAAATCGGCTGGCCGGCCGCTCTGGTGGCCGTCATTTATTAGTCATCAATATCCCCGCTCCCCGCTTTCGGCTCCCGCAGCCGCCGCCGCAGTTCCAGCCGTGATTGACGGACGCGCCAATCACGCGCCGGGCTTTACGGCAATGACCTGTCCGGACCGCCACGCATCCATCGCCGTTACTCCCATCGCCGCTTCCACATGTGCCACCACCCTGTCGGCGCGCAGGCACGCCGTCGAAACGAGGACGCGTGGCTTTCCACGTCTCGTGTACTACAGCTGCGGTTCGGGTAGTTTATCTGACACCGGCGGGAAAGAAATCGCAACACCAAAAAAATAATTAATGTAGAGTAATAAAATTTCATGAATACGTTTGTCTAGGTGATATACTGAAGATTAGATGGGTAGATCACATAATTAATGATGAGGTATTGAATAGAATTGGGGAGAAGAGGAGTTTGTGCGGATGACATTGTAATTCTGTCAGGGACAGCAAAGGACCTGGAAAGGACAGTGTCTTGAAAGGAGGATATAAGATGAACATCAGCAAAAACAAAACAAGGATAATGAAATGTAGTCGAATGAAATCTAGTGATGCTGAGGGAATTAGCTTAGGAAATGAGATACTTAAAGTAGTAGACGAGTTTTACTATTTAGGGGACAAAATAACTGATGATGGTCGAAGTAGAGGGGATACAAAATGTAGACTGGCAATGGCAAGGAAAGTGTTTCTGAAGAAAATAAATTTGTTAACATCGAGTAAAAGGAAATAGTTTCTGAATGTATTTGTATGGAGTGTAGCCATGTATGGAAGAGAAACAGGGACGATAAATAGTTTAGATAAAAAGGGAACAGAAGCTTTCGAAATGTGGTGCTACTGAAGAATGTTGAAGATTAGATGGGTAGATCACATAACTAATGACGAGGTATTGAATAGAATTGTGGAGGAGTTTGTGGCACAACTTGACAAGAAGAAGGGACCGGTTGGTAGGACACGATCTGAGGCGTCAAAGGATCACAGATTTAGCATTGGAGAGCAGTTTGGAGGGTAAAAATCGTAGAGGGAGACCAAGAGATGAATACACTAAGCAGTTTCAGAAGGATGTAGGCTGCAGTAGGTGCTGGGAGATGAACAAGCTTGCACAGGATAGGGTATCATGGAGAGCTCCATCAAACCAGTCTCAGAACTGAAGACCACAACAACAACAACAGGTGATATACTTAAGCGATTAACACTGCAAGATCACAGGTTAATGTAAGTGGGAGATAAGCCACTTCAAATGTGAAATGCTGGTACGTTAATTACGAGTGTAACCACCAGAATGTTGAAAGCAAGCACGCAGACGTGCAAACACTGGGTTGTACAGGTGCCGCATGTCAGTTTGTGGGATAAGAATTCCATGCCTGTTGCACTTGGTCGGTTAGTATAGGGACCATTGATGCTGGTTGGAGAAGACGCTCAAGCTGTCGCCAGATGATGTCCCACATATGCTCGGATGGGGACAGATCTGGTGATCGAGGAGACCCGGGCAACATATCGACACTCTGTAGAGCATGTTGGGTTACCACAATGGTACGTGGGCGAGCGTTATCCTGTTGGAGAACACCCTCTGGAATGATGTTCACGAATGGCAGCACAAGAGATCAAATTACAAGCTTGACGTACAAATTTGCAGTCAGGGTGTGTGGGATAACCACGAGAGTGTTCCTGCTGTCATACGAAATCCCATCCCGCGCCATAACTCCAGATCTAGGTCCAGCCTGTCTCCCTCACAGACAGGTTCGTTGCGTTGCAGGCCTCAACTGGTCTCCTTCTAACCAACACACGGCTGTCACTGCCACTGAGGGAGAACCAGCTTTCATCAGAAAACACAAGAGACCTCCAACCTGCTTTGCAATGAGCTCTCGCTTGGCGCCACTGACGTCGCAAATGGCGGTGATTTGTTGTCAGTGAAATGCACGCTGGACCTTCCAACAACCCATGACTCACTGCCTGAACGTTCCATTGCCCAAGATCCTTCACCTGGACGTTCTAGTGTCCGAGAAATATTGTCTGGGCCACAAAAAGCCAAACAGATATGAGCAAGATAACCTCACACATGACATCACGCATGTATTTCTTCACACATCGATAGTTAGCTATACAGCTTATCTGTCTCCTGTATTCCTATTCTACGCCTTCTTCCCGTTCTAGAAGAAGAACGTACTCGAAGTGATGACACAATCCTGGGCTCGACATTCACTGATTTCATGACACATGTACGTTACTACGTACAGATTCCATGATAATTTTTCTGTTCAGTGTTATCTAATTAAAATGCTGTAAATATAATTTGTTACTGTCTTCATCAAACATTCTTTCCCATAAATTCATTCAAAACAACCTCTTTTAGCATTATGGTCCGAAAGTATAACATCGACAGGAGACAGGCAATTGGGAAGTGTCATTTGGCTGAAGGGCATAGAAAGCATAATTCGTAATTTTCGCTTTGCTCCCTCCTCTCTTTTGGGATATTGAACGTTAGGCACATTTTTCGTAGGAAATTGAATGTATTTACACGTGTTGTAGGGGTTTTGTTGATAACATGTACATTTTTTGAGTTGCAGCGGGTGGGAATGGGCGTTTTTGACTTTTTCACAGAAAGGCCAACAAAGCACTGCTTTTAAGAGCGACCTAGCAACAACACCGCTCGTCACAAAATCAAACCCAAATAGTGCCTTTTTTTAGGAAATTTTGTCTGTGTTAATTTTGTGTAACGTGCTCATCTTTGAAAAACGCATAGTTTTCGAGATACAAGCGGGAAACTGAAAAAGTGCTAAATTTTGAGTTTTTTTTTCGTTGTGAAGCCGACGTTCTACAAGGTAGAAAATTTCAAATTCGGACTCAGCGCCGATCAATCATACGTTTATAACTGCTGAAAAAAAGATTTCCACAATTTGGTACGGGGAAACCGGGTTAATAGTGTTAGACGTTTGTAAACCGTGGGCAAAGGACAGCGTCTTTGACTTGTCGGAAGGGAACCTTGCACTGCTTCACTTCTGCATAAAAACCACCAAAAATGGCGGTCGAAGACTTCAGGCATAAGAAGTCACCCTCATTCTATCATCAGACTTACCAAAGAGAGCGGAGGAGCGAACAGAGGTGCAGGGTAATCTCAAGCACCTGGTGTGCCAAAACTGGCCCTAAAACGCGGAAGAATCAGCAACGATCAACGGCATGGGCATGCAGACGGCAGTGGAAACCACTGCACTAAAGACACATAATGTGTAACCACAGAACACTTTATTTTTATTTTATTTAGACGTCAGCTTCCGTAGAACCAAATTGAGGAGCAAATCTCCAAGGTCATGGAACATGTCAGTACATGAAATTACAACAAAAAATTAATAACAGATAAAAATAAAATGTTTAAGAACCCGAAAAAAGTCGACCCATAAGTTTAAGTAAACGCAGTCAATAAATCAATAAGAATCAATCTGCTTAATTTTTCGAGGAACTCCTCGAAAGAATAGAAGGAGTGACCCATGAGGAAATTCTTCAGTTTCGATTTGAAAGCAGTTGGAATACTGCTAAGATTTTTTAAATTTGAGCGGTATCTTATTGAAAATGGATCCAGCAGTATACTGCACACCTTTCTGCACAAGAGTTAAGGAAGTCCGATCCAAATATAGGTTTGATTTCAGCCGAGTATTAATTGAGTGAAAGTTGTTTAATCTTGGGAATAAGCTAATATTATTAACAAGAAATAACAGTAAGGAAAATATATATAGAGAGGCCAATGTCAAAATACCCAGTTTTGTGAACATGGGTCGACAAGAGGTTCGTGAACTTACACCGCTCATTGCCCGAACCCCCTGTTTTTGAGCCAAAAATATCCGTTTAGAATGGGAAGAGTTACCGCAGAATATAATACCATACGAGATAAGCGAATGAAAATAAGCAAAGTAGACTAATTTTCGTGTCGAACGGTCATTCACTTCAGATACCGTTCGAAAAGTCTTTGAACAAGATCCAGAATGTGGGCTTTCCACGACAGTTTACTGTCTATCTGAACATCTAAAAATTTGAACTGTTCAGTTTCACTAATCATGTGCCCATTCTGTGAAATTAAAACGTCAGGTTTTGTTGAATTGTGAGTTATAAACTGTAAAAACTGAGTCTTACTGTGATTTAGTATTAGTTTATTTTCTACAATCCATGAACTTAGGTCACGACTTGCACTATTTGAAAGTTAGCCAACGTTGCATTCAAAATCCTTTACTACCAAGCTAGTGTCATCAGCAAAAAGAAATATTTTAGAGTTACCCGTAATACTAGAGGGTGTATCATTGATATAAATGAGGAACAGGAGTGGCCTCAACACTGATCCCTGGGGAACCCCCCCCCCCCCCCCCCCCCCCACCTGACTGTATCCTACTCAGACCCCACATCACAGCCAGTCTCAACATTGCGAATAATGACCTTCTTCTGTTGGTTGATAAAGTAAGAGGTGAACCAATTGTGACCTACTCCCCGTATTTCGTAGTGGTCCAACTTCTGGAGAAGTATTTTTTGATCAACACAATCAAACGCCTTAGTTAAATCAAAAAATATGCCTAGCTTTCGAAACCTTTTGTTTAACCTATCCAGTACCTCACAGAGGAAAGAGAACATGGCATTTTCAGTTGTTGAACGACTTCTAAAGGCAAACTGTACATTTGATAACAAATCGTTTCACACAAAATGATCAATTATCCTTACGTACACAGCCTTTTCAATAACTTTAGCAAACACTGATCGCATAGCAATAGGTTTAAATTGTCTACATTATCGTTTTCTCCCTTTTTATAAAGCGGCTTTACTACTAAGTACTTTAATTGTTCAGAAAACTGACCATTCCTAAAGGAAAAATTACAAATGTGGCCAAATACAAGGCTAACATGCGCAACACAGTAGTTAAATATTTTACTAGGCACTCCATCATATCCATGAGAGTCCTTAGTCTTCAGTGATTTAATTATTGACTCAATCTCCCCCTTATCTGTAACAACGAGGAGTATTTCAGACATCAACCTCGGAAAGGTGTTTTCCATGAAAGTTGTATGATTCCTTGTAGAAACTAAATTTTTATTTAATTCACCAGCAATGCTCAGAAAATGATTATTATATACTGTACATATATCTGATTTATCAGTAACAGAAATATTTTTACTACAAAGTGACTTTATATCGTCGACCTTTTGCTGCTGACCAGACACTTCCTTCACAATTGACCATATGGTTTTAATTCTATCCTGCGAATTAGCTATTCTATTTCCATACCACATACTCTATGCCTTCCTAATAACATTTTTAAGCAGCTTGCAATACTCTTTGCAATGGGCTACTGCAGCTTGGGTGTGACTACTTCTAACATTATTATAAAATTTCCGCTTTGCTCTACATGATATCCTTATCCCACTAGTCAGCCACATGGGCTGCCTATTATTGCTAGTACCCCGTTTAGAACGTTCTACTGGAAAGCAACTCTCAAAGAGCATGTGAAATGTGTTAAGGAAAGCATTATATTTATCATCTATGTTATCGGCACTATAAACATCCTGCCACTCTTGTTCCTTGACAAGTTTTAAAAATCTCTCTACTGCAGTTGGATTAACTTTCCTACATAGTTCGTAATTATATGTGACATCTGTTTGAGTACAAAAGCCTTTTAGTGTTAAAATTTGTGCATCATGGTCTGAAAGGCCATTCACCCTTTTACTAACTAAATGCCTATCTAGTAAAGAAGAATGAATAAAAATATTGTCTGTGGCTATACTAATGAACCCCTGCACCCTAGTTGGAAAAAACACAGTCTGCATCAGATCATATGAATTTAGGAGATCTACCAATATCCTTTTTCTTACACCATCATATACAAAATTTATATTGAAGTCACCACATATAACTAATTTCTGGTACTTCCTACAAAGTGAATCAAGAACCCTCCCCAGCTTGAGGAAAAATGCTCTGAATTCGGAGTTAGGGGATCTATAAACAACAACAATTAGAAGTTTAGTTTCACTAAATTCAACTGCTTCTGCACAACATTCAAATATCTGTTCAGTGCAGTGCCATGATACGTCTATGGACTCAAATGGAATATTGTATTTTACGTACATAGCTACTCCCGCAGCCCCGCAAGGAACTCCTTGAAAAACAGCCAGTTAATCTGTATCCTGGTACAGGAAGCCTCTAAATTGTCAAATTATTTAAGTTGTTCTCCGATATACCAATAATTTCAGAGTCACCACCTATAAGCAGTTCACTAACATTATTTCTAATACCTCTTATATTGCGATGAAATATATTAATTCCTTCTATACTTGGAAACATTACATCCTCTGGAGGTGTGCCCTTAGTTAGAGGTACTTCCTTTAAGCAGGTATACCTATCAGCTGACTTCAATCTAAAAAAGGTGCAGATCTAACACAAACTACTACAGGAATTTTTCCATGAGTGACACCACCACCACCACCACCCACTACAATGTCACCTATAATCTCAGCCAGCCAATAGCTTCCCATAGCTATTGAGGTGCAGGCCATGCCTAGTGAAACTCCATCTACTGATAGACCCAACTGGCACCGCTGAAATGTGATCCATACCTTCTACCACCAGCGTCCTCTCCAGCCCCGTGTTAACGCGCCTAACAGCCGAATTAAGATGAGGCCGATCATGACGATGAAACAGTTGCACGAAATGGACATTAGTACCACCAGTTTGAGTAGCTATCTTTACCAGGTCACCACCTACATCATATTCCCCGTCCCTATCAAGACTGTGGCCTGTAACTGAAAAAGTGTCATTATCATCTCTCCATTGGTAAAAGATTCCTGAATAGTCCCCCATTCAGATCTCCGAGAGTGGACGACCAAGGGAAAGAGGTAACCAAGAGAAAAATAATGAATAACTAGCGAAACGGTAACTTTCTAAGGATTGGGACGTGAAATGTCAGAAGTCTTATTGTGGTAGGGAAGCTAGGGAATCTGAAAAGTAAAATGCTAAGGCTCAGTCTGGATATAGTGGGGCAGTGGAGTGAAATGGAAAGAAGACAAGGATTTCTGGTCAGACGAAAGCAGGGTAATATCAACAGAAGCAGAAAATAGTATAACGGCAGTAGAATTCGTTGCGAATAGGAAGGTACGGCGGAGAGTGAGTTACTCTGAACAGTTCAGTGATAGGGTTGTTCTCATCGGAATTGTCAGCAAACCAACATCGATAATAATAATTCAGGTACACAAACCGACATCGCAAATAAAAGATAAAGAGGTAGAGAAAATATATGAGGATATTAAACGTATAATTTAGTAGGTAAAGGAAGATGTAAATCTAGTAGTCATGGGGGTTGAAATGCAGTTGTAGGGGAAGGAACAAAGAAGGGGTTACGGGATTATACAGGCTTGGTAGCAGGAATGACAGAGGAGAAAAGCTAACTGAGTTTTGCAATAAATTTCAGCTAGTAGCAGCGAATATTCTGTTCAAGAATCACAAGGCGAGGAAGTATACTTGGAAAAGTCTGCAAGGTACAGGAAGATTCCAGTTACATTACATCACAGTGAGGCAGAGACTGAGAAGTCAGATACTGTTCTGGAAAATTCTTGAGTACTGAAATACAAGTCGCTTAGCAATGAAATAAATAGGAATGCAGGGAAGCTAAGGCGAAATGACTGCATGGAAAATGTGGAAAGAATCGAAAAAGAAATGATTGTCGGAACGACTGATTCAGCATGCAGAAAAGTGAAAGTACCCTTCGATGAAATTAAAAGCAAGAGTGGTATCATTAAGAGTGCAATGGGAATTTCATTATTTAATGCAGAGGCGAGCGTGGATAGGTGGAAAGAGTGCTCTGAAGACCTCTGTGAGGGAGAGGACCTGTCTGAGGATGTGATAGAAGAAGGAAAAGGAGTCGATAGGGAAGAGATAGGGTATCCGGTAATTTCTAAGAATGTGTTTATCGAACGCGCGGCCCTAAACGATACATATCGAGCGTGAGACTATGTCGACTACATGACTCTGGTGACGCGAATTATGGTAAATGTTTCGTGCGTTACCGGGGGAACATAGTTTACTGTTTTCGGCTGTGAATATCAATGAGTGAAAGCATTGCAGTTTAGAGTGCCAATAGTCTCACAGGACGAATTCTAGTTCCGCGGTTATGTAGTGTGGAAAGTTGTTTGGAATTTTCTTGGGACTTCGGGTTGCTTCCAAATGAGGATAGAAGGAACTGTGCAGAATGCCACAGACTCAACTCTGTGAAACTTCGTAAGAAAGATGGGGGTGCTGATTTTCCTTTGAAGTTGTACTGCGCCCAGTGCCATACGAGAACAACTATAAGGAAGAACACATGGTGTGTCAGTTCCAAGTTACCCATCGAGAAGAGCATCATTTTAGTTTCTTGTTAGGTAAGAGACTATACGGTACAAGCGACAGTTTGTGAAACACAAATGTCCACGAACACCGTGTGCGATTATTACGGATTCTACAGAGAAGGCTATTACGTGATAGCACAAACGCGAGTGTTCCAGTCGGTGCACAAAACAAGGTTGTCGAAACAGACAAATCGCATACAACTATTGGGAAATAACAGAGACAACGACCGTTGAAAAATGGATGCTGTCAACGGTTTATACAACACCACGGTTTGTACAACACCATAAATAGTGCACGTAGGAGACGCGGCTGGCGAGTAAAATGAGTTACTACTTTTATTTGTAATTAATTGTAATTTAATAAACATTCATCTTTTGTCGTTGCTCTAATGAATGTTGTAAACTGAATCCATAGCTCGCGCCACCAGAGTCGAGTGGTCAACATAGAGTCGCACTTTCGATATATATCTTTGGGGACCCGCGGGTTCGATAGGCAATCATTCTTGGAAATTAGCGTGAATCCAGTATTAAAATCAGAATTTACAAGAATTTTGGATGACTTAAGACAAAATATGACAGAATGGATCACATCCCATCAGAATTTCTAAGATCATTGTGGGAAATGGCAACCTGCATAACACTGTGTGCGTGTTGTATGAGTGTCAGTTTCACTGTCATTCAAGCCTTCAACAGTGCATTACATGAAAAACTTAAAACTAACATTAGGATAAGCTATCTGATTTCGTATTTGAATATGAACAACTACAGGAACAAATTAACCTATAACAATGAATACCTGAGCTATCTGACTGCGTTTTTGGATCAGAATTTACAAGTGATACAGAATCTGACTTGTGAAAAGGAATTTACTGGATTAAGAGTACATGTTGCGGTATGTCAGTGTCTCTGTTTTGGCCCTAAGGTTAAGTATCAATAATGGCTAAGTGCCAGATTAGCAAATTAGTTCAATTTCAAAGTTACATTGACATTTAATAACCACAGCACATTTATTTGGAGGATATGGAGGCTTCTTTAACTGACAAGCAAAACCTGGGATTATTGCGAACTTGAACTAACAATGACGAGCCCAACCCTGCAATTGCGCTTTACGCTATGTTTGCAAATTTTACCTTGAATTCTATCTTCAAGCGTAGTTAAGGCAGCTAAATCTCTCCTGGCCATATAAATGAAATCAGGCCTTGAGTGTGGTAAGATCTGCCATCACCGACGTGAGAGCACCTTGACATGTGTTCTGTCTTCGAGCTCTCGACCGACATTACTTAGAATCCCGCTCCAAAGTTTCGCCCTGAGATTGTTACTAGTCTCACAACAATGCTTACAATCACTCTCATATATTGTTACTATCGATATCAGAGTGCTTATTTATTTCCAGCCTTACACAATGCAAAGAATAGCGTCAATTGGCTACATTGTTTTGAATGTAATGGTGAGTTCTGACACACTCCCTACAAAATGTTGAGACGAAAATACATTAAAGCTGATTGAAAAATGATGCCTAATTGAGTGCAATAAGTGATGTACTTACAGACAATCATATTTAGTGTATAGGATTTTAATCCATACTTAGTTTCTGTAAACTTTCATGTGATGACATACTATCTGTATCTGTTATTTCTTAACTTCACTTATTTGTGATCTATTGCAGGACCTATTACGATCAGCTTCCAGGATGACGTTATTTGATTAGCTTCAGTTAACAGTCCACCAACTTCTACGGGGCCCCTTGAGAACTCTTCCACAGTATAAAGGACAGAAAAATGTAGTATAAAATTTCCAGCCATTCTCATTATATATTTCATCTATTTGTTACAAGATTCGTTCATAGTTCGTCTCAGAGAATACACATCTAATTACTTTCCGGTTTCATCGCTTCTCACAATCATATCGGCTGTGTGGTTTTAGAAGTATTACACTCGTTAAATATACTTTTGTGTAATACCTTCAGAAAATAAGACCAGAACACTCAGAAAATAACGATTTTTTGTTTTAAGATGTCTGCCACAATATGCAGAAAACTGGAGGGGCAATGTAAAAGGTAAACACAGCTTAAATTGTATTAAAAATTCGGGAGCTGTAGCCCTACAGTTCGAATGTGAAACAGGTGTACTGAAACGCAAAGATGAATCAGTGAACCAAGCACCTGAAACGAAGTTCCTACTTGCAGTATAGGCCCGTTCCAAAACCATTTTATAAGCTGACATCAATGTACTTTGCTCCAAAACAGTAGCGCAAATGAAAGATAAACTTCGACGCTTCTTCACACCTTCGTATTTGTATTCTTGTTAAAGTATGAAGAGGCTGTATAATATACTATGCTCCCACATTTCTGTGAATTTCGCTACAGACTTTTCAAAATGTCTGTTAAACGAGGCTATGCTTCGTCAGTGATATACGTTTGTGTTTTATTGATTTGTATGACTAAATGCCAAACGCATTTCTTAGTTTCTCTTTCATCTGGTGGACAGCGGAGTAACGTAGCGATACATTTAGAAGTGTTTGAGGGAGGGGTATACATTTAAACCGAAAAAATATTTACTTTTTTTTCTTAGGAAGCAACTTGTTGATGTGGAAGCCCACCAACAACTATGAGTTGTAGTCCACTTTGTAGCAAGACTTCCACGTGTTAATTTGCTGCTCGCTGACAGCAGGGTTATTTATTGCCGTCGATAAGAGATAGGCTATCAGGCGAATCTATCACCGCTGACAGTCAGTAGCTGGAGCGGCTGCCTTCGCTTTGACGACATGCCGCGCACCTCAACAGCCACACCGTGTGTAGGCCGCTGCACGTGTGCTGTGGGCTTGGCCGAAAAGGGTCAGGTGGATAGAGGACTTCTGTACGCTCTTCCGCCGCTTACCACAGCGGCAGGTGCCACACGGTTCTGTTTTGGGCTCTTCGTTTTTTTAAATGTCTGTCAATGGACAACGAAATATGACAGATGGCAGTACGCCGTTATACTGTCTTTTGGGGCAACTCATTTACTCACCAAGAATATGTTTTGTCTAGAAATGCATGGTCAGACTGATCTGTGATGTCAGCTCGTGAACTTCGTGTGGGCAATTGTTCAAGTGTCACGGAATTATTATTCGGTCATTCCTGTACATATAGCTCACCATGGGATTTATTGTTGACAATATTAACTGATTCAGAAGAAACTTCAACATTAATTCAGTGAACACTAGACGGGTAAACGACATGCACTTGGATAACACCTCCTTGAGCATTGTATAGAAAGCTATGCAATATTCATGAGGTTTCATATATGATAATTACATAAATAAATTCATACTGCCTATGTTTATTATTTTGTTATAATTCAGTGCTACAGCATTCGTTGGTCTTTATACGCTACTGGTAAATTCGGTATTGAAAAATAAGTCAGCCAAGGAGAATCTGAACCCCCAAAATTATTCTATACAGTTATAGAGGTAGATTTCAGGTAATTACGCTGCGAAAAGGAGCAAAACAAATGAAAGTTGAACGTATCGGAGCATATCTCGTTTGGTTGATGAGGACTGTAAACCTCGACAATACATTCAACAGATTAGTTGTAGAAGTCTGAAAGAGGGCTTGAAAATTAATTGTAATGAGATTAAAGTAATGAACCATTAACAAACAGAAGACAAAATACTGTAAATTAACAACGCAGACATACAACCAGTTGGTTGGTTTTCGACGCCTTGAAGACTGGATGGTCTGCAACATAAACAAACGGAAAAGTAAAAATAGTCTTAAGTTCTTTTTGTAAATTTCAATGTCTGGTGTATATGAGACAGACAGATACTTTATATTTGTGGTAGTGAGACATTTTCATTTTGTGGTTGAAACTTACGTTTTGTTCATGCTTACTTTCAGTACATAATCATGGAAATAAGTTTCTACCGTGAGCAAACACAGTTTTCTTGTTTATTAGCAATACACATTTCGTTGAAATTTCACCGTTGCCAGGGGATTCATTTTCTTTTATTAATGTTATATACGGATGTTTGTGCAACCGTCTGTCATGTGCGCGGCATAAAAGATGCGTATCTTGCAAACAGTGACACAGTCTGCATTATCAAGTAGTCTCCACAGACGCACGACAACGTGGAAACAACAAAATCCGCAGACGAAGAAACTGAAGCAAAATATCAGCCGCAATGCAAATAACAGATAGCTACACAAACATCAGCATGTAATGTTAAAAAAATTAAACGTACACCTGAGGATGGTGAAACTTCACCGAAACATATGTACTTGTTACAGTAAAAATCTACATTTTTTCAAAACTGAAAGCTGTTTCCATAATTATGTCCATTGACTTCCAATCAGAAATTCATTCAAAATCGGAGAGCTGCTGAGTGAGTGATGGGAAGTTGTATGTCTAGATTTGCTATGGGAGACAGGAAAACAAATTGATAACAGGGGAAAAAACTGAAGACGTGATAATGACTGCCACGAGAATGAAATGGCGATGAGTGGGACATATAATCAGGGCAGCTGGTTGTAGATTGACTCAAGGATGTTCTCTGCAAGTAGCCAGGAGATACGAAAACACTATAGAAGGTGAACAGATAGCTTCACAAAACATTTAGGAGTAACTTCTTTGAAGTCTGTGATGCAGAGGGAAGTTTGAAAGTGGAGTTCGTGCAGCTAGTTTCGAAGATGATCATGTTGGCGACTTACTGATTTACTTACTGATTTCGTTGTTTTATTTTTATTGGAACATCTCTGGTGCCAAGCAGTACACGACCTTAAGAAAAAAAGAAAATTTTCACTTGAAGGCCAACATTGGGGATCTTCGATCAGAAAGGACGTTTTAATTCTTCGTGAAATGTAGGAGTGTCATGTTGCTGTGCAAATTAGATCATTTGTAATCTTCCAAGCACATTTACACATAATACCTTAAAACTATACGATTTATGGCTACTGTCTTCAATAGATTCAGAAAATACTTGCATCTGAAGTATTCAATTCTGCTCTTGTATTTAGTTACGCTTCATAGTCCTCTGCCAACTACTTTAATGTCCCACCCTCTTTATTAATAATTAGTTATCTTTGACAAGAGAGTTACTCCTCTTATCGGATAAATAAATCTCTTTACCGCATCAACGATTACTCATTTCAGCAGAATTCCCACAGTGAAAAGAAGACAAATGGTGACGTGAGAGATAGGCCTATGATTTACTACATCTTCTGCAATTGGTCCATTTCTCATGATGAACATGAGCACAGACTACGACGCATGGAGATTTACGATCGAAATTTACGCTAACGTCCAGAAAGAGTCGTAAATTTAAGGTAACGCACAATTTAAGATAACACATAATCGAAATCAGATAACGCTGTTGCGCATGCGAGGGTAGTATCGAGTACTTTTCGTAAAGTCTCTGAAGCTAGATTTTAGAAAGACATCCCACCGATATCATGATCACAATTTTTGTTTATCAGTCTTATACAAAATGTAGTATGGATGCAAGCATAAGGCTCAGTTGGGCATGTTACGTAATGTGACAGTGACATTTACTGGCAGACTGTCCTCCACTTTCTCATTGAGAAAAGAAAAAAAACGCAGGTTACTGCAGTACATGTTGATTTATGACTAGGATTGTATTCACATGCCAGATTGAGCTGTGGGTATCCAAATAATGGCAGTTCATTAACATATTAGGGAGGTTACTTGTTACAGTTGCCAGTAACTTTAATAACTGCATTTTAGCCATCATCTCTATGAATTATTTTTTATTCTTTACCGGTTTGGCTTGTAGCAAACATCATCACAGGAAGACCATCAACCAAAATGTAATATATAATGTACACATAAGATCAAGCAAACAGTTTTACAAAATAGGTCAAGTAATTATGTGAAAGTACTTGGAGAAGCAGTACATCAGATGGATAAGCAATTCGTCTTTGCTTTAGACCAACCGAAAATCATCACTCTTACAAGATGCTTACTTAAACATGAGTAATGCACCATGAATCTAAACAGTATAAAACTGGACCCTCACTAACTTACAACAGAGTATGAAAGAAATAGTGTAAGAATTGATATCATTTAAACAGAGAACTTCAAAGATCATGTGCATATTTAAGAATTTCAAAGAATACAATGCAAAGTAGTGCCTAACATATTCGAAGTAATTATACACAAAGATATACACTGTCAGAAAAGAGAGAAGTCGAAATAATATATGTGCAACTTAGAAGAACATCTTATACAATGTATCAATGTCACAACAGTGTGAAGCCATATAGTATTCCTGAGAACACGAGAAATCATCACTCAAAGAGTTATCCTCACAAGTAATGGAACACCTAAAGTCTAATATACTCGCTTACTTCTGATAAAAGCACAGTTTCCACCAAGAGGTCTCTAATGTTACGTAAATCGTAAACATCAAGAAAAAAACCAGAATAAACAATCAGTCAATAATCACTAGCATAGACATCACATTTTACATTATTTATGAATATAGTGCCACTATGAGGTTACATCAAAAACAAAGAGGTAGGGCGATGTGCACTCATTAAGAACAAAACAATTTAATCATAAATTGTGTGTAGTATATGAAGTTGTATAACTTATACCTCTTAATTTCTGATGGAGCGTAATAATAATGAATGGTAACAATTTAAAATCGTGTTATTATACAACTTAGATCACAAGTGCTTATCAGTAGCCATATAAATTAGACCCTAGGTATTAATCATTTATATTACAAACAATGATTAACCAAAAACTCGGTATACAGTTGACTTAAACGTGGTATCATACAACATAGGATAAGTAATCTGCTGGAATTGTACTACATGGTACCGAATACAGATCAAATAGTCTTATTTAGCGTTGGTATTGTGTTGCTAAACTGGCACACTATAAGCATGGTCAGTGTTAAGGATTCAAATTTTACTAATAGGTAACCGGTACGTTTGTACAATGACAAATATTGAATCAAAATATCAGAACAAAATGCTCACTCAGAATGTGAAAGCATAAATTACACACACTGAAAAAAAATCAATCCAAGATCATGTTACAGTGTGAACTTAAATCACAGTCATAAACCTTTTACATTATCGTCATTTTGTTTCTGTTTTCCCTCTTCCCCTTAGTTGCTCTAAATTCGTGGAGGTATGTAGCGTCTATGCTACTAAATGAAGGCAGTTTGTTTATTGCCCTACTCGTTTCGCTTCTTTTATTTGGGAAGCATCATCAGTGGCCTGAAATACATTTTGCCTTTTATACATATAATAAACGTATGATGTGGTAGATATAATACGCTGCTATATTACATTCCAAAGGACAACTGAGAGCTGAAATCTATTATTTACAAGTCAAATTATTCTTTTTTCTTTACCAGTGTTGGTTCATATCTATCGTCATCATAGAAAGACTATCAAGAAAAACGAAGTATGTATTATACACATGATATCAACTAAATATATTAGGAACAGATCAAGTAAACAATAAAAAAATATTTTGATATTGTTTGGTATGTGATAAGCCATTATCCTACTGAGTTTTAGGTTATTATATTAATGATTGTAATTTAATGGACTAGTGCCCAAGAACCAAGTACTATATAATCGATCAGTACCTGTGTTTTGGACTGTATGATAATAACACTTCAAAATGTCATTGTAGGACAAAATTATATCACTTTAGAGACTACCATTCAAATGTTCATGGACAGTCCAACAACAGCTCCGAATTATGTAAATAGATAAAAGTTTCTAGCATAAAGCTTATAAACTTCACTATAGTCCTAAACTTAACCAAATACATTTCTGATCTTTTCCATTAGTTATATTCCCTTAAATGAGAAAGAAGCGTATAATTACCATATTTTTAAGCATTTACATTTGCTTGGCTGTCTACATGCTTTAGAGAAAATAGTGCTCGATCTCCAGGCTAATGGTTCCTGAGAATTATCTCATTATTTAAGTAACTTTAGTTATATAGCGTCCATAATTTAAATAGTATCTGCCTGCTGTTTAGGCTTATACTATAACAGAATCTCGGATTGTCTTTCCTTTTGTGTAATTTATACTGTTACTTTCTGAATGAACATTTTGCTCGATATTTTCATACAGGTATTAGTGGTTGCACAAATGTACCAATGGTTGTTTACTAGAAAAAATTCTATTTTTTCCATTGTCCGTGGTTATAGTGAGTCAGTGTAGTAACATAACACCAGTGCTATATGAAACTATTTCTTCTGTATTCGGAACGTATATGACAGTTCCTGCATATTACTTATCCTACATTGTATGGTACCCAATGTTTGACCTGTCTGTATACAGGATTTTAGGGTAATAATGTTGGTAATATACGTGATTGCTGCCTACACTCCCACTTGAAGTCTAAGTTATATAATAATGTGATTTGAAGTTGTTGCCATTTATCAGTATTATGGTTCTTCAGAAACTGACAGGTACAAGTTCATGCAACATTATGTATTATACACGATGAATGATAAAATTTAATTTATTCTTAGTTAGTGGGGTAAGCTCTGTTTACTTATTTCTGACATTGTCTCACACACTGCCATTCACATAAATGTTGCTGTTAGTCAAAAGCCTGGATAACCACCTTTCGCAGTGTGGCCACTGCAAGACATGCTCAAAGAGGTTCTGGATGATAGCGACAGGGATGTGTAGCCATGGCAACTTCAGAGCCGTGACCAGCTGCTCTCTGTTTCTCAGCTGAGAATCCGTGGCGGAGACAGCCCGATTGAGGAGGTGCCACAGATTCCCCATTGGTGTTAAATACAGGGAGTTTGGCGTCCAGGGCAGTATGGTAAACTCATCCTGTTGCTCTTTGAAACACGCGTGAACACTGCGAGATGTGTGACACGTTGCATTGTTCTACTGGTAGATGCCTTCGTGTGGAGGAGAAACAAACTGCTTATAGGGAGGGACAGACAAGGTCCGCAAGTACAGATGCAAACTCGTGGTGGTACACTGTGCCTTCCAGAATGACGTCAGCCACAGAACATCACGAAATCATTCCCCAGAAACGTAGCACTTCCAGCACTGGCATGGTCCTTTCCAACAATGGTTGTAATGTGTTTGCTTTCAGATGTACACGTCAACGGCCATCTGTCCGATGGAGCGTAAAAGGTGATTCATCCGAAGAGACACCTGTCTCTACTCAGTGGAGGTCCATTTGCGGTACTGGTGTTCAAATCCAGCCTTCTTCACTGATGAACAGCAGTCAGGATGGTTGCCTCAACCAGGTGTCTGCTATGGATGCACATACATAACAACGGTTGCTTAATGGTCGTTTAGAAGATACTGTTCGTAGCCCCTTGGTTCATCTGGGCGGTCACTTGCTCAAGAGTCGCACGTCTATTCACCCGTACACACTCCATAGCCGTCTTTCACACCTGTCATCCACAGCCCGTGGTGCACCTCAGTTGTCTCGACGCCGGTTTTGCATAACCCCATTTTTCCACGCACTGTAGACTTCAGCCATGGCGGCACGCTAGCCGGCTGCAAACTTAAACATTGTGGATATGTTTCCACAATTGGTTCGAAGGCCAGTCATCAAGCTCTCTCGGACGTCACATAAATCACTCTTTTTCCGCTATACGACAACCACTGTGCTGTTTTCCCGGCCTTCCCCCACCGCCCCCCCCCCCCCCACCCCTCCTCCCTGCGACACGCTTTGTATGCCCTCCACTGCTCCACTGATAGTTCTGCCACCAGCCGAATGTGAATGGTTATTGCACATTGACGTCTAACATAGGTGGTTGTCACAATAGTATGACTGGATCATGCGTTCGCAAATTACATATATTTCGTGTTTTCGGTGCTAGTGAATGCTAGCTGATTGTTAACTTAGGTATTATTGGGACATTTAAGAGTTACAAAACATTAGAGACATGTTGTGGGACGAACGTCTTTTTCGGATGCAAGCTAGTAAATTACGCTTTAGGTATCTCATTACTTGTAGGGGCAACTCTTTGATGACAATTTTATCATGTTACCATGAATGCTGTGTCTTCACGCTATTGACAACATCGATACGTTGTGTGCGATGTGCTTTTAAGACATACCTGTATTTTTTGCACCTCTCTGTTTGCTGACGGTGTATATCTTTGTACAGGAAGTGTAATGAGTTTGTTAGGATGTACTTTGTATTTTATTCTTTAAAATGCCTGTTTTCTTTGAAGTTCTCTGTTTATATGTGTCTGTATTCATTGACGTTTTCTATTTGAGTGAAATCTGTCCTCACACTATTTCTTCATACTCAGTTGTGAGTTATTATGAGTCAGGTTTTATGCTGTTGGATGTCGTGGTGTCTAAGGTGTGATAAAGTATGCATCTTGTAACTTAGAGGAGCTTCATTTCATGTAAAGGAAAGATGAACTTCTTATCCATCTGGTGTACTGCTTATGGAAGTACTTTCACATAATTACTTGACACATTTTGGTAACCTATTTATTTGATGTCATGTGTACATTACATATTTCATTTTTGTTGACAGTCTTCTTCTGGTGATGGCGACTAAGATCAAAACTGGTATAGAATAAAGAATAATTCGTACAGCAAGTGGCTAAAATGCAGTTCTTCAAGAGTGGTTCAGTGGAACTGAACTTCCGTTATATAAAATACAACTCTTTAGCACCTTTTTCCTACAAGACACCTATGCTTCATAGATATTTTTCATAGTATGACGAGTCGTCAGGGTTGAAAAGACTTTAAAAAAGCGCTTTTCAGTCTAGGAAAGGTATTTCATATCATGTTAGCATCCTCATAATTTTGCACCAACTGACTTGGAACGCCGATCAGCTCTCCAGATCACAGATTTCACGTTCATACTTGAAGAATAAAGTGGTTTTCCACAAAAAGGAGATGGACAGCTGTATTTCATGCTGTCCCTCCAAACACTTGCTCTTCTTGAGCACTGTTGTCTGCGTACCATTCCAGGCTTCATGTAAAGGGGGATCAAACTTCATAATATCATCTTGACAGATATTTGGTGTGGAAAAATGTGACAATCTTATACTGCAGTTTCGGTCTGATAGAAACGTAGAATATTTTTCTTTAAACAATACAGCGGTAGCAACGGGAACACACATCCTCAAAATGAGACAGATTACTAAAGCAGAACTTGTAGATAGCTTAGCCTTACGGCCAACACTAATTTATTCACATTATCGTAAATCACGAATGAATATCAAACTGCTCTACAATTAATATAAGCTAAGAACCAACGTTTTGAATTTTTAAACAGTCTCACTTTAATGGTAATAGAAATTATCAGAAGACAGTATATGTTTATAGCTCAAAAGTATGAGGTGAACTTAAAAATGAATTCAACTTTAGGCCTATAAACAACAATTTAAAGAAAAATAGTTACTCCACCTAAACATAACTGTTATATTTTCATACCGTTAAAGAGTGCAGCATCTTTGGACTTAGTAACAAAGAAATTAGCATTGTAAGTAAACACTAAGTAAAGAACTCCGGAAGTCTTCTAACACATCACCTAACAATTTAATATAGATGTGTATATTGAGGAATAATAAAGTGACTAATCTGAATGATCGGTGGAAAGTGACTTCGTAATTGACCATCGGCCACCAGGGTGAAAGGTAAACAATCATTAGATGGAAATAATGAGATGTTTATGTTTTACAGTAAGCACAGAAACTTTGACACACACAGCATGTGTAAATCATTCAACTGATTTCAAAACTTTTTCCATCAATCGGTAGAATGTTGGGCAAACATATTAAGCCCGACAAACTCTATTTTGAAGATGGTGCAATTACGTAAATTTTCTGTAAAACACAATATGTTTAATTAAATAATTCTCGTTACTTTTCGGTTTTTCTTCATGCTGTAGTTACAGTTTCCGCTACCAAACTGATTGGCAACGACTATGTAGCAGTTGCTTTGGAACAAAATACATCACAGATTTTGCGCATCAGGGGTCCGACAGTTTGTTAGTAGGTTTGTGGAGGAATGTGGCATTAGGAGGCTACGCACAGATCATGTAAATCGCGTAAAAAACTGGCCTCCTACTTGCGCACGGGGCGACGGCACCCGACAGCGAACCAAATTGGTTCGATAAGATTTACATCAGGTGAATGTGGTCAGCGAGACATCAATGTGAGTTCACTATAGTGCTCCTCAAACCACTGTAGCACGGTTCTGGCTCCGAGACGCGGACAGTTATACTGTTGAAAGAAGACATTGTAGTCGAGGAATACATCAAGCGTGAAAGGATGCAGATGGTCTGCAGTTATCAGTGTGTCTTTACTACCACATGACCCATACAAGCTCAGGAGAATATCTCCCATAGAATAACACTGCTCCCACCAGACTGCGTCCGTGGCGCGCTGCGCGTTTCGGGGCGCCGCTTACCTTGATGACGGCGTTTGTGTAGACGACCATCGACCTTGTGTAGCAAAAATGTGATTCAGCCGATGAGCAGACACGTTTCTATTGATCGACGGTCGAATTCCGATGGTCCCGGCAGTCGTAATTGACCACGTCGTTAGGTCAATACGTAAACACGTAGGGGTGGTCTGCTGCAGAGCTCCACATTCAACAATGTACGATGAACGGTGTGCACCGAAACACTTGTGCGTGCACCAGCATTGTGTTATTTTGGCAGAGATGGCACATATCACTCACTCACTACCTATCCTACTTTACAGAGCATACAAGCCTCCGAACTCCCCGTACTGTAAGAGTCGTGGACGTCCAACGATTTAACGGCTAGTGGTAGTTTCACTGTTTTTCTAGCTCTTTCTGCAGATGCTGTTTCAGTAGCACGTGAACATTAGACCAGCTTAGAGAATCTCGTTCACAGGCTCTGCCTAATAATACGAGGTGCATTCAAGTTCTAAGGCCTCCGACTTTTTTTTCTAATTAACTACTCACCCGAAATCGATGAAACTGGCATTACTTCTCGACGTAATCGCCCTGCAGACGTACACATTTTTCACAACGCTGACGCCATGATTCCATGGCAGCGGCGAAGGCTTCTTTAGGAGTCTGTTTTGACCACTGGAAAATCGCTGAGGCAATAGCAGCACGGCTGGTGAATGTGCGGCCACGGAGAGTGTCTTTCATTGTTGGAAAAAGTCAAAAGTCACTAGGAGCCAGGTCAGGTGAGTAGGGAGCATGAGGAATCACTTCAAAGTTGTTATCACGAAGAAACTGTTGCGTAATGTTAGCTCGATGTGCGGGTGCGTTGTCTTGGTGAAACAGCACACGCGCAGCCCTTCCCGGACGTTTTTGTTGCAGTGCAGGAAGGAATTTGTTCTTCAAAACATTTTCATACGATGCACCTGTTACCGTAGTGCCCTTTGGAGCGCAATGGGTAAGGATTACGCCCTCGCTGTCCCAGAACATGGACACCATCATTTTTTCAGCACTGGCGGTTACCCGAAATTTTTTTGGTGGCGGTGAATCTGTGTGCTTCCATTGAGCTGACTGGCGCTTTGTTTCTGGATTGAAAAAACGGCATCCACGTCTCATCCATTGTCACAACTGACGAAAAGAAAGTCCCATTCATGCTGTCGTTGTGCGTCAACATTGCTTGGCAACATGCCACTCGGGCAGCCATGTGGTCGTCCGTCAGCATTCGTGGCACCCACCTGGATGACACTTTTCGCATTTTCAGGTCGTCACGCAGGATTGTGTGCACAGAACCCACAGAAATGCCAACTCTGGAAGCGATCTGTTCAACAGTCATTCGGCGATACCCCAAAACAATTCTCTCCACTTTCTCGATCATGTCGTCAGACCGGCTTGTGCGAGCCCGAGGTTGTTTCTGTTCGTTGTCACACAATGTTCTGCCTTCATTAAACTGTCGCACCCACGAACGCACTTTCGACACATCCATATCTCCATCACCACATGTCTCCTTCAACTGTCGATGAATTTCAATTGGTTTCACACCACGCAAATTCAGAAAACGAATGATTGCACGCTGTTCAAGTAAGGAAAACGTCGCCATTTTAAGTATTTAAAACAGTTCTCATTCTCGCCGCTGGCGGTAAAATTCCATCTGCCATACGGTGCTGCCATCTCTGGGACGTATTGACAATGAACGCGGCCTCATTTTAAAACAATGCGCATGTTTCTATCTCTTTCCAGTCTGGAGAAAAAAAATCGGAGGCCTTAGAACTTGAATGCACCTCGTAATCTGTCCTGTGTTAAGGTCGCTTATCTCAATGCATCTCCACATTTTCAGCCCATATCCTCGCTAGGGTGATGCCCCGTCCATGTCTATTCCGCTTACAACTTTTGTCAGCGCGTCGGATGCCCGTCCCGCCACCAGACTGTATCCAACGTCGCGCAGGGCGGTGGTCATAATGTTTTGGCTTATCAGTGTATGTTTCCACACTGAGAGATTCTGCCCTAGGCTGCTCTGTGTGGCTGAATAGCAGCCATGTAGGGAAACTAGATGTCAGACTGCACAACACGACTTGTATCATCAGTGTATGCATTAAAAGTACACCTCTGCAATGGTTACCCGTACTGAGCCACATTGTTCCAACTCAGGTATGCAGAAAGAGCTTCTCGGTCCGTCAATTGAAGAGGATTCAAAGTGACCCACAATTGCCAGTGCATAAGGGCATTCCTTATTTATCACTGAGGAGACTTAGGTCCAGGAAACCCCCATTAGTCTTAGCGGAGCAACTACTAGACACATAACTCAAAATCATCGCACAGTGGCGGACTGAGCGGAGCGCCGACAACTTGACGATTCATTGGCCCAATTCCGAACTCACAAAGACCGCCTGGGTTCAACTCCCCCTCCCCCCTCCCCCCCTGCCCCGATAGTGTAATGTTCTTAACAGTTTTCGAACATCACATCGAGTCTGCCAGGACTTTCTGTACAAACGGGGAAAATCCTCAAGCCCTCAGTGTGACTGTGGTGCTCTTTTTCAGGCAACTGACCATATTGTGAGTGACAGCAACATCAGTGCGTACTCAGGACCAAAAACAGATCTGAACTAACTAAAGAATTCTGCAACTTCGTGGCTGGTTGGTTTGGATATCAATATACAGGGTGAAAAGTATTTAAACCGACAAACTCTGGGAGATTGTAGGGGACATCAAAACAAATATTTTTCCCTAATGTCATTTTTTTCTATGAGGATTATTTAAACCGGTGGAGGCGGTATTACGCTCTTCAGTTGTTAAGAGGCCGTATTACGATTTTCAGTTGTTACATGGCATTTTACGCTCTTCACTTGTATATGCAACTGCTGTCCACCATTGTAGTAGTGCATTGTCTCTGTTTACTAATGGGGCGATACACCTGGAAGGAGTACACTGATATGGCTGGTGCGTACTATGTAGCGCACCACAACGGACGAGCTGCACAGAGGGTTTATCAACAAAATATCCTAATCGCCGTATCCCACATCATACGACCTTTGCTACTGTGCACCAACGTCTGCGAGAGACCGGGTCATTTAGCAGATTACTTGGACAGGGACGCTGTCACGCGGTAAGAACGCTGCAATTTGAGGAAGCTGTCTTGCAGCATGTGGAGAGGGATTCTTCAGTCAGCACTCGTGCAATTGCACGTAAAGCCCGGTCCACACGCAACGATCTGTCTGCGCAGACATCGGCGCAGATGTCTGTACATGCAAAAGATCGCTGCAAATGTGGTGTGTTCACACGACACAAACCCCAATCTACTACTCGCCCGCCATCTGTCGGTGTAGAAAAGAAATATCAGTGGCAAGCGACTACACTCCCCGTAAACGTCAAAAATTTAATTCAGGTATTTTGAAATATAGAAATGGAGGAAGTTCTGTTGTGGTCTGTGTTCGCAACTTGTGTTGCAAAAAACATTCAGACCAACCGCAGGAAACAGAGAAAGCGGTCAAAATGGTGTAGACAGTGGCTGCTAAAGCGAAAGCAGTTTTCTCACGTAAATTTACTGCGAGAGTTGCAGGGCGAACCTAACGACTGGCGAAATTATTTGCGGATGGATGTCGAAACTTATAATTATCTCTTCAAGCTTGTAACACCTCATATTATGAGAAAAATACTTGTATAGAGAAGGGCAATTTCTCCCCATGAACGGCTGGCGGTAACATTAAGATTCCTAGCAACAGGAAGGAGCTACAAGGATTTGGAATTTTCAACTGCAATATCGAAACAAGAGTTGAGTGAAATAATACCCGCAATTTTTCAATTAGAGCGTTGTGTATGCTGCTGTCTTTTTGTCTTGGTCGCTATGTTCTTTACTTTAATCATCCACAAACATGGGTGGTTTCTATATATTTCAATGAATTCACTTACAAACTCTCGATAACACTAACCAGTATCAGCCATTTTAATGCCCTGTGCGCACAAATACAAACACTAGACTGAGCAAATAGCTGTTTCGCGCCAGATTTGCGGCGATCTCCTGTCCACACGCTCCAACTTGTCTGCACAGATGTGGTTTGAACCCACAGATTTGAGAGGTTTCGCTCAAACCTCCAACTCCAACTTCCAGGTTTGCACACACCTCAGGTTGGTGCAAAAATGTCCACACGCAACGATCTGTCTGCGCAGATGTGATGTGCGCAGACATTTGCGCAGACAGATCGTTGCGTGTGGACGGGCCTTAACATGGGGACGAATCAGACCAATGTAAGAACAGTCCTTCGAGAGCAATTGTTACTTCCATTTCACTTACAGCGTGTCCACAACCTAGAACCAGTTGATTATCCACCCAGAGCACAGTTTTCGCAGTGGTACCTGGAACAGTGCGAAATGCATCCTACATTTCCATCCTCTGTGTTGTTTACCGATGAAGCAACATTCGGGTGTGATGGAGTCTTCAACATGCACAATTCGCATGTTTGGGGTGAGGATAACGCACATGCCACAATTACTAGCGCTCATCAAGTGCGGTTCTTCGTTAATGTGTGGGTCGGTATTGTTGGAGATTGTTTAATTGGGCCGTATCTGCTACCTAGGCCATTAAATGGCAGGCACTATTACAATTTTCTCGCCAGAGCATTGCCAGAATTGCTGGAAGACGTCCCGCTCCCTACAAGACAACGCATGTGGATCCAACATGACGGAGCGCCGGCACATTTCATTCGTAGTGTGCGTCTATTCCTGGACCGACGGTTCCCAGAAACATGGATTGGCAGAGGTGGTCCTGTACCATGTACCATGTCCCCTCTGGACTTTTTTGTGTGGGGAGGGATGCACAACTTTGTTTACGCAACTCCTGTTGCATCAGAAGAGGATCTGGTTGCCCGGATGGTAGCAGCAGCAGGAACAATTCAGGATACTCCTGGCGTTTTTGCCCGTGTCAGACAGAACATGATCCGACGGTGTAACCTCTGTTTACGTGTCAATGGAGGAATTTTTGAAAATCTACTGTCACTGAAATTGGGTTATGTTAATGTGTTGTCTCTTGGTCATAAAAAAAATGAAAAAGTGTTTGTTGGTTTAATTAATTTGCCGCCAGAGAAATCTTCCTCTATCGGTTTAAATACTCCTCATAGGAAAAAATGAGATTATGGAAAAATATTTGTTTTGATGTCCCCTACAACCTCCCAGAGTTTGTCGGTTTAAATACTTTTCACCCTGTATAATGATTTTGCTTGCTGCCCGTATTCCTTAAGCCAGTCAACTTTATTGGTGCAAATTTAGTGTTCATTTCGCTGCACTCTTTATTACTTGCCTTATTGTTCAGTTTTATGTTTTTTGGCTGACTGCTCATCATAATGCATCATAATGCAGAATTTATTGTTCGTCTTATTGGCTCCTCTCACAGCCTATTTTTTTTCTATTTTATAGTCTGTGACTTTGTCGGCTTTCCCCGACGCAATAAGTCTTTAAAATTTCTTTGGAATTGTTGCCGGTTCCTAAGGTCAACTCGATTCAATTTTCAGGACAACGCTGCTTCTGCTGACGAATCCCGCTGAGAACTGATTCTGCTGATGAGTTGCGCTGAGAACTGCGGGAAGATGGCGAACGGTTGGATCGCCGAAATGTTGAATAGAGTTGATTTTAGGATGCGGCAGCAAACCCGAAGAGACTTCCAACACATTTTATAGTTATTGCATCACACATTGTGCTGTTTATTTTACTGCATATTTGCACCTATTCTATAACAGATGTACATAAAACTTGATGTAGTTGTTTTGTTAGCTCCTCAGTTGGAGCGATTTTAATGTTCTATGTACGGTATATGTCCAAGTGCTTTTTCGAAGCGATAAATAAATGAAAAGCTCTTCTCCGTACTTTGGAATACTTTTGATCCACTGATTTTTCTTGTTTGTTACTGACATAATGGAAGACTCTTTTAGTTAATCTACTGTCCTCCATTCTTTTCACATTTGAAAGAAACTGAGCATCCTTTGCGGATTATGTTGAGAATCAGGGAATTATTTGATACAGTCAGTTGCTGCTTCTGACTTTTTAGTTACAATTTTCGCCTAAGGCGGATTCCAGACTATTTAGAAGGAATTTCTTTTTTTTCTCGATTTTTTTCTGCTTCTGATTCTTTAAGTGTGGCAATGTAAAATGCTGTATAGAGGGCTTATGGTTACAAAACTGTTTCGTAAATGTCTACTTCTCGCATTAATCGAGATTTTTTTTTAGTTTCCGACGTCGTTGGAGACTTAATATGCCTTTTCAATCTTTTGGGATCTTGCATTGTTTGTTTATTTGGTCAGTCCATTGGCCTGAAAGATTTCTCCGAGATGTTAAATTTTTGAACTTTATTAGCTTTAACGAACTCTATTCATAATGATTTAGGGGAATCTACGGTATCTGTCAAATATTTTTTTTGACGTTGAGTCTGTAGACCAGCTTTCTCTGACATCCTTCCGAGCGGGTTCTGTTTGGGTGATAGGTGATTCTATTTCTATTGCAAACACTACAAAACTACAAGACTGTAAAAGCCAGACAGCTGATTTTAATTTCTTTGTATTTGGTTCCTAGTCTTACTTATTGATTTATTGTAGGTTTTTGTAGCGAGCTTCCCCATTACCTAATGAATTTTTCAAGTCGCAATTAAAGACCATAAAGGGAAGGGGGCGGCAGAGGGGTGGGAATCATCCCTTTGTCAGACTGTTCTAATTTCAGGTAGTTCAGAAATTTATCCTTTGAATATAACTTTTGGTTTATTGTTCGTGAGATATCAAATTAAATGGTTTATTATCCACTTCACATTCTTCTAGTGTAGTGAACAGAGTTGGTCTGTCGATAGAATCACGATTTTTTATATTGTCGGTAGAAACGGTATAAATACTTGCACTTTTTAAATCAGTTTAGTTGTTGAAGATAAAGCATGATAATAATATAGGTGTCATCCACGAAGGATAAATAAATTTACTCTTTTTATTTGTTTGTTTTTCCGTCTATAACAGTTCGATTAATTCGTCTGTGACCGATTCTTGCACTAATTTTCATTTCTCTGTTTGCTCGAAGTGAGGTGACGTAACGACTGAACGAAAGATGTTTCGATCAGAACTGCTCAGCAGCCTTTCCAAGTTCCTGCAGGTCTATGACGGCGGATTTATTTATCACTGTGCACCATTCTGAGCGTGTGTTTCGTTCCTGATGGTGGATCTGAGCTGCGTGTACAAACAAACCAAAAGCAAGTTATTTATGATTTTTTGTTATTTTTCTTTTCTTATTGTCATCGAGTAATTAATTTAATGATATATTATCTTCTAGTAATTCATAGGTTGAAATGTTAACGCCTACCGATGACCTATGATAACTTCTTACAAGTAGTTTAACTGTCATCACTGCTTAGAACAGTGTTCGTGATAGTACAACATGACATCTCCCACTTACGCAATCAGTCATGGCCTTCCGAAGGTTACTGCATGACAAAGATATATCTGCACGCGATACAAATAATGAGTAGTTTACCATATGTTTCTTATCGCAAAGCACGAGACAACAAACAACTGAATACTATTAGTATTGAAAAAATGAGTCACAAAAAATCCATAGCATCTACTGCTTTTCGTACTGTCATGGGTAATGGATGAGCTGACCTTTGCATCTTTGTTCAGGTGTGCGCGTGTGTTAATCCTTTATGTCGTTGTACGTAAGAGTTCCATCTGCTAAACAATATTTTACGTCGCAGATCATATATTAAAAGATTTTCTTGACGTTTCTCCGAATTGTTTCTACTTCTGTATCCCTACATACGTAAATAACAACCTAGCACATATGTCATTACGTTTGATAAACTTCACGGCCTGTCAGTATTGCCTGACACTATATGTGCGGCATTACTGATATTACCAGTGAGGATGATTAGAACTGTAATTAATTAATCTGGGTTAACCTAAACATGCAGCTGTAGTTCTGTTACTCGTTACGAAAAGAGAACTACTGCACTGTTACAGTGGCCTGTCCAAGAATAAAACACCAATATTTTATAGCTAAAAACAGTTTTTTGAATTTTATGGTAATCTCTACAAAAAGTCAAGTAACTTTGGAAACGACTAGGTTGGCGAACAGTGAATAGCTGTTCGATGTAGTGCGTTTGAAACAGAACGAATGTATTGCGATGGACATCATATATTACCGATTATAAGACGCTACGGACTAAAAGACGCACCTTAATTTTTAAGCAGTTTAAAAAAATAACATTTTTACGTTTTTTTATTGTTAGATTGCAAACCCAGATTAAAAAAATTCTTAGTTTATAAAACAGAACTTACCTTTAAAATCCGTGAATATCGTCATTTTCTAGTTCTGCCCATTTTGCATTCAGTCTTCTATTTTCACATTTAGCCTTTCTCATTTTTTTCAACTCTTCTTTACTTGTCCGCCAATCGCGAATGTTTTTTTTCTGTTGGAGGAGGGCCGAAATGCCGCTCAGCTGCTCTGTTTCCATGTTCTCCAGCATATGCTATTGCTTTTAATTTAAATCCCTCATCATATGAATACCTTGTTTTCCATTGCGAAACTAGCTTCTAACAAAAATATTGTACTGTTACCGATTACACAAATCACTTTCAATTAAAGTTCACGGGCATCATAGGCTGCAATAACGCATCGTAGGCTAGGCAGTGTCATGGGTTTGTGATGGTGGGATGGGAGGGAGACAGAGTTAGCAAGCTTGTGAATCTCCGCAACTCATGTAAGTCGCATCGGTGCACTGCTTCTGCCAGTTGAATCCAATGTTGCCAAATAGAGATGTATCGAATGCATGGCCATTTTTAAGACTGGCGGGAATTTTAAATCAAACACTGGACATTTTTGCATTAATTTCGAGTATAAGACACACCTGAATTTTGGAGGCAATTTTTCTAAGAAAACAGTGCGTCTTATAGTCCGTAAAATACGGTAACGACGCTCTAAACAATGAAAACGGAGTGAGGGAAGAGACAAAGAAGAAATCAAAACGTTCTGAGTCCCGGGGTTGAATCTCGACACAGTTTAAATTTTGAATAACAATCAAATGCAAAATATTATGTTCGATGTTGGCTGACATTTCTTTGAGGCACGGAAGACTTCCTAAGTTTCCAACAGTATAACTGCCATTGACGAGTCCAGGATTAAACATTACTCATATGACCTCCATTGAAAGAATAATTCAGCATATACCTACCCCCATGAACCCACCTCAGCGATACAGATGGCCGTACCGTAGGTGCAACCACAACGGAGGGGTATCTGTTGAGAGGCCAGACAAACGTGTGGTTCCTGAAGAGGGGCAGCAGCCTTTTCAGTAGTTGCAGGGGCAACAGTCTGGATGATTGACTGATCTGGCCTTGTAACACTAACCAAAACGGCCTTGCTGTTCTGGTACTGCGAACGGCTGAAAGCAAGGGGAAACTACAGCCGTAATTTATCCCGAGGGCATGCAGCTTTACTGTATGGTTAAATGATGATGGCGTCCTCTTGGGTAAAATATTCCGGAGGTAAAATAGTCCCCCATTCGGATCTCCGGGCGGGGACTACTCAAGAGGACGTCGTTATCAGGAGAAAGAAAACTGGCGTTCTATGGATCGGAGCGTGGAATGTCAGATCCCTTAATCGGGCAGGTAGGTTAGAAAATTTAAAAAGGGAAATGGATAGGTTAAAGTTAGATATAGTGGGAATTAGTGAAGTACGGTGGCACGAGGAACAAGACTTCTGGTCAGGTGAATACAGGGTTATAAACACAAAATCAAATAGGGGTAATGCAGGAGTAGGTTTAATAATGAATAAAAAATAGGAGTGCGGGTAAGCTACTACCAACAGCATAGTGAACGCATTATTGTGGCCAAGATAGACACGAAGCCCATGCCTACTACAGTAGTACAAGTTTATATGCCAACTAGCTCTGCAGATGATGAAGAAATTGATGAAATGTATGATGAGAAAAGAAATTATTCAGGTAGTGAAGGGAGACGAAAATTTAATAGTCATGGGTGACTGGAATTCTAAAGTAGGAAAAGGGAGAGAGGGAAACATAGTGGGTGAATATGGATTGGGGGAGAGAAATGAATGAGGAAGCCGTCTGGTAGAATTATGCACAGAGCATAACTTAATCATAGCCAACACTTGGTTCAAGAATCATAAAAGAAGGTTGTATACATGGAAGAAGCCTGGAGATACTAGAAGGTATCAGATTGATTCTATAATGGTAAGACAGAGATTTAGGAACCAGGTTTTAAATTGTAAGACATTTCCAGGGGCAGATGTGGACTCTGACCACAATCTATTGGTTATGAACTGTAGATTAAAACTGAAGAAACTGCAAAAAGGTGGGAATTTAAGGAGATGGGACCTGGATAAACTGACTAAACCAGAGGTTGTACAGAGTTTCAGGGAGAGCATAAGGGAACAATTGACAGGAATGGGGGAAAGAAATACAGTAGAAGAAGAGTGGGTAGCTCTGAGGGATGAAGTAGTGAAGGCAGCAGAGGATCAAGTAGGTAAAAAGACGAGGGCTAGTAGAAATCCTTGGGTAACAGAAGAAATATTGAATTTAATTGATGAAAGGAGAAAATATAAAAACGCAGTAAATGAAGCAGGCAAAAGGGAATACAAACGTCTCAAAAATGAGATCGACAGGAAGTGCAAAATGGCTAAGCAGGGATGGCTAGAGGACAAATGTAAGGATGTAGAGGCTTATCTCACTAGGGGTAAGATAGATACTGCCTACAGGAAAATTAAAGAGACCTTTGGAGAAAAGAGAGCCACTTGTATGAATATCAAGAGCTCAGATGGAAACCCAGTTCTAAGCAAAGAAGGGAAAGCAGAAAGGTGGAAGGAGTATATAGAGGGTCTATACAAGGGCGATGTTCTTGATGACAATATTATGGAAATGGAAGAGGATGTAGATGAAGATGAAATGGGAGATACAATACTACGTGAAGAGTTTGACAGAGCACTGAAAGATCTTATTCGAAACAAGGCCCCGGGAGTAGACAACATTCCATTGGAACTACTGACGGCCTTGGGAGAGCCAGTCCTGACCAAACTCTACCATCTGGTGAGCAAGATGTATGAGACAGGCGAAATACCCTCAGACTTCAAGAAGAATATAATAATTCCAATCCCAAAGAAAGCAGGTGTTGACAGATGTGAAAATTACCGAACAATCAGTTTAATAAGTCACAGCTGCAAAATACTAACGCGAATTCTTTACAGACGAATGGAAAAACTGGTAGAAGCCGACCTCGGCGAAGATCAGTTTGGATTCCGCAGAAATGTTGGAACACGTGAGGCAATACTGACCCTACGACTTATCTTAGAAAATAGATTAAGGAAAGGCAAACCTACATTTCTAACATTTGTAGACTTAGAGAAAGATTTTGACAATGTTGACTGGAATACTCTCTTTCAAATTCTAAAGGTGGCAGGGGTAAAATACAGGGAGCGAAAGGCTATTTACAATTTGTACAGAAACCAGATGGCAGTTATAAGAGTCAAGGGGCATCAAAAGGAAGTAGCTGTTGGGAAGGGAGTGAGACAGGGTTGGAGCCTATCCCTGATGCTATTCAATCTGTATATTGAGCAAGTAGTAAAGGAAACAAAAGAAAAATTCGGAGTAGGTATTAAAGTCAATGGAGAAGAAATAAAAACGTTGAGGTTCGCCGATGACATTGTAATTCTGTCAGAGACAGCATAGGACTTGGAAGAGCAGTTGAACGGAATGGACAGTGTCTTGAAACGAGGATATAAGATGAACATCAACAAAAGCAAAACGAGAATAATGGAATGTAGTCGAATTAAGTCGGGTGATGCTGAGGGAATTAGATTAGGAAATGAGGCACTTAAAGTAGTAAAGGAGTTTTGCTATTTGGGGAGCAAAATAACTTATGATGGTCGAAGTAGAGAGGATATAAAATGTAGACTGGCAATGGGAAGGAAAGCGTTTTTGAAGAAGAGAAATTTGTTAACATCGAGTACAGATTTAAGTGTCAGGAAGTCGTTTCTGAAAGTATTTGTATGGAGTATAGCCATGTATGGAAGTGAAACATGGATGATAAATAGTTTGGACAAGAAGAAAATAGAAGCTTTCGAAATGTGGTGCTACAGAAGAATGCTGAAGATTAGATGGGTAGATCACATAACTAATGAGGAGGTATTGGATAGAATTGGGGAGAAGAGGAGTTTGTGGCACAACTTGACAAGAAGAAGGGACCGGTTGGTGGGACATGTTCTGAAGCACCAAGGGATCACCAATTTAGTATTGGAGGGCAGCGTGGAGGGTAAAATCGTAGAGGGAGACCAAGAGATGAATACACTAAGCAGATTCAGAAGAATGTAGGTTGCAGTAAGTACTGGGAGATGAAGAAGCTTGCGCAGGATAGAGTAGCATGGAGAGTTGCATCAAACCAGTCTCAGGACTGAAGACAACGACAACAACAACAACCAATAAGTAATGAAATGACCGCATTGCAATTAACGGGCAGATGATCCCCACGGGGGTTGTTCGGTAGCTTGTTGCAAGTCTTTATGTTTGACGGCTTTTAGGAGACTTGCGCGTCTAAGAATATGAAGCGCAATGATTAGAACGTCACCAACTCCTAGTCCCCGAGTGACGAAAACTTCCGACTCGGCCGTGAATTGAAATCTGCACCCCACAATCTCGAGGCAGGAACACTAACAACTAGACCACGAGTTGCGGACATACAAATTACTCGTTCACCGCTTGTAATAAAATTTAAGGTATCTCGTTCATTTGATAAATTAATGCTTCTATTTTAACACCTTACTGCGAAGTAAGCTGTAAATACGGAGTGCTATGGAGCTTAGAGGCTGCCTACTACTGTGCACTGAGGCTTGTTCTGCAATCGGATCATTACTTTACGCGAGAAACGCACTATCGAATTTAATAATCTGTGTGGAACACTTATTTCAGCGGAAACCTCGGTGGAGTAAAGCCGTGGATCATGGATGAAGCAGCCAACCTCGGCGATATTGTTCCTTCTGACCCAACAGAGTTTTCAATAGAATTTCTATGGAAATTGTAGCAGCAGATTTTTAAAAAAGTCGTTGTGATGATCATAGCAGTTGCAGATGGGAATACATGTTCCTATCGTTTGCGGTTATCTGGCTTGGCACAGTACACATAGCATAAAGAGCAATGCTTTCCTTAGTATAGCTGTTGATCTTTCTTTTTGACCTGAAAATATGCGTGTTAAACTACGATTTTTCTTGAGATGTGATGGACGTAACCTGCCAAATATTTGGTTGTTTCGCTTCCATCTTCGAACGGAATGTTAGTGCCACTATGCATCCAGTGCTTATTATGAAAAAAAAAATTGCATCGTCGTGAAGACATCCTTCTCTGACAAGCTGGGAAACCTATCGACCAGTGTCATTAGAATGTTGTAGAAAGTCTTCATCTTCTGTAGCCGTCAGTGAGTCCCGAAAACTTATTTTCGAAAACGACGATCACTTGGAAGCTACATAAGCCATCAGTGGTTTGACGAACTGAACAAAGCAGCGACAGCCATTTTAAATTTTTTAACAAAGTGTACCGGTGTAGCAATCTCATAACTAAGCTTATTGATCAATAAAAACATCGGCACAGACAAAGTTAGCAGAAGTGCAGTACTACCGCCATCAACTCCGATAGGGATTTCTGGAGATTAAAAGGAATATGAATGTAATGATTGCCAGTGACCAATACTAACTGAAAAGTAAGGATACAGTTTGTGATAGACCTTCGGCGTACTTTATTCGGAAGTAGAAGACTATGTGAGAGAAGTTTTCTCTGGTGCTCAGGTCTTTCCGAAGTGTCGTGGTGAATCGCCTGTCTCAGCTATTTCCAATCACATCTCAAACTAGCAGGTGTACGTGACGTTAAGATCTTATCTTTTCCTTTCCGCCGGCCGTGGTGGCCGAGCGGTTCTAGGCGCTTCAGTCCGGAACCGCGCTGCTGCTACGGTCGCAGGTTCGAATCCTGCCTCGAGCATGATTGTGTGTGATGTCCTTAGGTTAGTCCTTAGGTTAGTTCTAGGTCTAGGGGACTGATGACCTCAGATGTTAAGTCCCATAGTGCTTAGAGCCATTTGAACCATTTTTCCTTTCCTTCCATTTCCCAAGCGCAGAAATCCTCTAGCTAACTTTCACGAAATGTAAGATGGAGTGGTACCAATGTTTTGCAGTCTATTGCAAATATTGGTTTCCTAAACTTGCCTTGCAGCGTTTCGAAAGAATATGAAATATCTCCAACACTTTTCCCGTAGATTGCCTTAGATTTTCGTACTCTCTCGCACTGCATCAGCCAGCTACAGACGTGATAGCACACCTCTAATTTCTAGCAGTTTCTTTCCTTAGCTTGTTCGTGTAAAAGATACCAAATGATGAAGTATACTCAAGAAATAATTGAATGCAACTGCTGTTACGGTCTCCGTAGCAGATCCGCTGCGCTTTTGCCAAAGCTCTCCCTAAAACTGAGTTTGCATTTTTGTTTTTCTGTGCAGTGTGTACCTGAACTTGTTAGACAAGCTGTGATGGCACATTTCTGTCACTGGAAACATATGAAAACATTTGCAGCAATACTTCGTCTTCACCTTGAGTTATTTTTCAAAAGAACATTTTGTTTTATGGAGTCAGTCTGCTGATGAACTCCTTTAGAGCTTCTACAGAATACGAATCGTGCGGCTTCTACATGATGGGGCAACAACACATTTTGTTCATATCCTGTATGGACTTCAATAAAATAGATAAACAAGGGAAGACCACTTACTGTCCAGCACGCTCGCCTGACCTCAGTCTTTTGGTAGTTCCGGTGCACCTAAAGTAATACAGAGACACACTTGTCACGGCATTCCACGAGGACACTTGTTTTTAAAAGTTATGGAAATGAGAGAGGGACATTATGAACATATTCTGTAAGCTTCTATGACTGACACTGTAAACAATTCCCACAAGCTGATATCTGGGAAGAGATAGTGTCAAACTGCATAATTCTCTTTTAATAACGCAAAACGGTTACATTGTCGAAATCTTGTCTTTAACAGTTTCCCCTTGTTTCCACCCGCCCGAGGTATGTCGAAGTATATTGTTTCGTAACGCTACAACAGTTATTTAACAACTATATGATGGGACCACGTAGCACTTGAATAAGAATGCACATTTCTTTAAAAACAAATGGGTTTCATACAATATATCCTCTAATCTCTGTTGATCCATCATGGACAGGGGACATCAGCTAGTTGAGTAACTATCAGTATCAATGAAATTCTCCAACAGCCGTGTAACTAAGATGTTATTTTATTTTATTTTGACAACAACCAGTTTCGGCATTCCACTATGCCATCTTCAGGATGCATCACTAAAAATAAATGATGAAGCCGTACAGTGCCATATATCCATGAATTTCGTCAATTCAAGCAGTATAACAGGTGCTTCATTCGACGACCACTGGTTGTAACTCTTCCAATGAAGCACCTGTGAAACGGTCAGAATTCAAGGAATGTGCCGGCCGCTGTGGCCGAGCGGTTCTAGGCGCTACAGTCTGGAACCGCGCGGCCGCTACGGTCGCAGGTTCGAATCCTGTCTCGGGCATGGATGTATGTGATGTCCTGAGGTTAGTTAGGTTTAAGTAGTTCTAATTTCTAGGGTTCTGATGACCTCAGATGTTAAGTTCCATAGTGCTTAGAGCCATTTGAACCATTTGAACCATCACGGAATGCAGGGATATATGGCACTGTATTGCATTTTAGTTTATTTTGAGAGATACATACGGCATAGTGGAATGTCGAAACTGGTTGTCATCAGAATAAAATAAAAGAACATTTTAGTTACACGGCTGTTGGAGAATTTAATAAATGTTGGCAATTACATATCCTGTATGTTGGAGCTATCTTCCTTAATTTTCTTTCTGTTCAGTTGCTGTAAATTTTTCGAGTAATTGAAGCTCAGTGTAGTAGAAAGGACGTGCTGGAAGTTTCTTTCTGTGGCAGTAAAGATCCGATGCTGCAGATTCATATTTTTTCGCCCATCAGGAGGCATGTTGTTCAAGACGAAACTATTTGATAATGACGGTAACGATACACGTTATATGCTTCATTTCCTTGAAAAATAGCTTTCTCCCTGCGCTCTGTAGCAAGAGTAAACATATCTGGCAAGTTGGTATGAGATACGCAGTGGCTGCTATCGATTTTCGATGTACATTAGCATAATGTGGCCGGGAATGCGGCTGCACTCAGCGCCTGAATACCTCCGAAGCGCTTTCCAGATGGCTTCGCCCTGATCTCCAGGGCGCGCCTACAGCATCGATATGTAGAAGTGTCTTGTTACTTCTGTGTCTGCGGCCCTCCTGTTCCTTATTCTAAATACCGGCACACGCCTCGCAAGCGGACTCTCAGCGCATTCAGATGTAAATACGATATTTATATTCGGTATCGCTGCCGAAACAGCCGGGGGTGATTCCAGTTATAAGCTATCGAGGGAACGTTTCGCTGGTATGAATTGTAAATGCATTGGGCAGGGCACCAACTCTTCCGCATCGACCATTTCGTGGTTATTCTAAATGTTCACTGTACTGCGAAAAGGTATCTCCTTGGTCGACAGAGAGAGTACATGTTTCATTACGTGAGTTATTTATCCAAATTTTTAAGAGTACATGGAGAAAAGTGCTACGTCAAATGCGTTGATTTTTTTTTCGCTGAAACTCATCGTCATCACATGGTAGATCAAGCCATCATCTGAACTTACGGTTGAAAGCTGCTACTTCTTTTGAAACTATGCATGATTATTCAGTCAAGATTATGAACGCTGTTTATACCCTGAAATATACCCCCAGACAGAGAATATGAGCCAATGATAAAGGGATCTGATTTTTGAATAGCAACAGAAGTTTGCAAAGCGCATAAGGCATAATGAAGATTGGGGTAACCAAGTCTTCATCTACATCTACATCCATACTCCGCAGGCCACCTGACGGTGTGAGGCGGAGGGTACCTTGAGTACCTCTATCGGTTCTCCCTTCTATTCCAGTCTCGTATTGTTCTTGGAAAGAAAGATTGTCAGTATGCCTCTGTGTGGGCTCTAATCTCTCTGATTTTATCCTCGTGGTCTCTTCGCGAAATATACGTAGGAGGGAGCAATATACTGCTTGACTCCTCGGTGAAGGTATGTTCTCGAAACTTCAACAAAAGCCCGTACCGAGCTACTGAGCGTCTATCTTGCAGGGTCTTCTACTGGAGTTTGTCTATCATCTCCGTAACGCTTTCGCGATTACTAAATGATCCTGTAACGAAACGCGCTGCTCTCCGTTGGATCTTCTCTATCTCTTCTGTCAACCCTATCTGGTACGGATCCCACACTGGTGAGCAGTATTCAAGCAGTGAGCGAACAGTGTACTGCAACCTACTTCCTTTGTTTTTGGACTGTATTTTCTTAGGATTCTTCCAAAGAATCTCGGTCTGGCATCTGCTTTACCGACGATTAATTTTATATGGTCATTCCATTTTAAATCACTCCTAATGCTTACTCTCAGATACTTTATGGAATTAATTGCTTCCACTTGGTGACCTGCTATATATTGTAGCTAAATGATAAAGGATCTTTCTTTCTAAGTATTCGCAGCACATTACACTTGTCTACGTTGAGATTCAATTGCCATTCCCTGCACCATGCGTCAATTCGTTGCAGATTCTCCTGAAGTCGGAAGTAAAATAGCTGAATGCTGAACATGGGCATGAACTGCAGCCCACATATAACATAGCGTCGAAGTATAATAAGTAGCAGCTTATATGTCTGATTTGTACAAGAAGAAGTGCTTTTGTCGTCTGTTACCGACCTTGTGTGATGAAGGGATGATTTGCAATTACGTCGTCGTCTCAGCTGAACCATATCTCGGAGAACAGCTTCAGCATCAATTTATTTGGACTACTGAAAATTTCTTCCAAAAAGAAAAAAAAAGAATGCAATGTAACTCCTGGGGAAATGCAAAGTAAGTGTAAGAAACACGTTTACCCACGAAAACAAGTTTAGAGAATCATGGTTGGAGGCAAAATACTCGTGGTAGATTCAATAGTTCCAGGAAAAAGGTGTAAGATAATGGATAAGCGAATTCGAAGTACATAAGAAACTCGATGTAATTTACAACCAGATGAGATGTACAGTTCAGTGATGGTGGCTGTGAACAGACATCGAGTCGGAATATCTAACATCACTAGCGTGCAATATCTCACAAAATCACACAATAAAGGGCCTTTACGCATATTTGAGAATCATAATCACGAGTGAGAGAAGCTGTTTGTAAGGGCCAGGAATTTACAGATCCCTAACACAGCGACGGATTCCGGTCATCAAGTGTTCTGAAGCAATTGAAAATGACAACAGAGGCCCTGTATTTTGCACCTGAAGTCCACATGTAAAAGACAACGCAAAGGAGACTCGGTTTTTAACTTCATTGTTATTGTGGATCCCAATCACACGAACTCAGGTGAAGAGCTCGTTGCTTGCTGCACCTTCATCATCATACCGCGAGTTACTGGTCGATTGCGTCCGTATCAAACGCAAGACAAATGTCTAACGAATATCATCTTCTGCTTGTTGCTCATGGCATCGAGACGAGAGTTCCTTTGTGTTTCAAAGCTTGATGGAATTAAAGGGACTCTGAGAACCTAGCGCGATCATTGTGCTGCTCCGCTCAAACCTTTGGCCTAGCACTAAGATAAGCCAGCACTTCCTTGTTTGGGGCCGGCCGAAGTGGCCGCGCGGTTCTGGCGCTGCAGTCTGGAACCGCGAGACCGCTACGGTCGCAGGTTCGAATCCTGCCTCGGGCATGGATGTGTGTGATGTCCTTAGGTTAGTTAGGTTTAACTAGTTCTAAGTTCTAGGGGACTAATGACCTCAGCAGTTGAGTCCCATAGTGCTCAGAGCCATTTGAACCTTGTTTGGGCAAAGATGCGTCGCTCTCGCGGAAAGAGGCGACTCGTGACTGACTGTCTGTGATCAACAAGTCACTTACGCCGAGCTCGGTGCGATCCCGCGATGCATGAAAATTGCTCGGTGCGTAACGACAGCAAAAAAAAAAAAAAAAAAAAAAAAAAGGTTCAAATGGCTCTGAGCACTATGGGACTTAACATCTATGGTCATCAGTCCCCTAGAACTTAGAACTACTTAAACCTAACTAACCTAAGGACATCACACAACACCCAGTCATCACGAGGCAGAGAAAATCCCTAACTCCGCCGGGAATCGAACCCGGGAACCCGGACACGGGAAGCGAGAACGCTACCGCACGACCACGAGCTGCGGACGTGTAACGACAGCCTTTCACGGTCTTTTGCTAGACAAATCCATAATGTTTCCAAATTTCTCCCGTACGATTTTTAACGTCATCTATCTGACTTCCATTAGATCTACGTCTCAGACTTTCTTTATCAATTCGATTCCAGGACAGAACTTCTTCGATTCACCTACCATCCATTCACCAGGTACATGACCCGCACATCTCCACATAATTCTCATCCCACTCATTCAGCTTTCGCTGTATCCCACTGCCATAAAACCAAACTGATTGTAGAATTTCCGTTTCAAACACACCATAAGCCTAGTTCTGAAAACTCCACCCCACTTTCATTCCTCTTTTTTTTTGCGTTGTTGTCATCAGTACAACAACCTATTAACCAGTTTCTATGGTTTCATTCTCAATTTCTACTTTTTTTTCCTTTTCAGTATGTCAATTAGAAACTACTTTTATCTTACAACGTCCGATTATCAGGTCAGTTTTCAAGCTCATTCTACTGGCTTTTTCTATTAGCCCTTATCTGCTCAACGCCGATGAATGTGACATGAGAATTTTTCTTCTGTTGCTGACCACTGACATGCTGAGAAACAAAGGTAGCCAGTCTTCTGTAAATTCCTCTGTGTGTGGCTGTCGCTTGATTCTAGGTAAAACCACAGTCGCCCACATCGTTTCCCTGGACAGTGTTTTTAGATCCGACGATACTATTTGTTTGTGTTCGTGGCCATCCTCCGCATCAAGCAAAGAAATATTTTTTAAAAAATAAAACCGCCTTTCCTTGCTGCAACTTAATTTATTTTTCCCGGATGCGATTCGCCCTTCACTTACTCTAAGGCATCTTCAATGGGATATTTTGTTGGCATCTGCGTTTCCTCTCATCTGCCCTGAAAGACGCACTATCATTTCACTTCAGAAACGTAAGCACAATTTTGTATTCCAAACTTTTTCTTTCACACTGTTCCCCATGTTTCTTCTTCTACTTTGTGGTCCACATAGTGAACTCACAATATTCACGTCTTTAAAAGCACAGTGTTCGAACAAATAGCTATGACTAATGGCCAAAGAATAACAGTGCAACACAAAGAAGAAGGAGGAACATGGTGAACAGAGTGAAAGAAAAAGTTCGGAATACAAAATTGTGCTTATTTTTCGGAAAGGAAGTCGTTTGGGGACCTTCAGACCAGATGAGGTGGAACGCAGATGCCAACAAAATGTCCCGTTACAGATGCCTTAGAGCAAGAAAAAGGTGAAACGCGTCTGGGAAAAATAAATTAAGTTGCAGCAAGAAACGGTGGTTTTATTTACAAGACAAGATACTACACGTGTAGCTCCGTATTTCATTGAAGTCACCCGACGCGACCACACGTGTTATTCATCACGTCAGAGATTAATACGACGCGAGACTTCACTCGTGATCACTATCATTGACTTTCCTCGGTCGCTGCGCGCTCAGCACGGCGGATTGCCAAGAGAAGACGCCCGGGTTCGTTTTCCGGCCGCGTCGGACATTAAAATGTGGTTGCCTCTTTAAGTGAAGAATTTTCGAATTGTTTTGTTAAATGAGTTAAGATAAACAGGCTAATAGCCAGATGAAACCAGTTCGTCATAGGCGAACACCCAAAATACAATACACCACTTCATAAACTAGGCGCTTTACCGCTGGCTGCTGTACCAAAGACACCAACGGAAATCCTTTCTCTTCATTTTGTTGATAAATTTATGTATGACACTGTTGTGCACACTAATGTGCATATAATGAATATTCATGGACAGTTTGGCAGATCTAATGTCGCACAAGGTACATAAAGTCAGATGAATGCCTTTCTGGGTTTCCTGATATATGTCGCAAGTTAACAAGGCTTCCCATTTCCATTTCAAGGGCATGTGGGATATAGGTAGACTTGAGGTATTTGCATTTGCCATGGAAAATTGTTGTTTTTACTTCACTGCACTTCCTTCGTTGTTAAAACACTAGAAGTGGGAGAAAGGCGACTGACAAACTAGGCACTGTGCGTGAACTTACAACATAATTGCAAGGTAAGTATTTGAAGTTGTATAATCCTGTGTATAATGTACGTCCTATACGATATCTACCGAAAAGCTAAAGTTTTTCTTTTGTTAACTCCATAGTATTTTATCTTACGAACTTTGAAATTTATGTGGGCACACTGCCAGGTGGTCAAAAAAAAAAAAAAAGAAAAAAAAAACTTTAGAAATACGGCAATGTCTTGATTTGCCTCTAGTGAATACTGGTAGAAATGCGATTACTGACAACTGGTACACTAGTGCGCCTATTGCAAGAAGTCTGTTGGAAAAACGTTGAGATTAGCAGAAACATTACAAGAGAAGACACAGAATATACTCACACAATTTACGTCCTATAAACAAAGAACTGTAACTTTAAGTCTGTGCGATTTCACAAAAGATGTGACAATGGTGTTACATGTTTCAGCCAACTCATGATCTGTTGTATTTGTCACCATTCCAAAGCTGGTCACCCGTGATTATTTTCTGCAGAAAAGAGCTGTCGCTTTTTTTATTTCAATCAAGTGACGGCAGGCGTCCACGCATCGTTGTGTTTATTCGTCTGCCAAGGTGTGTGGGGCAAACTTTGTACACACTTTCTCTTCTTCAAAACATTTTAGAGAGGGTCTTGAACACTTGATTTAGAGCTGTTCAGTTCGTTGCTCCACTGCGATTTGTGATGCAACAGCGTTGACACAATACGGCCACACGTACACTAAGCAACACTGCCTACACACAACCGATTGCTCTAATGCACACCTGCTGTTTACAGTCGTTAGTTCAAGCTGCCTACGTAGTTACTGCGATGTCATAGCTTATACGCCAGGAATAAAATCAAGCTCGGACAATTTTGTACCTTCGCAGTATGTACAAGTACAAATGGCCGTGCGCATTACGCATTACGCGTGATTTGTTGTAGACATGTATGTAAAATGTGTGCATTCCACAGTAGCGTGGTTTGTTCCAGACATCTTTGTAAAATGCATACAAAGCTGATCTGCAAGTCCTGTAAAAGTGACATCAAAAGATAACCATATTATACCACATAAAAGCTAAAATATTATGTATCTGATTTTTGAACATGAAATTTCAGTAAATTTCTAAGACAATTTTTTAAAATAAAAGGTGATCAAAATATTACTGAAATCCTTACTACTCCATCAAAATGAGATAATAATGTATATTTTAAATAATTATCTCATAGAATATTGGGGTATTGTGTACTTCTTTGCGTTTTACACTGAAGAGCTAAACAACTGGTACACCTGCCTAATATCGTGTAGGACCCCGGCGGGCACGTACAAGTGCCGCAGCACGACGTGGCAGGGACACGACTAATGTCTGAAGTAGTGCTGGAGGCAACTGACACCATGAATCCTGCAGGGCTGTCCATAAATCCGCAAGAGCCCGAGAGGGTGGAGATCTCTTCTGAACAGCACGTTGCAAGGCATCCCAGGTGTGCTCAATAATGTGCATGTCTGAAGAGTTTGGTGGTCAGCAGAAGTGTTTAAACTCAGAAGAGTGTTCATGGAGCCATTCTGTAGCAATTCTGGACGTGTGGGATGTCGCATTGGTCTGCTGGAATTGTCCAAGTCCTTCTGAATGCGCAATGGACATGAATGGATGCAGATTATCGAACAGGATTCTTACGTACGAGTCACCTGTCAGAGTTGTATCTAGGCGTATCAGAGATCCCATATCATTCCAACTGCGCACTCCCCACACCATTACAGATCCTCCACCAGCCTGAAGAGTCCCCTGCTGACATGCATGGTCCATGGATTCATGAGGTTGTCTCCATATCCGTACAGTTCGTCCGCTCGGTACAATTTAAAACTAGACTTTTCCGACCAGGCAACATGTTTCCAGTCATCAAAAGTCCAATGTCGGTGTTGACGGGCTCAGGCGAGGCGTAAAGCTTTGTGTCGTGCGGTCATCTACGCGAGTGTATAGGCGTTGCCGACCGCAGCGCCGTATTCTTCCTGTCTACATATCTCTGCATTTGAATACGCATGCCTATACCAGTTTCTTTGACAATTTTAACCAAGCAGTACAGTGCCATGAAAATAACTGTTTATGCACGAGTATTCAGATTTTCAAAAGCATAATCTGAGTGGTATAAGATCTGAGTTCCATGCTGGATGTAGAAGTGAGCCACAGACAAACACTTGGTGAATGCCCCACACTACTTTTGACCAATAGTAGTGGACCCTGCCTTAGCAAAAGATGATGCTGAGCGAAAAATTATGTTTCTCGACACTATCGTGATTGCTTCGACGTGCTGTGCTCCTTAGGTTTCGTAAAGTATGCCCATAGCGTTGCATATTGATTACAGTACTATGGCAGAGGATAAACCAAATCCTGCCTACCTGAAAACAAAGTCATTCCTTCCATTAAATTGCCACGGTTCTGGGTGTTGTCATGTGAGAGAATCCAAGTCCTGCGATATGTTTGCTTTTTGCTGTTGGTCTCATAACATGAGCCTCGGTGTCGTGATCAGTGGTGGTACTGGGCAGAAATGTGAACCCTTACTGATAATGCCGTTACATGTGATGCACACATCACCCATTAACTGGTTTGTTTCTCCCCACATCACATCTGCAGCGTTCTCGAATTACCGACAGCTTGGTGTGACACAATGACATCGTACTAGTACAGACATCAAGACAGACAAGTCACCTACTGGTCATTTTTTCCGCAGGTAGTACGTCAGATGTGATCATGTGATACACAAGTCGCTAACTTGTGGGAATGAGTTTGTTGTTGTCCATTATCCCGAGCAGCGAAACAAAGAATGAGTCCACCCTGTTCCGCTTTCCTCATCGCAATTTATAATGCTGGAAGAAAATACTTACTTCTAACCACAAAGGAACATCAATACAATTAATTATGCTCGAAGGATGATGGATTTCTGAGACAGTTTGCGGCCGGAGTGGCCGTGCGGTTCTAGGCGCTACAGTCTGAAGCCGAGCGACCGCTACGGTCGCGGGTTCGAATATGGCTCTGAGCACTATGGGACTTAACATCTATGGTCATCAGTCACCTAGAACTTAGAACTACTTAAACCTAACTAGCCTAAGGACATCACACAACACCCAGTCATCACGAGGCAGAGAAAATCCCTGACCCCGCCGGGAATCGATCCCGGGCGCGGACAGCGAGAACTCTACCGCACGACCACGAGCTGCGGACTCGCAGGTCCGAATCCTACCTCGGGCATGGATGTGTGTGATGTCCTTATGTTAGTTAGGTTTAATTAGTTCTAAGTTCTAGGTGACTGATGACCTCAGAAGTTAAGTCGCATAATGCTCAGAGCCATGTTTTGAGACAGTTTTCACGGAGAAAAAGTAAGCGTGTGCGGCATCCTTGGTGCTCACTTGTCTACATCTACATCTACATCTACATCCATACTCCGCAAGCCACCTGACGGTGTGTGGCGGAGGGTACCTTGAGTACCTCTATCGGTTCTCCCTTCTATTCCAGTCTCGTATTGTTCGTGGAAAGAAGGATTGTCGGTATGCCTCTGTGTGGGCTCTAATCTCTCTGATTTTATCCTCATGGTCTCTTCGCGAGATATACGTAGGAGGGAGCAATATACTGCTTGACTCTTCGGTGAAGGTATGTTCTCGAAACTTCAACAAAAGCCCGTACCGAGCTACTGAGCGTCTCTCCTGCAGAGTCTTCCACTGGAGTTTACCTATCATCTCCGTAACGCTTTCGCGATTACTAAAAGATCCTGTTACGAATCGCGCTGCTCTCCGTTGGATCTTCTCTATCTCTTCTATCAACCCTATCTGGTACGGATCCCACACTGCTGAGCAGTATTCAAGCAGTGGGCGAACAAGCGTACTGTAACCTACTTCCTTTGTTTTCGGATTGCATTTCCTTAGGATTCTTCCAATGAATCTCAGTCTGGCATCTGCTTTACCGACGATCAACATTATATGATCATTCCATTTTAAATCACTCCTAATGCGTACTCCCAGATAATTTATGGTATTAACTGCTTCCAGTTGCTGACCTGCTATTTTGTAGCTAAATGATAAAGGATCTATCTTTCTGTGTATTCGCAGCACATTACACTTGTCTACATTGAGATTCAATTGCCATTCCCTGCACCATGCGTCAATTCGCTGCAGATCCTCCTGCATTTCAGTACAATTTTCCATTGTTACAACCTTTCGATACACCACAGCATCATCTGCAAAAAGCCTCAGTGAACTTCCGATGTCATCCACAAGGTCATTTACGTATATTGTGAATAGCAACCGTCCTATGACACTCCCCTGCGGCACACCTGAAATCACCCTTACTTCGGAAGACTTCTCTCCATTGAGAATGACATGCTGCGTCCTGTTATCTAGGAACTCCTCAATCCAATCACACAATTGGTCTGATAGTCCATATGCTCTTACTTTGTTCATTAAACGACTGTGGGGAACTGCATCGAACGCCTTGCGGAAGTCAAGAAACACGGCATCGACCTGTGAACCCGTGTCTATGGCCCTCTGAGTCTCGTGGACGAATAGCGCGAGCTGGGTTTCACATGACCGTCTTTTTCGAAACCCATGCTGGTTCCTACAGAGTAGATTTCTAGTCTCCAGAAAAATCATTATACTGGAACACAATACGTGTTCCAAAATTCTACAACTGATCGACGTTAGAGATATAGGTCTATAGTTCTGCACATCTGCTCGACGTCCCTTCTTGAAAACGGGGATGACCTGTGCCCTTTTCCAATCCTTTGGAACACTACGCTCTTCTAGAGACCTACGATACACCGCTGCAAGAAGGGGGACAAGTTCCTTCGCGTAATCTGTGTAAAATTGAACTGGTATCCCATCAGGTCCAGAGGCCTTTCCTCTTTTGAGCGATTTTAATTGTTTCTCTATCCCTCTGTCGTCTATTTCGATATCCACCATTTTGTCATCTGTGCGACAATCTAGAGAAGGAACTACAGTGCAATCTTCCTCTGTGAAACAACTTTGGAAAAAGACATTTAGTATTTCGGCCTTTAGTCTGTCATCCTCTGTTTCAGTACCATTTTGGTCACAGAGTGTCTGGACATTTTGTTTTGATCCACCTACCACTTTGACATAAGACCAAAATTTCTTAGGATTTTCTGCCAAGTCAGTACATAGAACTTTACTTTCGAATTCATTGAACGCCTCTCGCATAGCCCTCCTCACACTACATTTCGCTTCGCGTAATTTTTGTTTGTATGCAAGGCTTTGGCTATGTTTATGTTTGCTGTGAAGTTCCCTTTGCTTCCGCAGCAGTTTTCTAACTCGGTTGTTGTACCACGGTGGCTCTTTTCCATCTCTTACGATCTTGCTTGGCACATACTCATCTAACGCATTATGTACGACGGTTTTGAACTTTGTCCACTGATCCTCAACACTATCTGTGCTTGAGACAAAACTTTTGTGCTGAGCCAACAGGTACTCTGGAATCTGCTTTTTGTCACTTTTTCTAAACAGAAAAATCTTCCTACCCTTTTTAATATTCCTATTTACGGCTGAAATCATCGATGCCGTAACCGCTTTATGATCGCTGATTCCCTGTTCTGCGTTAACTTTTTCAAATAGTTCGGGTCTGTTTGTCCCCAGAAGGTCTAATATGTTATCGCCACGAGTCGGTTCTCTGTTTAACTGCTCAAGGTAGTTTTCAGATAAACCACTTAAAAAAATTTCACTGGATTCTTTGTCCCTGCCACCCGTTATGAACGTCTGAGTCTCCCAGTCTATATCCGGCAAACTAAAATCTCCACCCAGAACTATAACATGGTGGGGAAATCTACCCGAAATATTTTCCAAATTATCCATCAGGTGCTCAGCCACAACAGCTGCTGAGCCAGGGGGCCTATAGAGACATCCAATTACCATGTCTGAGCCTGCTTTAACCGTGACCTTCACCCAAATCATTTCACATTTCGGATCTCCGTCAATTTCCTTCGATACTATTGCACTTCTTATCGCAATAAACACGCCTCCCCCTTCACTGTCCAGCCTGTCTCTGCGGTATACATTCCAATCTGAGTTTAGGATTTCATTACTATTTACGTCTGGTTTCAGCCAACTTTCTGTCCCTAGTACTATATGAGCGTTGTGACCGTTTATTAATGAGAGCAGTTCTGGGACCTTTCTGTAGACGCTCCTGCAGTTTACTGTTAGCACATTAATATTGTTATTCCCTGTTGCATTTTGCCTACTCCTACCTTGCTGCGTCTCAGGAGGCGCCTTGTCGGGCCTAGGGAGGGGATTCTCTAACCTAAAAAACCCCCATGTGCACTCCACACTTACTCCGCTACCCTTGTAGCCGCTTCCGGCGTGTAGTGCACGCCTGACCTATTCAGGGGGACCCTACATTTCTCCACCCGATAGCGGAGGTCGAGAAATTTGCACCCCAGATCTCCGCAGAATCGTCTGAGCCTCTGGTTTAAGCCTTCCACTCGGCTCCAAACCAGAGGACCGCGATCGGTTCTGGGAACGATACTACAAATAGTTAGCTCTGATTTCACCCCGCGAGCGAGGCTTTCCGCCTTCACCAATTCCGCCAGCCGCCTGTACGAACTGAGGATGACCTCTGAACCCAAACGGCAGGAGTCATTGGTGCCGACATGAGCAACAATTTGCAGTCGGGTGCACCCAGTGCTCTCTATCGCTGCCGGTAGGGCCTCCTCCACATCTCGGATGAGACCCCCCGGCAAGCAGACAGAGTGAACACAGGCCTTCTTCCCCGACCTTCCCGCTATTTCCCTAAGGGGCTCCATCACCCGCCTAACGTTGGAGCTCCCAATAACTAATAAACCCCTCCCCCCGTGTGCCTGCTCGGACCTTGCTGAAGGAGCGGCCACATGTCCGCTCACAGGCAGAGCAGGCGATGCCACACGGCCAGCCTCCACATTGACCCTCCGCCTCGTGCGCCGCGAACGCCGCTGAACCCGCCACTCCCCTTGGGGAGAGTGTGGCCCAACCGCGCCCAGTACACGCGAAGATGTCTCGACAGCAGGGACAGTGGGTGAAGCATGTAACACCTGGGGTGTACCATGCGACGTACCAGACTCCCCACTGCCGCTACACTCCGAGGCAGCAGCCTGAAGACGGCTGACCGCGGCCATCAACACGCTCAGCTGTTCGCGAACAGTGGCCAGCTCCTCCTGCGTCCGTACACAGCGGTCACACATCCTATCCATCCTAAGGAATCAATTTACTGAAGAGAGTTAATCAACCTTTAACTAGACTGCTAATTCACTAAAGGCAGCTGTTTATTCACTAAACTGTGGTTGCTAGGCACTTCTTGTAGAAAACAATGAAAATAGCACTACCTGTCTCTGGACTGTATTGCAAACAAACACTAGCACTACTGGCACTATGGCTGACTAAAGGGACTCTCTCTGACTGTATTCAAAACAAACACGAAATCTATGGAACACTATTAATAGCACCCGACAATTAAAGCTTCCTAAAAGCAAATACACACGGAAGAAGAAGTGACAAGTAAGAAAAATACAGTTAATACTTAAATTAAGGTAGCTCGCTGCACAGCAGACTTGAAGCAGACGGCAGTTACGACGACACTGACTCTACTGGCACTATGGCTGACTAAAGGGACTCCCTCTGACTGTATTCAAAACAAACACGAAATCTATGGAACACTATTAATAGCACCCGACAATTAAAGCTTCCTAAAAGCAAATACACGCGGAAGAAGAAGTGACAAGTAAGAAAAATACAGTTAATACTTAAATTAAGGTAGCTCGCTGCACAGCAGACGTGAAGCAGACGGCAGTTAGTAAGAAAAATACAGTTAATACTTAAATTAAGGCAGCCCGCTGCACAGCAGACGTGAAGCATTTTATAGACCATTCTTTGATATAAATTCTGAGGAAGACGCTCCTAGCAGTGTTGAAACCTGGATAATTCCTTAAAAATAGTGACCGAGGGCTGTTTTCTTTCAATTGTAAATATTCACGGTCTTTGAACGTGCAGTCATGTACAAATTTTTTGTTTATTTGTTTTGTTTAGATCACATCAGTGTCGATTACACCGTCAGTGAGAGAGGACCTACGTTCCTGCTGCAAATTAAGGAGAGCACACCGTTAGTTTGATATTTATAGCCGGCCGGGGTGGCCGAGCGGTTCTAGGCGCTACAGTCTGGAACTGCGCGACCGCTACGGTCGCAGGTTCGAATCCTGCATCGGGCATGGATGTGTGTGATGTCCTTAGGTTAGTTAGGTTTAAGTAGTTCTAAGTTCTAGGGGACTGATGACCTTAGAAGTTAAGTCCCATAGTGCTCAGAGCCATTTGAACCATTTGATAATTATATTTACGAATACTGTGAATTGACACAACGTCTCATAAAAAACGAATTACCTCATATTTCGTCAGTGTTCTTTAGCTTCAACTCCTATATTTCGTGTGTGTCTGGCTATTTATTAGGCCATCTTTAGTATGGATAGGAACTGTGGTTGCTGTGTTCAGATGTGGACCGAGTTGGTGAGCCTTTGCTCACATTTCCAGACGATGTGGCTTCGGTCAGGCTGCTTGAGGCTGTTGCCAATGGGAATCATTGTGTTGGGGGAGGGGGGGGGAGGGATTGGGGGAGGAGCGATCCGAGAGACGTCCAGCACGACCTACGTGTCCCCCCATCTCTCCACTATTGTGGCTGCTCCAGGTACTGCCTGCGCTGAGGCTGACACCTCAGTCGCAGTCTAGTGCGAGGTCGTTCCAAGGTATGGCTGGCAGTGACAGACTTTCCGAAGGCCCGATGGGTGGGCCTGCCCAGTTCGTCTAACGGACAGGTTCTTGGCGCTGTCTGTGGCTGACGAAGCCCTTGAGCCAAATGAGATCGCTCGCCCAGTTCCATAGGAATCCTGTTGACCTACAAGGTCTGGGCGTTCACAGAGGTGGGATTACTGGTATTTGGGAGGTCCAACATTAGGCAGGTAATGGAGTCCCTCAGGGATATGGTTGTAAAAGAGTGGAAAGAATCTAATGAGCACTCAGTGTGTACACCAGTAGTGCAGCTAACTGCAGGTGTTGGCTCATGTTGGTACTAATGGCGTGTGTCGCTTTGTATTGGAAGTGATTCTCTCTGGTTTCTAGCGGCGAGCTGAAGTAGTAAAGACTCCATTCTTACTTGCGAGATGAAGCCGGAGCTCATCATCTGTAGCATCGTCAATAGAAACGACTGTGATCTTTTGGTACAGAGGCGAGTGGAGGGTCTGAATCAGAAATACGGGAAGAAAGTAACAAAGTAGCAATCAATATCGTAATTGCGAACTGTAGTAGCTGTGTTGGAAAAGAACCAGAGCTCCATGCTCTAACAGAAAGCACTGACTCTCAAATCGTTTTAGGTACTGAAATCTGGCTAAAGCTGGAAATAAGTTCAACCAAAATTTTTACAAAGGACCTAACAACAGTCAGATTGGAAAGAGTGGATACTGTCTCTTAGGAAAGTGTCAAGCGAATTTTTATCTGTTTTTTTTCTGTAATAGATGTATTATATGTTCAATCTCTTCATTTGTGTCGCCATATTGTCCGTAGTTGCTTCCCAATTACAGAAGGCATTTTCGTTCCGTCGTTATAACTACAAGAAAAATGAGTGTTTTCTTTCACCAGATGCATTTCGCTTTATTGGGGTAAAGCATCATCAGTGGTCTGTAATTAAAGATATTTACACTTTGTTTTGTTCAAATGTGTGAAATCTTATGGGACTTAACTGCTAAGGTCATCAGTCCCTAAGTTTACACACTACTTAACCTAAATTATCCTAAGGACAAACACACACACACCCATGCCCGAGGGAGGACTCGAACCTCCGCCGGGACCAGCCGCACAGTCCATGACTGCAGCGCCTGAGACCGCTCGGCTAATCCCACGCGGCAAACTTTGTTTAGTTTTTGAGATCGAAAAACAGTTCGTGAAAAGATGTCAGTTTTTACTCACGGTGATTTGTGCATGGTTCCTCGTCCACATCGGAAAATGCCCCTGGTAGCAAAACTTTGGTGTTTTTCTTCATTAGATATCGATACTTGTATTGTAATTTTCAGTTTCTCTGGGGAACTATGCATTTCTTGCGTTTTACACAACACAATTTTTCGCACACCACTGTTTACTTAGAAGTATAAAAATAAACAGTAACCAGTAGTGTGCGAGAAACTGTGCTGTGTAAAACGCAGTAAATGCATATTACTACAGAGAAACGGAATATTAATCTACAAGTATCAGTGTCTAATGAAAAAAAACACCAAAGATGTACTAGCAGAGGCATTTCCCGATCTAGACGAGAAACCATATAGAAATCACCGTGAGGAAAAACTCACACATTGTTAACGAATTGTTTTTCGATCTTAAAAATAAATCATATTGTAAATATCGTTAATTACAGACCGTTGATGATGCGTTCCCTCAATAAAGCGAAACGCATCTGGTGAAAGAAAAAACGCATTTTCTTGTAGTTGTAACAACGGAACGAAAATGCCTCGCAGGAACTGAAAAGCAGAATGGTGACAGAAGTTGATAAATTAAACGGATGGTACATACATTTAAAAAAAAAAAACAAATAACAATTCACTTGACAGTTTTCTAAGAGACAGTTTCCACTCTTTCCAATTTGACTATGTAAGCTGTGGTCTAAATTCAAAGAAACAGTATCGACGGCAATTGAGAGACATATACCAAACAAATTAATAAGAGATGGTACTGATCCTCCATGATACAGAAAACGAATCAAAACACTATTGGAGAAGCAACGAAATAAGCACGCCAAATTTAAAATAACTCAAAATCCCCAAGATTGGCGAAGTTTTACAGAAGCTCGAAATTTAGTGCAGACTTCAGTGCGAGATGCTTTTAATAGTTTCCACAACGAAACTATGTCTCGAAATCTGGCAGAAAACCCATAGAGATTCTTGCCCTATGTAAAGTACATCAGTGGCAAGAGGCTATCAATACCTTCACTGGGCGATAACAATGGTGATGTTATTGCTGACTGCGCCAGTAAAGCGGAGTTACTAAACACAGTTTTCAGAAATTGCTTCACAAAAGAAAACGAAGGAAACATTCAAAAATCCGCATCAAGAACAACTGCCAACATGAGTAACTTAGAAGTGGACATTCTCGGTGTACCGAAGCAGCTTAAAACATAAAAGACAGGTTCCTTTCAGAATATGCTGATACAGTAGCTCTATACTTAGTTGTCAGATACAACCGCTCGCTCATAGAAAGATCCGTACCCAGGAGACTGTAAAATTGCACAAATCCACCAATTCCCAAGAAAGGAAACAGGAGTCATCCGCTGAATTACAGACCGATACCACTAAGGTTGTTTTATAGTAAGATTGTGGAACATATACTTCGCTCGAATATTATGTACCATCTCGAAGAAAACGATTTATTGACAAATAGCCAACACAGATTCGTAAGATATTTTCTTTTGAAACACAAGTAACACTTTATTCTCACGAAGTAATAAACGATATCGACAGTGGACGTCAAACTGTTTGCGTATTTTTGGATTGTCAGAAGGCTTTTGTCACCGTTCCTCACAACCGACTTCTAATTAAATTCCGTACTTTTGGAGTATCGTGTCAGTTGTGTGACTGCATTCGTAATTTCCTGTTAAAAAGGTCACAGTTCGTAACATCTGACGGAAAGTAATCGAGAAAAACAGAGGTAATATCTGGAGTTTCCCCAAAGGCCCCAAGGCCCTATGTTGTTCCTGTTATACACTCCTGGAAATGGAAAAAAGAACACATTGACACCGGTGTGTCAGACCCACCATACTTGCTCCGGACACTGCGAGAGGGCTGTACAAGCAATGATCACACGCACGGCACAGCGGACACACCAGGAACCGCGGTGTTGGCCGTCGAATGGCGCTAGCTGCGCAGCATTTGTGCACCGCCGCCGTCAGTGTCAGCCAGTTTGCCGTGGCATACGGAGCTCCATCGCAGTCTTTAACACTGGTAGCATGCCGCGACAGCGTGGACGTGAACCGTATGTGCAGTTGACCGACTTTTAGCGAGGGCGTATAGTGGGCATGCGGGAGGCCGGGTGGCCGTACCGCCGAATTGCTCAACACGTGGGGCGTGAGGTCTCCACAGTACATCGATGTCGTCGCCAGTGGTCGGCGGAAGGTGCACGTGCCCGTCGACCTGGGACCGGACCGCAGCGACGCACGGATGCACGCCAAGACTGTAGGATCCTACGCAGTGCCGTAGGGGACCGCACCGCCACTTCCCAGCAAATTAGGGACACTGTTGCTCCTGGGGTATCGGCGAGGACCATTCGCAACCGTCTCCATGAAGCTGGGCTACGGTCCCGCACACCGTTAGGCCGTCTTCCGCTCACGCCCCAACATCGTGCAGCCCGCCTCCAGTGGTGTCGCGACAGGCGTAAATGGAGGGACGAATGGAGACGTGTCGTCTTCAGCGATGAGAGTCGCTTCTGCCTTGGTGCCAATGATGGTCGTATGCGTGTTTGGCGCCGTGCAGGTGAGCGCCACAATCAGGACTGCATACGACCGAGGCACACAGGGCCAACACCCGGCATCATGGTGTGGGGAGCGATCTCCTACACTGGCTGTACACCATGGTGATCGTCGAGGGGACACTGAATAGTGCACGGTACATCCAAACCGTCATCGAACCCATCGTTCTACCATTCCTAGACCGGCAAGGGAACTTGCTGTTCCAACAGGACAATGCACGTCCGCATGTATCCCGTGCCACCCAACGTGCTCTAGAAGGTGTAAGTCAACTACCCTGGCCAGCAAGATCTCCGGATCTGTCCCCCATTGAGCATGTTTGGGACTGGATGAAGCGTCGTCTCACGCAGTCTGCACGTCCAGCACGAACGCTGGTCCAACTGAGGCGCCAGGTGGAAATGGCATGGCAAGCCGTTCCACAGGACTACATCCAGCATCTCTACGATCGTCTCCATGGGAGAATAGCAGCCTGCATTGCTGCGAAAGGTGGATATACACTGTACTAGTGCCGACATTGTACATGCTCTGTTGCCTGTGTCTATGTGCCTGTGGTTCTGTCAGTGTGATCATGTGATGTATCTGACCCCAGGAATGTGTCAATAAAGTTTCCTCTTCCTGGGACATTGAATTCACGGTGTTCTTATTTCAATTTCCAGGAGTGTACATAAACAATTTAGGAGACAATCTGAGCAGTCCTCTTAGATTGTTTGCAGATGATGTTGTCATTTACTGTCATGTAATGCCTTCACATGATAAAAACGAACTGTAAAATTATTTGGACAAAATATCTGTATGGTGAAAGAATTGGCAATTGACCCTAAATCATAAAAAGTGTGACGTCGTCCAGAAAAGGACTAGAAAGAATCAGCTAAATTTCAATTACACTATAAATCACACAAATCTATAGGCTGTATACTACGTTAAGTACTCAGGGATTACAGTCACAAATCACTAAAATTGGAACGATCACTTACATAATTTTGTGGGAAAGCATTCCAAAGACTGCGATTTATTGGCAGAACACTTAGAAAATGTAACTGGTTTACAAAAGAGACTGCTTACACTACACTCTTCCTCCATCTTCTGGAGTATTGCTCTACCATAAGGCCTCCGCATCAGATAGGACTGACGGAGGACATCGAGTAAGTTCATACAAGGGCAGCTCGTTTTGTATTATCGCGAAATATGGGAGAGAGTGCTACGGACACGATTCGTGAACTGCGGTGGCAGTCATTAAAACAAAGGCGCTTTTAGCCGCGGCAGGAACTTCTCATGAAATTCCTATCACCAACTATCTGCTCAGAGTGTGAAAATATTTTGTTGGCGACCATTTACATAGGGAGAAAGGATTATCATAATAAAACAAGAGAAATCAGAGCTCGCACGGAAAGATTTAAGTGTTCACTTGTCCCACTCGCTGTTAGAGAATAGAACGGTAGAGAAGTAGCTTAAAGATGGTTCGATGTATCCTCTGCCAGGCACTTAACTGTGAATTGCAGAGAAATCGTGTAGATGTAGATACAGGGATGTCGCGACAAGCAGAGGAGGTTTGCTGGAAGCACTGTGGAGAGCTGGAGGTCCGGTATTATCTAAGACGTATGAGCACTCCTTTGGGTCGTACACAGCTGGAAGGTGGCGGCCAAGTCTGTGGAGTGTTACAGGCGCCACCTCACCAGTTGGTGTTTGTCAGTTACTCGACCACTGGAGGAAGGAGCCTGCTTGGAGAACCGTAGCGTGCCTATATTGTGGACTTCATGATCAGCCCTTTTCTGTAACGGGCAGTAATTTGTTCTTAACTGAGGTGTGATTCGCGGTATCCTAGTTTCTTCCGGATCTCCGATATTCTCTTGTGAGCAAATGCACTTGTTCGTATTTTTCTTTCGGGCTACGTTTAGCCGATTTTCTGGAGACGTATTGACGATTTGTGGTGAGCATGGATTGTAATTTGGATTTTGGTTTCTACTTACCACGTTACTGTGTGGTGTGGCTTGGCTGTTTGTGTACACAAGCCCACACTAACCGCTAAAATATTTTACATAAGCTGCTTTTGCGGCGTATTACCTATTTACTGCTCGCCAGCCTGTTTTACTTGTTGGTGATTTGTATTCTACTATAATAGCGTTTAATTCTGTTGATGTGTGTGTGTGTGTGTGTGTGTGTGTGTGTGTGTGTGTGTGTGTGTGTGTGTGTGTCACAGGCCAGAACAGCCATTATTGAATACCTTGTTTATTCTTGAATACCATGTCTGTTCAAGAACGAACCCGGGAAGGGGTCTCATTGTATGGTTTAGTTGGTCTTATGGCTTTCATCTGTTCATTTTCTGTACTGTAAATTCCTGGTACATAAGTGAAAAAGGTATTTATTTTGGTAAGACACTACAGCCGAATCCTTCGAAATCCCGCTTAAGTGACTCTAAGCAATACGTTCTACAGGTGGCTTTTACTACAAGATTGGTACGGTCGCTTGCGGCACCCTGTATGCTTTTGATCAGCCATCGCGGCGTAAGACTCACTGAGTTTAAAAGCCTGATAGCATGTCTGCTCATGGAGGCGTGTTTGGACGTAAGTTTAAGGTCCCTTAAAATAATTACCAGTAAGCATATTGTATTCTTAGCCAAATTTCGTAGCCGGCCGAAGTGGCCGCGCGGTTCTGGCACTGCAGTCTGGAACCGCGAGACCGCTACGGTCGCAGGTTCGAATCCTGCTTTGGGCATGGATGTGTGTGATGTCCTTAGGTTAGTTAGGTTTAAGTAGTTCTAAGTTCTAGGGGACTAATGACCTCAGCAGTTGAGTCCCATAGTGCTCAGAGCCAATTGAACCAATTGAACCAAATTTCGTATAAATCCTTAAGCACCTCCGCCCACTGTGAAACTTGTTTGCGGGGCTGCCTGTCGTTGATTCTGTTGTACTGTATCTGTCTTAAATGTTTTTGAAGTTTTTTGACTAGTCAAATTTTGTTCTCTTAAGCTTGGTCAGTGTTGCTATAAACTGGCCTTTAGGGGTGAAACATCTTGTATGCAAAATTTAATCACTTTAAAAGACTTCGTTGTGGTGTTGTTTATCATTGAGACTTAAGCCTTTTATGCATTTGTTAAGTGTAGTTATTTGTTTGATCAATTGCAGTTATTGATCTGTAACTGTCTGTTAACGAGAAACTTCATTTGACAATTAACAATTCTTGCTGTAACTGCTTATCACTTCAAATTATATTGATAAGAAGAGGAAGTAGATTTTTCTTGGCCGCCAGCATGTGGCGATCTTTGCTTCTTTTTAGGTTATCAGCATACACCCACCCATTTTAAGAATTACTTATTGATGTGATGAGCCTTGAGCTTTACTGGTTTATTCAGTAGTCATCAGTGCTCCTGTTATTAAATTAGGTATTTTACTAATTGTAAAATGTTCAGTTGTGTTTTGATAATAAAGTACAGTCTAGGTACATGCAGTTTTGTTAACTCAACACCTTACCACACTCCAACCAGCTCCCAACCTCTTCAGAGAAGTTGAAGGAAGGTGCTTCATCACAGAATGTAGAGGTCGCAGGCCTTCCGGCTCTGTAAAGTAGGGTAGGTGGCTATATGTGGCAGATCAGACAACTGAGAATAATGCTAGAGGTGGCGCAAGTGTTTCGGAGCACAATGTGCAGTACACATTGTTGAATATGGAGCTCCGCAGTAGACCATCCCTACAGGTTCCCATGTTGACTCAACGACATCTTAGTTGTGATTCTAGTGGGTGCAGGTTGATCGAGATTGGGCCGTGCATCAATAGGATGTGTCGACTGGATGAATCACGTCTCTTGCTGCATCAGGTCGCTGGCCGACGCAGTCATTCAGGCGAACCACTGTAAGAAACCTTCACCGTGGCAAGTGTGCAGGCCGACTGAGAAAATATTACGTTGTGGGGGTCTTCGTAGAACCCGGTGTTCGTGAATGTTATTGTGGATCACCTACATTCCTTCATGATTGACGCTTTTCGCGATGACTTCTTCTAGTAGGATAATTGTCCCTGTCACAAGGTCCGATTCATGCTATAGTTATTTTAGAGCATGGCAATGAAGTCATGTTGACATCATGGTCACTGAACTGAACTCCTTGGGGCACATCTGAAACGCTCTCGAGCTGGAATCTCATTGACTGGAGTAGAATTGTCTACAGAGATGAGTCCCGCTTCGAACTGAGTCCAGATGACCAGCAAAGTCGTTTCTGGACGCGCCCTGGACAGACGTGGGATACTACCGGAAAAGCAGGTGTGATAGTCTCGGGTGCCAATTATTTTCATAGCAGGACCCATTTGGTTGTCGTCAGCGGCAGCCTTACTACATGGCGGTATGTCATCGATATTCTGCGCCCCGTTTTGTTACCCTCCATTGCAAGCCACGCTGGGCTTACATGTCAGCAAGAAAATGCACGCCTGCTCATGGCGACAGCTTCTGCTACTTGTCTTCGTGGTTGCCAAACTATGCCTTGGCCAGCAATGTCATCGGATCTCTCACAAATTGAGAACGCTTGGAGCATCATGAGCAGGGCCCTCCTACCAGCTCCGGATGTTGACAATTTAACGCTCCAATTGGAAAGAATTTGGCACGATGTTCAAAATCCAAAAACTCTATCAGCCAGTGCCAAGCCGAATAACTGCTTGCATAAGAACCAACGCGTTATTGCCTTGCTGAGTCTGTGAAGCTCTTTCTTTTGAATAAAACATCCAACTTTTTTGAAACTGTAATCATTTGTTTGGCTGTACATGTACTTCACGTTTACCGATTTCCGTCCCATTCGTACAATTTTTTAGTGATACGCCTTTAGAGTGTATTCACTAGGAATGATTCTAATGACATTTCCGTATCGAATCATTGCGCTCTCTGGTTGAGATTCAAGGAGGTGAACATTTTTGACCATTTGGAGGAGACAAGACTACACAAAGCTGATTTATTTAGCGGTCGGCAGGTAATTATCCTATACGACTATAACGCCACTGTGTGTAACTTAATTCAGAGGTTATTTGACATTGAAATGCTTTGAGGGTTTTCCGTATGATAGTCCTTTCTACTTCCATTCTTTCGTTCTTTTTTCATTTGTACGTTTGATACGTAAGTACAGTTCGGAATATCACTGCCGCCGGCCGTTGTGGCCGAGCGGTTCTAGGCGCTTCAGTCAGGAACCGTGCTGCTGCTACGGTCACAGGTTCGAATCCTGCCACGGGAATGGATGTGTGTGATGTCCTTAGGTTAGTTAGGTTTGAGTAGCTCTAAGTCCAGGGGACTGATGATCTCAGATGTTAAGTCCCATACTGCTTAGAGCCATTTGAACGACTTTTTTTATCACTGCCGCTGTTCAAAGATATGCTGATGTAATAAATAAAGGTACACATCTTAGCTGATACAAGGAGGCAGAACAAACGAAAGTAATGTTATCACTTTGATATGTGCTGAATGAGCGAACAGTAAAAATTTCTACCACAGCTTGGAGCTCATAACCTGGTGAAAGACTTTGAGTTTGACCCCACTTCGCCACAGTGTGTGACTAATTCAAGCAAAAGTTTCATTTAACAATGTGTGGTCATAAGAGTTACAGGTCTTTTTGTATCAGGAAAGTAGATTTGAACCATCACACCAGTCGCCAGTAACACTGAACAAACCGTGAAATAGAGGTATGAACAGAACGAAAGGATTCGAGATAAAACGTCCACTTATACGAGGGCTTGCTGAAAAGTAATGCCTTCATATTTTTTATTCTGTTGTCGGAATTGGTTTGTAACGGAATTGTTTGGCTTATATTGGTGTATTGTGCATCTACTACTGCTAATCGTTTAGATTTCTGTAAGACATTAATGAAGTGAGTACGTATTTTTTTCTTTTTTGTTTTTTTTTCTTCTCTCTGTTAATGTTGGTTATCTTGGATTGTAGTGGTTTAATATACACAGAGGCAATGTAATGTACTACGTAGAAACAATATTGTTGTTTATTATGTAATGTTAATTTAATGTATTATGCAATTTCGTTGAATTTTAGAAGCTTCGGCCCTTTAGGAAAATTAATATCTGTGAATAATGTTCCAAAGAGACAGCTGAGAAGCGATGGTTGACTATGTTGTGCTGCTGTTACTACGAGGGTAATCCGAAAACTAAGGTCTCCTATTGTTTTATAAGTACATAGACTTGTTTATTTCTACAATGGTTTACATCAGTATACAGCGTGAACATTTAGCTATTTTTCGACATAATCACCATTTCTGTCGATGCACTTTTGCTGTGACAGTTTTTGGATGCCCATGTCATACCACTTCGCCGCCATGCTGTTCAGAAAGTTATGAACATCTTCTTTCACCTCGTCGTCGGAGCTGAATCGCTGGGACTACAATTAACGCTGACGGGTACTGTGAGACTCTGAAAAACCTCAAACGGGCAATTCAGAACTGGAGAAGAGGAATGCTGAGCAAGGTCGTACACATTCTCCATGACAACGTTCGCCCACACATCGCTCTGCAAACCGTTGCTCTCCTGCAATAGTTTCTGTGGAACATAATCACCTACCCACCCTATAGTCCTGACTTGGCGCCCAGTGACTATCACCTGTTCCCTAGGTTAAAAGAACATTTGGCCGGAAAGCGATACAGCTCCGACAAAGAAGTGAAAAAAGAGGTTCATAACTTTCTGAACAGCATCGCGGCGAGCTGGTATGACATGGGCATACAAAAACTGCCACAGCGTCTACAAAAATGTATCGACATAAATGGTGATTATGTCGAAAAATAGCTAAATGTTCAAGCCGTAATCTGATGTAAATAATTGTAGAAATAAACAGGTCTATGTAGTTACAAAAAATAGAAGACCTTACTTTTGGGATTACCCTCGTAGTTAAGTTGAATATTACTGGTGAAACGGACTGTCTTCGTTTAGAGCAGTGAGCTGTCTGTGGTTTGGTTTGGTATGCTGAAAACTGTGGCGAAATCTGTAGGTGTGTCTAGTTCCTGAACAGTTTAATTTTGGTGAAGTGAAAAATAAACAAGCGGACTGCGCTGTGGGGTTGTTATTTGGCCGGCCGACTACTGACGTTTATGGAAATCTGCGTTCTTGGTGTTAAATTAACTCGAATGGCGTTGTCTTGCCCTGCTTTTGGACCAGCAAGGTTTTATTTATGGTGTATTCTGACGGACCGGCGATCAGCGAGACAACGGAGCGTCGGCACCAGAGATCCTGCAACAGTCGTCTCAGGTAGGAAGCTGCCGAACGCACATCTCTGCAATCACGCTGTCGATTGTCAACCGACATTCCATTGCTAAGACATTTTCATAAATGTCTACTACTATCGATTCAATAGCCACTAACGTCATATAATCGTGAAGGTAGTTATTTAACTCGTCTAATATGCGGGAAATAGTGAAACAGTGACATTTTTACAAAATAAAATGAACATATCATATAGCAATAAATTAAATCCGCTATTGAAAATTGAACTGAATTCAGTAGTAATTCTAGAAATAATCATCGTTTGATTTTGAAGCTCTCGCAGGGGCCATGACTGCGTTTGTTTGCGTAATAGGAGGACCTGGCTTCCAAAAATTTTGTATAATGTTTATGGGTGTTCTGTTTAAACTGTGAGGCACGAATCTGAAGTGTGCTTGTTTCTATGTCAATGGATGGTTTAACTGATTGTAAATGGCAGTGCTTGTGGTTGTGGGTTGTTCGAAAAATAGGCGGACCTGAATTCTCACACGTAACTGCGAAAGTTTGCAGCGAGAGGAAACTGTTAGTCAGTGTCTAGTGCCCAAGATTTATATTTTCTAGGTGCTTCATTATTACTGGACCGAAATAAAATATAATATTGATCTGTACATGAGGCTGCTAGCAGTAGGCGATAGCTACGGAGCGAGGTCTGTGAGTCTTTGCGTGCAAAGTACGACTAGAATGAGAGTATGAAAAGAACTGATTGTATTATTACGAAATTTTCAATATCCTGGTGCAGTCTCTAACTAGGCAGAGAAACTTACTGACGGATTTAAACTGTGTGCCAGACCGAGACTCGAATTCAGGGCTTTTACCTTTCGCAGATAAGAGCTCTACCGACTGAGTTATCCAAGCACGACTCACGACCCGACCTCACAGCTTTATGTCAGTCAGCACCTCGTCCGCTCCTTTCCAAACTCCACAGTTCTCCTTTGAAGAAAGGATATAGTGGAGACATTGCTCAGCCACAGCCTAGGGGACGTTCCCAGAATGAAATTTCCACTCTGCAGCGGGGTGTGCACTGATATGAAATTTCTTTGCAGAATAAAACTTTGTGCCCGATCGAGACTCTAACGATTTTTGCCTTTCGCACACAAGTGATCTACAAACTACGCTACCCAAGCACGACTCAAGACCTGTCCTCACGGCTGTATTTCCACAAGTATCTCGTCTCCTACCTTCCAGACCTCATAGAAGTGAAGCTGTGAGGAGCGCTCGAGAGTCGTGCTTGGGTAGCTCAGTCGGTTAAGCCGGCACGGTAGCTCAGCGTGTTCGGTCAGAGGGTTTAACTGCCCTCTCTAATAAAAAAAATGAGTTAATCGATTAATAACGGAGTTAAACGGATGTCTTACGACGTCCGTTCCGAGCAGATGCAACGAACAAAAGTGAACAAAATGAGATTTTTAAAAAAAAAAAAAAAAAAAGAAGTCGGTAGAGCACTTGCCCGCGAAAGATAAAGGTCTCGAGTTCGAGTCTCGGTCCGGCATACAGTTTTAATCTGCCAGGAAGTTTCATATCAGCGCACACTCCGTTGTAGAGTGAAAATTTCACTCTGGCTCTGGATGCGGCTGCGCATAAGTAGCAGTCCTCGCCGCCTCGATAAATTACCGGCGCATGCCATTTCACGGCCACGGAGTGAAACACGACATCTAAAAATTCATTCCTCGCCAGAGAAGGCCGTTAATCGGCGAAACATTTGACACGTGTTGACTTTCACCCTTCGTCAGGTCGTAATGGCGAAATCATCGCTCAGCGCCAGCCGGAGGCAATCTGGTGAGTCAGTGACACCCGGCCTGGGGAGAGCGGTGCGCCCCCCACACCATTATTATGTAGATCGCGAGGGCCAGATAAGGGGATTACAAGGGGCGGAAAATAAGAACACATAAATACCTCGGCGAACCTCAATATGTTCCATTTATCTCGATCTCGCGACATGTGAGCACATTCGGGTCGGCAGGCCGGCAAACGACGGCGCGCTTGGTTTGCTCTGAGCCAATTCCCGCCCCCGCAAGCTGCGCGGGTGAGCACCTGCGGCCAAGTGTCGGAACTCCGTTGCTGTGGACTCGTTCCAGCGCGCTTCCCCTTAGCGAAATACTCCATTACGTGATGTCCAATAACAGTTTTCATTTCACAGCAATCGTTACGTAAAACAAAGAGTAAAAACGATCTCACTCGGTAATGTGCCCATTGTTTCGTGTGAGTACCATGTAGCGCATCTGACAAGAAATAATAACATTTTGCGTCTGCTTTGCTGCAGTTTTCCTGATTTATTCCGTTACTGCATCTCACTCGGCAGAATGTCTGTTCTTCCGTGTGCCGGCCGCTGTGACTGTGCGGTTCTAGGCTCTCCAGTCCGGAACCGTGCTGCTGCTACGGTCGCAGGTTCGAATCATGCCTTGGGCATGGATGTGTGTGATGTACTTAGGTTAGTTAGGTTTAAGTAGTTCTAAGTCTAGTGGACCGATGACCCCAGATGTTAAAACCCATAGTGCTTAGAGCCATTTGAACATTTTTTTGTTGTTCCGTGCTCTGCCTAGGGCGCATGGCATCTTCAACGTCTTCACGGACTTCTTCGAAGCGCTTATACCTCTCCTAATTCCCCATTTTAAACACGGGGTAATCACCAAAACCACTATTTAAAATTTCTAAAGTTTTAGTGCTCTTTATTCCCTTCTTGTACCAAAATTTGATACAAGTTCTCTGATCCATTTTTATGGTAAATAATAGCACCGATGCTACTAAATACATGTAGCCTTCCGGCAGACGACAGCAGAATAAATATCCGATATGGCTAACACAATGCATATAGTTTTCAGACATGTTTACCAAGGAAACGAAAAAAATCGCACGGATCTGATCCAAACAAAGCGCGAAATTCTAATTTCGTTTTTAAACTACAACAATTTTTGTCTCTGTTCTTCGCTGATAAATACAAGGACCTGTCTCGTGTTTCTGTGTGTATCTTCTATTCAACAATTACACCACTCTTAAAACCAAAAGTCCAATATAAGATTATATTACGAGTTCGAAGAAGTGTTTTCTTTAGTTAGAGTGGTGTGCAACTGAGTAGGTGGGTAAGTGATGCATTCAGCGTAGAGGAACGGAGAATACCTTGCTGCTTCGCTAGTGTCCCCTCTGTCTCTGAAGCACACCTCATGCTCCAGCCATTACCTACACTAGAAACTGACAACGCTGGGGTAAGCGTCACAGTGCACCACTGTTTCCACTTCCGATTCTCCCTAGAAAAATTTATGTGCTCGTCATGACTATCATGATTCCCGCCGGTAGTTGCATTTTTCAACAAGGTAATGCGTCATGTCACAAGGCCAGGAATGTGATGGAGTGGTTCGAGAAACACAGTGGCGATTTCCCTCCCCCCAACTCGCCAGATCTGAACCCGATCGAATACATCTGAGATGTGACGTCAGAGATCATCGTCCCCCTCCCCTGAATTTACGAGGATTACGTGACTTGTGCGTGTAGATGTGGTGCTAACTCCCTCCAGGGACCAACCAAGGGCTCATTGCTTCCATGCCACGATGTGTCGCTGTTGTTTTCCTGCCAAAGGTAGACATACTGGCTATGAGGTAGTTGGTCATAATGTCCTGGCTGATCAGTGCAACGTCTCTGTGTTTCGAATATACACAATTTGGTCATGAAGAAAGTGGCGTTCATAATACAAATTGTTTAGCAATAACAGGAATTTGACATTTGGTTTTTTTAAAAGGCAAGTTAACATTTTCGTAAAATTAATGCGGACTCACCTTGTTTCGTGATTGAACCAAATGCAGATACTTTAAATCTGTTGGTTCGTAATCACTGAAATATTTTGAACCAAAAGAAGAAAGGGCCTTACAAATCTTATTCGGGGATGCTTTAGGGATTCATTATGTTCCGTAGATCATTATAGAGTGTTTTTTTTTCGTTGCTTATTTGACTACCTAGATTCAATGTTGGAACGTGTGTGACTTTTACTTATCCCTTAACTAATAATACTCATTGTGGACGACACCGGTCAGTGCCCCGCTTTCTCTTTGGACCCCAAGCTAATGATTATAGTGCCGTTTCGAAAGTCGTGGACAAATTCTACTGACCTCTTGTGGACAGCCTGGCTTACGACACTGTAAGTGTGCCCGCTGGGGTCGTCGAAACCGCTGATATGCGGCAATACGTCGCGGTGCGAGAGCGGATGATGTAGAGTTGTACTCTGTGGCATGAATACTGTTGTCGCATTTCACATTTTGAACAACTATCCTAATGGAATGTTATTCTTGTAAAATTGAAAATTGTACGTGTGTTACCTGAGTGACTATGGATCGCTCATGTAATTTATTTTATAAGTTTTGCTTAGCTGTTCGTGTGTCCCCGTATAAATGTAGTCAGAATGTAACGCGTAAGTCAGTGATTTGCGTTTAATATCAGAATTGGTCTGTTATAGTCTCACTTTCACGCTAAGTACATTGACATCTTCGTGCCGAGACATTGAAGGCTATTCATTCCTCAAATTGCATTAAGTAACATGTGTAAGTTTATTGAAACAGTGTAATGCCTCATTGACTTAGGAAACAAACAGTCGATTTTCTATACGACAAGATCAAAGAGAAAATGGACACGATGAATTGGGTTGGAAAGTGGGAGGAATTTCTCCAGATGTCCAAAACCGCGAAATCATTAAGCCGAAAAATTGACGAATGGTAAGTTGACCTAGAGGAAAACCCGAGCGAAAGACAGGGACAACATAATCTGAAGAGAGAAAGGAAGCCCACAGAAAGAGAATGACATAGGCCTTATGGGGTTATTAGCAAATAATAATATTAGTAATAATAATAGTGATAATACTAATAATAACAAAAGTAATATTCAGAGAGGATTAACTTGTATGTGGACGTTTGTAAGTGGCGTCAATCTCTGCAGTCATAGACTGTGCGGCTGGTCCCGGCGGAGGTTCGAGTCCTCCCTCGGGCATGGGTGTGTGTGTTTGTCCTTAGGATAATTTGGGTTAAGTAGTGTGTAAGATTAGGGACTGATGACCTTAGCAGTCCCATAAGATTTCACGCACATTTGAACATTTTGGAGTCAATCTTATACCGAGTCTGCTAGTTCTTACGGTAGTAAGTCAAGTTATTGACGATTTCGTTCTGTACTCCACCAAGGAAAGATTCTGTAATGGGTGACTAAGTTTTGCCGCGATTAGTTGTTCCTCGCAGCAATTAGACGGTTAGTGGCTGTTCATGGGAACTGACACAACTGTGTGTGTGTGTGTGTGTGTGTGTGTGTGTGTGTGTGTGTGTACGTTTTTCTGTAGAAATATCTTGTGAAAGTTCTTAGGGTAATCGAGCTTAAGACCAAGAATGACTGGATGCGTTCAAGCCTTAAAAATGGTAACCGCTCTCCTAGAAAGGAAGGAATGCTTAAATTTAGTCTCTCTGACTCGACGATATTAGATACGGACGCTGTCTTAGGAGCATTCGGCATGACCAGAAAAGCAAGGAGCTATCCTGGCACGTTTATATCACTTAGATGTAGGAAAGTCACAGAATTCCAATTCAGGTAGATTTTAGAGAGTACCAGCCACCTTCCTCGCGACTGCAAATTTAGTATATAAACCACTGTGCTGTTTCGCTTGGTCTTCTCCAATCAGGATTTAAGCCTCCCGAGGTTTTCTTTTTGCGATAAGTTTTGTGTATCACGAGTACTTTAGGAAAACACCTTAGTAGCTAATGCCCGTGTCAGTATACTAAAAGTCAACACTGTAAGCGTTTTGACCAGACAAGAAACAATTGGACAAATCGGATAGCCTCAAGGTAAAGGATGAGAGAATGGTGCGTGGGACGAGGGGTATAAAAAATGAACTTCTCCATCAAATGAAAGAAATTGGTCAAGTGCCTTGATAGAAACTGAAACTGAAAGGATTATAAACCTGCTTCGTTGCAGCGAACAACGTAGCGTGACTGGAAAAAAGCGTTGGTCAATCTTGTTTCGAAGTATGGTAAAAGAGCGGATGCACGGAATTTCAGACCAATATCGCTGACGTATGTGTAATCCGATTAGAGGATTACTAGCGAACTTCTCTAGCACGTTATATCTTTTGAACACAGGAGAATTCGAAATGATTGTAGTGACCAGAGACAGCTACAACTCTTTAGTGCGTATCGATGCATTGATAAGAATTACTAGGAATATAAAAGAAAGTTCAAAATTTAGATCGTTACGCAAGTTCAACGAATAGGAAGCCGGTGTGTGCAGGGTGACGCAAAGTGAAAAGTTCTCATTTTTAGCGACGAGGCACTATGCAGCATTCCTATTAACCGATACAACATTCGAATTTGGGGAAAGCATTCGTGTGTAACTGAACTTCAACCTGACTCACCGAAAGTTTACGTCTTCTGTGAGATTCCAGCACAAACTTTACACACTCTATTTTTCTTTATTTAGCTAAGTATTTCAGTGGACTTTTACCTGGACATGCTTGAGCAATGACTGATGCCACAGCTTGATGCGGATTAAGTGGACTACATTTTTCAGCAAGATACACGTGGATTGGAGGTATAGTGGCTCGCACGTTTTAAATCATCTTCCAAACCGTTAGACTGCTCGCTCTGGACATGAAGGAGCTACGATCTGCTCTTGATCCCCTGGATGTCCAGATCTGACAGCTATAATTTCCCTTTAGGAGGCTGTGAATATGCCTCCACTGCCGCAAATAATTCCAGAACTCAGTGCGCATTTCTAATGTTGTCGCATGGAACTGCTTCAGAGTCTATGGTGTGAAGACGAGTATCCCCTAGATGTTATACGGTGTCAATAGAACATCTATAAATGTCCAGAATGAAATTTTCACTCTGCAGCGGAGTGTGCGCTGATATGAAACTTCCTGGCAGATTAAAACTGTGTGCCCGACCGAGACTCGAACTCGGGACCTTTGCTTTTCGCGGGCAAGTGCTCTACCATCTGAGCCACCGAATCACGACTCACGCACGCCCGGTGCTCACAGCTTTACTTCTGCCAGTACCTAGTCTCCTACCTTCCAAACTTTACAGAAGCTCTCCTGCGAACCTTGCAGAACTAGCACTCCTGAAAGAAAGGATATTGCGGAGACATGGCTTAGCCGCAGCCTGGGGGATGTTTCCAGAATGAGATTTTCACTCTGCAGCGGAGTGTGCGCTGATATGAAACTTCATGAGAGATTAAAACTGTGTGCCCGACCGAGACTCGAACTCGGGACCTTTGCCTTTCGCGGGCAAGTGCTCTACCATCTGAGCTACCGAAGCACGACTCACGCCCGGTACTCACAGCTTTACTTCTGCCAGTATCTCGTCTCGTATCAGTTTTAATCTGCCAGGAAGTTTCATATCAGAGCTAGAACCTCCCGTCAGGTAAATCATTCGCCTGATGCAAATCTTTGGAGTTGACGCCATTTCGGCGACTTGCGCTTCGATGAGGATGAGATAATGACGAAAACAACACAAGACCCAGTCCCTGAGTGGACTAAATCTCCAACCCAGCCAGGAATCGAACCTGGGCCCCTTGGCATGACAGTCAGTTGCACTGACCCCTTTTTATTTTTTCGTTTTGTTCGTTATTGATCGTTGTGTTTGGCCGTTGCGGACGTCGCAAGATATCCTGTACAAGTTCGGTGGTTGATACTTCCACTCAGTTTTTTATTACAGAGGCCAACCGGCTCTCTGACCGAACACGCTGAGCTACCGTGCCGGCATCCACTCAGCTATCCGGGCGGACCATTTACAGGTAATACTAAGGAACTGTAATAAGTGTATAAAATGTAAAATGAGCACTAGACAAGGTGAACATTTGGCTTAGATTTGTTAGAACAGTTGTACAAAAGTGCAGTATATCATTACAGGAAATCGTGCGACAAGTTCTGGAGTGCTGATCCAGCTTTGGAGTGAGATTAGAACCCTCCCGAGGCATGTAGACAGTTTCCTCTTTCGGAAATGAAATAGGAAGCACACTCCACCTTTCACCGTACAGTGACTTATGGTGTTTGCAAGTAGTTGTAAGTTACTTACTTTGCTCCTACCTTTCTTGCACTTTTTAGGAATGTGAAAAATGAAAACTGGATTTTGTTCTTACTTCCCATCAAACCATCGCAACGCTGCTCCCAGCGAAATTGCGCCCATACAAAAATCTGACATTTGCACCCAGTATTCCTGAAAACTAAAACTACTTGCAAACCAAGAGTCTTCACCTTCTGAAACCGCTGTGAATCACGGTCCATCCTCAATTCTAAAGTTCTTGTCAACGCCTGTAGAAGACCGCTTTACTGCTCACCTTTAGTACCACTCTAAATTTTATAGAGTTCAGTACGTGCTTCTAGAGTGATTGTGAGCTTACCGTATATGTTCGATATGCACATACAGTACCAACGGTCATCCGTTGTAAGTGGCCACTGTGGATGTTACTCGTATGGCACAAACAGATTCAAAGTGGACGGTGCTGTGATTTGGCGCTGCTCAAAAACAACAGTGATTAAGACCAAACGAGCATCAGTTTCATAAGACTCTGAATCAGGCGAAGAAGAGGGCACGAAAGGAAGAGTTCGATTTGTAAAATATATTCCGAAGTGTTAGGTGTTCAGCACAATGGAGAGTGCGATTTTGTTACCAAAATGCCGGAACAGTAAGTAACGAATTACACGTGTCCCAACCACTAGGACAAACGGAAATTAGAAATAACCAGAATCATGGCAAGAATTTAATCTTCAACCAGTGATAAGAACTATAAATGACGGTCACAGATTTATTTTAAATGACGGAAACTTAGGAGACAGGATTTTAGTTTTTAGTGGATAAGCAGGAACGGAGGCTCTAAAGCAAACCAAGACTGTTTTACATATGGAACCTATAAAGTGCTGTAGCAAGGAAGCAATTTTCTTAAATATATACTACTAATAACCTCACACTCACCCCAGATTCTTTGAAGCTTCGAACTCGTACAAAGCAGTTTCGTTTCAAGAAAATATTGTTTTCCATGCTTTTCAGTGTTTCTGACGTCATACGTGCTGAACTGTCTGTCGTGCAAAGATTACATTTTGCAGGTACACCCAATATCATATGTGGATATTGTCGGCAAACTATGCTGCAGGTAGAATTAGTAATAATGAAATAGTAAACTGAAACGTTATGTCTGATGCTAAAATTTTACTGCATGAACAGAGAATATATACACTAGCAAGCGATAATTTTTTCCCTTTCATTATTTTGTGATTGGTATCAGAGAAAAAACGTTTCGAAAATGTTTGAAATTAGGTGTAAGATTTATTGGAAGTCGCTAAGTGTTTTCATTCTCAAATAATGGATGAATACAGTCTGAGTAATTTGGGAGCCATGTGTTATGGTGTCTCAAGACGTTTACAGTTTCGAACTTTAATACTTACGTTACAGTATTAAAATTTTAATGTAAGGTTGTACCTCCTAATGAGTAGACTGTGACAGCACTTCAGATTTTTAAATTCGATCAATGTTTAAAGTGCCCATAACCGGACTTGCATCTTGTTTTTGAGTTTTTGAAAACAGAAACTAGTAAATCATTATGGTTTAAAAGCACGTAATATTTAGTTTATACTGTTATGGACGATTTACAATTAACTGTTAGAAAATATAGTTAAAAATTATTAGAGGAAAAAGTTATTTTCAAAAAACTTATACTTAACGAGTTACACAAATAGTTGCCAAAATCGGACCGCTCCTAAAAATAATCAAAATAACACTAAGAAAAATTGGAGAAAGGTATTAAATAAGAGAAAAGATAATCTACTTTTAAAGTAGGTATAATACAACAGCTTCCACAACGTTGCAGAATTTCTCTGAAGTTTCTTTGCTGAACCCAAGGGACCTGCTACAGGATGTTACTAACAGTTTGGTTTTGTTATGTTTAAGAAAAAGACTAACTCATTTTTCCCAGCAATTTCCTCTTTGAAAGGGTGTTCATTATTATTTCTTTCTACCATTGTTGAAGTCATTCTTCATAAAGTGTTACGGGCAATCCCAGAGAATGAAGTTTCCACAGCGAGACAATATTAACCGCATCTTTTTCAAGATCTCTACCCAAAGCTGTAGGTCTTCCTTTGATTCGATTTACTGCTACCTCAGATATATCGTAATTCACGCTGGACAATTTTATAGGAGTTGTTTTTTGAACATTAAGCCGTTTACTGGTCTTCTTTTCCTGGACTGCATCAGTAGCTTTATTCATTTTACACGGACTCCTCTTTCTTTGATCAGACTTCCCTACAATCCTCTTGGAATCTGTAATAGAATTCCTGGAGAATGAGAGTGTGTAGTAATACCGGCAGACCTGATAAAGTAACGGGTCCAGTTTAAGTAACCGAAGTGGTCCAAATTTACATAACTAGAACCTAAATCCTGTAAAAAAAAAAAATAATAAAAAAAATAAATTCTAGCCAAACATCTAAGTGAAACGGTTTCATCATTAACACCAATTTTAAACCTGATTTCTCAAGAACACATATTGGCTGAAAGGCTCAACTGACGTTACCTACGACGAGAAATAATGAAAAATGCGGGACAATGTAAAAGCGTTTTCCATTGTGAAAACGTATAATGGCGAATGATAAGTAACAAGTGATGCGGGTACGTTCTACTCTCCACTATAAAGTGACAGAAGCCTCATCTGTTGTTTACACTTGGTTCCACTCGAGTTCAGGATAGTACAGAGCCAAGAGACCAGAGGATCCGCTTTGTGAGGGGAGGGGGGGGGAGGTCCAGTTTAGGGCACTTCCATCTAAGAGTATATGAAACACTGAAAATTAAATTTTTGTTGCCCCTGGAATTTGTTACAGAGGTAACCTGCAACTATGATCGGACGACCCTTGTAGTTGCTTAATAACAAGGATTCACTCAGATTTTAGATGTTCAAAGAATGAAACATCTGTCCAATAGCCTTTGTATTCGTATTAAAAAAAATTGAATTTCGACTAGTGCCACTGATCTTCATCCATAGTTAACATAACGTAAAACATCACTTTAGAGCCCTGGTCTCCTCCACTAGAACAGCAAGCTGCGAAGAAGTTAGGACAGGGTGATAGTATACTTTTCCTCAACCTTTTTCTGGGCGCAAACTCCACTAGGTGCTGTTTACAGGACACCATTGTACCTTTCTCAGCGTATGAGTGTGATGTTCCAACCAACCAGCTGACTTACGTTTACGACGCAGACCTCGCCTGATAGCAGATAAGACAGAGACAAAAAAGCGAGGAGCCGACCTGCTAGAAGTGGCGAACCCGCCCCACGGCGCAGACCCGGAGTTGGGGATCTCGGCTGGAAGGGAAGGGAACGCCCGACCCCCAAGCAGAGGGGACGGACAGCTGCGCAGGCGCCGGCGCTGTTAATGTTATGTATGGCGCGGCCCGCAATAACGCGGGATTTGGCGGGGGCGCAGTAATCGCCGCTCACCCACCGCCACCGCCGCTGACCGCTCTTTCACTCCAGCCGCGCACTGGATCACGAGCGGCCGTCGCTGGGCGGGACGACTGGATTTCCTGCGTCGTGTCGGTGCTTGGCACCGGGATGCCTGGAACGTGTACCTCAAGCTGCTTCCCTGGCCCTGTTGTGAACTACTGCGAGCGAGCTTGTTGATGTGTGTGACTGCGTGACCTACGTCACTGCGTGATAGTGTGTGTTGCTTTTCAGTACTTCTGCTATAGAGTGGATGAAAGACAATCGCGTGGTTCGGTAATCATCATTTCTCATTTAAATTTCACTTTGGTGAAAATGGAGGTTTATCTGAGATTATTACGCTTGATTACAATAACACTTCGCTGGTCTAATCGGTGTTTGTCAATTATGATGACACAGCTGCTTCGGCAGTGCGCTCCCTCCTACCTTAAATTAAATTTACGAGGGGCGTTCGATAAGTAATACAACACATTTTTTCTCGGCCAGTTTCGTTGAAAAAAATGTGGAATTTGTTGTGGGAGATCGTGGAATATTTCCGCTTCATCCGCTATAGATTCATGAAGTTGCGATAGGTGGCGGCGCTAAACGTTGCTTTGGAAATGGCATCTTTAAAAGAGGTGCATTCCAAGCAGAGAGCTCTCATTGAGTGCTTTTTTTTTTGCGGAAAACTAGAGCATCGCTTGTGTTCGTGGGCGGTTGCACAATGTCAACGGAGACCTGGCAGTGAACAAAAGCACGATGAGCCGTTGGCCGAGATCTTCCACGCACCAGCCGGCCGCACACAGATGTGTCTCCTCATTCGAGGTAATCGACGGACCACTATCAAACACCTCGCTGCTCAACTGGACTACTATGTTGGTTGTGCTGATACATTCATCCACTAGTTGGGGTACTCAAAGGTATGTGCCCACTGGGTACCACGCCACTTAACAGAATACCATAAAGTGCAACAGAGAACCATTTATTTGGTCCACTGGAGGGTGTACTCCAGTGCAAGCAGTACATGGATCATGCACCAAGACGTTGGATCTGACACCGACCAATAGAATGGTACCATGTGAGCAGGTAGGTCCTCCCAGTAAGGGTACACACGCATCGCGGATCTTCACCGGGAATATCGGCTAGATACCATCTTGCAGGTATTCCAAAAACTCTCCACACGACTGTACAGAAACACGAGACACTCGCGTAACCCGTTTATCCTTTCACTGGGTAACTACGACTACAACTATAGATGGAAACATAATAGACCAAAGACACTGTTAGCATGAAACTAAACATCTCTGGTCATAGCACGCTAACACGACAGCACTGGCGAACCCCATGCAACACAGCTACTACTGGCAACCCCAGAGGCAATCGCAGGGAAATCGCACTGTACACAGCACGCAAACCAGCCACACACACCCCCTACACTGTGAGCTGATCTATGACCGATCGCCCACTAATGTTTGCCGACCTTGAATTGTTACAAGGACGCAGCAGCTGCAGCAAGCCCTACAACGAGCTCCAGCAACGACGAAGGTAACGATGCACGATACCTCGCACTAACATAACCACACCTTGCATGCACTGTCGTAGCTAGCAAGCCGCTACCCGTCCTACTGTCGCAGAGGTTTTCTTCCCTTGGCGCTTGCCTTGGCACTTTTTTACCTCTGCCCTTGCAAACCGCTACCCTTCGATCGCTTTCGTCCACTTTCTGTCTTCTGATGGAGCATGTCAATGAGTAATCCCACCCACACACATGGACAACATCACAGCCCGCATCCTGTGACTCACGATTTGAAAACTAACATCTTATACGGAGGTGACAGTAGAACTTTTGGTTTGGTCACCAAGTTGGTGTGGGCGTGGAGGGGCCCCATCCTTTACCCCAATAAGGTGGTTTAACGGCGTCGCATTGAACGGATATTATGTTAAAAATATGGTCTTGTAGTCAAAAGAGTGGGGAATGATATGATGTATTGGAGCGCTGCATAAAATGAAATTGTCTAGAAAAAAAGTGTTCCATTACTTATTGAATGCTCCTCCTATTGCATTAGGCAACCTCGAAAAAACTTTACCGTCATGTTGCTATGAAGCCCTAAGTTTCGTTCACCACTCTAATGATTCACACTTGTAAAAATAGGCAAAACATATTTGTGACGATTTTGTGGCTTTGCTTGTTGGTTTCAGTCTAGGGACTAAGCATGGTACCTCTTCTCTACACGTTTCGTTTTATTTTTTTCCCTTGCTGCTTTAGTTTTAATGACACAAAACCGGATTTCTTACGGCGGGTCTTCACTATGTCGCTTAGCCACAATGATTGGTAACGGGACTCAGTGGGACTGGTTACAGCTCCGCCAGTGCACATATCCGATCATACCGTTACCTGTGTCCTGCCACCTGGAGGCTGGTTGGACGTTCTCTTGAGGGTTATTGTGCCAGTTTTTGACCGTTTGGCGCGTTAGATTGTCAACATCCCGACAGTGTTCGAGGGTTCTGCCCATAATGCTCTAAACCTTCTCAGTTGGAGAGAGATCCGGTGACCTTACTGGTCGAGATAGGGTTTTGCAAGCATAAAAGACAAGCAGGTGAAATTGTCACTGTGTGCAGGCATTACCTCGCTGAAATGTAAGCCCAGGGTGGCTTGCAATGAAGAGCAACAAAACGGGGCGTAGAATATTGTCGATGTGAAGTTGTGCTATAAGGGTGGCGTGGATGACAACCAAAGGGGACCTGCTATGAAAATAAATGGGACCACAGGCCATCACTCCCGGCTGTCGGGCCATATGGCAGGCGACAGTCAAGCTGGTATACCATCACTGCCCGAGGCGTCTCCAGACATGTCTTCATTGCTCATTGGGGCCTGGACTCTCATTGACTGGAGTAGAAATGTCTTCAGTGATGATTCCCGCTATTGATGAGTCCCGATGACGAGCGAATGTTTCTGGCTACACCCTGGACAGCGTTGGGATACCAACCTGACTATCAGCCGCCATACGACCCGACAACCGGGAATTATGGTCTGGGGTACTATTTCATTTTGTAGCAGCACCGCTCTGGTTGTCATCCACTGAGCGCTCACGAAACAGCGGTACGTCCACGATATTCTACGCCCATTTTCTGGTCCTTCATGGCAAATCATTCAGGGCTTACGTTTCAGCAAGATAATTTCCGTCCGCACATGGCGACAGTTTCTACTACTTATCTTTTGCTTGTCAAACCCTACCTTGAACGGCAAAGTCGCCGAATCTGTCCCAAACTGATAATAATAGGAGCATTATAGATGGGGCCCTCAAACCGTCTGGAGATTATGGTGATGTGAGGTAACGGGCGATTTGTGGCGCCCTGAAAATATTCTAAGTTGGCGTGGCCGCACGGGCCGCTCGGCCAGCATGGTGCCGAACGTTGGCCAGACGAGACGTGTAGCCCCAGCTCAGGGTCCAGCCGCGTGGCTGGGAATTCCATTGTGACGCTGTGTTGATGAAGGAGACACGCCGGGAGTGCCGAAGATGGCGGGCTTTGTGAAACCTTAATGGGAGACATTTCGCAGTTCGTATAGAAATTGATACTAGCCAGATGAATCATGATACCTCAAAAAGAAACATGTGCATTACCATTATTTGCACGACGATTCTGATGGTGTAATCAGATTTTCAATATCTCTATTAGTTTAAAGTTTAGTTTCTGACCGTAAATTATACAAGTAACACGCAACAACGAATTTCCAAAATATAAACACTTCATCCGATTTTGTCAATCGTCGTGTCTTTAGAAAGCTATTAGTGTAAACCTAAATTGGTATGAATTACAGGCATGTAACTTGAATAGTACATGAGTTATTGGAGGTCAAAGTGGCCAATTACTATCGATCGCATCAGGCCATAAGTACTCCACAGTTGCACAAAAAACGGTAGCAGCATGCTTAAAATATATTTATTCATCTATGTCTTTGACTATATCCGATATATACTATTCATGAAGAAATCGGTGAAATATGTACTGTGTTTTAGAAAGCACAGAGACATTAGGCTACTGGCCTACCTCTTGTTCTATTCCTTTGATATATGTTTATTTAATTTGTTTATGTATCTAATAATGTGTGTTAGAGCGTGTTTATGGGCCAGCCGTAGGAATGTTTATTTAATTTCAAGTTATTTAAATGTAACTCCAGTATTTCGTATGTGTTTAAAAATGTTTGTGAGTGTACGTTGGATTGAAGACATGGGGCGAGCGCTCTAGCCAATCGCAGCGCTCGTGAATGGAAGCGAGTTCGGTAGAGGAGGACACGGGTAGTCCCGAGCAGTGGGATGTTCTGGACAGTACGGGACGGGACACGGGAATTGTGGAGACGGTACGGCGCGAGGGACGCACGGACAGTCGCGGCAGGGACTTGGAGAGTGCAGAGACAGAAATACTTCGGAGTGCCGACTTGTGTCATTTCCGTGGGTCCTACAGTGAAGACGTAGTGTGGTTTTAGAAGTGAATATCTCGCGAGCTATGTTGTTCTTCATAACTAATTACGTGCAGGAGGAATCTATTGTTTCCCTGTTATTCAACTTACATTTTATTTAATTGCTGGACTATCGACACCAATATGTGTTTTGCAGAAATATACCTCATTCTCAAAAGTACTTCTACTATCTTCAAAATGTCCACGGGTGTACTGCCGGTCTACAGTGCCCAACGGGCACAATATTTCGGCGATCATACATGTCGCCATCATCAGATGAACTGACGGACGGAGCTCCTGTGAACGTGCCGGCACGGAGATCAGTACGCTATGGCTGCTCAGGAAGAACTGGGTTCGGTCGCGGCGGCGGCCGATTTAAATACCCTCCACCCGCGGCGTGCTCACTCCGCCGTCCGCACCCCGCGCCACGGTCGCGCGGTGGAACAGATTGTGACGGCGTCTGAGGTGACGTCGGTGTGATGGCTCTGTCCGCCGTGGTCGTCACAACTATACGTTTGCTCGATTTACTCTTGATTAACCCAATCGCTGGTTCCCAAGCCTTGCTAAGATTATAGCCACAGTCACGGTTTATGAGGTCGTCATTGGTGCGAATTTCGATGGCCTCTCTAACAACGCTGTCCCAGTATCTCGACGTCTGTACGAGAATCCTCGTGCGTTCATACTCCATAGCGTGATTTTCCGACAAACAATGTTCAGCGACCGCCGACTTGCTCGGATACATCAGTCGAGTGTGCCTCTGGTGTTCACGGCATCGATCCTCGACGGTACGCATCGTCTGACCAATATACGACTTGCCACATTGACACGGAATCTGGTACACGCTGGCCTTCCTTCTACTATCTTACTCATCATTTAAAGTCGTTAAGATAGTACTTGCAGATTTTATTTAATTGCATTCTTGCAGTTATAAATTTATATGTTACATTCATAATTCGCAATTGCCGAGTGATGGAAACCTTCGACCATTCGATTCATGTGTGTATTCTCATCGTATACTGTGGGATCAGCAGTATTTGGCCTGTAATGTGGCAACTACGTATCCCAGCCCCTAGACAACGAAACCAGCCAAAACTTTTAATATTTAAACTCTGAGTCGGAGGGTGCGCAGTTTTTTAGAAAGCCCGCAACCATCTAACGCGCCAATTGGACAGAATTTGGCACGATATCCATGAGAAAGACATTCAACAACTCTGTCAGTTATTAACAAGGCGATAATTCCTTGTTAGTTATTGTCCATCATGAGAACCTGTGTGTCCCCAAATTTTAGTTCGTGTACAGCAACATCTGCACTTTATAAGGACCTGCTTGTGTGACAGGTTTCGAAAGAATGTAACTGTGTCCACACCACTATTTTCGTGCAAGATGGGGTGACACTGCATGTCCCATGTCAGGTGAAAAATGTGCCTCGAGTAGAATTCAGTAACAACAGCATCATCTCTAGGCAGTTTCAAGATGTGTGGCCTTTCAGCTCCCCCGATTTAAATCCATGTCAGTTCTGGTTGTGGGGATATCTGAAAGATCAAGTCTGTTAAGGATGTATCCGGACTCTTCCTGATCCGAAGGACAGCACAAAACGACATATTACTCTGATTACACAGGATATGCTGCAAGCAACTGTCGACCATACCGTGTTACGGATGCAGCATGTTGCTGAGTTGGGAGACCATATTGAACGCATGTTGTAACTTGTAACCATATCCTAATAAAAGAACCAAAACCACCGTTTTCATGTACCTACGATATTTCAGCGTTCTGCGATGTGTACAGCCGACGCTGCTGTACTCTGAACACCGCCAGTTTAATCATAAACCCCTGGTATTTTGAGGCAGCTCTGTGCACTCAGGAAACAAGGTCCCCGTCCAGAAACGGGTGTTCAGACTGGTCTGCTGTGTCGGTTCGCGAAGTTCGTGTAGGCCTTCTTTCAGGCGTCAGAATTCTCTGCCATCACTGTGGTTTGTTGTTGGTAATACTGACTGCTTCAGGAGAAGCTGCAACATTTATTCAGTGAACATTAGAAGGGGAAACGATACTGGACTGAACACTTCCTTAAACACTGTACAGAAGGCTTGCTATTCAACTGGTTTCATTCCAGCAGAACTGAAATAATTGAGCGATGGACCCCCAGATATCAGATATTCATATCCAAGCCGAAATTCTTCATTTGTGTGGCCATGTTGTCCGTAGTTGCTTTACAATTCTTGAGGGTATTTTTGTTCTTGTGTCTGATATCTATCAGCTCAGTTGCAGAGATGTGAAAAGATACATATTGGAATGACTTGCAGGACATTTGACACAAGATATAAAGAACATGTCAGAGCATTTAAACACGGTACAAACCATCCAACATTCGTAGATCATATAAAACAAGAACACCATAGACCAAGAATTATTGAAAATAAAATATGAATATTACAAGAATCAGTGAAGACAGTCACCTCCTCCCTTTTAAGAAAATTTCCACATACACAAAGAATTAACAAAAAATAAACATTTGCTTAATGACCAGATAAACCAGGCTTTATATAAAATAACTGATGAAACTGCATGAAAAAGAAAGGAAGCTTTTCCATCCTTCACCCCCTCCCATTCTCCCACTCTCCCACCCAATCCCCTCCACATCCCAATTTCATTTCACTTCTTGCCCCTCACATTCTCCTCCAACTCACATTCCGTCATACTACTATGACCTTACGTCCACTCACCATGGTTTCTCCTTCCCCCACCCAAACAAAAAATCACTACTCCTTCCCTACTCTTACACGTTACATAAATACACAGCAACATAATTAAATAGTAGTACACACATACAACAATCCAAAAGAGAAAAAAATTGTAGGTCAAAGGCAAACTAGTAACAAAGTTAGGTTGGCAACACTACAAAACACAAACCACAATACATACTTAGAAGTATAAAAACAAACATTAAAGAGTGGTGTGCGGAAAGGTGTGGTGAGAAAAACATAAGAAATCCATAGTGCTGCAGAACAACTAAAAATTAGACCGTAACTACCAGTGTCTAAAGAAAAAAAAAAACATTAACCATATGCTAGCAGAGGGCATTTCCAGATGTAAGAAGAAAACAACCGAAAATCACCGTAAGAACAAATCAAAATATTGGTAACAAACTGTTTTTCGATCTTAAAGCAAATTAAAATATAAATAACTTGATTACAGATCACTGATGATGCTTTACCTCAATAAAGCGAAACACGTCTGGTGAAAAAAAACCACGCATTTTTTTAGTTGCAACGACAGAACAAAAATACTCTCAAGTTGAAATGTTTGCTTGTGGCACAATACTTCTTTCCTGTACGCAAGTTCCTCACGGAAACTGAGAACATTTGTCTGTAATGTGTTACTTATTCATATACTCTCTTTTTGTGTGTTATTGAATTTTTGTTTATAAATTTCCTAATCAGTACTCCGAAAACTAACAAGGGAACCTCCCCATCGCATCCCCCTCAGATTTAGTTATAAGTTGGCACAGTGGATAAGCCTTGAAAAACTGAACACAGATCAATCGAGAAAACAGGAAGAAGTTGTGTGGAACTATGAAAAAAATAAGCAAAATATACAAACTGAGTAGTCTATGCGCAAGATAGGCAACATCAAGGATAGTCTGAGCTCAGCAGCGCCGTGGTCCTGTAGTTAGCGCGAGCAGCTGCGGAATGGGGGCTCCTTGGTTCAAGTCCTTCCTCGAGAATGTTTATTTTTCAGACAGTTATCAAAGTTCAGGCACTCACACATGATCAACTTCGCTCTCCAAAATTCCAGGACATGTTCAGATTTGCTTGGACATATGCAGGATTTGAAGGTCTACACATGGAAAAATTTGAAAGCGTTAAAAACATATGTTTTGACAGAGCACAGGTAAAACTGTGCGATTGTGAAACTGTTGCATTCATTTGTTGCAGTTTATGTGACAAACTCTTATGTTTTCATCACTTTTTTGGGAGTGATAATCACATCCACAAGAAAACCTAAATCGGGTAAGGTAGAAGAATCTTTTTACCCATTCGCCAAGTCTACAAGTTAGGTGGGTCGACAATATATTCCTGTCATGTGACGCACATGCCGTCACCAGTGTCGTATATAATATATCAGACGTGTTTTCCTGTGGAGGAATCGGTTGACCTATGATCTTGCGATCAAATGTTTTCGGTTCCCATTGGAGAGGCACGTCCTTTCGTCTACTAATCGCACGGTTTTGCGGTGCGGTCGTAAAACACATACACTAAACTTATTACAGTGAATGGAGACGTCAATGAACGAACGGACAGATCATAACTTTGCGAAAATGAAGAAAGTAAACTTTTCACTCGAGGGAAGAGTTGAACCAAGTACCTCTCGTTCCGCAGCTGCTCACGCTAACCGCGGGACCACGGCGCTCCTGAGTTGAAATTTTCCTTGATGTTGCATATCTTACGCATGGACTACTCAGTTTGTATATTTTGCTTATTTTTTCCATAGTTCCACATAACTTCTTCCTGTTTTCTCGATTGACCTGTGTTCAGTTTATCAAGGCCTATCCACTGTGCCAACTTATAACTAAATCTGAGCGGGGTGCGATGGGAAGGTTTCCTTGTTAGAAGTATAAAAAAAAACATTAAACAGTGGTGTGCAAAAAAGTGTGGTGTGAAGAACATAAGAAATGCATAGTGCTGCAGAACAACTAAAAATTAGACCGTAACTACCAGTGTCTAAAGAAAAAAAAACATCAACGATATGCTAGCAGAGGACATTTCCCGATGTAAGCGAGAAATCAAGTGAAAATCACCGTAAGTACAAATTAGCATATTGGTAACGAACTGTTTTTCGATCTTGAAAGAAAATTAAAATCTAAGTAACTTGATTACAGACCACTGATGATGCTTTACCCCAATAAAGCGAAACGTGTCTGGTGGAAAAAAAAACGCACTTTTGTAGTTGCAACAACAGAACAAAAATACTCCCAAGCTGAAATGTTTGCTTGTGGCACAATACTGCTTTCCTGTACGCGAGTTCCTCGCGGAATTTGAGAACTTCTGTCTGTAATGTTTTACTTATTCATATATTCTCTTTTTGTGTGTTATTGAATTTTTGTTTACAAATTTTCTAATTAGTACTCTGAAAACTAACTAGTGATTCGTTCCATGACCGAGTAGTTCTGGCTCGCACAGCCCCAAAGAACATGATAAATAAATAAAGTAAATAAACTAAGAGAAGGATGCTGAATTAGGTTTGGATATCTTCTGTGTGAAATGAAAGACATACACGTAATACCATTATTATTATTATTATTATTGTATATAGTATGCGTACAGTACAGTAAAATTCACGTTTCATGTAACAACGGAGTAGACTTGCGTTAGAGTCTGTGGCACACAGCAGGTCCTACACCCATATCGCAGAAGTCGCCAGCCGCCGCTGCTGTCGGTGGGCGTGGCCACGCCACGGCGCTTGCAGCCTACACGTCCAGCAGCGGAGATTCCATTCTCCTACGGAAACGGCAGCGACTGGCGCGCTCGCTCCATCCTTCACGCGAGAGTGCAGAAGTTTAAGTGCCGGATATGCTTGTTGTGCTCCTGAATCTATTTACCTTTTGTACCGGATACAATGAAATTAGTATGAAAAAGCTCCATGCATGTGACTGGAAATCAGTGACTAGATCTTAACTGGGAAGAAAGTGGACAAGTAACGCATTTAACCGTTTGTACTCAGTTCATGTGCGGGTCACGTCAACCTCAAACGACACTGTACATGCTTATCGCTGAAAATTGCGGTTTATGTTACAGAGGAACAGGTGAAAATGAAGTGTTCTTGTGTATGTTAAGACACGTGAACATTTCGGTAGCTCAGTGTGAAGCCAATCTTTCCTAGCTGGCAGAACAGCAAATGACTCCCTTTCATTAGAGACAATTCTCACTCTCTCTCTCTTTCTTGATACATCTGGAAGTAATGAGATACTTTCTATCACTACACAAATCACAGCGTTCTCACGAAGTGGATCGAGACCAGGATCCCTCATCACGGGTAATGACAAGTCATTCTTATTCCGATCTCAATGAAATGAAATAAAGAAGAACTGGAAGGTCAATACTGTAATCGGATATCTAGTAGCTACGAATCACAGTAATGTAGTCTACCCAAGAACTGGATCCACCATGAGGATTGGCTCCACACCATTACAAGTATAGCTCATAGATCGATATAAATACACACTAATGTAGGAACTTAAGTACAGGATAATACAAAGATCACAAGTTAAGCTTCAGCTGCACCCTAAAAATAAAGTACTTGAGCTCCAGTGTGACGGAAATACTTTTCTCTGTGACATGCAGGTACATCAATTAATATACACATTTATTACGTAAACATGACTACTGAACTATAATTAAAATTACGAATACGAGTTACACATTGATAGTGAAAGGTGAACTTGTATTTCACAAAAGTTCCAATCTTAAGATGTACAGAAATGTTAGAAGTAATACAATAATTTAAACCCTTTGGTCGAGATTTATAAGCAAATTATTGTTGATAACCTCGCGGTTACTATTGCTCTATTCGCAGCAGGCCATCGAACACTCCTACTACGAGATATGCGTCATCTGTGACGTCCCCTCGCAAGGGGCAACGCTTGCAGTCCATTGTGACAGGTTTACACTTATTGTAAACAGTATTCACCGCACGTGTCCATCAGTAATCTCTTGGCTCCCGCATACAGGCTTTACATCGCCTCAGAATATCCCATGTTGAAAGTTATTTGCTTGTAGCCATCACCTGTTGTTCTCCTTTGTCTACGCAGATTGTTAGCGAAATCTAGGAAATATGAAACTGTAGTTTCGCAGCAGACAAAGCACAATACAACTGACATCGAATCATAATGATTGGACAAGGAGTAGCCTGCAGCAAGCAAGCATTTAATTACCCAATGAAGGATGAGTGCTAGTAACGAGGAAGCTCAAGTCTTTTCTAGCTAGGAGGAAATATTCAGTAGTGGCCATAAATGTGTCAGTTGCAGTTTCATCTCATCATAAGATGTGAAAGAAAAAAAATCGTAAGAACTCTGGACATACCAAATATGATTTTAAATGAAAAAGATATGACGCTATCTCTTGCGAAACCAAGGTGAGTTGTTGTATACGAAAAGGCATCAAGAATGAAGTTAAGTCGTGGTTTATACTTTCGTTTGTCACGTTTTGGCAGATTCTACCCTAAGTACGATAAAATGTGGCGCAATATATCGTGCAACGTCATGGCTGATACAATGTGGTTTATTGATGTGTGGATATTCTTGTAGTGTATGGAGTGGCAACAGACTAATACGCAGTAGAGACCAAGGTCTATGTTAGGTCTGAAAGTCACAGCTTGTTTATGAGTTGGCGAAGCTAACGACATTGAATACGAAATCTTTGTTGCTGTTGCATATTGATCTACAGTGGTGTGTGAAGTGTAGATTTGGTTGATATTCAACCTGGTTGTGAACTGGGGAAGCGAACGTAAGTGATGTGATGAGACTAGCTATAACTCTTGTTAAGGAGTGTATAACGCATACCCGATTTCGTTACGTTGTTTATGTCCGACATTTTGATGAGCTCATGGGTCAAAAAAACTACATTTTCGCCAATTCCACACAACTTTACTTACTGCGTACAAGATCGAAATGATTTTCGAGAATTTAAATTTCGAAGTCAAGATTTGTATGGAACTGAAAAGTGTACTATTGGAAGTCAGCACAAGACGAAACTGGAAACATTTCAAATGTTATACGGCAAAAAAAGTTAAAAATTAAATTGACACAAAGAGAATGAAATGATGAAGAATAGGAGAAACAGATAATGGAATAAGTTAATCAAAGACCCATAGCGGAAGAAGGAGTAGAACATTTGTTACAGTTTGTAGGAGTAGCAAACATAGCTCTTGATGAAGCCGAAGAACCTGAAAAAATGGTTGGGGTATTAGTTAAACACCGATGTAAAATTTTTCAAAAGATTGAAAATGTGGTGGAAATCAAGAAACCAGTTAAAACAATTGATGGATTAGAAAGAATTAAAAACACAGCTTAAACTGCAAGGTAAAATCGTGGCCACTAAAATGCTCATGCAGTTGGTATTACTGATAGGTAGTTACTGCTGAGCAATGGAAGAGGCAAAAGGGACAGTCTACCATACGTGAAGCAGAACCAAGTCCGTTAACTCCATCAAAGGAATGACTGCGAAGAAGATTGGAAATAATTAGATGTTAGCGAACAGTTACCAAGTATTTTCCTCACCCCGGTTCCGCCTTCCCTGTCCTACTTTCAGTAATATGCTCTACCAGGTGGACTGAAACAAATTTCGTGATAATATATTGCCACAACAAACACCGACAGTTAAAGACCTCCTTCATGTCTTGGACGCTTTCTAGAAATCTTCGATTGATTAAAAGCGGAGGTGGTTGCAATTGTGTCGTTCCTACAACACCTATCAGTTACAGAAATCGGAGAAAAAAATAATACGTCGACTAAGACTCACTGGTGGCTGTGCGGTCTAAAGCACGGCTTCCCGGGTGGGAAGGAGCGCCTGGTCGCCGGCACGTTCTCTGGGGGGTCCACCGGGGGCCGAACCGCACAATAACCATGGGTTCGGTGTGGGGCGGCGGAGGGGTGAAGTGGACTGCGGTAGTCGTTGTGGGGTTGTGGACCACTGCGGTTGTGGAGGGGACGGAGCCTCTCCGTCGTTTCTAGGTCCCCAGTTAACATACAATACAATACAATACAAGACTTACAGGACACTCCAGGCGCAAGCCAAGCTGAATTCGACTGCTGCCAAACTACAGACCAATTTCGCAGAATTTCGCAAACAACTGGGGAAGTGGATTTAGGAATAACTTGTCAAGTGGGCCATGTTTCCTGTGTTTATTACGGGGCGCGGCTGGAGATATGCGCGGGCCAGAAGATCGCTTTCGTCGCCTACGAGTCTGCCCCCGGCCCGATGGAGACGTGCGGCGAGTGCCGACTGTCCACGGTGGCCGGGCTGAGCGGCGAGGACCTCGCGCGCCCGTCCTCGCTGCTGCCGCTGCCGCTCGAGCTGCCCATCCCTCCGCCTCCGCCGCCGCCTCCACCGCCGCCCCCGGGCCCGCCGACGCCGCCCCCGACCACCACCAGCGGCAGGAGCGGCGGCTCGTTTCAGACGGCGGCGCGGTCGCTGGCGTACTGGCAGGCGGACAGCCCTGCCGCGCCCGCCGCCGAGTTGGCCCTGGGCACTGGGCTGACGGGCGAGTGCGCCGAGGCGCCGCTGCCGCCGCCGCCGCCGCCGTTGCCGCCGCCGCCGCCCCCGGCGCCGCCTCCGCCGCCCCCGGTCCCGGCGCCCACGGTGCCCGCCGCGGCCGCCGCCGCGCCGTACGACGTGACGAAGCTGGACGAGTGCTGCTTGGCCTTGAGGCGCAGCGAGGCGATGCTGGAGGACATGGCGGAGCAGGGCTCGGGCGCGCTGCGGTGGTACATGGAGTAGGGCGCCGTGGGCGGCGCGTACGGGCAGGCGGCCGGCTGGCCCGGGCCGCCCACGCCGCCCAGGCTGGAGCCGGGCAGCATGGAGCCCGACACGGCCGCGCTCGACACCGACACCGAGCTGGCGGCCGCCGCCGCCGCGTTGAAGCAGTTCACCGGGCTCTGGTGGTGGTTGGCCGGCACCAGCGGGTTCACCGACCAGGGGAAGCTCTTGGTGCCCAGCGGGCTCGGCACCTTCGACGCCCAGTTGTTGTACGACGAGTAGGACGAGTACAGCGAGTCGGTGTCGGCGAACGGCTGCATCAGCCCGTTGAACTGCGTGCCGAAGCCGTTCTTGAAGTCGGCCGCCGCTGCCGCCGCCGCGTTCATCGCGTTGCGCTCCCGTTTGCGCCATTTGGCACGCCGGTTCTTGAACCACACCTGCAACAAGCCGCAAATTGCGTCTTATTAACCGGCAAACTACTTTCTCTCTGGCTTTCTCTTATTATCGATTTAGCTTTTTCCACTTATTTTACTTTCTGTAGAAATAGAAAAATCCCGCACACACAGCACCTACAGTGACACACATGGCATACACAACATATATACACAACGCACATACACATAATTTTAATTTTTCTCATGTAAACGCTGGAACTGGTAAGCTCCTCCCACTTATTCCTAACTGTAAAACCGGCTGTCCCACTACTTATTCGCCTGATAACTGGCTGAAAACAACCGCTACTCTATAATCTTTCCTGATTCTTAAAATTCCACTCATCAGATTTATCTTCCTAACTACACTCATGCTCATAAATTAAGGATAATACTGATACATGGTCAAACAACGCTCTGGTGGGCGGTTTGCGGGTTTAAATCGCCTCGGGGTATGACCATGCGGTGCATTTGACATGCGGTCGTCGCAAGGTGGCGCTGCCACAAACGCAGAGGTGTGTTGATGCATGTCAGAGTAGGTGCACCGAGTAAGTGTGCAGACGTTTCCAGACCTACTAACGGTGACTGCCGGCCGGTGTGGCCGTGCGGTTCTAAGCGCTTCAGTTTGGAACCGCGTGACCGCTACGGTCGCAGTTTCGAATCCTGCCTTGGGCATGGATGTGTGTGATGTCCTTAGGTTAGTTACGTTTAAGTAGTTCTAAGTTCTAGGGGACTGATGACCTCAGAAGTTAGGTCCCATAGTGCTCAGAGCCATTTTAATGGTGACTGTCTGTTGAGAATGGCTCAAAAAACACTTACTGATGACGTTATGAGGGGTAGAATACTAGGGCGTAGAATACAGGTCGTAGCACGGGCCCTCCATGTGCCACAGAGTGTGATCTCAAACTTATGTCAACGATTCCAGCAGACAGGAAACGTGTCCAGGCGCTACAGTACGGGACGTCCTCAGTGTACAACACCGATATCTCACCATCAGTGCCCGCAGACGGCCACGGAGTACTGCAGAGAGCTTTGCTCGGGAGCTTACCGCAGCCACTGGAACAGTTGACTCCAGACACACAGTCTACAGACGACTGAGCATACATCGTTTATTCGCCCGGTGACCTGCAAGGTGCATTCCACTGACCCCTGGTCACAGGAGATCTCGTAAAGCCTGGTGTCAAGGACACAGTACGTGGTCATTGGAACAGGGGTCCCATGTTATGTTCACGGACGAGTCCAGGTACAGCCTGAACAATGATTCTCACTGGGTTTTCATCTGGCGTGAACCAGAAACCAGACACCAACCCCTTAATGTCTTTCAAACGGACCTGTATGGAGGTCGCAATTTGATGGTGTGGTGTGGGATTACGATTGGTGCACGTACACCCCTGCATGTCTTTGACAGGGGAGCTGTAACAGGTCAGGTGTATCGAGACGTCATTTTGCACCAGTATGTCCGCCTTTTCAGGGGTACAGTGGGTCCCACCTTCCTCCTGATGGATGATAACGCACGGCCCCACCGAGCTGCCACCGTGGAGGAGTACCTTGAAACGGAAGATATCAGGCGAATGGAGTGGTCTGCCTGTTCTCCAGACCTAAACCCCATGGAGCACGTCTGGGATGCTTATCGCTGCACGTCTTCAAACCCCTACGACACTTCAGGAGCTCCGACAGGCACTGGTGCAAGAATGGGAGGTTATACACCAGCAGCTGCTCGACCACCTGATCCACAGTATGCCAACCCGTTGTGAGGCCTGTGTATATGTGCTTGGTGATCATATCCCATATTGATGTCAGGGTACACACGCAGGAATCAGTGTCGTTTTGTAGCAGATGTGTTTCGGGACGGTTTTCTCAACTTATCATCAATACCGTGGAATTACAGATCTGTGTCGTTTGTGTTCCCTATTTGAAGCTATTAGCGCCAGTTTTGTGTAGTGCCATGTTGTGTGGCACCACACTTTGCAATTATCCTTAATTTATGAGCGTGAGAGTAGTATATAAGACATAGAAAGCCAGTCTTGACTACAAGTCTTTCATCGTTTACATTGCACCTTAGCAAGAAAGACATATTTCTTGAACACATAAGTCGAAACAGATCATTAAATAAAAGAAACGAAATGAAGCATTCAAAGACCGTTTTCAATGGCACAAATTGGATCGCTGTGTCCTTCACTAAGATTACATAACATTTCATCATTTTTTACTTTCCTTAAACAGCATGATACTGAGATATACTATTTTGTTTGAAACTGAATGTTAAGATAATATGTGTTACAGGTAACTTCTTGTACAATGTTTGATCTGTTTCAGTACGCATGCTACGAGAACAGCATTTTGTCATGGTCAAGAAGCTGGAGACCAGCGTAGGGAATTGTCTTCTATGACGAGGGTAATGGAAAGTTGGTTGAACGCTACATCAAATGCATAAGTCGGAGCGGCGTTTATATAGAGAAGTAGCTGAATGATACAATTAATTTTTTTTAAATTTTCATCGGAGCTTCTATTTCACGATCTATTGGACATTAAAAAAAAAAGTAGCCCCTTATTCACTGTTGAGTTGTTGAACTTTTTTGCCGACAGATATGATTTTTAAGTTGATTACAAACAGATTCGATATAAAAATACATGTTCAGTAACTAAATAAATGTAACACCACAAAAAATGTATGTGAGCAGCCACGCTGTGACGGCAGCTGACTGAGTTTAGGCAGCCAGAGATCATTTCATAATTCTTTTTCATTACACGGCATTGCTTCATACTTGGGATAATTCGCGTTGTTAGGGATAAGCTACAGTTATAAATATACTTGCATATTAATATTCAGTTATATATATATATATATATATATATATATATATATATATATATATGTGTGTGTGTGTGTGTGTGTGTGTTTTGCACCAGTGCAACGTGTAATGTATTGAGTAGGTTCTTGAATAAACGCAATTTATAAATAAATGCACGAGCATCCTTTCAGTTAACCTATCATTATATTTTCGTATGATCGTTTAGTTTATTTCCATGTTTTTTTTTTTTAGTAGAAATCAGATTTTCTTTTGCTCAGGAGCAGACTTTCTCCTCCAGGCGGCCCTGTTACAGAGTTTTAGTACAGTTACTTAAACAGTTTACAGTAAGCTGACATACAGCCTGGAGAACGGTGTGCTGACCTCATGCCCCTCCACACCCGCATCCAGTCACGCCTCTGGGCTGAGGATGACACGGCGGCCGATCAGTACCGTTCAGGCGGAGATTTTTTTTTCTTAATGATAGCGATCAAGCGATCACTTTTCTTGTGCTACTCCTAATTTCTAACATTACAAAAATTGCTCGGGAAAATTAGTTTTTCCAAATGTGAAAAACTGTTCCAAGGTACAAAATGATAATGCATCTAGAAGCAAGTATTCAATTTAAAAGAGCTGCAGTCGAGAAAACCTTGTCAATACTGTATTTAGTAGACTATTTGCTACATTACTGTTGTACTACAATCCAATAAAATATGAAATTAAAAAGAAGTCTTATCAAAAAGGAGTTATAAGTTAAAAATATTTTTAAGTGGATGTTATTGGCACCTAACAAAAATTTCCGTTTTCGAGACAGGGAAAACTGTCAAGACATCAAAATAACTCAGTTCATCTGCAAATTTCGCATGTTCCAGGCTAAAGAGAACTTCTGTTTCAAGGCACAACATGGTGCACGACTGAAGAACTATGGATTAACCGTCTACACATTATGTAACTAGTTTTACAAATCTACTGAATACTCCTCGGCATACAACTCTGCAACTGAAGAATTATTAGTACCTTTAAAATAGGTTTAATATATTGTACAGAATTTAAATAGATCATCATCATCATCATCATCATTTATTGCCTTATCGGGCCTTTAAGGCCTACAGCAAGAAGAACAAAAGGAAAAGTAAAGACAAAAAGACTTACAAAAGTACTCTATACAGTAGTAAAAGTTACATATGTACATTACAGCTTAAAGAAAAACGAAAAAATAAACAGGGCATTCAATCAAAGGTTTAAAAGGCAAGAGGGATACATTACAGAAACAAAAAAAAACAAAAAAACACACACGCAGTGTCTGTCAATTACACGAGAGGAGGGAGCTGTTGCAGATGGCAGTCCATCTCATCCGGTCGTTGGCGTCCTCCTCCACGGCTGCTGGTTCCACTTCTTTCAGGATCGTTGTTATCCTATCCTTCCATCGAGTTCTTGGGCGTCCTCTAGGGCGTTTTCCTGTGGGTTGAGAGTGGAGGACTCTGTTTGGAAGGGATCCGTCTGCCCGTAGGATGTGGCCAAACCATTGGAGTCTCTTCTGCGCCAATATTCGTCCAATGTGTGGCTTTCCATACCGCTGGTATAAATCTTCTTTTTTTCTTCGTTCCCATTTACCTTCCATGGCATTGTAGATGGGTCCATATATCTTCCGAAGTACCTTCCTTTCAAATGCACATATTGCTTCTTCTGCTGTTGCTGATGTTGCCCATTTAGAATTTAAATAGATACATAACATAATATTGACATTTCTTTTTGCTCTTGATTTCGAAAGAGGAACTTCGATTTACTTGCGAAACCTGACATTAACATTTGTTATTTCAAAACAACACTTTTAAATATGAGGCAAGTTTTCTCAATCGGTTTCAGGAATTCAGAAACAGAAAAGTGACGTTAGATTTCGTTAAAAAAAAAGCTCTTAATGCCACTGTAGCAGAATAAAATTTTTCTTCCTTAATTTTGAAATGATCGACCCAGAAATACAACCGATTCAAAGAACAAGGAACTATTAAGCTCGAAATATGAATGTATCTGTGCTAATATAGAAATATTGGAGAAAAAAAATGTGAGTTCAGAGCTCACGAAATTTGGTTTGAAGGATCTAGAGAAGGAAATATATTAATTTTTAAAACCTTAAATAGAATTCCTGACTTATATAATCAGCTGAAACAACGGCGTTTGCCTTTCTTTCCTTATTCGGGCCTCTGTATTCATACGAACTATCATTTTCAAGCATGAATCTTATCAACAGTAAATTGAGAAGTCATGTTATCGATGAGAACGTGGGATCATGCCTAAAATCAAATGCAACAATACACAAACGTAACTTACCGAAACTTTCCAGGGAGACAGGATGCCATTGTTCACTTTAGTGTTTGTCAGTCATTGTCATGATTTAATTTTATGGATATGTATCAGTTTACTTTTTTCAACAAATAATGCCGCTACTAAGTATAAATACCAAGTTTAATTCAACGTATTTATTGTTTAGCTAACACTTAAAACCGCAAGTAAGCTTCATTAACTTAATTAAAGGTAGCGTTGTGGAGTGAAAAACGTAGTGTCGAGTGCCGAGAAAGGTATGTTGAGATGGTTTGGCCGTATAAAGAGGAGGAACGAAAGGAGATAGACAAAACAAGTATACAAAAAGAGTGTGGATGGGAGAGTTGGAACTCAGCGTATGTGCGTCAATCAGATTGAGGGCGTTTTTAACAAGGGCCACCTTATGAATACCCTAATTAATAGCTATATGCCTACCTTATAGGTTAAATTAAAAAAAAACTGACTCCCAAAACTAATTTCAATCGTTGACTGTTTAAATTCATCTCTGTTGACTAATGAGTTTGCCGACCACTGGCCTAAGTCATCAAAAAATAAGAAAAAGCCGGTTTCTAAGAAAGTCATGATCTACACTGAGACGACAAAACTTGGGATAGCGATATGCACGTATTCAGACGGCGGTAGTATCGAGTACATCAGGTGTAAAAGAGCATTGCCTTAGCAGAGCTGCCGTTTGTACTCAAGTGGTTCGTGTGAAAAGGTTTCCGACGTTATTATGGGTGCACGACGGCAATTAACAAACTTTGAACGCGGAATGGTAGTTGGAGCTAGACGTATGGGGCATTCCATTTCGGAATTCGTTAGAGAATTCAGTATCCTGAGCTCCGCAGTGTCAAGAGTGTGCCGAGAATACCAAATTTCTGGCATTAGCTCTCACCATGCATAACGCAGTGGCTGAAGGCCTTCACTTAACGATAGAAATGAAATGTCATGTGGCTAGGGCCTCCCGTCGGGTAGACCGGTTGCCGGGTGCAAGTCTCTTTAGTTGGCGCCACTTCGGCGACTTGTATGTCGATGGGGATGATATGATGATGACGAAGGTACCACAAACACTCAGTCCCTGATCGGAGAAAATCTCCGACCCAGCCGGAACCCGGGCCCCTTTGCATAGCTTTCCGTCGCGCTGACTACTCAGCTATCGAGGCGGACGCTTAACGACAGAGAACAGCGGCGTCTGTATAGAGCTGTCAGTGCTAACAGACAAGCTACACTGCGTGAAATGCCCGCAGAAATCAGTGTGGGACGTACGACGAACATATCCGTTAGTACAGTGGGGCAGGAGACGACTGACGTACCTTAGTCAACAGCACGACATCGCCTGTAGCGACTGTCCTGGACTCGTGACCATATCAGTTCGACCCAGGGTGACTGGAAAACCATGCCCTGGTCAGATGAGTCCTGATTTCAGTTGGTAAGTGCTGATGGTAGGGTTTTAGCATGTCGCAGACCTCACGAAACCAAGGAACCAAGTCTCAACAAGGCACTGCGCAAGCGGCTGGTAGCTCCATACCGTTGTATTGTGTGTTTGAATGGAATGGGTACTCTGGTCCAACTGAACCTGTCAGTGGCTGGAAATGGTTAAATTCGGCTACTTGAAGACGATCTACTGCCATTCATGAACTTAACGTTCCCAAAGCAAACAGTGAAGGAATTATAAAAATGACAATGGGCCTTGCCATCGGACCATAATTGTTCTCTATAAAAATGGCTCTGAGCACTATGGGACTTAACATCTGAGGTCATCAGTCCCCTAGAACTTATGACTACTTAAACCTAACTAACCTAAGGACATCACACACATCCATGCCCAAGGCAGGATTCGAACCTGTCACCGTAGCGGTCGCTCGGTTCCAGACTGAAGCGCCTAGAACCGCTCGGCCACCTCGGCCGGCTTCAACGACTTGTTGAGTCTATGCCACGTCGAGTTGCTGCACTATGCCGGACAAAAGGAGGTCCGACACGATATTAGGCGGTTGTTGTTGTTGTGGTCTTCAGTCCTGAGACTGGTTTGATGCAGCTCTCCATGCTACCCTATCCTGTGCATGCTTCTTCAACTCCCAATACCTACTGCAGCCTACATCCTCCTGAATCTTCTTAGTGTATGCATCTCTTGGCCTCCCTCTACGATTTTTACCCTCCACGCTGCCCTCCAATGCTAAATTGGTGATCCCTTGATGCCTCAGAACATGTCCTACCAACCGGTCCCTTCTTCTTGTCAAGTTGTGCCACAAGATCCCCTTCACCCCAATTCTATTCAATACCTCCTCATTAGTTATGTGATCTACCCATCTAATCTTCAGCATTCTTCTGTAGCGCCGCATTTCGAAAGCTTCTATTCTCTCCTTGCCTAAACTATTTATCGTCCATGTTTCACTTCCATACTTGGCTACACTCCATACAAATACTTTCAGAAACGACTTCCTGACACTTAAATCTATTCTCGATGTTAGATTTAAGTGTCAGTCCCATGACTTATTGCACCTCAGAGTTTGTGCAACAATAGGTCACAAGCCAGTGGCCTGCTTCTGTTGCATAGAGTTCTAAGTTGATGACCGCAAGAATAAGATGGCTGCTTTGTAATTTCGCCCCCGCCCCCTCCCCTCATCGAGGGAAAGAGCGTACCGGGTACTAGCGAGCCAGGTGGAGCAAGCGGACCGCCTGTTGCTCGGCGAGCCGTTTCTTTCTCGCGGCTGTTACGGTAATGACGGTAAGCCGTGGGCACCTGGCGCGGTATTGATCAAGGAGTTAGCCGAGCGCCGGGCCCGCAGTGGCTCAGCGCGGCTGGAGCGGCGCGGCGGGGACTTGATCCACTGACTCTAATTAAAGCGGCCACGCCGGCCCCTCTCGACCGCCCCCGCTTCCCGCTTGCTTTACGCGCCCCCTGCCGGCTAATCCGGCTGGTCCACCGCCCCCGCCCTCCGACCAAATCTCGCCTCTCGCCGCACTGAGGCGCGGCGCCCAGCAATTTGCAGCCGTCTCGCTCCGCACCTCTGGCTTGCGTTCGGCGCAAATACGCCACAGGATGCGAGTAACATTTCCAAAAGTTGTGTCGTCACATCGTGTGAGTTCACTGACATAAGAAGCCCGACGTCCTCGGGGCACAGTAATCACTTGCAGCGTTTACTTCATAGCTATGTTGTTCGAAACTTGTAATCGCTCAGTAATAATTTGAATAACAAGTTACTGTTCCAGTTTTCATGTGTTTCACACCGCTTTCCAGTAATGTATTCCCATTTACAAATAGTATGGATATCATAGTATCGAATTAAGTCGGGTGATGCTGAGGGAATTAGATTAGGAAATGAGACACTTAAAGTAGTAAAGGAGTTTTGCTATTCGGGGAGCAAAATAACTGATGATGGTCGAAGTATAGAGGATATAAAATGTAGATTGGCAATGGCAAGAAAAGCGTTTCTGAAGAAGAGAAATTTGTTAACATCGAGTATAGATTTAAGTGTCAGGAAGTCGTTTCTGAAAGTATTTGTATACAGTGTAGCCATGTATGGAAGTGAAACATGGACGATAAATAGTTTGGACAAGAAGAGAATAGAAGCTTTCGAAATGTGGTGCTACAGAAGAATGCTGAAGATTAGAAGGGTAGATCACATAACTAATGAGGAGGTATTGAATAGAATTGGGGAGAAGAGGAGCTTGTGGCACAACTTGACTAGAAGAAGGGATCGATTGGTAGGACATTTTCTGAGACATCGAGGGATCGCCAATTTAGTACTGGAGGGCAGCATGGAGGGTAAAAATCGTAGAGGGAGACCAAGAGATGAATACACTAAGCATATTCAGAAGGATGTAGGCTGCAGTAGGTACTGGGAGATGAAGAAGCTTGCACAGGATAGAGTAGCATGGAGAGCTGCATCAAACCAGTCTCAGGACTGAAGACCACAGCAACAACAACATGGGTATCAGGTAGAGGCAAAGATGTGTAAGTACCATAGGCTAATGTAGACTATAATATTACATAAGTGAAGACTACGTTAGTTCTCCTGGTACCCGTGGTCAGTTAAGATCATACCACACTGCCTGTAGGTTAGATGTGTAACGTACGTACCGGGCGTTACATCATATCGATCGCTTTGTTATGTATGTAATCAGTATCTTACCACAGTTCCTTACAAACCGGATGCAGTGAACCGTCTACAAACTGAGTGAGGATATATAAAGGGCGGCCTACCTATGTTCAAAAACATAAACTACATTTATAAGAAAAAATAGCACTCCGTCTTCAGGCCACAAATGGCCCATCGGGACCATCCGACCGCCGTGTCATCCTCACATGAGGATGTGGATAGGAGGGGCGTGTGGCCAGCATACCACTCTCCCAGTCGTTATGATAGTTTTCTGTGACCGGAGCCGCTACTGTTCGGTCGAGTAGCTCCTCAATTGGCACCACGAGGCTGAGTGCACCCCAAAAAATGGCAACAGTGCACGGCGACCTGGATGGGCACCCATCCAAGTGCCGGCCACGCCCGACAGCCCTTAACTTCGGTGATCTGACGAGAACCGGTGTATCCACTGCGACAAGGCCGTTGCCCGATCTACATTTATAGCTAAACTGAAATTATACCCGTAGCAGGGCGCGCTAACGCGCTACTTCGTGGACTCGGCGCCGGCCCCGGATCGATTCCGTCCAGCGGATTAACGACGAGGGCTGGTGTGCCAGCCAGCCTGGATGTGGTTTTAGGCGGTTTTCCACATCCCCCTAGGTGAATACTGGGCTGGTCCCCACGTTCCGCCTCAGTTACACGCGTCGCAGACATTTGAAACACACCGGCCGGGGTGGCCGTGCGGTTCTAGGCGCTACAATCTGGAGCCGAGCGACCGCTGCGGTCGCAGGTTCGAATCCTGCCTCGGGCATGGATGTGTGTGATGTCCTTAGGTTAGTTAGGTTTCATTAGTTCTAATTTCTAGGCGACTGATGACCTCAGAAGTTAAGTCGCATAGTGCTCAGAGTCATTTGAACCATTTGAAACACGTCCGCACTATTTCACGGTTTACGCTAGACGCAGACAGTTGCGGTACACTGATTCCGTCCTGGTGGGTACGGGGTGGCGGCAGGAAGGGCATCCTGCCGTCCCTAACACTAACACTGCCAAATCCGTTGTAACCACGCCGACCCTGCGATCGCTGCGGGACTATGGCGTAAGCGAAAGCGAAAGCATAGCTAAACCGAAATTATCAATGTTTAATTCAGGTTTTGTTCGAAAACTGTTGATTTGTAACGTGAAACAGAGGGATGTTGCAGTAAAAATAAAAAAATTACAGATTTATCATACAGCTGTATAAAACACAATTTCCGCAAAAAAAGTGAAATTAAGGAAAAACCTAAACTAAAAACATATCAAACCTCACCTCATTACTTCGTTCAATTTATAGAGAACATATTTCTGCTGTTCATAAACAACTTCCGCTTTTATCAATAATGATAGGAAACTCTTACTTTTGATCATGATTAAGAAAGTTCTATTAAGGAAAAATGATAACAATAATTATGTAGATTTTTTTATGTTTGCGAATGTAAACTGATTTTTTTATGTTTGCGAATGTAAACTGACCTTGCATCAAATGTAACTGCTTTGTTTACATAACAGCGCAGAATTCACGTCATCAACTAATTTTCATTAATTATAAAAAGCAACTTATATTCCGTAAGGACATAAATACCCAGTGGGCTAACACCGAACGATGTGCGGTTCTTATTATGTGCAAAACAAACAAACACTCAACCAATTAAAGAAACCAGGAGAAGTTGTCGGCTCACAGCTTCTGTCTTACACATTAATTTATGTTTCTTTCCCTACCAGTGCTACCAAACTACCGGTAATCCTACCGTTTGCTACTTCATTTATGTACTGTACCAAAATTTTGGTAGACCGCAACCCTAGATAGATGAAAATGTATTTCATGTCAAAACAAGGCAAACTGACTAGAAAAATTTTGTCTCTCGCTGTTTGGGAATCACACGTACAGTGTGCGAGCTCTAAGGGACGCAGACACTAATTGGTCCGAGAGGCGTCCACTAATTTCCGAAGTGGTTAAAGCGATCGCTCACGGTTAGCGGAAAATCTGGTATCGAGTCCCGGTACGACACAAATTCTCATGTGTCTGCAGTACACCGTATGGCTGATGTAATATCGTATTCGCAAAAATACTGTGGGAGATTTGCATTACTATTATATGACTTGTAAGCGCGTGCTTTGGTTTGCTTCTCTTGCCACGTAATGTTATTTTTATGGTCTTCATTACGCAGAAATTCAGACACCTGCATACCATCATCCCCGCTGTTTATTTCATGTTAAATCGTAACATGTGAAGAAAAAAAAACAGTGTGAATGACGGTTTGAGAGTGTATGAATAGCATGTTACGATGCACTGTAAGACCAACAGTGGCGTGTCTGTGTGAATTTCTGCATAACGAAGGAGGAATAAATACATGACTGCAGGGCATGAGAAGCAGAACAACCCACATGTAGATATCATATAAAATGCTAATATTAACTCTCACTGTTCTTGAAAATATGGATTCATATCTGAAACGCGTCGTGTTTCAGATAATTTGTTACTTAAATCATTATTCACTTCATTTCTTTCAAAGCAAAGAAGTGAATAACGATTTAAGTAATAATCGAACAGTGATGGACTTATTCCACTATGTAACCAAAAATTGGCAAAGTATGGTTCAAATGGCTCTGAGCACTATGAGACTTAACTTCTAAGGTCATCAGTCCCCTAGAACTTTGAACTACTTAAACCTAACTAACCTAAGGACGTAACACACATCCATGTTCGAGGCAAGATTCGAACCTGCGACCGTAGCGGCAGCGCGGTTCCAGACCGTAGCGCCTAGAACCGCTCGGCCACTCCAGCCGGCTGGCAAAGTATTTGCTGATTTTTGGATACATAGTGAAGAGGTCCATCACTGTTCGATTATGCTGTGACCGAGAAAACACCGGAAACAGGAAAAATAGTAAAATACCTAGGACTTCCGTCCGATGCCAACTAAAACGGAATGACCATTTAAAACTACTTGTAGGATACCAGGAAAATGTAATTCATCAAAATAGAGACATTCGTTCCTTCAGTAAACCTTTCGAAAACGGTAAAAAAAGTAACACCTTGGAACCTCCACAACATGTTTCATGATGGTTTGTGAAGTATGAACCTAGATACAGATGAGGAGAATTTTGTGATATGACATTCGTCTGTAACGAAATGACATGTTCATCGAAAATTACTTGCGTGTATTACCAACTTTGAGACGAGGACTTTTAATGTGAAAATTATTCAAAAAGTGAGATATATGTTGAGAAGCAGAGATCTATGTTGAGAAGCTCTCCTGCGAACCTTCGCAAGAGAGCTTCTGTAAAGTTTGGAAGGTAGGAGGAGGGATACTGGCAGAAGTAAAGCTGTGAAGAGGGGGCCTGATTCGTGCTTGGGTAACTAAGATGGTAGAGCACTTGCCCGCGAAAGGTAAAGGTCCCGAGTTCGAGTCTTGGTCCGGCACACAGTTTTAATCTGCCAGTAAGTTTCATATCAGCGCACACTCCGCTGCAGAGTGAACATCTCATTCCAATAATAAAACGTGCCGTTTCACACTACACTGTATCAGTAGAATGTTGTTTCTTTTTTTTCTGGAAAACATTACTCTAAAGCTCTGCACGGGGTAGTAATAACGTCTTATCCTCTTTCTGAACCCAACATCTCGCTCATTACGGAGAGATGATGATTTAATTTTTCAAGCAAGTAATTTGGAATGTGGGGTACACAAAATGGGAACCAATCATTGTCGCCACGTTCCTGACGTCACTTCATAGTGTGTGTAGTGTTACATTATGATTTAATGTGGAACTGTGTGTGCTGTGTCTGCGGTGACAGAAATGAATGAACCGAGTATCATTCACTTACTGCATTATTAAGTAACTTCTTTGCAAAATAGTATTATATCCTAGGGATCAACCGAATGAAGTTATGATGTTTTAAACAGGATGGAAGTTTCCGTCTCCATCTGGCCATCCTGAGTACAGTTTTTGTGTGGTTTCCCTAACTACTTCAAGCAAATGTCGGGATGGTTCCTATTATGAGGACGCGCCCGACTACCTGTCATACACTTATCCTACTAGGCTCATGAGTATGCAGATTCCTGTATAAATGAATTCTGTGTCTTTTTTTATACTTAAACTGTAATACCATGACATGACGAAGAACCATGTGAAAGTGATACACGGATGAACAAAACTACTGTTACTGCAATCCTCTCTGCATGTGGAAAATGGGAGAGGCACTGACAATCTGCGTTGTTTGAAAGTGGTTTCCCGCGAGAGCCGCCATTTCACTTTCTTTGAGTAGTCCAGCTTATACAAAGAGATTTTCAAATTTTTAAGAGCTACTAAGACATCTTTGTAATAAGGGGCGGTTCGAGAACAATTTTCACACACAGGCGAATCAACATTTGGTGACCCCTTTTCCTTCTCTTCCCCCTCCTCATCTCCCACCCTTTGCTCTCGTACACTTTCAGCTGTGTCAGTTTTCGGAACTAATTTTGATACGCCCTGTTTATAAATCTTGCACTTGGGGGCTCCTGGCAGCCCTCTCAGCTCAGCGCCCAAAGCATCGCTAATAATTGCAATTTGTTATATAGAGAAATATTACAGTTATGACGTTTTATTATATGCACATAGACAGGCGGAATTTTTGTGTGTGTGGGGAGGGGGGGGGGGGGGGGGGGTGGGAGCAGGGTGAGCAAGATGGAGCACTCGCGCCGCCCCTCTGGAATCTGAAGTACATAGTTTTTATTCATATCATGATTGTATAACCATTAGTTCCCTGGAATACAATGATTTTTGAGAGTTGCCTATAAAATTTAATTCTCATGGGATGGCATGTTTCGAAACTGAACAACTCATCTGTGTCAAAAGTGGCTATTACAGAGTCTACCCCATGTTTGAAATATTTCTGCGGACGGCCTTGTATCTGTATTGTTATTTCAAATTTGGCATCTAACATCTGAATCGCTAATGTTGCTATTGATTATCGTTCTATATCTTAAATTCCTGGTGGTAGAACAAATACTTATGTGGAAAATTTTCACAGCTTGTAAAATACCATTCTCAAGTGTGTATTTGTACATTTACACTACCAGTACCTGGCCACGCTTCGCTGCGGCTCAGTCTGCTTCAATGGAAAAGAAGTATAGGAATTGAAAATACGTCCTCATCTCCTTCTTTCCCTGTCTTTGTCCTTCTTCCTCACCCCCTTTCTATCTTCTTCTCCTTCCCCCTCTCTTTGTCCATCACCTCCTCCCCCTATCGCTGTCCATCTTCTCGTCCTCTCCTCTCTCTACATTTCTTCCTGTTCTATCTCTCCCCCCTCTTAGTCCAAAACCTCCTCCTTCCCTTTCTCTATTCATCTTCACCTCCCCCCCCTTTCCGTCTCCTCCTTCCTCATCTCTCTGTCCATCTTCCTCTTCCCGTTTTCTATGTCCATTTCCTCCCACCCCTTTGTCCATCTCCTCTTCCTCCACTCTCCTTGACCTTGTGCCTTGTTAACTGTTACTGCAAATTCAGACTCTGTAGTAGTATTCTAGCCATAAACCTATAAACTAAATGCCAATTAACTGTTCGCTAACAATGTTTCACTAATACACACATTCGCCAAAGAAACTGGTACAGGCATGCGTATTCAGATACAGAGATATATAGTAGTAGTAGTACGGTATTCCGCCTTACGGCAGGTCTTGTCATGGGTTAAGCATTTCCACTTTTGTCTGTCCATAGCCAGTCTTTTCATTTCTGAATATTTGCCTCCTTTGATATTGTCCAGCATTTGACATCTTCTTTTTCCTCTTTCCCTTTTTGCCTCCATCATTCATTCTATTCCTTCACAGGCCCCCCTCATACAATGTCCAATCCAGTTCCGTTTTCTCTTTCTGATTACTTTCAGCATGTTTCTTTCTTCTCCAACTCTTCCTAATACTTCTTCATTCATTGCTCGGTCTTCCCGTTTTACTTTTTCCATTCTTCTCCATATCTACATCGCTAGTGCCTCCAATCTTCTTTCATCTTCCTTTCTCAATGTTCAGGATATATAAACAGGCAGAAAATGGCTCAGCTGTTAGCAGCGCCTGTACAAGACGACAAATGTCTGGTGCAGTTGATCGGTTACTGCTGCTACAATGGCAGGCTGTCAGGATTTAAGTGAGTGTGAACGTGGTGTTATAGTCAGCGCACGAGAGATGGGACACAGCATCTCCAAAGTAGCGGTGAAGAAGGGATTTTCCCCTACGACCATTTCACGTGTGTACCGTGAATATCAGGAATCCGGGAAAAATTCAAACCTCCGACATCGCTGCGGCCGGAAAAAGATCCTGCAAGAACGGGACCAACGACGACTGAAGAGAATCGTTCAACGTGGCAGGAGTGCAACCCTTCCGCAAATTGCTGCAGATTTCAATGCTGGGGTATTAACAAGTGCCGGCCCGGGTGGCCGAGCGGTTCTATGTGCTACGGTCTGGAAACGCGCGACCGCTACGGTCGCAGGTTCGAATCCAGCCTCGGGCATGGATGTGTGTGTTGTCCTTAGGTTAGTTAGGTTTAAGTAGTTCTAAGTTCTAGGGGACTGATGACCTCAGCAGTTAAGTCCCATAATGCTCAGAGCCATTTGAACCATTAACAAGTGTCAGCGGGCGATCTATTCAACAAAACATCATCGATATGGGCTTTCCCGAGCCGAAGGCCCACTCATGTACTCTTGATGACTGAGCGACATAAAGCTTTACGCCTCGTGTGGGTCCGTCAGCACCGACGTTGGACTGTTGATGACTGGAAACATGTTGCCTGATCGGGCGAGTCTCATTTCAAATTGTATTGAGCGGATAGACGTGACCGGGTATGAAGGCAACCTCATGAATCCATGAACCGTGGATGTCACCAGGGGACTGTTCAAGATGGTGGCGATTTTGTAATGGTGTGGGGAGTGTGCAGTTGGAGTGATATGGGACTCCTGGTACGCCTAGATACGACTCAGACAGGTGACACGTACGTAAGCATGCTGTCTAAATACCTGAATCCATTCATGTCTGTTGTGCATTCCGACAGACTTGGGCAATTCCAGCAGGACAATGCGATACCCACACGTCTAGAATTGCTACATAGTGGCTTCTGAATTTAAACACTTCCGCTGGAGGCCAAACTGCCCAGACATGAACATTATTGAGCATATCTGGGATGCCTTGCAGTAGTCTGTTCAGAAGAGATCTCCACCCGGTCGTACTCTTACAGATCTATGGAGAACACTGCAGAATTTATGGGGTCAATGAGCGCGCCCGGCTGCCCGTGCGGTCTAACGCACGGCTTTCCGTGCGGGGAAGGAGCGTCTGGTCCCCGGCACGAATCCGCCCGGCGTATTTGTGTCGAGGTCCGGTGAACCGGCCAGTCTGTGGATGGTTTTTAGGCGGTTTTCCATCTGCCTCGGCGAATGCGGCCTGGCTCCCCTTATTCGGCCTCAGTTACGCTGTGTCGGCGATTGCTGCTCAAACAAGTTCTCCACGTACGCGTACACCACCATTACTCTACCACGCAAACATACTCGTCTGGTGTGAGACATTCCCTGTGGGGTCCACCGGTGGCCGAACCGCACAATAACCCTGGGTTCGGTGTGGGGCGGCGGAGGGGTGAAGTGGACTGCGGTAGTCGTCGTTGGGTTGTGGACCACTGCGGCTGCGGCGGGGACGGAGCCTCTGCATGTTTCTCGGTCCCCGGTCAAGATACAATACAATGGTGTCAATTTCCTCCAGCAGTAATACAGACATCAGTCGAGTCTACGCCATGTCGTGTTGCAGCACTTCAGCGTGCTCGCGGGGGCCCTGCACGATATTAGGCGGCTGTACCAGTTTCTTTGGCTCTTCAGTATGTAGTAACAATATACATTAATTGAAGAATTAGGTACCTAAAAAGACGCCCGTATTAGAATCCAACGTTGTATCAAAATTTCAAAGCAATCGGTCAAGACCTTTCGGAGATTCACGATTTTGAACAAGAGAAATTTTACATTTTTGTTTATATGGATTAGTGCCACCACCAGCGTTAATCGTGAATGTTATTATATCCATATTTTTCTTTAAATTAAACAAATATATTGTCTAGCATTTTACACACATATCAATAGTCTGGATGCTTTACTGTATGTCAGTTATTTATGTTTTAGCTGGTTAAATGGCCGTCGGATGCCGAAGGCCAAATAAGAGACTGCTACTACTGTTGGCACGTTGACACTCGCCAGCCAAGTGTTGGCGGCCGTGTAAGAAGCAACAAGGTGTGGTTTGAAGAGGCGCCGCCTGGAGTGTGCAAACAGCGTTTAAATGATGGGCGCCCGGTCCCACTGCGGGCCGCCGCAAGAGCCTATCAAGCGGCCCGCATTAAGGCGGTAACGGCCGTCCGCGGGCTCTGCCGAATGGCTACTTAAGGCCCGGCGCTCCTTCCGCTTTTACTCGCCGCCGTGTGCATTATTCCACATAACCGTTAGGCAGCGCGGATCCCACTCACTCGAGAGGACAAACACTCGCCGCCGAACGGGGCAAACACTGGCCAGAGCAAACAGGGGCAGTCGCGGCCGCCGCCTCTGACCAGCGTCGCCCTACCTACACTCGCCTGGAACTGGAGGCAACGCTAGCAGCTCCAGGCACAATTTTCACAGCGTGTTTGCAGTGTCCTAACACTCGAAACACTGACCACTCCAACACCATCTATGGGCGATTTAAACCTGCTGGCATTTTATAGCGAGCGGGCTGTGCTGTTTCCAGTAGCAAAACACCAATGACAGCCTGGCAATGTCGGTTCCCACTGTATTGCCACCACAGCTGAGCAACGCATTGTGCTACCAGACCATTGAGCAGGAAAGTTTCCTGATCACTGCATCCGTCCTACTGCAAGAAAGAACATAACTGCGGCCGTCATGAACTTAAAGAACAGACTGATTAATTTTAAAATATTTATTTCAAAACTACATTTTCGGCCATTGGGATATTTTCAAGTGGTACTGCAAAAGATTTTGCTTTAGCACATGTCAGACTTTAAAATCCTCTAACATGTACACATGTTACTGCAAAAAATAGGCCGTGGGCATTAATACAGGATGTGTCCACCAACCGCCTTTGCTTGAACTCTGCTGGGGACTCTGTCAATGAGGTGTCTGAAAACCTGTGGACGTTAATATGGGGTATGTCCACCAATCGCCTTTATGAAGGCTTCATCTCCGCAGTGGACTCTTCAAAAAATGGTTCAAATGGCTCTGAGCACTATGGGGGTTAACATCTGTGGTCATCAGTCCCCTAGAACTTAGAACTACTTAAACCTAACTAACCTAAGGACATCACACGCATCCATGCCCGAGGCAGGATTCGAACCTGCGACCGTAGCGGTCACGCGGTTCCAGACTGAAGCGGCTAGAACCGCACGGCCACAACGGCCGGCAGTGGACTCTTCAGTGAGATTTCTAAATGCCTGTGGAGATGGTCTGTTGAGGTGACGATATTGCACGCTGGGGTCTGGAGCGAACTTGGCATCGTAGCATCTAACGTATACCAAAAGTGTTCCATTGGCTTCAGATCGTGACTCTGGGCAGGCCAGTCCATTTCAGAAATATTATTTTCCACTAACCATTGCTGCTGCTTTACGAGGTGCGACAATAAAGTAATGAGACTTATTTTCTTTGCAAGATGTGACAGCCCTGCAGGCTTGCGTAGGCACAATATCTTTGACCTTGGTCTACAAGCTGCTTCCAGTTCAAGCGGCACATCTATGCAACTGCCCAGTCATGAGTTGTGCTGTAATAAGTTAACACGTGTTTGTGTCTCTCATCACGAAAATGGGACCGCATAATATTGCGCTCTTTTTATGTTAAATTGGGTGAAAACGCGACAATTTGCGGTAAGCTTCAGAAGGCTTTTGGAGAGGAGGTTATGTCAAGAGCTCAAGTTTTTCGTTGGCATAAAATGTTTAGTGAAGGCAGAACGAATGTCGAAGATGAAGACCACAGTGGACGACCATCACCCTCACGGACGGATGTCTACTTGGCCATAGTGCGTGAACTCGTACGATCTGATCGAAGATTATCCGTGAAAATGATTACAGAAGAACTGAACATCAATCGAGAAACGGTTCGTCTAAAAATAACTGAAGATATTGGTATGAGAAAGATTTGTGCAAAAATGGTCCCCAAAAATCTCACACCGCAAAAGCGAGAAACGCGGAAAAATGTGGCAACCGACCTGCAAGTGCAAACGGAAATCGATCCAGAATTGTTGAGTCATGTTATCACTGGTGATGAAAGTTGTTTTTTTTTCAGTACGATCCAGAGACAAAACGCCAAAGTTCGCAATGGTGCTCAAAGGGATCACCCGGACCAAAAAAAGCTCGTATGTCAAAGTCATAAGTGAAATGCATGCTTGTGTGCTTCTTTGATTCCAAAGAAATTGTTCATAAAGAGTGGGTGCCTCCTGGATAAACAGTTAACCAATATTACTACAAAGAAATTTTAGAAAGACTTCGTAAAAGAGTTCTTCGTGTCCGTGCCAACATTGCTGATAACTGGATTCTGCATCACGATAATGCGCCATCCCATACTACTTTGTCAGTACAGCAATTTTTAACCGCAAAACAAATTTCAGTACTACCACAGCCACCTTATTCACCAGACATCGCTCCGCGCGACTTTTTTCTATTTCCATGAATCAAAACGGCGGTCAAGAGACACCATTTTCAAACAACACAAGATATCCAAAAAGCTGTGACGAGGGTCTTGGAGGATATTACAGAAGATGAGTTCCAGAAATGTTACCATCAATGGCAGAAGCGCTGGAAAAAGTGTGTGCAATCAGAAGGGAACTACTTTGAAGGAGACAACACTAAGCTTGACTAAAACGGTAAGCAACATTTTTTTCACAACAGTCTTATTACTTTATTGTCGCATCTCGTATTCACGGTGATGAAAGCTAACCTCTGCGGGCTAACTCAAAAAGGAAGCGAGATTGGATTTGACGTCGCGTTGACATCGAGTTCATTTGAGACGGAGCAGTTCGGGTTGAGTCAAGGTTGAGGAAGGAAGTCGGCCATGCCCTTTTAAGGAACGTGACAGGAGCGGTTTAGGGAAATCACGGAACACCTAAATCTAGATGGCCTGACGCTAGTTTGAGTCGTCGTCCTTCGGAATTCGAGTCCAGTATGCTAAACGACTGCGCTGCTTCGCTCGGAGAACGCTGGAAATCAGAAAAATGTCAGTTTCTGCTCTAAAAGCAAACTGTAATTCAATGGTTACACGAACTATCCTTGTACTAGCTTTACAAGCTGCCGCCTAACCAACCGATGAGCAATTCTGGTTGGCACTTGGTTGCACATTATAGGCTACACAGGCAAATTTCAAACGAAAACAAAATGATAGAAAGAAAAATAATAACAAACAAAAAAAGTCATACGATGATGAAAATGACGCGGCAAAGTATTGGCTCAAATGGCTCTGAGCACTATGGGACTTAACATCTTAGGTCATCAGTCCCCTAGAACTTAGAACTACTTAAACCTAACTAACCTAAGGACATCACACACATCCATGCCCGAGGCAGGATTCGAACCTGCGACCGTAGCAGTCACGCGGTTCCCGACTGAAGCGCCTAGAACCGCACGGCCGCCGCGGCCGGCCGGCAAAGTATTACTATTAGATTTGGGAGTAAATAGTGTGGTGAATTTGACGAGCCTCGAACCTACGCCGTTCTACACGTCGAGTTCCTGCGCTAGCGACTGTGCTACGCCGCTATAATAACTGTGGGTGTGATCTTCATGTCTATGCGGACCCTGTCACAACTACGAACTTGCAGCCTTCTAAAATTCGGCACCACCCAACGTCGTGCAAAACTTTCTAATATAAGCCTATCTCGGCGATTGTAATGACTGTATATGCCATGAATCGCGTCTCGCGGGGAACTGTTCAGTAGTGTTTGGTTAGTGCTGTGTATGAAACGTATGTGTTTCGTTAGATTCGTTGTGTGTGTATGTGTGTGTGGTGGGGGGCGTTTGTTTTTGGTGTGGTTATCACGTGTGATGAAGTACGAAATAAAAGGACCAGACCCAGGATTCGAGGGTGAAACACATCAAGAAAGAAATACGGGCATGGAACTGGAAATGAATTTCTGACTAAGTGTTGTGGCATTTTGCTAACTGCGGGCGTTACGTTGAGCGCTCTGATTGGGGGAAACCAGCTCCAACGCGTGAAGTGTCAACTCTCAAACAATTCTAGCAGGACTACAGTTGTGACCGTACAGTAGAGCTCTAAAAACAGCAAAGCTGCTGATTTCGGATGGGTGTGAGCTACCAGCTACCTCCGTGTACCGAAGTTCCGAGACACAAGGAGCAGCACGATTTTCACTGCCGTTGCCGCCGTCTTATTTACGTGTGCGGCGCAGTAGTTGCCGCAGGGCGTCGGTAACGACTCCGCGACGCAAATCCCCGTAAATTAGTTGTGGCGAACGTGAGCGGCGGCAGTGTATTTGTCTTGTAATAACTCGGCAGGCCATTCATCAATAAAAAGCCGCCGCGGCGGAGGCGGAGGCGGCAGCGGTAGCCGTGTGTCCCGGCCATTGTTGGGCCCGTGTGATTTATGTGCTGGGCGTGCGGCTTGATTGTGACGATATTGCGGGCCCCCGCGGCGGGGCGCGTGCCCGCTGCCGGGGGCGGATGGGTGTGGTCGGGGGTGGCGTGGGGGTGGGGGCAGTCTTTCGGAATCGCCGCTCCTCTTCTGCAGCGCTTGTCTCTGCCTCCCCCTGCACTCCACCCGCTGCACATGCACCACATTATGAAAGTCTGCATCTGGAAAGTAGCTTTAAACTAAAGTCATTGAAATGAGAAGTTTGTAGTCCTCTCGGCCTGCTGCGTAATAAATGTCTTTCAAGGACAAAACATATTTATGTAACCAGTGACGTTGCTATGAATATTATTTTTATTTCATCTCAACTATTTCGGCTATACAACCATCATCAGGTTATCTGTAACAGAATACTTATAAATTTTGGTACTTTACTTGTATTACATGGAAGTCACTTACGAATAATATGATTTTAAATGACTTCCATGAAATGTCGTTCTTTTCTGTTGCTGTTTGGTTACATAAATATATTACGTCCTGAAAATGGGAATTGTTACACTATGAAGCACCTGAGATTAATGAAACTTTGTGAACTCTTTTTCATATAACCCATATTAGATGATTAAATTTTCATTCCAATCATTACATAAGTCTGTTGTCAACTTCATTACGTGTGAGCTCCAAGGGCACAAAGATACTCTTCATTACAGCGTGGAATAACCTTGACGGATTTCTTGGCATGCCTCAAACATATGCTGCGTCAGGTCATGAAGATTGGTGACTGGAGGGTGGTGTGAAAATTTATGTCTTCTGACGAGCTCAGACATGCTTTGTGGCGTCCCTACAGGCTAGTCAATGATCCGTCTGTCCTCCTTCTTTGTTGAATGGTCAGCGCGGCAGAATGTCATGCGAGGGGCCCAGGTTCGATTCCCGGCTGGGTCGGAGATTTTCTCCGCTCGGGGACTGGGTGTTGCGTTGTCTTTATCATCAATACATCCTCATCGACATGCAAGTCACCGAAATGGCGTCAACTAAAAAGACTTGCACCAGGCGACCGACTTACCCGACGGGAGGGCCTAGCCACAACACATTTAATTTTTTCAATGGTCCATCTTGCATTGTCCTGCTGGAATATGCTTTCCGGTACGCTGTTCATTAAGGGTATGACAAAAAAGTATGCCGTTCTCGCCACTTACTTGTGAGCTTTCAGTCTCCCTTCAACAGTTATCACTTCAGTACTTCTGTCGTATCCATTACCCCCCCCCCCCCCCCCCACACACACACACACTATGTTAACAGAAGCTGGAGAGGTGTGGACCTTCTGCGATCTTCCACAAGGTCGTCTACGAAGACCTTCGCGTTGATATGAAAGCCACAAACAGAAGCGAGATTCATCGCTGTCTGTCACTTAATCTCCCAGCTCAGCTTCACACCAGGTCCATGTCTCTGCTGTCTTTTGTATGATGTTGAAAGTCATCTGTTATAAACAACTTACATGTTATGTATCTGTATGCAAGTTGCAAAACACTCATGTGTCTCGAAAACTCTACAGGGTGTGTCAGGAGGACTGGTCAGTATTGACGAATGTGACAGAAACGCTCTCTAGTAAACTTGGACTCTAAAATGCATTCTTTGACATCTACGAACACTTCTGCATCTTCGATACTGTGAAACAAGTCCCTTCTAGTGCAAGCTCTTTGCTTTCATATTTTGGGAGGAGCACAACATGAAAAAATTATCTAGTAGACATGGGAGACATGGCATTCCTGATTGAGCTAGGAGGACTTATTCAGTAGTTGTTTTTCACTGTAGGGAAGATGAACCCGTACTCGTAGCTGTTAACCTATGTACATTAAAGTCCAAGTATATTGGACTTTTTTTCTTGTTTGATTCATAGTACCACTTCTCAAAGTATGAAAAGCAAAGAACTTGCACAGTATCTAAGACGCGCTCATAGTTTTTAAGATACGCATTTTAGAACCCATGCCTGCAATAGATGTTTCATGTCTTATTCCTGAATATAGACCACTCTTCCTGAGGCATCCTATGCACTCGAATTTTTCGTCTGATTTAGTAACTATCTTTGGCTGACCAGTGCATGGCATATTCTTAGACAATATTTTGAATTTGGACTGGGCCAATAATATTTCTTGGCGGAAGGGCTATGAGTTCAGCCAGACATTGATCCTCCTTTTTTAATGTTTTGCCTGAAGATCTAAGCATTGTTCTACCTGCAGCCGATTTGTAACGTACAGATATTTGTGTAGAGATACTGAGACAGTCTGTTTAAAGCTACGTTGTCCAGGATTATTGGTTAGGCTGCACTGATGAGATTCTACGATACACGGTTTTTTTTATGTCGAATTACGGGACGTACCTGCAAACAGAGTGTCTGTTCGATTTGTTAGAGTACGTTAGGGTTAATATTGATTTCTCATTAGTACACCTGAGCATATTGGTCGCTTCGCACATTATCTTCCTACTCATTAAAAAACGCTAAAGAGATTATCATGAGTATCGCGTTATTTTTCTGTCTTTTGTAAATGTGTAGTTTTTCACATTCACGTGGGCCACATGTGGTAGATGTTATTAAGGAGCTTTTGTGTCTATGCTCTGAATAATAACTGAGATTAAACTCAAATCTCTCATTAATTATTTTCGTCACGAAATCATTTTTAAATCCTTTGTTTTGTACTGTCTATCTGCACATGTGCTCATTTATGCTTTGTTAATGAGTACAAGCAGTTCACGTGCATTCTGTTTGGAATATTTATTAAACTGCTCTCAGCAGAGGCAGCATTTCTAGAAACCTCCTTTAGTAGCAATATTATTCCAGATTTATACGCAATTTTCAGCTAACTAAAGTAAGAGCGAGTAGCAGTGGTCTTCAAGAGACGTGCTGTAGCGAAGAGTACTTCGAGACTTTGCTTTCAAATGAGTTATTTTCCATTCGCTAGATAGTAGAACACACTATGTGCAGTTACACCTGCATCCCATGTATCTCTAATATTACTGATAGTGTCGTTTTAGAACAGCTAGAACGTATTGGTTGCAATTTATCTTGATTTAACTGAAGCTAAAGACACCTTTAGTGTTCCCTTGCACTATGAAAGTCGTTCCATTATATTATATTTCGCCAAAAGTAACCAGATCCCTTTGTTGTTCATTCAGCGGTCAAAGTTCATACAAAGGAGAGTATTTTCATGGCACTGAAACCGGAGAGCCGGCCGCTTTGGTCGAGCGGTTCTAGGTGCTTCAGCCCGGAACCGCGCTGCTGCTACGGTCGCAGGTTCGAATCCTGCCTCGGGCATTGATGTGTGTGATGTCCTTAGGTTAGTTAGGTTTAAGTAGTTCTAAGTCTAGGGTACTGATGATCTCAGATGTTAAGTCCCATAGTGCTTAGAGCCATTTTAACCATTTGAAACCGGAGACACAATATGCTATGTACTCAGAGGTTAAATTTATGAGCTAGTGGCAGCAGTGGTACATGACACACGGCAACTCGGAAGGCTTAACCCAGCTATCAATAGTATGTTCCTGACGGCTTGTGCTGACTCTCTGCCTTTTATCCCCTTCCCGTATTTCAGCTATTGTCATCCTATTCGATAAAGCCAGTCAAACAATTCTACGAACATTTCGTGCTATAGCCTTCCACAAAAGAAGTGGATTGCATTAAACGTTTTCAACCGAGTCTTGAGTAATACTCGTCAGTGTGAAACCATTACCTATTTGGATTAGAAGAAACGGAAGATCCAACGAAGAGAAAATTACAGTGGCAGAAGCTACAACAGAGACACTGTACATTCCAAGGGGATTTATTATTGGAATTCCGCGTGCTTATGTTCAACGAAGAGTCGGGCAACATACTCGTTCCTTCCACAGAAGTCTCGCGAAATGACATCGAGAAGAAAATCAGAAAAATTAGAGCTCATACTGTTTATCTACATGCGTCCTTCCACAGACTATTCGTTAGTGCTACAGTGAATAGGGGAAGAGATAGTCGTACGAGAAGCGGAAGGTACCTGTAGATAAAGACTGTTTAATTACAACCACGACGTCAATTCCACATTGCTATAGATGAAATTACATTTACATTAAGAAGATTCTTCTTTCTGGTGCTATAGATAACGGTGAAATAGGCATAGGTCGGATGACGTCGGCCGGTATTCACTTGTTTCTGATTGTTCGCAGCGATAACTAGCAAATACACTAAAACTTGATTGGTAAGCTCCTCGGCCAGTTCGGGTTTCGTGTTTTTTGTGAAACGTAAAAAAAAAGAAACAAAAATTAGGGTAACTATACACGAATTGGCTCAGGTAGTAAAGACATACTGCAAAATACCAGTGTGATGATGCGACTGATTTCCCAGATACATCGGCTCATGTAATGTGTATTTCAAAATCGATCATATGTGTTACATGTATACATGTATAATCAACCACCAGTGACGTATCTGAGGAAGTTTGTAAGATACTCAGACTAGGCATAATGTCTTAGGGAAGCACAGTATCCGGCTGAAATATATAATGAAAAAATTAATCTGTTATTTTTCACATAAAAAACCTTCATAATAATCTCTGCTCGCACAAAACAGCTAAGTGGTAGTGAGCAGATTCTCTTAGAATCGACTCACAGGTCTTGTGCAGATTGCGTACACTCAGCGGGCTTTTGAGGGCGTAGCGAACAACATGTAACACGTTGTGTGGAGTAATTAGGTCTAGACTACTAATAAAGAAGGCGCTATTACTTGTGTCAGTCACTTGGTTTGGCGATATGGTCAAGTCGATAGTACAGGTGTAGAACAACACTGGAACCAGTATCAACGCAGGTGAAACATAATAAAGCGTAAGACGAAATCTATAGAGCTTGTACAGAGCTCACACACTTTAGTATTTTAAAACACAGCGAAAGTTTTGCAATATGCCACGTTCAGATTATAATTCAGTGAATTCCAATGAAGAAAGCAGCATCATTAGTATTCCTGATGCCCTTAATTGTGAATGAAGATGGTAAACATGTCTTGCAGAAGTCAACGTTTGGCTTCGTTGACGTGGAGCGGAATGAGTTCTGGGACGTCAAAACGCGGAGTTTCACATTGCGAAGTATTTATACGCGTGAAAAAAGTATTAATTCTCACTATATTTCCATAACGTGTTACGAAACATGAAACAATACGGTGTTACGTCACAGGATAAAATAGCTTGCTAAAGTGCCATAGGGTAGAGGAGGGATAGAGTACGCACTTATTGTCTAACCGCTCATATCTAGTAGATGAGAAGGTTGAAATAAACGTTTCATACAACAAATTATTGCTGATTTATTTAGGAACTACATATATCAGTTACAGCTCGTAAGCAGGCTGTTTAGGTTTTCTTATTGGTAACGCCACGTAGCGCTCTGTATGAAAATCACTGGCTGTGCTGTGTGCAATCTATGGCTGGTTTGCATTGTTGTCTGCCATTGTAGTGTTGGGCAGCTGGATGTTAACAGCGCATAGCGTTGGGCAGTTGGAGGTGAGCCGCCAGCAGTGGTGGATGTGGGGAGAGAGATGGCGGAGTTTTGAAATTTGTAAGACTGGATGTCATGAACTGCTATATATATTATGACTATTAAGGTAAATACATCACTTGTTCTCTATCAAAATCTTTCATTTGCTAACTATGCCTATCAGTAGTTAGTGCCTTCAGTAGTTAGAATCTTTTATTTAGCCGGCAGTAGTGGCGCTCGCTATACTGCAGTAGTTCGAGTAACGAAGATTTTTGTGAGGTAAGTGATTTGTGAAAGGTATAGGTTAATGTTAGTCAGGGCCATTCTTTTGTAGGGATTATTGAAAGTCAGATTGTGTTGCGCTAAAAACATTGTGTGTCAGTTTAAGCACAGTCATGTATAATTTTTCTAAGGGGACGTTTCATATGTCGACCCTTAGCCGAGGATACCTCACTGGAATCTACTGATTTTTTCTTGTAGTTTGTGTAATTAGTGTACCTTTTGTTTATTGCTAGCGCGTAATTATAGAGAGAATTTCCTTTGTAGTTGTACAGTAAAACAGTTGTGGCATGCACGTAGATTTGCAGCAACTATTTCGCAGCTGCGCTTGCAATTAACTAGATATTATTTTCAGTGCTATGTTAATGTGTTCTCTTATTTTTGCTCTTCAAATTGTGTTTTTCTGTGTTGTCGTGTGAAATATTGTGACAATTATGGCGTGTGAAAAACGTAATACTAGGCTCCAAAGTAAACTGAGAAATGACAGAGAAGACGAAAGCAGTGTGTTAGCGCCACCGTGTAATGAATTAACTAATGTTCAACATAGTAATTTGGTAATTGTGCATAGGGAAATGGAGCGGGCGGCAAACAATGGCGTAGGCAGTGAAACAATTAGTGAACAGGGAAGCATTATAGATCGATCGCTCGGCAACAGCTCACCTCAGGAATCCGAAATGACAGGACACAATTTTGCAAATACTGTAGATTCAGGTTTTGCGTCCTCACCGTTTTCTCAAATAAGTCAAGACACATTTTCTGCTTGTCAAAATGTGAATGTTGCCGGTGCAAATGCACTGCCGAAAAGCGTAGAGGAACAGATTCCAGACACTAATGCATTGTTATTACAGCTAATGCAACAAATGGAACAAAATCAGAGACAAACACAGCAAAAGCTTCAACAGTTAGACACAATGGAACAACACCAGAGACAAACACAGCAACAGTTAGACGCAATGGAACAAAATCTTCAAAAATTAGACACCACACTTGAACAAACACGTGAAGATTTAACTACTGAGTTACATAAAATCGAATCGAAATGTCAAGAAGTCTGTAATGACGTAAAAACACAAATTTGTGAACATTTCCAACCTATTTTTTCGCGTCATGAAAATGCATTACAGAATCACGAAGCAGCCATAAAATAACTGCAAGCTATTGTTCATGAAAATCACGACACCTTGCAAGCCAAAATTGACTCAGTTGCATCTACCGATTCGGTTATGCAACTTGCAAAAACTCAGGAAAACTTAAAGGACACAGTAGATACGAATTCAACACAAATGGACACTGAAACTTGGTTCAGAAAAACACACAGAGGAAATAATTTCACTAACGGATAAAGTAGCCGAACTTTCAGATCAGTTCACTAACTTATCTACAAAGGTAGATGATGATCTGAATGACACAAGACCTGTAGCCATCACTGACACAGAAGAGTATGAACAAATTAAGAAATTCAAACAAAATCAGAATCAAATTAATACGCAACACAAAAGAGAAATCCGGGAAGTACAAGATCTGTTGGCACAAGTAATACAAAAATTACATATTTCAGAGGACACTCGCGCTCCAACACGGGAAGAGGGACTTAGAAATACGGAACAACCACAAAATAATAACACAGGACACTGCGGAAATTATGAAAGAAATTGGCAAGGCACACCGAATTTTGAGATGGAACCGCTGAAACGACGTAACAATGACCGACATGTGGCTCGCCGACATGATGATTTTGACTATAAGCTGTTCATTACTACATGTAAATTCAAAACATTTAAGAATTCTGGGAACGACATTCATCCACAAGCATGGCTACATCAATTCTCTCATTGTTTTCCTCCCAACTGGTCGTTAGAGCACAGATTAGAATTTATGTGTGGCTACTTAGAGAATGAACAGCTGAAAGAATGCGATCGGTCATTCACGATTGTCAGAGTGAAGGAGAATTTTACCATGCGTTCCTCTCAGCATATTGGTCTCAAGCTACACAAGACCGAGTAAAACATAGCATCATGACGATGAAACACTTTGAACAATCTGAATTTTCCAGTCTTGTCAAATATTTTGAAGACATGTTGCACAAGAATCAGTACCTGTCAAACCCATACAGCCCCTCAGAACTCATCCGCATTTGCTTAATCAAGTTACCTGAACATTTGCGACATATTATTTTGGCAGGACATTTCAAAGACGACATTGAAGCTTTTCAGGGGCTCTTACAAGAACGGGAAATTGACACTGACAATCGTGGAACGCGAAAACAGGAGCACAACAATCACAGGTCACATCCGTCACAATTCTGCGATGACAGAAATAATAACTGGACACGACAAGGCTATTCTTACAACATAAATCGTGACCAAAACAGACACCACCCATATGACAACCACTGGCAGAGTAATAGTTACAGAGAAAGATCGCATTTTCGTAGTAATGAATGTGACAGAGACAACCATAGAAACAGACAATATGGGAACCAAAATAATTATTATCAAGGGAGACAGAATAACTTCAGACGCAACAGTCCACCACGCAGTTACGATTCCGGGAGAAATTCTCCACCACATGACCGACAAGAAAGAAACTATGTAATCTACCGACATGGCGACAGACGATATGATCGTAACGACAGACCTGAATTGCATCAGAACTGGCGGGATTTAAACAGGGCAGGGCCCTCTCGGCAAGGTGAATTTGTAGAAGTTAGGTCTCCAAACCCCAATAACGACGCGCGCCAACAAAGAGACAATAGGCAATGACTCATACCACTGCCAGCCACAAAACGTACGTATGAAACTAACGACGCAGCTGCCGTAGCTAGTAATTACGTAAAAATGGAAGACATTAGGGACATCTTACTCCAAGAACACGACGTAAAACATAACAACATTGCATATCCTGTGATTCACATTACAGTAAATGACGTAAAATTTACGGCAGTACTTGACTCTGGCAGTCCCATTTCAGTAATTAGTGAAACAGCCTTTAGCAAATGCAACAAATCGAACGATTGCCCCACACTTCCGTTACGTAAGATTAAATTACAAAGTGCGATCTTTGGAAAAAGTGTGGATGTACGCCAACAAACCAACTTAGAATTCTTTTGTCAAAGCCACAGCTTCTCTATGAACTTCCTTATTGTTCCAATATTGTCGACGGAAATTATACTGGGAGTAGACTTTTTGAATGAAGACAAAGCAATCTTAAGCTTTCACGATGCTGAAATAAGTTTAGGAAAAGAAGGTAAGTCAGTAGCTTTGAAATTTGAAGATTGGCTCTCAAACCATGACGAAGAAATTAATCGGCTTTACCTCCTGTTAGACAACAGTTCGGAATTTTCGACGGAACTTGACACTAACAATCACTCTGCAAGTACTGACAGGGATGATATCGACGGCGCATTTGATACTAATGAGTTAATTCAGAATAAAATTCAAACAATTGAGAATTGTAATGACACTGATAGGGAGGACCTTTTTGAGATTTTACAAGCACATTCCACAGTTTTTACTCACAAAACAGGAACAATCAAGGGATTTCAATACCAATTTCGTGTTCGTGAGCATACTAAATTTTGTGTTAGACCATACGTAATTCCGGCGCATTATAGGGACCGTGTTAGAACAGAAGTACAATCTATGCTTGACGAGGGCATTATTGAGCTTGCAGTAAGCTCATACAACAATCCATTACATGTTGTTGAGAAGAAAAATGGATCGATCAGGCTTGTCCTAGATTCGAGACAAATCAATACTATCATCATTCCTGAAACAGACAGGCCGCAAACGTTGGAAGAACTTCTTCAAAATTTTAATGGTGTAAAAGTGTTGTCTTCCATTGATCTCAGATCCAGCTTTTATCAGATCGAACTTCATCCAGAATGTAGAAAATACACAGCTTTCCTTTGTTTCGGCGTTTGTTATCAGTTTCGGAAACTTCCTTTTGGTTTGAACATTTCTTCGGCAGCATTCATTCGCGGGCTAAATTCCATATTACCTGAGTTCTTAAAACGTCACATCACCTTATATGTGGACGATATTCTAATAGCAGAAGCTTCATGGGAACAACATGATCGCATCCTCAACACTTTGTTACGTATTTTTGCAGAATCTGGAATTACAGTTAACTTGGAAAAGTCTGAATTCGGTAGGTCAAAGGTGAGGTTTTTGGGACATATTATTTCTTCTGAAGGCATTCAGCCGGATCCTGAAAAGTTAGAACCAATCAGAGCCATTCCAGTTCCATCCACAAAAAGACAAGTCCGCAGTTTTCTAGGTCTCGTAAATTTTTACCGTCGTTTTCTAAATATGCAAATTCTAGTTACACCAAAACTTTGTTCTCTCACTGGAAAAAATACCATTTGGAACTGGGACGAACAAACACAGTTGGAATTCAATTCTTTGAAAGAATCGCTACTTAACGCGCCAATACTAGCTCATCCAGATCTGTCACAAGATTTCTGCCTTAGCACGGATTCTTCTAAAGTCGGTCTTGGTGCCCATTTATTTCAAGAAGCCACAGAAAATGACACTACTGTTCAGAAAACCATTGCTTTTGCTAGCCGAGTGCTAACAAAACCTGAAAAAAATTATTCCGTTACTGAATTAGAAGCTTTAGCTATCGTTTGGGCATTTGACAAATTCCGTTTCTTTCTTTCTGGTAAGCACGTAAAAGTATACAGTGATCATCGTGCATTACAGTTTCTTATGTCTTCAAAATTTAATCATGACAGATTAAAACGTTGGGCATTGTTTCTGCAAGAATTCCACTTCACAATAGTCTACATTCCCGGCAAGGAGAACATTGTTGCGGACGCACTGTCACGCGCACCGGCTGGGCTTGAGAAAAGTAACACAGAAGGCAACCTCGAGAAAAATTTCAGTATTCTTTACATTCAGAAAGTCGCCTTTGAAAACTTCATCACCACATCTTTAAAGCACATTGCTCATGAACAAGATAAAGATCCGGTTTGGAAAGACATCAAAAGTAAATGGCATGAAAAGCCGCACACTCAGATTCGGCATTATTATCTGGTTAGAAACAACATACTGTTCAAACGCTGCACTGTTGATGACAAGCTATGGGTACTTTGCATTCCTGACGATTTTGTTAATAAGCTCATTTGGTACATTCATTTCAGCTATGCACATTTTGGTCCACGAAAATGTTATCATATTCTTCTGACGACTTGTTATTTAAACAATATGGAAAAGAGAATTCGAAGAGTCTTGTCTATTTGTAAACTTTGTCAAAAGGCGAAACCATCTACTATCTCACATCGTGCTCCGTTGTTTCCTATTATTCCCACACGCTGGGAAATTCAAAACATCAGATCCTTCCTTGGACTTGGGCATCATTGTTCCTGACGATGATGGCATGGGTAAGTCCAGAGTAGCCCTAGGGGTTCTGCGTTGTTTGTCACTACTATTTTGTCTCTTCTTGGTTTTGTATGGTTTAGCTTGTTTTTCTAGCAATGCATTTTTGTAGGGGGACCCAAACAAAATCTCTAATTTTCTCGCCATTTTCTTCTTTGCTGTGGGCGATCATATTTTGGCAGTGGATAAATACTGGACTTACCTACTCCTGTTGGTACATCAGCGCTCTGAACTTCATTTGTGTCAAGTTCTTGGTCTTTTTCCCGATGACTGTTCCTGTTGAACTCCTTTGTCTTCTTCAGTTGTAGGAAATTCGGCTCTCAGTGATTTCTGATGGAGCAAAATCTTCTGCAGTGAAGATATCCGGACTGAACGGGCATATTCCCGTTGCCTCGAAGGATTTCTCAGCTGTTTGGGTTGCGGTTACTCTAGAATGTGCAGGTGTAAACAAAGCACTCACATCTGTATGCTTAATGGGTCTTCAAGGATAATTAATTTCTAGAAACAAAGAAGGATGGGGAGTGGGTTAAGAGTACGTGTGTTGTCTTTCCCGGTATATTACAGCGGACTCTTAACTGATGTGCCACGCAGGTGTATATATAAGGTCACAAATGGCAATCCCTACTTGCTTCCGCTGTTTGTCATGCTGTGGTTTGTTCCTCACAGAACGGTGATTCTTTTGGAAAATAATTTTATTTTCTAGGGCACATCTAGAAACTGCTTATTACTCACTATCCTTACGATATGCAACATAAAGATTGCATAATTTGAAACAAGAACTTACGTTTACATGTTATTACCAATGTATCTGGCGAGCTCCTCAAGACCGCATATGATAGCGTCGCTATAGAAGCAACAACTGAATGTAGTTTTTCGTTGTCGGTCTGTGTTGCCAATGTAGAAAAAATGCCACTGTGAACGCTTACCAGAAGTGTACGCTTACCCGGCCTTACCCAAATGCGGAGTTTTTGCATCAGATTTCTCTTAAGTATGAAAAAATAATATTTCAAGGCACCGGAACATTTTTAAAAGTATATGAAAAACCTGTCTTTTAATTTTTTGTTATAAGAAAATATGAATAAACGGTACGTTGAGAAGGTGTGGATAAAACATCCCATCTCCACCGCTCATGTAGAAACTGTGAGGGGTCCACTTGTACGTGGAGCCCGATTTTGTAATGTATTTCATGAAAACTGACATGAAATGGTTGCCACATGTAGAGGAGATTGTATCTTTGACACCACTGATCCAAAGATGTTGCCTGAGTGGCGGAATCGATTGTAAGTAGGGGCGCGCAGAGCGCAGTAGCAGTTGCCGTTGTACTCTGTTAAAGATAGGATGTAAGACTTTTAGCTAGTGGCTAGCTGTGGTAATTTAGACGTTGGCCTATAATATAGTTTTGTAAGGTAATGGAATTTTGTATATTTAGTTTCAAGTATGCAGAAACGCAATGTGGATTTTGCTAATTCTTACAGTACTGACACTTGAGTGGTTCAAATGGCTCTAAGCACTATGCGACTTAACTTCTGAGGTCATCAGTCCCCTAGAACTTAGAACTAATTAAACCTAACTAACCTAAGGACATCACACACATCCATGCCCGAGGCAGGATTCGAACCTGCGACCGTAGTAGCAGCGCGGTTCCGGACTGTAGTGCCTGGGACCGCTCGGCACCCTTGAGTGTACGAACCAAGTATCTTCCATCAGATGTAATGTATAGGTTGATTATGAATGCTCGATTTGTAATTTTGTGTATTTTGTAAACCTGATACAAGGAAATTAAATTTTGTAATCTATTTTGTCAAACGATGTCAGACCTTATATCATGTAACGATCAATGTATTGTTAACTGCGTCAGTAAGTGAGAATTGTAAAAGAGTTGAGAAGTTCACTGATTTTGAAGTTAATGTAAAATGTTTCATACTAGATTTTGTGAAGGAGGAACTTTATTCTGAATACAATTTTCGAACTGAAGAATTCGATCTTAGCATATCCTGTTAGTAGTACCTCATCCTCTACCATGTCGTGTGACATTCTTTGTAGAAGCTATTTTACGGCCGACACTGCAATTTTCTGAGCCAAGATTGAATATTTTGTATGCCTACTGTGGAGAGAACAGAATACCAAGATTACGTCCGTTGCGACTCAAGAGCTAAGGAAAATGTATTTCATTGTTTATTTGCATAGGGAATCTTATCAGTTTATTGCACAGGGCCATAGAACTCGCTGTTCACGAGACTGAGTAAATTTCAGAGGGACTGATTTCATTATAGGCATTACATACTGTTTCTCGAGATTAAGTTGTTTAATTTTTGTTTGCATTACAGTAAATGTGATTAAGCTTACCATTTGCTCAGCAACACATCACACAGTAAATTTGGATAGCAAAAAGTTATATTAATAAATAACGTTACACTAGTAACAAACACAAATAAATTATTTTTAAAGAACGTTACAAAATTTGGAATCGAGATGAGCTTGGAACCTTGGTGAGAGTATTTTTGCGGCCACAGATAATGAATTTGCCAGCACGTTGTCCTGAAAATTGGCAGAACTATGATCGCTTTGTTGCTGGACTCTTAACTCCCTACAAATTTTCGAAACCTTTTTTAATTGTTCAAGTATCAATAATATTTCGACTAGCAAGACATTTTGAAAGCTTTTCTTTTTTTTCGAAGTGTTAAACGCCTTCGGATGCATTGTCATCTCCAAAATGTTCATCTAAATTTCCTTCGTACATATTTTAGAATAACTGATTAAATTAATGCAACTATTTCACACGTTTCCGTTTTCAGAAGCAAATTCTGCACGGTTGGTATGGCCAGATGTGGCCAACAACTGCCGTTAGAGAGCATTGGGTCACAGATCACGTTGGCGAACTGTTCCGTGTGTCTGTTTATGAGAGCTAACCGACCACTGTGGAAACATAAACTTTCTCGTTCACGTCCGGGATCACGTCCCGTGTGAGGTACGAGACTAGGTCCAGTAACATACCCTGTGGAACACATACTGAGCAGATGGGCAGCATCAATATCTGCATTTACATGGACACTCTGCAAATCACACTTAAGAGGCTGTCAGAGGATACATCGAACCACCTTCACAATAATTCCCTATTATTCCACGCTCGAACACTGCTTGGAAAAAACGAACACCTATGCGGGGTGATCAAAAAGTCAGTATAAATTTGAAAACGTAATAAACCACGAAAGAATGTAGATAGAGATGTAAAAATTGACACACAAGCTTGGAATGACATGGGGTTTGATTAGAAGAAAAAAAAAACAGAGGTCACAAAATGTCCGACAGTTGGCGCTGGACAGCAAAACTGCTGCCGTGACGAGTGAGAGGTACGCCGATATGTTACAGAATCGCATCATCCCCAGCCTGGCTGATAAACACCTGCTGGAACGTACGATGTTTATGCAGGATGGCGCTACACCCCATATTGCTAGACGCGTGAAAGATCTCTTGCGCGCGTCGTTTGGTGATGATCGTGTGCTCACCCGCCACTTTCGTCATGCTTGGCCTCCCAGGTCCCCAGACCTCAGTCCGTGCGATTGTTGGCTTTGGGGTTACCTGAAGTCGCAAGTGTATCGTGATCGACCGACATCTCTACGGATGCTGAAAGAAAACATCCGACGCCAATGCCTCATCATAACTCCGGACATGCTTTACAGTCCTGTTCACAACATTATTCCTCGACTACAGCTATTGCTGAGGAATGATGGTGGACATATTGAGTATTTCCTGTAAAGAACATCATCTTTGCTTTGTCTTACTTTGTTATCCTAATTATTGCTATTCTGATCAGATGAAGCGCCATCTGTCGGACATTTTTTGAACTTTTGTATTTTTTTGGTTCTAATAAAACCCCATGTCATTCCAAGCATGTGTGTCAATTTGTACGTCTCTATCTACATTATTTCGTAATTTATTCAGTTTTCAAATTTATACTGACTTTTTGATCGCCCGTTATTTTTCCGTTAGAGCTCTGATTTCCTTTATTTTATTCTAATGATCGTTTCACCCTACGTCGATCGGTGTCAATAAAATATTTTCGCATTCGTAGGAGAAAGTTAGTGATTAAAATGTCGTGAGACGAGAACCGCCTTTGTTTTAATGATGTCCACCCCAAATCCTCTATCATGTCTGTGACACTCTCTCCCACATTTTTCCGTGCTGCTCTTCTTTGAACTGTCTCGAGCAGTTGCATTTAGGACAGGATTCATAGGTCTTCTACGGAGGACCACCTGCTGATGATTCTGGCTGGAAAGTTTTCATTTTAGATGTGGCAGATGTGGACAGCCACGACGGTGAATACGCCATGCGTGACTGAACCTGAGAGCGATCGCTGACCACGTTGTAAAACACGCCTTCTTTCACGTCGACGTCGGCTTACACGGTGCGTGTGAAGCACAAGGCTATGGCATGTAACCAACTCTGTGGGAGACATCCTTGTTTTTCCTTGAATAACCGTTGCAGTAGTGAACAGGTGGGGAGGGCCTGCATGTAGGACAGGATCCAGAGGAGCGCTACGGAGTTCCACACGCTGATGACTCCGGCTGGAGCTGCTGGGAAGCGTGTGCGTGCGTTGGCGGATGGTTTGGAGGGGGTTGGGGGTAGCCGGCGGCAGCGGCAGGGAGCGGGCCACGGCGCTCTCACGTATTGATCTGTTGCTGCGCTCCGGCAGGCCACGCCGCCACAGCGCCGGCCGGCTGTTCTGCCGCCGCTCCCAGCCCACGCTGCGTGAGAGTGCACCAGCTTTCCCACTATATCGAGATACAACGTAAGACCTGACAGATACATCGTACATGGTACTGCCGTACAATATTTGACAGCCGATCAGGCCCACAAATGAAAGATATCGAAAACTGCGTAGGTAGTGAAAAACAATTACAAATACTTAAAGTAAGCGAGGCACTACGAGTTGACGGAATCCCGGCTAGATTTCTTATTGAATACGCTGTGGAATCAGCTCGTTTCGCAGCTATACATGACGAACGAAAATTCGCGCGGTTTCTTGCACAATGTGGTTGTTGTTGCGGTCTTCAGTCCAGAGACTGGTTTGATGCAGCTCTCCATGCTACTCTATCCTGTGCAACCTACTTCATCTCCCAGTACCTACTGCAGCCTACATCCTTCTGAATCTGCTTAGTGTATTCATCTTATCGTTTCCCTCTACGATTTTTACCCTCCACGCTGCCCTCCAATACTGAATCGGTGATCCCTTGATGCCTCATAACATGTCCTACCAACCGGTCCCTTCTTCTTGTCAAGTTGTGCCACAAACTCCTCTTCTCCCCAGTTCTATTCAATACCTCCTCTTTAGTTATGTGATCTACCCATCTAATCTTCAGCATTCTTCTGTAGCACCACATTTCAAAAGCTTCTATTCTCTTCTTGTCTAAACTATTTATCGTCCATGTTTCACTTCCATACATGGCTACACTCCATGCAAATACTTTCAGAAACGACTTGCTGACACTTAAATCTATACTCGATGTTAACAAATTTCTCTTCTTCAGAAACGCTTTCCTTACCATTGCCAGTCTACATTTTATATCCTCTCTACTTCGACCATCATCAGTTATTTTGCTCCCCAAATAGCAAAACTCCTTTACTACTAAATTCCCTAATCTAAATCCATCAGCATCACCCGAGTTAACTCGACTACATTCCATTATCCTCGTGTTGCTTTTGTTGATGTTCATTCTATATCCTCCTTTCAAGACACTGTCCACTCCGTTCAACTGCTCTTCCAAGTCCTTTGCTGTCTCTGACAGAATTACAATGTCATCGGCGAACCTTAAAGCTTTTATTTCTTCTCCATGAGTTTTAATACCTACTCCGAATTTTTCTTTTGTTTCCTTTACTGCTTGCTCAATATACAGTTTGAATAATATCGGGGAGAGGCTACAACCCTGTCTCACTCCCTTCCCAACCACTGCTTCCCTTTCATGCCCCTCGACTCTTATAACTGCCATCTGCTTTCTGTACAAATTGTAAATAGACTTTCGCTCCCTGTATTTTACCCCTGCCACCTTCAGAATTTGAACGAGAGTATTCCAGTCAACATTGTCAAAAGCTTTCTCTAAGTCTACAAATGCTAGAAACGTAGGTTTGCCTTTTCTTAATCTAGCTTCTAAGATAAGTCGTAGGGTCAGTAGTGCCTCACGTGTTCCAATATTTCTACGAAATCCAAACTGATCTTCCCCGAGGTCGGCTTCTACCAGTTTTTCCATTCATCTGTAAAGAATTCGCGTTAGTATTTTGCAGCAGTGACTTATCAAACTGATAGTTCGGTAGTTTTCACATCTGTCATCACCTGCTTTCTTTTCTTGCACACTTAACAGCACAAAAACATCCCTAACAAAATTTCGTCCCGTACTCGTATTAGGTAGAAAATAGACGTCAAAGATAGTAAGTTCGGTAACATCGTAATCATATGTACGACAAGTCTCTTCATTCGATACACAGTAGCCATACTACACAGTTACTGCGGTGGATAGAGCTTCGTGTTGGAATACGCGAGTTCGAGATTTCGTTAGGATTCAGTTGCAGTTCTTTTTTCTTAATTTTCTAATTTTAGAGTGCTCGATATGCTACCTAGCTTCTTTATTGCTATTCAGCAATTATAGCAGGTCTTACACGAAACACATGCAATTATTCAATATAGAAACATGAGAGTATATCGAAACTTCCTGGCAGATGAAAACTTCGTAGCACTGTTCTGGCTCCGAAACAGGACAGCTATATCGCTAAAAGATGACATCACCGTTGGGGAAGGCATCAGGCAAGAAGGTTTGCAGATGGTTAGCAGCTGCCAGCGTGTCTTCGATTACTACCACAGGTCCCATGAAAGCGCACGAGAATGTCTCCCATAGCACAATACTGCTCTCATCAGCCTGCGTCCGTCAGTAGCGCGCTGCACGTTTCGAGCCGCCGTTCGCCTCGATGACGGTGTATCTGAAGACGACCATCGACCTAGCAAAAATGTGGTTCAGACGAAAAGCCGACAGGTTTCCATTGTCGATGGCCGAATCCCGATGGTCCCGAGCCCACTGCAATCGTAATCGACGATGTCGTTTGGTCAACATGTGATTGCGTAGGGGTGGTCTGCTGCGGAGTTCCATGTTCAACAATGCACGATGAATGGTGCGCTCCGAAACACTTGTGGATGCATCAGCATTGTTCTCTTTCGGCACCTATCCTACTTTAGGGGGCAGAAAAGCCTCCAAACCCCACGTTCTGTGAAGAGTCATGGACCGGCAACCATTTAGCGAGCGTTTGTCAAAGTCGCTTATCTCAATGAACTTCTCTATTCGCATCCCATATCCCCGCTAGCGTGATGCCCCGTCTGTGTCTGCATACTTCTGTCACGTGCCCGCAACGCCACCACGCGGAATCCAACGTCGCGGTGGCCATAATATTTTGGCTTGTCAGTGTATTGTCGTTGAGTACTTTAAGTTCGACTGTTATTGGAAAGGAGTAGACTCGGTACTGTGTTTCTTCATCTCCCTGCTGTCATTATACTCGACACAAGCATGAAACTACACTATGGCCGCACCCACAACACGAGACACAGTTCAGACATCTGTCACGGACGCCATCCAGCCAGCGTCAATTAGAGAGACTTGCACGGAGCTGTGAACCACACGATTATATAGAGAGGACGAAAGCAGTAAGCTGTATGAACAACTGATAACGATTTTTATTTCTTATTGTTACAACATACATTTTCTGATGTCGTTTATTCGAATTTTGAGGTAGAGCATCCTTTGAATAACTTGAGCGCCTCCAACTATGATTCGTAGAACGAAGCGATATACACTACTCTATACCGATGTACCTGTTCGAAAATTCCAAGCTAACTTTGTTAGTATAGCTAATGGCGATACCACTTCGGCTTAACCTTATTATGATAATACAGGCCTTCGTATATTTCGTTTAGGTATGTTTCTTCACACTTTACCTCTTCATTATTTCGTAATTATCATAATTCACAGTGCATAATTGCCCAACAGTTGTGTTTTGCTTCCCTTGCCTGACAGATCTGACGACGGTTATTATGAACCGAACTCTGTAGTCGACGACAATTTTTTCGTAGTAAATTTTAGAAGCAAATTATATAGTTCCTGGCTCATTGTATTTATTCGTTAATATGTCGTAGCTCGTAATTTAACATCTTTGTGGAATGTTGAGCTTGTTATCCAAACCCTAGGTCTTGCAATAAAAAGAAAATGTAATAAAATAAAGATGATAATCAGACGAAAAGAGTTTTTTCGTGTAATGTTCTTTACTTTATTTATTAGTAGCAATTCAAGCGTCTTCTTATGCGTAGCAGTAAGTATTCTGCAGCCGGACGAGATGTCTGACGCAGCGGTAGTGAATTATAAGGGGCAGTAAGATGAAAACGAGACAGATTGAAAAAAGTAAGTAAACTATTCATTATTTGGTAAGTAATCGCCACTGTGACGCAAGACGGTCATTGTCTTCGTCTAAAAATTTTGTGGATTACCTACGGTACCAGGCGTGCACTGCTTCGTCTGAAGCAAATCAACGGTCGCGAATCTCTTTATGCAGGGCTCCAAAAATAGGGAAATCGCACTGGGAGAGAAGGAGACTGTATGGATGCGTAAGGGCTTCCCAGCGAAACTTCTGTGGTGTGGTCTGAGCAACCTTGGTAACATGTGGGCGGGCATTATCCTGCAATCTGTCCGTCAGCATTCCTGGGCGTGTGGACTTGATGGCCCGCTTCAGTATTTGCGAAGTGTCCACATACCGCTGTGCGGTAACTGTGGACTCTTGTCCCAGAAAGTCAATGAGCAATGGCGCCTTGAAGTCAAAGTACAGGGTCATCATAACTTTCCTAGAGCTGGGGTGAACGACCTTAGATCCTTCCGGTCGGTGTCAATCCATGTGATTCCGTTGTTGGCTCTGCTGTTTGCTCTCCCGCTCAACATGATGGCACTGTGATTCACCTCCTGTGACTGTAAGGGACAGGTAGCGCTATTCCTTGCCGTGATATCGATCCAGGCGCTGCAGTGATGTCGATATTCTGATCCACTTCTGCTCCTCCGTCAGCCTGTGGGAAACCCCAGAATGGACAGCTTTTTAGGAACTTCAGATGCTCCGTCGTGATAGCTTGAGCTGAACGGTGGCTGTTGCCTAACATGAGGAGAACGTATTTCACCGTCATGCGTCTGGTCATTTCTGAAGGCAGCCCCCACTGCAGCAAGGACAGAAGGGGTAGTGACACAAGAGCCTGTCCTGGCAGACTGCCGTCTTTCAGTGACATCCGGCTTTATCGAAATCGTCCATTTTGCGGTAACACACACTGACGTGACACACTGTATTCGTTATATACTGATAATCCAAAACATTATGACCATTGCCCATCGTGAGGTCGAATGCCTTGGTGACGTTGCAGACACATGACAGACACCCTATGAAAATTATGTAAGCGCAAATGAGACAGGATGGGGATCACCCTAGTGAAGATGTGGGCTGTAAATGGGAAATCCACTGAGATAAGCAACTTCGAAAAGGGCAGATTATTATTGTTATGCAGAGCCTGTGAAACAGTGTCTCTAAAATGGCGAAGCTGATCTAACGTTCATGTGCTAGTGTCGTGAGCATCTGCGGAAAAAGGTGGAAGGGTAATGAAACTACCACTAGGCGTTAAATGGTTCGACGTCCACGACCCTTCACAGAACGTGGGGTACGGAGCCTTGTCTGCTCTGTAAAGATGGTGATCTGTGGCATCTCTACCGAAAGAGCTCAAGTGTTTTGGAGCACACCTTACATTATTGAACATGGAGTTCCGCAGCAGACCACCCCACCGACATCGTCAGTTACGACAGCAGTGGGCACAGGAATATCGGGATTCAACCGTCGATCAGGGGAAACGTATCGGCTCTTCAGGCGAATCACATCTTTGGTTGTCTCCACAAATACTGGTATCGAGATGAACAACGGCTCGAAATGTTCAGCACGCCACGGATGCACTTGTGAGAGCAGTATTATGCTGTGGGAAACATTCTCCTGCGCTTAAATGGGTAGAATGTGGTAGAAATCAAAGCCACGCTGACGGCTGCGAACCGTCTGCATCTCTTCATATTTCATGTCTTCCCCGATGGTGACGTCATCTTTTAGCAGTATAATTGTCCGGAGCCAGAACCGTGCTACAGTGGTTGATGTTAATCCTATGGAGCCCATATGGATCGCTATCGAACGCCATCACTGCTTACGCAAATCAGCGTCCCGTGATTTACGAGAAATACGTGACCTGTGCGTAGACATATAATGCCACATACCTTCACAAACCTAAGATACAAACTGTCGGATCTCTGGTACGCAGAGTCAGTTATGTATTTCGTTCCAAAGACCAACAAACAAAAGTGTTAAGCAGCCGTTCATAATGTTTTGGCTCATCAGTGTACACAGCAGACATTCGGCATAAATTTCCCTGCCTGTCACTCCTTCCGCAGCTAAAAACCGTGCTACTCCTCGCTGTTGCTCTTTCGCAGCGACCATAGTGAAGTCGGATGCACAAATGACCCGTTGACCTCGCATCGAGCACGACATAAGAGACAAATGGCACAGCAGTGAATGTTCGCGTCTTTCCTTGCTGACTTCCAACAGAGGCCACTTCTGTACACAAACCTACCTGGGTCACCAACGTGCGCGCCATGCTTGTTTATAGTTTGTCTCGTTTTCATGTGTGAGCTCCTTATTCACACACAAGACGTCCTTGCGAATCAGTCTATTAGTGGAAACCGTATCAAAATCCCTGCAGTAGTTCCTAAGATTAGCCTTCGCACAGAGCCAGAAAACGCGGCGGTAGACTTTATAATATTATAAAGGAGCAGCGGTAACATACGATAGAATGGTGATATGCCTGCCCGGTTGGCCGTGCGGTCTAACGCACGGCTTTCCGGGCGGGAAGGAGCGCTTGGTCCCTGGCACGAATCCGCCCGGCTGACTTGTGTCGAGGTCCGGTGAGCCGGCCAGTCTGTGGATGGCTTTTAGGCGGTTTTCCATCTGCCACGGCGAATGCGGGCTGGTTCCCCTTATTCCGCCTCAGCTACACTATGTCAGTGATTGCTGCGCAAACAAGTTCTCCACGTACGCGTACACCACCATTACTCTACCACGCAAACATAGGGGTTACACTCGTCTGGTGTGAGACGTTCCCTAGGGTGGGGGGGGGGGGGGGGGCGAGGGGTTCCACCGGGGGCCGAACCGCACAATAACCCTGGGTTCGGTGTGGGAGGGCGGATGGGTGAAGTGGACTGCGGTAGTCGTCGCGGGGTTGTGGACCACTGCGGCAGCGGCGGGGACGGAGCCTCTCCGTCGTTTCAAGGCCCCCGGTTAACATACAAATACAAATACATACAAATGGTGATTATTCAACGACCTCTTCATCGCGTTCGTTGGGTATTTTCATCGATTTGGTAGTGGTTATTCCAAGTTGCAAGGTACCCCTTATTTACAGATAAGAGCGCATTTTACTTTATTACCAGTTTGGCTATTTCACATACGTGAAGCGAAGGTATCAGCGCTGCAGCGCGTGTGGAGTAAGAAGCGAGCGGTAGGCTCCCACTAGCTAGCAGAGGCGGTTGGCCATCTGGCGCTTTCAGAGCCACTGGCATGAGGTGCCGATGCAGAAATCGCTCGTGTTATAAGAAAAGAGATACGTGGAGAAAGTACATTTATTCTGGCGCCAATGAAGTAATTGTTATTAATAAATATTTGCAAACAAAAGTTGCCTTTTGCCACTCTGACATTAGGAGGAGTCATAAATACTATCTTTCAGTACTTTTACAATGCCAGGAAACGTTGATATTAATAACTTCGGCATAACCGAAGACGCACGATCTTATACGAACTATACGCTCAAGTTACAGACTGTGCGCGATAGTCAGCAGTCGCCAGTAGGATGCCTTTCGATGTAATCTTGTGGTAAACCATCCTCTCGCACCGTTAGTAGTTAGCTTATTATCAGTGTCAAAAAGTTCGTTTCATAGTGTTTCTGAATTAAAAGCGTCATAATGGCATCCCGTGCAAAAATTATTTCCACAAAAAGCTTCTTCCCGCGTCATTACGTAAAACATAGACAGTAGTATCGCACTTTCAGAATCCGACGACGCTGCTACGGTTCTGCAAGGGGAAATAAACCTACGAGAGCATCTCCACGTAACAAGTATGAAGAATTCCTACGCGACGGCTCAGTAAGTCAGTTCAAGGACGATCTGGGTTAATTATCGCAAAACTCGGGTGGGAAAGCGTGGCCAGTTATACTGTGCGCCCCTTATACCACCACCTGCGAACTCACCTGCTAAACTGAAACGTCTCTGGAGGTTTAGGGGGATTAGGGGGATTTGTTGCAACGTTACAGTAACACTGACAAATTGATCTGTAGTGGTTGTGGATGAAAGCGCGGTCGATGCGAAGTGAGTCTCCTCCGCGCGCCGGCCGTAGTGGCCGAGCGGTTCTAGTCGCTGCAGTCTGGAACCGCGCGACCGCTACGGTCGCAGGTTCGAATCCTGCCTCGGGCATGGACGTGTGTGATGTCCTTAGGTTAGTTAGGTTTAAGTAGTTCTAAGATCTAGGAGACTGATGACCTCAGAAGTTAAGTCCCACAGTGCTCAGAGCAATTTGAACCATTTTCCTTCGCGACGACAAAGAGCAGGCGCTGGGCGGCCAGTCCTGGGGCGGCGATGCGGGCAGATAAGCAGTGTCTGCTTGTTGCCTACTGCTTGCCGCTTGCCGCATCGGCGGAGGCGTCGCGTCGCCGCCGGAACGCCCCCCGTGATAAGCGCGACGTCTAGCACCGCCCAAGACGCGCACCGGGCAACGCCCAGACCTCACTTCTCCTCCTCCTCCTCCTCCGCCTCCTGTCGGCCCCTGATATCTCCTCGCCCATTTGTACACTCATGAGTTTTCGTAACTGCTCCTGCGCTCAACTTCGGCCTTCCAGATACCACGCCGAGCAGCGTTTAAAGATGCTTCAGACTCACCTCGGTGTTTAGGAAGGTTCTCAAGTCGACCCTCTCCCAACGCATCCGTAAACCTAAACCAGCACTCGCGTTCCTGTCAAACACCGTTTGCATGCCAAATTCACTCGTGATGACCAATTCCCGTACCTCATCTCAGCCATTTTTGTACTTTTGACCATAAAAAATCCTATGAACGCGTGTGGCATTCCGGTCTCCAAATTTCAAATACACTTCCTTTCAATTTCGTGTGATTCTTACCACCATTTCTATCCAATCACTCATTCCCTGTCACCAAAAACACACCCATCCCCATATCTTCCGCACTACTGCAGGAGAGGCCCAAGCTTCCGTCCTGTTCCTATTCTTATACACTGAAGTGCCAAAGAAACTGGTGTAGGCATGTGTTTTCAAACACAGATATATGTAAACAGGCAGAATACGGCGCTGCGGTCGGCAACGCCTATATAAGACAACAAATGTCTGGCGCATCTGTTAGATCGGTTACTGCCTCTACAACGGCAGGTTATCCAGATTTATGTGAGTTTGAACGTGGTGTTACAGTCGGCGCACGAGTGATAGGACACAGCATCTCCGAGGTAGCAATGAAGTGGGGATTTTCCCCTACGACCATTTCACGAGGTACCGTGAATATCAGGACAGGAATCCGTTAAAACATGAAATCTCCGACATCGCTGCGGCCGGAAAAAAAAATCATGCAAGGACGGGTCCAAGGGCGATCGAAGAGAATCGTTCAGTGTGACAGAAGTGCAACCTTTCCGCAAATTGCTGCAGATTTCAACTCTTGGCTATCAACAAGTGCCAGAGTGCGAATCATCAAAAGAAACATAATCGATATGGGCTTTCGGAGCCGAAGGCCCGCTCCAGTACCCTTGATGACAGCACGACACAAAGCTTTACGCCTCGCTTGGGCCCATCAACACCGACAATGGACTGTTGATGTCTGGATATATGTTGCCTGGTCAGACGAGTCTCGTTTCAAATTTTATCGAGCGGATGGACATGTAAGGGAATCGAGACACCCTCATGAATCCATGGACCCTGGATGTTGGCAGGGGTTGTTCAAGCTCTGTAATGGCGTGGGGCTGTGTAGTTGGAGTCATACGGGACCCCTGATACGTGTAGACACGTCTCTGACAGGTGACACGTACGTAAGCGTCCTGTCTGATCACCTGCATCCGTTCATGTCCATTGTGCATATTGGCCGACTTGGGCAATTCCAGCAGGACAATCACTGGACTCGCATTCGGGAGGACGACGGTTCAATCCCGCGTCCGGCCATCCTGATTTAGGTTTTCCGTGATTTCCCTAAATCGCTCCAGGCAAATGCCGGGATGGTTCCTTTGAAAGGGCACGGCCCACTTCCTTCCCCGTCCTTCCGTAATCCGATGAGACCGATGACCTCGCTGTCTGGTCTCCTTCCCCAAAACAACCAACCAACCAGCAGGACAATGCGACACTCCACACGTCCAGAATTGCTACAGAGTAGCTCCAGCAACACTTCTGCTGGCCACCAGACTCGCCAGACATTCACATTATTGAGCATATCTGGGATGCCATGCAACGTGCTGTTCAGAAGAGATCTCCACTTCCTCGTTCTCTTACGAATTTATGGATAGCCCTGCAGGATTCATGGTGTCAGTAGTTCCCTCGAGCACTACTTCAGACATTTGTCGAGTCCATTCCATGTCGTGTTGTGTCACTTTTACGTCTTCCTCGTCCTCTTATCTGCCCTCTAGGATACCCAACAACCCTCTGAGCTCCTAGTGCAACCAGCCCCTCCAATACCCGTTTTATTTGTAACGAGTAATGTGTAGTATTCGGCGATGTAGGCCGTCTTACTGTCTGAAAGGTTGTAATTTGAAGGACACAGCTAGTGGCCCTGATACCAACCATAGCAACGCACTGACCTAGTACGTCAGACAGTTCAGGCTGGGCTGCGCATGCACTACGTTAGCAGAACAAAATTTGTGATTCCATGCAGTGCATACAGAATGTGCCCAAAACAGTACAGTGGAGACCTACTATTCATCAAGGGAATGACAAACATATATTCTGTTATGGGTTAGCCAATGGTAGTAATCGCTAGGCCCGTGAACTGTATACCAAACGGCACAATACGCCTTTCCATCTGCAAGAATGTCCGACACGGTATTTCAGCGACTTAAAGAGACTGTATCATTCGCAGAAAATACTACGGATCGCGTTAGGTCTCGCACCATTCTCACGCCGGAGAAGTAGGAGCAAGTATTTTGGCCTGTAGAAGATTATCCAGAAACAAATGTACGAAGAATTGGAGTTGCTGTAGGTATAAGCCGTACTCTGGTGCGTTCATCCATATTGTATGCAACACGTTCGAGCTCTACGACCAGCACATCAAGATACCCCATTACAGTTCTGCCAATGGCTTCTACAAGAGACTGCTGAAAAATCTGCAGTTCACAGCCCGTATTTTGTTTATTAATGAGGCAGGTGTCAGAAGACAGGCCATAGTAAACTACCGCAGTACCCTCCTGTGGGCAGACACAAATCCTCGAGCAACTATGGTGGGGAGGCTTCAGGATCCGAATACATTATTATTTTTAATCCTATTTATGCAACTAAACTTTTTTTTTATTGGCTACCTGCTTTTAAGTAGAAATTCGTCAATGGAGTAGAAGGAGTTGTCCAAGTGAAATAATTTTAAATTAGAGTTAAAACTTGCTTCGCTACCTGTCAGAATTTTTTTTTTTTTTTATCCGGACAAATGATCAACAATTTTTGCTGCTGCGTAATGAAATCCATTCTGAGTCACTGACAGCTTTAACAATGGGTAAAAAGGTCATATTTCCTTCTAGTGTTGTACGTATAGGCATCACTGCACTTCTCAAATTGTGATTTTATTACAAAACTAGTATCATCTGCAAAAAATACCGATTTTGCTTGTTGTGTGGTTTACGCACAACGGGACACACCCCAATTTCTACGGATCTTGTAACACACCGCAACGTTTCGTGGGCGACGGTCTGATCAAGAGGTCCTAACCGCTCAGCGGACCTGGCTGAGTTGGATTTATGGCTATGGAGACATTTAAAGGCATTTGTGTATACCCAGCCCACACACAATGTTCAAACGTTCCAGGATCTACTGACCAATTCATATGACGCTATCCGAATGGGGCCATGTACATTTGAAAAAGTGCGTGATTCACTGCGAATAACGGCTGAAGGGTGTTTCAGGGTAATCACGTGCAGCACTACCTACAGTGTCTGCTTCTACGTAACAGAGAAGGGGAGGGGGGGGGGGGGGGAGAGGCATAGATTTGACCCGCGAAAGAATAGCACAGAGATATTGAAAGAACTGACCTGACAGACTCTTCAAGGTACAAAGAAAATATTCCGAGGAAGTCTACTGACAAAGTGTCAGGAACCGACATTAAATGATGACTCCCAGAATATGCTAAAACTCCCTAGATATCACTCTCATAGGGATCTTGAGAACAAGATTAGATTAACTACAGCCGGCCGGCCGGAGTGGCCGAGCGGGTCTAGGCGCTACAGTCTGGAACCGCGCGACCGCTGCGGTCGTAGGTTCGAATCCTGCCTCGGGCATGGATGTGTGTGATGTCCTTAGGTTAGTTAGGTTTAAGTAGTTCTAAGTTCTAGGGGACTGATGACCTCAGAAGTTAAGTCCCGTAGTGCTCAGAGCCATTTGAACCATTACACCCAACCCATAGACAATGTACGAACGTTCGAGGAGCTTTTGACCAATTCGTGTGACGCTATCCGAATGGCGCCGTGTATATTTGAAAAAGTGCGTGATTCACTGCGAAGAACGGCTGTAGCATGTTTCAGGGTAACCACCTGCCTATAGTTCAAAATGGCTCTGAGCATTATGGGACTTAACATCTGAGGTTATCAGTCCCCTAGAACTTAGAACTACTGAAACCTAACTAACCTAAGGACATCACCCACATCCATACCCGAGGCAGGATTCGAACCTGCGACCGTAGCGGTCGCGCGGTTGCCTATAGTGTCTGCCTCTGGATAATAGATAAGGGCGGAGGAGAGGCACAGATTTGTTTGACCTGCGAAAGAGTGGCACAGAGATAGTGAAAGAACTGATCTGACAGACTCTTGAAGATACAAAGAAACAATTCCGAGGAAGTCTGCTAACAAAGTGTCAGGAACCGACATTAAATGATGACTCTTGGAATGTACTACAACTCCCTAGATATCACTCCCATAGGGATCTTGAGAACAAGGTTAGATTAAGCACAGACCACACAGTGGCATTTAAAGACTCGGTGTTCCCGCGCTCCACAGGCGAATGGAACGGGAAAAAGCTCTAATAACTGGTACGCCTACGTGAGACGCACCCTCTGCCATGGGCTTCACAGTGGTTTGCGAAGGATATATATAGATGTAGACAGGACTGAGAGAACAGACTGACCCATATCTCAACAGGTATTGGTTTCTGGATATATCATTATAGGAACTTCTCTTCTAGTTTTTACCTCCTGTAGAAATAAGTGTCATTTTTTTAACCTCTATGTACGTATATTCATAACTGTATGAGTCCTTAATCAGAAGTCAGTTTAAAAAATGATTGATATTGATGTATATCTTCAATAGTTGAAGGTGAGTATAACTTTACATGACGTTTCCTCTTCAGAATATTCAGTACAAAGAGTTATGTTATCAAATCGTAGTGTACCGGGTGATCAAAAAGTCAGTATAAATTTGAAAACTGAATAAATCACGGAATAATGTAGATAGAGAGATACAAATTGACACACATGCTTGGAATGAGAAGGGGTTTTATTAGAACCAAAAAATTACAAAAGTTCAAAAAATGTCCGACAGATGGCGCTTCATTTGATCAGAATAGCAATAATTAGCATAACAAAGTAAGACGAAGCAAAGATGATGTTCTTTACAGGAAATGCTCAATATGTCCACCATCATTCTTCAACAATAGCTGCAGTCGAGGCATAATGTTGTGAACAGCACTGTAAAGCATGTCCGCAGTTATGGTTAGGCATTGGCGTCGGATGTTGTCATTCAGCATCCCTAGAGATATCGGTCGATCACGATACACTTGCGACTTCAGGTAACCCCAAAGCCAATAATCGCACGGACTGAGGTCTGGGGGCCTGGGAGGCCAAGCATGACGAAAGTAGCGGCTGAGCACCCGATCATCACCAAACGCCGGGCGCATGAGATCTTTCACGCGTCTAGCGATATGAGGTGGTTCTAATAAATCCCCATGTCATTCCAAGCATGTGTGTCAATTTTTACCTCTTTATCTACATTATTCCGTGGTTTATTAAGTTTTCAAATTTATACTGACTTTTTGATCACCCCGTATGTCCACTTAGTTGTATGTTTCAACTTGTGTGTTTCGCTTCGTAAATTGTACAAAGAGAAGAGGTATGACGTGGTAGATGCTGCAGACGAATCAACGAAGAGTCACTAATCATGGCTGCTCCGACTGCATTATATCCACAAAATTAATCATTGCATATTTTTATCGACTCCGCCATCAAAAAGCGCAGCAAGCAGTACATCAGAAATGTAGCTCAATCAGAGGTAATACAAAAAAAAACCGTCGCGCGCTGTATCAATAGCAGCATCCGGAGCGCGGGAACGCGAATGTAATTGTATTTTATCCTCGGGGAAAAACAGGCGGCGCGATTTTTAACTGCTGTCGGCGCGGTTTTAAAAGAGCCGACCCAAATTAAATTGAATGGCATTATTTCAATTGCGGGCGGCGCTTCCTTGCTAAACCTGCGATCAGCGCGGATTGCCGCCGTCCTAATTGCCATTACCGACTTGCGGAGTCGCCGCCGCGCGCCGAAATTCCGCGGCGCCGCGGGCCCGGGCCGAGCGAGCGCCACGCCGCGCCGGCCGCCTAACGCATTTATCCTGTCCGCTGCAGCGGGGCGCGCCGGGGATTACCCCGCCGCCAACTGCAACAACGGTAATGAGATGGGGGCTTATCGTCGCCGCTGCAACGGTAAATATCCGCAGGGGGAATCGACGGCGCGGCGCTCTGATTGGCCAGTGGCTAGCTTTAATAACTAGTCGCCCGCCTTTTTATGGCCTCTGTTTATAAATCTGGTGTGTCCCCCACTCTACGGTGGAAGAGGTGGGGGGGAGGGGGAAAGCGGGGGAAGGGGCAGGTTCCGTTCCGCGTCATGTAGCTCGCGCCGCAAGAGATATATAAATGTTGGCACCACGTTCGCCACGCTGATTTATGCCCACTGGCCCGTCAGTGTTTTTAGTTGTGTGGAAATGTGAATTTGTATGTTCATTACGCCCGGTATTGTGAGGATATTACGGAAAAAAGCCGCGCTCAACGAAGGTAATCTCTCGGCGGAAGCTACAGTGGGACGTGTTCGGCTGGCAAGTGGCTAAAGGTTTTAACTTGATGCGATTGATCATTTCTATTATTGCGTCGTTGTCAGTGAAACCTACAATTCCATAAAATTTTCACCAGAGATGGGTACCCTAAATCCTGCACTTACGAGCCAAAGCATCACGAACATCTTTGAAACACAATACGACAGCGATTCCGCTTGGGACCGCTTCGACAAGTACTCCAGAAGTCTCCGGCGGTGTATACAATTAGATGACGAAAGTCATCGAATATCTCCTAATATCCTGTCGAACCTCTTTACCCCGGTATACCGCAGTAACTCGGCGTGGTATGGACTCAACAATGCATTGAAAGTCCGCAGCAGAAATATTGAGCCATTCTGTCGTCCACAATTGCGAGCCGGCCGCGGTGGTCTAGCGGTTCTAGGCGCGCAGTCCGGAACCGCGCGACTGCTACGGTCGCAGGTTCGAATCCTGCCTCGGGCATGGGTGTGTGTGATGTCCTTAGGTTAGTTAGGTTTAAGTAGTTCTAAGTTCTAGGGGACTGATGACCACAGTAGTTAAGTCCCATAGTGCTCAGAGCCATTTGAACCATTTTGAACCACAATTGCGAAAGTGTGATTTTGTGCACGAACTGACCTCTCGATTGCCGGCCGGGGCTGCCGAGCGGTTCTAGGCGCTACAGTGTGGAACCGCGAGACCGCTACGGTCACAGGTTCGAATCCTGCCTCGGGCATGGATGTGTGTGATGTCCTTAGGTTACTTAGGTTTAAGTAGTTCTAAGTCTAGGGGACTGACGACTTCAGATGTTAAGTACCATAGTGCTCAGAGCCATTTGAAACATTTTGACCTCTCGATTATGTCCTAGAAATATTCGAGGGGATTCACGTCGGGCGATTTAGGTGGGCGAATCATTCTTCCGAACCGCCTAGAACGTTCTTCAAACCAATAATGAAAAATTATGGCCCGGTGATTTGGCACACTGCATCCATATAAATTCCATCACTGTTCGGGAACTTGAAATCGACGAATGGCTGCAAATCAACTTCAAGTAGCCGAACATAATCACGACTCAGTCCATTCTATGTAAACACAGCCCACACAATTACGCAGTGCATTGTTGATAACGTGTGTCCATGGTTTCGTGGGGTGTGCGTCACATTCTAACGCTACCAGTAGCTCTTACCAACTCATTTAGGGACTCATATGATCAGTCCACAGTTTTCCAGTCGTTTAGGATCCAACCGACACGAGCACGAGCCCAGTAGAGGTGCTGCAGGCGATGTCGTGCTGGTATCAATGGCATTCTCGTCCGTCGTATGCTGCGATAGCAGATTAACACCAAATTTCGACGCACTGTTCTAACTGACACGTTCGACTTGCGTCCCACATTGATTTCTGCCGGTATTTCACACAGTATTGCTTGTCTGTTAGCACTGACAAACGCCGCAGCTCTCGTATGCTAACTGAAGGCCGCTGGCGCACGTGGTGAGCGGTAGTGCCTGAAGTTTGGTGTTCCCGGCACTCACTTGACACTGTGAATCTCGCAATGGAATGTCCCATTCCCCGCCCAGTCTGTTAATTCCCGTCGTGCGGCCACAATCACGCCAGAGACATTGTCACATGAATCAACTGAGTGCAACTGTCAGCTCCGCCATAGCACTTCCTCTTACACCTAGCGCACGCGATACTACTGCCAGCTCCATATGTGCATATAGCTATCCCATGAGTTCTGTCACCTCAGTGTAGAACTATACATCTACACGCATGTCACGCAATTCCCGTGAATTATGGCCGCTGGATTGTGGATGCGCAGATAGCGCCCAACAGCATCCAAATACACTGAACCTCCAAAGAAACCCCGGCCACTGGTGCGCTTCTAGGCGCTTCAGTCCCTGCCTCGGGCATGGATGTGTGTGATTTCCTTAGGTTAGTTAGGTTTAAGTAGTTCGAAGTTCTAGGGGACTGATGACCTTAGAAGTTAAGTCCCATAGTGCTCAGAGCCATTTCAACCATATGTAAACAGGCAGAATACTGCGCTATGGTCGGCAACACCTACATGACAACAAGTGTCTGGCGCAGTTCTTAGATCGGTTACTGCTGCTACAATAGCAGGTTATCAAGATTTAAGTGAATTTGAACTTGGTGTTATAATCGGCCCACTATCGATGGAACACAGCATCTTAGAGGTAGCGATGAAGCAGGGATTTTCCCGTACGATCGTTTCACGTGTGAACCGTGAACATCAGGAATCCAGTAAAACGTTAAATCTCCGACATCGCTGCGGTCGGGAAAAGTTACTGCAAGACCGGGACCGATGACGACTGGAGAGAACCGTTCAATGTGACAAAAGTGCAACCCTTTCGCAAATTGCAGCAGATTTCAATGCTGGGCCATCAACAAGCGGCAGCGTGCGAGCCATTCAACGAAACGTCATTGAGATGGGCTTTCAGAGCTGAAGGCCCACTCATGTATCCTTGATGACTGCACGACACAAAGCTTTATGCCTCGCCTGGGCCCGTCAACACCGACATTGGATTGTTGATGACTGGAAACATATTGCCTGGTCGGACGAGTCTCGTTTCAAATTGTATCGAACGGATGGTCATGTACGGGTGTGGAAACAACCTCATGAATCCATGGTCTATGCATGTCAGCAAGGGACTGTTCAAGCTGGTGGAGGCTCCGTAATGGTGTGGAGCGTGAGCAATTGAAATGATATGGGACCTCTGATACGTCTAGATACGACTCTGACGGGTGACACGTTCGTAAGCATCCTGTCTGATGACCTGCATCCATTCATGTCCATTGTGCATTCCGACGGACTTGGGCAATTCCAGCAGGACAATGCGACACCCCAGACGACCAGAATTGCCACCTAACTCCCCAGCCATGAACGTTATTCAGCATATCTGGGAAGCCTTGCAGTGATCTCCACCGCCTCGTACTCTTACGGATTTATGGACAGCCCTGCTGGATTCATCGAGTCACTTCCCTCCAGCACGGCTACAGACATTAGTCGAGTCTATTCCACGTCGTGTTGCGGCAGTTCTGCGTCCTCGCGGAGGTCCTGCACGTTATTAAGCAGGTGTACCAATTTCTTTGGCTCTTCAGTGTATGTTCTACGGAGTTCAGGTCGGGTGAAAAAATGTACAAATGTGTGTGAAATCCTATGGGACTTAACTGCTAAGATTATCAGTCCCTAAGCTTACACAGCAGTTAACCTAAATTATCCTAAGGACAAACACACACACCCATGCCCGAGGGAGAACTCTAACCTCCGCCGGGACCAGCCGCACAGTCCATGACTGCAGCGCAAGAGACCGCTCGGCTAATCCCGCGCGGCTCAGGTCCGGTGAATTTTGTGACGCAGACGTCCATCACAGCTAACGCCAAAGCACAATACGGCCTCTACCCGCCTGTGTCCGTAGCGCAGTGCATGTTTCAAAGAAGTCGTTCGTCTACATTACAGCGAACCCATAGCGTATCGTGAAAAAAAAAAAAACCACCTGATTCATACGACCAGTTACACATTTCTATTGATTCACGGTTTAATGTCAATGACTCCATGCCCCTACAGTTATAATTGACGCTCTCGTTGATTCAACAAAGGAACACGGATGCATGCACCAGCGCCGTACTCTGTCATCAGATCCGCCACAGACCCCCACCCATCCTACTTCACAGATTTACAGACAGACAGAACAAGCCCTTGGAATCCGTGCACTTTCATGAGGCGTGGACATCCAATGCCTTGTCGCCTACTCGTACTTTCAGCGTCACTTTGCAAAGTTACGACAGTAACACACTAACAACCGGCCAGTTTGGCTATTACCAATATGTTCTCTCCCACGTGACTGATCATAAAAATCTGGCCTTTGTCAAATTCGCTTATATAGATGAATTTCCCTCTTTCCTGCCCAAAGAGTTGCTAAAATGATTCCCCATTCGTATGAGCTCTGCTCGTATAAGAGGGCTAGTTGTTTCAGCCTCCGATCAGTCTCCAAATGGAAACCACAATGAAAATAAAAATGTGTCTTATTTGAAACATTTAGCTGCACCTTCCAGCTATTTCTCTATATAATCGCCGCTCTGGTTGAGGCATTTCTGCAGCTCGCTGTTTGTGTCAAAAGGCTGCCCTCATAGCCAGAGGTTCATGTGAGTGAAGAGATGAATATCACAGAGAGCCAAGTTCGAGCTGCAGAGTGTGTGGTCAAACACTTCCCAACGAATACGGCGCAGGAGCGCCGTTGTTGTAACTGCAGTGTGCGGGCGAGCGCTGTCATGAAGAAGGAAATGCATGACAGTTGCATTATGTGGGCTGCATGAATTCAGGCGGAACCCCTCAGGAGGCCCTGCACACTTGGCAGCAAACTGTATTGTTCTAGGCGTCTTAATATGCTCACTGCGCATTCAGTACTGAAAAGTGTGATGTGATGCGATCGATATGCGTAGTAGAGGCCCTCGCAACACATATGCGTAAAGCTTCATCGGATTTTCACTGTGGTTTTAATTTCGGGACCGATCGGAGGCTGAAAAAAAAAGCCTTCGTACTTTCCATACTACAGCACGTGCCCGCAGCGCCACTACAGGGCATTCAATCTCGTGGTGGGCAATGGCAACAATATTTTGGATCTCCAGTCTTCACGGAAATATTACATTCAGAAATGAGCAGATTAATATTAACTGATGTCCATAGGCTTGTTGATGTCATAGGTGTACAGGTGAACAGAACTTGAGTCGAGAGCTTAACGACCCTAGCATAATAGTTGCAATATGCGCATAAACAGAATGAAAACTAAGATAATGATGTGTGTAGCAGGTGGGCGTCATGATGACTGAATGTTGAACTTGAACAAGAGAAGAACTAGAAGAATTTGCTATCTCGGAAGCACAATAGATAAAGGAGGACATTGTAGTTAAGACATAGTAGCAAGAATTGTACAATCAAAAGAGATTGCTATGAAAAGAAACAGCTCCTAAAACCCAAAATATAAACACTGGCAGTAAGAAAGGATTCATGAAAACTATGTTTGCAGCATAGATGTAAATGGCTGCGAAACATGGGCAAAGGGGGAAAGAGAAATGCAATATATCGAAGCTTTTGGAATGTGTTGTTACGGAAGTGTCTTAAGAATCAGATGGATTAAACGAGTAAGAAATGACGACGACTTACGAGTTAGCGAGATAAACATCCAAATCAGATGGGACTGGCGGAGGACATCGAAAAAGTTCAAAGGAGACAGCTCGTTTTGTACTGTTGTGAAATAAGGGAGAGAGTGCCACGTCTTCCAAAGTGAATAGGTACGCGTATGTGGGACTGAAAATGAAGACAGATCATTTTGAAGATTCCATTCGATTGTAGAAGGACACCTGCGACAGCGGGAAATCCTAAAACATTACAAGTTCAGAAGATACAAAGGAACGCAGCAAATCTTTTTGAAAGAACGACAGACAGCCGAACAATTGCCTTCACTAAATTCCTGTAATACGTTTTCACTTATTCTTAGCGTGATATCTACTCGTCACGTGCTACACCCGATACAATCAGTTTCGTTCCAGTCAATTATCAACATACCAAGGTCTACAGAGGCGTCTTGGTGCGAAGATCTTAAGATAAGATGAAAGAACAGACAATGAACGGTATCTTACGTACCTCTCCAAGAAAAAGGTACTGTAACATAACTACGGGTTCGCGACCGCCACAACAGTAACATTCTTGAAAGAAATTAGTTTCCTGCATTGACTGTTTTTTTTTTAGATCCATTTAATTTTATTTTGAATACTACGATGTTTCGGCTGTGTAGACATTTTCAGCCAACTACGTGCATATTAGAAAAATGTAATTAGAATACAAAGTATAAAGCAACAACTGGATATAGACAAAATAACAAAGACAGAATAAAAAGACCATTTATAATGCTAAACTTATATTTTAGGTTGTAGTCATGTAATTTCACGAAAAGCGTGAGAAATTGTGTGTTTGTGTGCATTGTCGGTCTCTCAAATTTGTACGTTACGTACAAACCTAGAGCTCGTGTTTACTCTACGACATCCTGGCAGAAAAACTATACAACTGCATGCTCAGGGGTCCCTCTGAAAAAGCTTCCCGTTTCATCGATGTGACTAACTGCATATACAATTGGATAGTTTAAAGTGAGATTTTAAAAGTATTTTGCAAAACTGTAACTACCGTAGATAACTCTCCAGCTGAAAGCTGTCATCATGATTAATAAAGTCCGCCGCGAAACTTATTGTCACAGATTCCTTAATTAAATCCAGATGGATCTCGTCGGGGGCAAGATATCCGTGGGAGAAGAATGTATAAAATGTCTTTGGAGTTGCAGAGCTCGGGTATGTCTGAGTTACTGAGCTGCGAAAGGCGAGTGTGACAATCGTGTTCAATGCTACTTTCACCTACTGTGCGTGTGGTATGAGAAATGTAGGCTTGGCCACATTGGCATGGTATTCTGTAGACTGTAACCTTTCGCAATCCCAGATCATCCTTTACTGAATCGAGAAGAGTACAGGTCTTACTTTCACATAATTTATCTGTAGGATCCTTCCTAATTTCGGCAAATTGTTGTCGGCATATGGGAGGAAAGGCCTGGACTTGAACTGCTGCTTCTCCTGTTGTTTGTGAGTGTGCCTTAGACTCACTGTAAAAGATCGATAACTGACTGACTCTTACAAACAGGTAAGCCTTTCTTTCATGACCAAAATTCATGCGATATGTGAGTTAGATTTCGATTGCACGCACGATAATTCTAGGACAACTCAAATTCCAGACGTACTAAATACATTTACTCCCATGGATGCCCGTGAGAGAACGGGATATACGCGTTCCAGTTATTATTGAGAGACAAGAAGGCTTAAAGTTCATAGTGACATAACAGGCCTTGTAGGGTAATACTTCATTTAACCGATCCATAATTCATGGTATGTGATGATTTTCATCACTTTGATTACATCTCGTATCACAGCGAGAGGCAGATAGTGCAAGCTGTAAAACTAACTCTAATCGAGTATAAAGAACGTGGTTGTTTTTTCTGGGGGAGGAGACCAGACAGCGTGGTCATCGGTCTCATCGGATTAGGGAAGGAAGGGGAAGAAAGTCGGCCGTGCCCTTTCAAAAGAACCATACCGGCATTTGCCTGGAGCGATTTAGGGAAATCACGGAAAACCTAAATCAGGAAGGCCGGACGCGGGATTGAACCGTCGTCCTCCCGAATGCGAGTCCAGTATAAAGAACGTAGGCTTGTGCCGTTGGCTAGTTTGGCGGGTTCCAATGGAATCGTTGTGGCTACGTGAAGGCGTCGTTTTTGATAAAACTGTCAACATTTCAGCTTCTCTTGAAGGCAGACAGTTCGAAAAAATAAGTGACTGCCATTATGAAAATTGTGATTCAAATAACGAAAACTGCATCAGTTATTTGTTTTTTGTTGCATTTATTGACATGAATCAGACATAACTGCGGCACTTAGGTTTGATTCATGTAAAGAAATGCACAAATGCACTTCAAAACGAGGATAAATTCTCGAAATGCGTTGTGATAGTATCAAAAAATAGTTTTCATTATTTAAATCATGCATGACACAGTTGCAGGCTTTCCTGAATCATTTAATGTGATGAACTAAATTGTGAAAATTGTGCCCTACTTATTTATATTTCATTCCTTCACTTGAAATTTCCAGAAAAATGAGCTGTACCCGATGTATAAGACTTTCCCCTATCGTTTCCTCTCCGACTCCTCGCCGACATCTTCAGAGATAACGTGGCGAACTGCAACCAAAATTTGAGGGAGTGCCGAATATATGGGCAGTATAGACGGCACCACAGCGCATCTGGTGACGTCGACTACGAAATTACCTCTGGTAATGCCAACACCTCAGTTGAAAGTAATAGATCGTCAGTCTTACGTTACAACGTTGACATTCAAATTTTATCTAATTTAAAGCCTTCCTCTTTTCTGTGAAAATTACTACGATGTTTGTAAATCTCAATAGCGTCTGTATACATTCCTGCATGATAACGTGACGTTTTCGATAGGACGCCCCTCTTACTGAACTTTATTTCATGATCACCATCTTGATAAACATATTCCGCTACGTCCTATTTATCTGTTTGTCCCAGGCGGCATTTTCTCTTGTGTTCAACCAGACGGGTTTAACACTTCTTTTCGTGGCACAAGCATAATCAGTACACAACTACAAGGAATTTTATATAGACCTGGCGTGGCCAAAGGACGTCACTCACATTTTACCGATCTTAAATAAACATTCTTTTATCTTCCTGGTGGGTCTGTAGATAGCTTCCACGCCATGCTTGCTGAAAACGTCCCCAATGCAATCTGTAACCTTACTAATGAACGGAACAAAATCTTTCCCGTTTGTCGACTGCTGTTCCTCGTTGAACTGATACTCTCCCTAGGGCGAAGTGGTCAGTCTACCTCCTTTTTGGAATAACCATTCTTCTTGAATATCGACTGTAGACGTTCAGGCTCATCTTTCAAATAAGTCGGTTCACACATTTTGCACGCCTGTCTAACTATCCTTGTATGGGGTGGGTTAAAATCCTTATGAACATAATGGTCCATATGCGTTGTTTTTCTATATACCCTATGGCTCAACGTCCGTTCCCTGGATTGCTAACAGACATATCCAAGAAATTCAGTTGGCCATTGTTCTCCGTCTCCATAGTAGATTGGATTTTCGGATTGAGATGTATCAGGAAGGCACTCAATTCCCCTGCGCTGTGTATCCATACCACGGTAGCATCATCGATATGGCGGCACCATCTGTATGGTCTTTTTCTGGCGGTCTGCAACGCCCGTTGTTCAAACGTCTCCATGAACAAATTGCCCCCACCCCCGTCCATCTGTTCATAAAAATCATTATTGTATTGAAAAAACGTCGTTGCGAGGCAGTGTCTGAATAACTCAATAAAATCTGCTGGAAAAATATCCGCTGTGCATGAGATTCACCGTAATCGTGGTAAATAACAACACCCCATTAAAGCTAACACGGGTATTGAAAGGTCTCTGTTGGATTCCTTTCATGTTAATTTCTTAAATATGTTGTCATTTACGGCATAAATTCCTCTTCTAAATTCACTGTGGTGTTTCTGACTATCTGGGAGGAGACTGAGCAGTGAAACGTGTTACTTTTACACATAAACAAGAACGATCTGTCACACTACTACACTTTAAAACACAGTTTATAGGTAATTCATGTCACACAGTCTCATACGGAACCTACATCCGCTTTCTTTTATGTACTGTATATGATAAGATACCTTTATCTCCCTTCCCTTCTGTGTGACAGGATGAATGAGCAAATGTATTTCTAGTTGCATGCTTAAGGGTAGCAGACAAGCCTGTCTGCTAGAGAACAGTAGGACCAACGTCGGAACAGGTAGCTACGCTTTCTAAAAGCAAAGATGTTTCTATCCTTAGTATGGTCCTGTCCGTCCCTTGTCATGTTGGTATAGGAAGCGGCCTCTCTGGCCACTTCCGTTTGTATTTGTGAGTCACCCTCAGGAAGGGACCAGGGCAGTCGGTCCGCGGCGAGCGTCTGAAGTGGCAAGATCTCCGGCTAAGCGCATGTCTACTAAGTCCGCAAGACAATGGACTTCTTGAGTTCAGCCTAACTGAAAATTTAATCACCTTTACTTCAGGTTTAGCTCTAAAATATCTAATGCTATCTTAAATTGCAACGCAGTGTAATTCGCGTGTGAAGTTCAGAATATCTTCCGGTAGTTGCTTTGTCACTACTTTCTGAGTAAAGTGGAACCACGTGTTGATCAGTAACTCTAAGATCATCAATCTTAAATGCGAATGCTCGTGTGATTATAACGTCTCGTCTTGACAATATTTTTCAATATAGCAACTTTTCTTTATGTTCAACCCACGTGGGGTGTACTTTGTGAGACCAGTACCACGTGCTTATACAACTGTTTGACCCATCAGGTTAATAGTAAGACGATAGTAACCAGTTCGAGGTTTTTCTTTAGTAAATTGCGTTTCGATGTAATTTATTTTAATTATCAAAATTATTGTGGAGTTACACTCTTTGTGTAAACCAAGTTGACCACGTGAAGCATGTGGTGAAAGCATCAAAGTAGCCCTCAGCTATTCTTTTCGGGAAGATTTCACAGAGAGTTAGTATGAATTTAGTATATCAGTGTGTGGTAATTTCATGACGGACAGGATTGCGCTACGAACGTAACTTCTTTGGGTGGAACTTGAATCGGTTGGTTGCGGTTAATTTCCTCTTGCATATGTTTCAACGTTCTTTGTGTGTTATTTTATGAATGCAGTGTTGTATGCAGTCTCACAATCTTGGCTCCATATTTGAAGTGTTCTGTAAGATTACAAACTCAGATTTTCACAATCCTAAATAAGGCACCAGTTTAGTAATGAATCAAGTTTAATATGCTGAAATTTCAGTGATCAATGTTAAAATAAATTTCCAAATATAAACTGATTTATTTCTTTTTATTTAAATTCTCTTTTATATATATATATATATATATATATATATATAAATCACCAGTTATCGTATGACTATTAAAAGATTATAATTAATGTTAGTCTGGTTGGGAATTTGGTAAGCTAGACTGGATACCTGGTGAAAGAGTCGCGCAGTAATGCAAGGTTAACTTCCCCAGACAGCTCACAGCTTTTAAACCGCTTTTATTGTCTATCAGCACCGCTTTCATAGCAAATGAAAGCAACAACGTTACAGTATCACCTATTTCATTTGGTTTGTCGAAATGTCTTTCGAGTCATTCTTTACCATATACGAGTAGGTAGTGCTGTTTTTAAACAGAGCCGCTTCCGATACCATGGTAGTTGTTACTGACCTATAGAATGAAACAGACGTGTCAACTATCGCCGTACGAATAGTTGATTCTTTTAAGCTTTTTAGATTGGTAATATTTTAGTCATATGGGCTTGTAGTGTTAGTACGATGTTTATTTGTTGTTTGAAAAGTATACATACTTGAACGTTGAAAGGTGGCTACACTGAGCCACAGCGCGAGAGATTGCGCCAAAGAGTATTATTCAGCCGCCTCCACTGGCAGTTCTTGTCGAGAAGTCGTGGTGGAGAGTGCTTATTGAGAAGTAGCAGTTGGCAGTGCTTGTTGAGATGTAGCAGTGGTGAGTCGTTGTTGAGAAGTTCCCATGGAGAATGCTTGTTTAGATGTTGTCATATTGTTTTGATGGGCTAGACACCAGATATTGTTGGATTGGGGATGCTTTAATGATCAGAGTGTGCTTTTCGTCAATATATATAAAGGTAAAAAATTCCTTTTTTTTATTATTTCAATGTCTTAAACAATAATGCCTCTTGGTCACAGGTTCAGTCAACAAAGCATCTGGCTCGTGTTCTTGTATTAGACTGCATTTCTGGTTTCTATGTGCAATTATAGTATTTGTGGTTTTTTTAAATTACTTCAGTATAAATGGTGTTTAAAATATCTGGTCTTATTGAGGAAGAACCGTGCCAGATGTGTACGTTGAATCACACTTCCACACGCAGAACAGCTACACTTGTGTTTTGTTGTTTCGTAGGTTTTATAGTTGCTGGGGACTTAATTAATTAATTGTGTTAACGGAAGTTTTTTTCCATTCTTTGTTGTTATGCTATGCAATCAGATCGCGGAGTAATACTACTCAGGGCTAACGGGTTACGAGCCAGCGTAACCGAACAGACAGCTACTAAATCAAAAAATTAAAATTATTTGTATAATATTTAATTAAGCCCCAATGCAACGTGTCTTTAAAATAGTGAACCCAAGGATATTCAGTCCCAGATTGCGTGTTCGTGTACGAAGTATGTACTTTCATTAACGTGCAGGTGGACAATACTGCAGTTGTGGCCTTTGTTAGACATATATCGGCGTAGAAACGTGTGGAACTGACCATTAAAGATACAAGTTTATGATACTGCATTTATTTCGTCAGCGAATTAAATGTTAAAGTAAAATAAAAAAAAAAACCTTGCCTCCAGATTTCTTGTGTGTCTTCGAAATGAAAGTGATATGGAAATTACCTACCGTGCAGGTGTAATTGTGGGCCACGTTAATTTTAAGGCAACGACTTTCAAACTGTTCAAAATTGTTCAAATGGCTCTGAGCCCTATGGGACTCAACTGCTGAGGTCATTAGTCCCCTAGAACTTAGAACTAGTTAAACCTAACTAACCTAAGGACATCACAAACATCCATGCCCGAGGCAGAATTCGAACCTGCGACCGTAGCGGTCTTGCGGTTCCAGACTGCAGCGCCTTTAACCGCACGGCCACTTCGGCCGGCTTTCAAACTGTCATTGCTTGTGGTCACCAAGATGACAGTAACCATTAGAGAGGCTCCTTGATTTGAAAAAGACTCGCGCAGGAACATCTTCCTGGGAGTTAGGTGGCCGTTAGGACCAGCCAAGTAATGACGTCCTAATAGATCTGGGGAGTTCCCTCAGAGCTCGCTTGTAAAAGGGATATAGCTTTTTGTACGAACGGCAGTTAGGGTGGCGATAGAATATAGGGACTACTCGACAGTCTGCTGTTTTCTTGCTGAGGTTGAGTTTTACACAGCCTCCCTTTTGTTGTTGTCCTGGAACAGACAATACGTTGCGTCTGCGTAGTGAGTGTCCATCACAGAGGACTTCGTGGTAGTTACCATGTTGGCTGAAGTCGTCTTAGCCGGCAATTGTGAGCGAGCGGTTCTAGGCGCTTCAGTCTGGAACCGCGCGACCGCTACGGTCGCAGGTTCTAATCTTGCTTCGGGCCTGGATGTGTGTGATGTCCTTAGGTTAGTTAAGTTTAAGTAGTTCTAAGTTCTATGGAACTGATGACCTCAGCTGTTGAGTCCCTTAGTGCTCAGAGCCATTTTTTGAAGTCGTCTTACTGCATTAATGAAAAAAGCATAGCGTAAACTGTAAACATATAAACAACATACTTGATCTTAGTGCAAGTAAAATGAAACACAATGTTTCTTACCTTCTTTTGTAATAATGTAGCACGTTGATAAATTTTTTCCCTGCCGCCACTGATTCAAAAATGTTGAAATGTGTGTGAAATCTTATGGGACTTAACTGCTAAGATCATCAGTCCCTAAGCTTACACACTACTTAACCTAAATTATCCTAAGGACAAACACACACACCCATGCCCGAGGGAGAACTCGAACCTCCGCCGGGACCAGCCGCACAGTCCATGACTGCAGTGCCATACACCGCTCGGCTAATCCCGCGCGGCCCGCCACTGATTATTCTACAAAATACATTTAAGCACTTTAGGTCGAACAGTCAGCCTTTAATTCCCATTCTGTATAAATCATCAGAAAGCTGAAACCTACAATTCCGTAGAGAAGTAGCAACAAGAGCTTCGCTGATGAACATGAAAGGGCTTTGCAGGCGGCGGCTATGAGAACTAGGCAATCTGTTGGCACGTAAACCACGTCGGTAATAGACATCTGCTTGGTAATAGTCGTTTATAATACGATGCTACGTGCTACACTGTGACAACAAGGTGTGTTTACAGTCACGGGCCGAGGGAAAGGAAGAAGAATGGAAGTACGAAGACGAGGGAGAGACAGAAGAACTCATATAGCCATTCCAGTTACTTCTAAACTATCTTTTTTGTATGTTTTTTCAGGACAGTTTTTGTGCCCCGTTCGCGCTGGCTCCCGTGGCGGGAGCGTATCTCGCCACGTCCTCGGTACGGTTTCGATTGTTATTTAACAGCAGGTAGGTGCCGGGGCTTGATTAATGAGTGCTTGTTGAGTTCTGTTCTCTCCGGCACAGGAATTCACGCTCCGTACGACAGGTGTTAACGTCCCGACACGAACAGACGTCCACCGGAAGCCCACTGTGTAATCAAGCGTAATCCGCGAACACGGGATCCACCCGCAGTCGCGTGCGGAACCAAAGCTCCGGAAATACTGCCGGCGAGGAGGCAAAAAAAAACTGCTTGATTGGTTATACGCCATTAGGCGGATCCTCCCCGATAGCAAGCGACGCCGGTGCGACGGCGCGCCGCCGCCTATACTGTATGCAGCGAATTATACGGAATTATTTAGCAGCTTTCGGGAGCTAAAACATTAATTAAGCAAAGCCGGTGCCGCAGGTAATGTCAGGGCGTGTAATCATTCTGTGCCGGGGCTTCCTGCAGGATTTAGCGTCCTTATTTTTAATTGCGTGTAAATGTGATCCGTATCGAAGCCGGCGGATCTGTCAGCGCGCCCAGGCGGGCTCTGCTGCGGTATTACGCGGTACAGTCGCGCGCAAGCCGCCTGCAGCGCTCGTACAGCTCCGCGCGGCGGCGCTAATGCTCCTAAGTGGCACTTGCGCTCTGAGCAGCCGTCATTAACGGCCCGGCCGCTCGGCCACCTGCTTCATAAATTCCTGCGGCTTAGTTCGGAATAACTGGCGTGTCGTTTGCCGCGCAGATACGTTTAAACAAACGTTAGCGATGTTCCTTAATTTGTGGTGCAGCTCCCGGTTCGACAGCGCCGCTGCGCGAACTCCCAACACCATCAGTACCGCGATTAATACGAAGGCGTGGCGCTCCCGGTTCATTTCAAATCCCCCAAGAGCAGAACTTATAAGAGACTTATGGCTTTTTATTTTATTTTATAGCCTTTATCGAACCTCTCCAGTCAGTTACACAAACGTTTATACAAGTTATTGTTGTTCCGTAATACAATACAGTTCAATAATAATTCGATAAGGCAGTTCAATAGCACAGTGGTTATACAAGTATTATTATAATTTATTATTCTGCTCTTCTGTCTATCCAATACTTCTTCATTCTTTGTTATTTATTTATTTATTGTTCTGTGGTGTGCATACTGTAAGACCTTCGGTACACACACCATCAGATTATTTGACTTGTCGCTCTAACGAAATAGGCGAGTGTCAGCAATATGTCTCGTGGTCTTATCGTGGCGTGTTTATCTTCTGCCGTTACGTCAGACGATAGGAATGCCACTTGCACGCTTAGAGTAGCAGATTGATGGTGACCAACTTTAAACAGAACTTGATTTATTTTCACACACATTTATTAAAATAATAAAAAGCATAGACATTACGTAACTTGATTCTGGATGCTGTTTACAATTGACAATCTGAAGTTCCTTTGGTCTTGGTACATTAATTTTATTCTCACACATCTCTGATACTTGACAAAGAGTCTATACATTTCTCTTCATGGCTATGTACAGGAATATGATAATCTTATTAGGCACAAACTGAAACTTGACTATAGACTGGTACAGACAAATGCAGACTGGTACAGACTAATGCACACCGGTACAGACTAATGCAGACTGACTAATCGTAGGTCTGTACACTCGTTATAATACCTCGCGCATTCAGGTATCATTGCGCGAGTGTGATCCACGAGGAGAAAAGGTTCTACGTTAGCAGCAATCTCATTGGCTGCATTACATATTAATACGCGGATCGGCAGAAGCAGAATTTGGTCTGTCTCTAAGGCAGCGCCATCTCGTAGTGCGGAGACGGACGAGCAGTGCGCCTTCCCTGTTGTGCTTAGCGGGGTGCGCTCTTGTGGGAAAGTTGTGTACGCGCCGACTACGCGGAACTATGTACACAACATGTTCCGTGGGACCAAATTATGGAGAAGTCGCCATGGTTATGGAGCGAGTCAATACATGAAATTACAACACGATAGTAGAAACAGATAAAATGAAATATAAGAAACATATTCAGGCGACAAGTCGTAAGTTTAAATAAAGAAAATCAACAATCTAACACTGGAATTTGCTTAATTTTTCAGCTCTTCCAGGAGTTCCTCGACAGAATAGAAGCAGTGAGCCATGAGGAAACTCTTCAGTTTACACTTACAAGTGTTTGGGCTACTGCTAAGGTTTTTGAGTTCTTGTGGTAGCTTATTGAAAATGGATGCAGCAGAATACTGCACTCCTTTCTGCACAAGAGCCAAAGAAGTGCATTCCACATGCAGATTTGATTTCTGCCTAGTATTAACTGAGTGAAAGCTGCTTTCAGATGTTTTCTTTCTTTCTTCATCTGAGATCACTCTTCCTGTAGCCCGTTTGTTGATCATCGTTTGTAGTATGGTCTGTGTGTTTTGCAATATTCCGGTTTTCTCTGTTTTGCTTTACAGGTCATCTACTGTAATTTGGAGTTCTCTCATATGTTCCTTAATTTCTGTGATCCGTTTCATGTTACTCATACTATTCCACAATTTTTCTATTATTTGCTTACTAATTCTGGTTTCTGGTGTTCCCATCACTTGTAAACAGAATGACATACGTGTCTTCCTTATTGTGCTCATTACTGATTCTATTTTGTTGTATACTGTTTCATTTGAAGCTGTTCTCCAATGCCCATTTATTTCATATTGTTTATCTCTGCATGTCCTAATTATTCTTCTTTCTATCTTTAGTATTTTGTCAATTTCTGCTGTACTAGTTGTTTTGAAGAAGGTTTCAGCTGCGTAAGTTATTTCTGCTTGTGTATTTGTTTTATAATGTTTTAATTTTGTGCCTATACATAGGATTTTTTATTATGTGTGTTTTTGGTAATGTTATTTTGCTTTCTTCCGCTTTTATTGTATTTTGCCATGATTGTTCCTTATTTAGATCGTAAGTTACAATTTCACGTAAGTATTTAAAATTATCAATAATTTTGATTTCTTGTTCTCCTGTGGGTCATTTTGTTTGCAAGTGGTTGGTAAGTTATCATAACCTCTGTTTTTCCAAATGATATTCTGAGGCTAATTTTCTGTGCTATTTCTTGTAGGCTTTTTATAGTAAACAGAACGTTAAAAATGATATTTATTATATTTTGGGAGGTCTTCTGTCCGCTGATGCGACCCGCAACGTTTTTCTCTACTACGCCATCTTCTTCATTTCACATGAAAACATCTTCAACGCCACCTCATGTTTTAACCTTTAACTCACGAGGTGACGTTTCTGCCACGTGTACTACGAGGTGGAGTCTCTGGGATCCCTATATTTAACCAGAGGCTTAACACGAAATCGTTTCAAACTTTTAATGTAAGTAACGTAACAATTATTTTACTGGATAACGCCCGCAGTATTTTACTTTTTATCACTCAAAATAGCATACTTTTATACTGCTTTTTTACATAGTACACGTAAACGAACTGAATTTTGCTGTCTGAAAAACTGTAGTATCCCTGTCCAACTGAATGTTCACATAAAACCAAGTTGCATGGTTTAAACTTGCACATAGAAATTCACTCGAAAGGTAAAAAAAGGAAGTTCGCAAAATTGACATCCAGTGCTGGAGTCTACATTTTTCTTTGCCAACACTCAGAACACATTTGATTTTAACTAACACTAAGTACTTCGTTGGAGAAACTGAGCCGGCCGATGTAGCCAAGCGGTTCTAGGCGCTTCAGTCCGGAACCGCTCTGCTCCTGCGGTCGCAGGTTCGAATCCTGCCTCGGGCATGGATGTGTGTGATGTCGTTAGGTTAGTTAGGTTTAAGTAGCTCTAAGTTCTAGGGGACTGATGACCTCAGATGTTAAGTCCCATAGTAATCAGAGCCATTTGAACCATTTTACATTGCTGCACGCACGCACGCACACACACACACACACACACACACACACACAGTCAATGAGAAATCTCTAACTTCAGTCTCTCACTTCAGAATGTAAGACCATGCCGTATTACCAACAAAAGTTGTTTGTATTTGTTCTGAAAACTTATGTCGTGCACGTCAAGTCGCATTACAGCGCCTGGATCTGGCAGTAGAGGATGCACAGACCAGGTGATCATAAATGATGTACCCAGCCCGTGAATAAATAAGGGATGCCAAATTAACCGCTGAGATCCATTATGGTCGGTATTGACAAGCTCGCTAGGGATTGTGACGTGGCGAAAAATCGGGCTGAAATGTGGACAATTGAGTGATGGGAAAATCCCCGATCAATCACGAATTAATTAATAAATTAGTATCGACAGCCGTAGTGCATCCCGGCTGTGTTTTGGGGGTTTGGGAGGGGGGGGGGGATGGCCTGCAAAACGAGCGAACGTGCATGCCGCAGTTGTGTCGCAGTTCTAATTAATTAGAGCGCGCGTGCTAATTTCACAGGTCGAATAAAACACGCGTTATTGCCTAGCGCAAACGTGTTTGCGTTTGAATGTAAATGAGATGTTTTGCGGCTCTCTCGATGCAAATCCCCGGGCAAAATATTTGTTTAATAACAGCAGATGCTGCAGGAGTGCGCCGAACTGACCCGAATTTTGTGTTATCCGCAGAAACAGCGACCGAAATACCTCGCTAAATTCGTTCCGCGGCGTAACTACTGCACCGTTTTAAAACTGGGAGTTCAGAAGTGTAACTGCGTCATGTAAGTTTACCATTCGGAGGGTTTTCAAATGCCTGCTGGTGGCTGAAATTCGTATCGGACTTTTTGTGACTGCAACTGAACCTTGTAGGAACAAAAAAAAGCTAATGAGTTTGCCAGAGAGACGTATGTCTCTCTATACAACAGTTACGTTTTTCAATTGGACGTCTAATATTTTTCGTCGACAAGCATTTTAATTAAAATGTGAAGCCGATAGGAAATTTGAATTAGTAGGCAAAGTAGGGGCTTATTATTTTTGTTTATTTTCTGATCAGTTTTCGTTATCGACGTTATCCAATATGACTGGACAGGTCGAAGAAACAAAGGGGCCAGAAGGCAAATCTAGCGTCCTGGGGCCTTTTTTCTGAAGCTCTCAGGTGGAGAGGTGCAAGGGATACAAGTTGCAGAAAATTATACTGCGTAGGACACACTGTGGATATGACTAAGCCTCCCTGTGTCCCAGAGCAAAGCCATCTGAATGTTCCAGTTTCACAGTATGCTCGCTATTGGAAACGACATATTACTTGGGCTACAAAAGCTTGCTTCCACTAGTAACAGACTTTAAACAAACTACTAAATCTTCAAACATACAAAACAGAAAAGAATGTGAATGTGACAAAGGGCAAACGGAGGCTATGACAACATTATTTCACAAAAAAGCTTGAGTTTGATCAATAAAATACTGCAGCATATCGTTGTAGATGGAAAGGCCGTAATTTCAAATAAATTTTAGGATATTTCGACTGAAAAAATGAGCGATGGGTACAGTCTAACACCACATACCTGTGTAAATCATTACAATGAGTGCAATAACTCAGATTGTCAAAGAAAAGTGGGGTGGAAGGTGATGCTGGTCTGGAAGAAAACACTTTGATATGTATTTGAAAGGATACCACGTCTCTGTACGAGGATGGAAAAATACACAAACAGAGCTACCGAATGACTTGATTAACGTAAGTGGCATTTATTGGAGAAGAGAGGCAAATATTTATTTTTCTTTTTTATTCATGATCCACAATGCATTTAAGTAATATAGATCATAAATATTACATAGGATTTTTAAACAATCTGTTGCTTAAGTACCCGAAATTCTGTCGCGTTTTCGTTCCCTGCAGAAAGGCAACCGTTCCCACAGTGTGAGACTCTCTGCTCTACTTTGTCTTAGGGACTCAAAATATTTAATCGATGATTACCAATTTGCCCCTAAAAACCATACATCAAGCGATAACCTGCATCTTTAACTACGGCTTGTCAGGTTTTGAATAATCTTCTCCCGATGATTTCCGCTTCACACTAGCTTCAGGATACTCACGGATCCGAAAGCAACGGAGTATTTCCATTTTCATCGCCTGTGTAGTAGATCAAGTACTCGAGATCCAGAGTCCCTTTCGAACTCAACTTCGAATCCGCAAATACATTTACTCAAGCGTGGAGATACTTGTACAACACTAATACGGACAAAAGAGTGTTTCTTAGTCGTGTGCAGCAATCTCATTCTGTCTTAGTAGACAAGCTGGTGTTATCGAATCATAAACATTCGTTTCAAAAGACGATCTGTTTTGTTTGTCCAGTGGGCAAGTGTTTGTCGCAGAAGTTAAACAGAAATCATACTGCTAATTCTATTTTGAACGAAGTACTCTTTTCAAGTAAGTTACAGTGTTCCTGTTTCTTCGAAGATTAAATAAACTGAAATTTTCCGACACTCACGTACCGAATGAGAGGGGCAAGGCGCCTGACTCCCATTCAAGAGGAGCAGAACTGAAATGGCCGTGCGGCCATTCAGGTTTGAATCTTTTTTTTTCTCCCAACAACTGTTACGGCAAACGTCATTTTAAAACAACACGGCTTATTTCTTTCCACTATCTGAGTTCACGCTCCGGAATCTCTGCTGACATCGTCATCAACGCGATGTTAAATTCTAATGTTATTCATTTCAGATTCTTTTAGTTATTACACACCTAAATAGTTCCAGAATGTTTTCAGCGTCTTTCGCTAAGAATGTAATTCTTTGTCAGTCGCGGATTATAGTACAGAAAAAAATTATTTGAAAAATAATTGTAAGATCTGTTAATCAGATAACGTCAAACTGGAGAGCTAGTTCACGAAGATAAAATAATTCAATTAACTATCACATACATGGACCTTCAAGACATTAAAGGTATGTGAGTCTTCCATCGGTTTAAGGGGTTCAGGGGTAAGGGGTTCAGGGTTTAAGGATAGATATACAAGAGAAAGTCTATTGCGAACGGCTATCGCGAACCACCCAGAATAAGTTACGAACAGCTGCGCAACTTTTTTAAAAACTTTTCCCCTCCAAACACTGGACTGAATTAACATTTAAGAGCCAAAAGTCTGGCGAAATAAAACATCGTAACAACATAAAGCTTCCGGGTTAGCAGAGAGAAACTCCGAGACAGTTTATGGTGGAACGCATTTGATTAACAAAACCAGGTTCTGGGCTCAAGTGCCGTTACAGAATATCGTTTGAGTCGTTTCGTCGGTAGAGACGGGTATCTAGTTCACCCCAGGAAAAGCAAAGAAGGAATCAACCTTCGTCTGATCCAAGGAATAGTTCCAAATTGTCACTAATTTCTGCAGCCCCGGGAGTTTGTCGATGACGCTGTTGCATACTTAAAACTGAAACGCTATAAAAATATAGGAAGTGCTTTAAGAACTTAATAGGACCGACGCATGGTTTAGAATTAATAGTTAACCATCAAGGTAAATAAGGTTAGCATATTGTACATAAACAGGAGGAAAGAGTCGTTAAAGTTCGAATATAATGCTGGAGGTACATCAGTGGATATAATGAAAACCGTAAAATGTACAGGAGTATCCATTCGGTGGAACGATTGCATAAATAAGTTTTGGAGAAGCAAGTGTCCGGTTGGGGTAAACTAAAAGAATCCTAAGAATACGTACTCACACGCGATAAAACAGGCTTACAGAAAACTCATTCGTCAGACCGATGGAATTAGAACTTCCATACCATAATATGACGCAAGGTGTTATTATCAAATTGGTATTAAAACGAATGAAAGTCCAGTTGACTGTATTAGCAGTTTATTATAGTCCTGACACGGCCGGTTTCGCTCCTTTTTAAGTTGCATCCTCAGGTGTGACCCGTCAACAGCGCAGGGACTCACTAGGTCGGTGGACGTATGGCACGCATGCTGGCGCGATACCAATCACCACAGCAGATCTTTGACATCACAATTCTGGGGCACCTTCACTCGACGCCCCGGATATCACCGGGATCCAATAGATTCTCGGTGGGCCGATCTCATCCAGCAGACGAAGGTTGTTAGCACATTATCTACAGGCATTACTGCCCAACTAATCGTACGCGCTGCTATGCAAATTCTCGTGAACACTCTTCCCTATGACTGGTGCTCAGCTTACGCATTTCATTTAGGACGCCCACCATCAGTGTTTAACAACCTTTTAGTTTGGTGACAACTGTTGAGAAATTATTCACTTGAAGTGAATCACATGACTGAGGATGATAGTGTGTCTGTTAAAGGACTACAATAAACCGCTAATGCGGTCATATGGACTTACATTCATTTTAATTCTAATTTGCTAATAACACCTTGCGCTTAATACACTGAAGCACTATACCAAAACTGATATAGAAGTATGGAGGATGGCCAGGCAAAAACAAACTTGTTAACCTGGTACAGGTGTGCGTATTCAAATACAGAGATATGCACACAGGTAGAATACGGCGCTCCTGTCGGCAACGCCTATATAAGACAGTAAGTATCTGGCGCAGTTGTTAGATCGGTTACTGCTGCTACAATGGCAGGTTATCAAGATTTAAGTGCGTTTGAACGTGGTGTTATAGTCGGCGCACGAGCGATGGCACAAAGCATCTCCGAGGTAGCGATGAAGTCAGGATTTTCCCGTACCATCATTTCACAAGTGTACCGTGAATATTAGGAATCCGGCAAAACATCAAATCTCCGACATCTCTCCAGCCGGGAAAAGATCCTGCAAGAACGGGACCAAAGTCGACTGAAGAGAAGTGTTCGGCGTGAAAGAAGTGCAACCGTTCGGCAAATCCCTGTAGATTCCAATGCTGGGCCATCAACAAGAGTCAGCGTGCAAACTATTCAACGACATATCCTTTCGGAGTCGAAGGCGTACTCGTGTACCCTTGATGACTGCACGACACAAAAATTTACGCCTCGCCTGGGCCCGTGAACACCGACATTGGACTGTTGATGACTGGAAACATGTTGCTTGGTCGAACGAGTCTCGTCTCAAATTTCATTGAGCGGATGGACCTGTACTGCCCTCCGCCACACACCGTTGGGTGGCTTGCGGAGTATCAATGTAGAAGATAGCATCATGAATCCATGGACTCTGCATGTCAGCAGGGGACTGTTCAAGCCGGTGGAGGCTCTGTAATGGTGTGGGGCGTGTGCAGTTGGAATGATATGAGAAACCTGATACTTCTAGATACTACTCAGACAGATAACACGTACGTAAATATCATGTCTGATCATCTGCATCCATTCATGTCCATTGTGTATTCCGACGGACTTGGGCAAGTCCAACAAGACAATGCAACACCCCACACGTCCAGAAGTGCTACAGAGTGGCTCCAGGGACACTCTTCTGAGTTTGAACACTTCCGCTGATCACCAAATTCCCCAGACATGAATATTATTGAGTATATCTGGGATTCCTTGCAACGTGCTGTTCAGAAGAGAGCTCCAACTCCTAATACTGTTACGGATTTACGGACAAACCTCCAGTATCCATGGTGCCAGTTCCATCCAGCACTATTTCAAAGGTTAGTCGAGTCCATGCCACGTCGTGTTGCGGCACTTCTGCGTGGTAGCAGGGGCCCTATACTATATTAGGCAGGTGTACCAGTTTCTTTGGCTCTTCAATGTATTATGGTATGAACGTTTCTGCGCCATCAGTCGCATATTAGCTGTGGTTGCTCCACCTATAGAGTAGTTTTTTATTTGACAGAGCCTTCTCTTTTTTCAATTCATTGGCTTTCGGGAGATGCCCATCCAGCTAGCTCAACAGCAGAATGTCAGTTATGAGGATAGGAACCTAAGAACAACGTAACACCCACCCCTCGAGCGGAGAAAATCTCCGACCCGACTGGGAACTGAAGTCGGGCCCCTTCGCTTGGTAATCCGTCGCTCTGAACACACAGTTACCGAGGCGGAAAGCGATAGAGTCTTGACTATTTATCATTAGATCCGTGTGCTTTAGATATACGGAATACAGCCATGCATATCAGAGCGCTGAGTTGCCTAGTACTCAGGAGCAACTGAGTAAAGGTTAGCCCCCGCGTAGGACGAAGCAAGGGTAGGCCTATTTTACACTTGTGCCGTACGTCACTCAAGTACTTCCCAAGTGGGCGTGTACTTGCCAAACGCGGATATAAGCTGCCACATGGATCCACTCAGACAATATCGCACACTATCGGCACAGTATCAACAGCACTTCAAGACACACTGGACGTTTTACAGCTGATGTAATTGTTCTTTCCTGTATCCGGGACTAGATAACATTGAACTGCTGTCATGCATACATTTTCATACTAAAAAGTGTCGTACATTTTGTATTAATAAATTATTGTAAAATTTTGTTACCCCTGTGACGCCGTAATTTTGGTACAAATGTTGGCTAACGCTGTTTGGCCCTGTCACAAGTTTCTGCGTGCAAGCCAGCCACCTCATAAGAGCAGCTGCTTTCGGCGGTAGGTGGTTTTCTTCCTGTCACATAATTATGTTTGGCGCCAAGAGCATATGGCGAATACAAGTCAGACTGTGACCTTTCAGCAGGTACGAATAATTGAGGGAATGCAGAAGATCCGATGAAGAGTGGTCCATTTCGTCAGGGATTCGTTTAGCTAACTGTGAGTGCATCACTACCATGACTTGTACGTACCTCTGGTGATAGGTACTAGAAAAGAGGCGTCATGCATAACGGAGAAGTTTACTCTGAAAACTCCACTACAAGAAGAGTTTCGCGTAACGACCACGGGGCGAAAATAAAAAGAACTGAGTTCATACCGAAGCTTATCGACTGTTGTTCTTACCATTCACAATTCGAGAATAGAACGGCTATGGAGAAAATAGTAGTAGATCTCTAAGTGCCCTCCGCCATATACCGTGAGTTGCTTGCAGAATATAAGGGTGTTTAAAAAAGCAAGTGTCACCTATTCCTGCAGGAGATAGTATTGATCAAAAATAGACGAACAGCTCCGATAGAGACATGTCCGGAAACCAATACCTGTTTAGTTATGGACCGTTGATGATGCGCGGTTACCAGTCTGCATTGGTAGCGTTCAAAAGAGGTGGAATGGTAAATTGCCACAATACGCATGTGTGGGCGACACAAATCCTCGAGGGATTTTGAAGATGAGGTATCAGGGTCGCATCAGTATCAATGCAGGGACAGGAATTGTCAGTGACATACTCAAACGACCATACCATTTCCAGAAGAGATTTCAGGTGAAGTGTATAACCGATTTCTGCGCAATCCATTACGAGAGTTGGAGAATGCCGGCCGCGGTGGCCGAGCGGTTCTAGGCACTTTCGTCCGGAACTGCGCCGTGTTCTTTCGAATAAAACACTAGTGCGTGCTATGGCTATCTCCGTCATCGAACGCTCGAAATGACGGTTCTCGAAAAGCAAGAAGATTTACTTAGATGGTTGCTACCGCTACCATCCACCCACAGATGAAGTGGGACCACCGTCATTCCGAAAGTACCAGTGTGCTGAAGAGCGGAGACGATTTAATGTATTTACGTTGCTGAATATCATCAAGGCAATCGGAGTTACAGTGTTGACGTAATTGCTTTCATGAAAATGTTTTTAGAGCGCTATTCTGCCGCAAAGTACGCCACAGTTCCCAACAGACTGGCTGTCGCAATCCTGTTGCGCGCTTTCTTCTCAGCAGCAGCGATTAGATGTACACTAGAGAGTTTGTGCAAACTACTGACCATCTGATAAGAATGATCGAATACGGATACCAACGTATCTCCTTTCCACTAGGAACCGAGTGTACCAACCAATGTGTGCGAACTCATCGCCGCCGCCAACCGAACTAGTGCGACCGCCACAGTTTCCATTGTCTTATGCGCGGGCTTACAGAGTTCCTGTTTGGAGGCGGAGGGGTAGCGCCGCCCCTGCCGCCCGCGCCGCCCCCGCCACCCACGCAGCGGATGCAAATGGCGGCGGGCGCTCCTTAAAGCCCAGCGCGCTGCCGCACCAGCCGTATGCAAATTCGTCACGCAGTCGCTTTGCCCAGATTAGTTTGCCGTTCCACGGACGCCCCGAGCGCGAAATGAACGATATTCTCCGCGAGCGTTCGCCCGCGGCCGTGCCCTCCGCTTACATAGCCCAGTGCGCTTGCCGACTGCATCTCATAAACGAAAGATTGTGTTGCCTGGAGTCGTTGCAGGTGTATGACCGACTACAATTTGTTGCAGTATTATAAATCTCCGTCAACGGAGTTGAGTTCATAGCGAATCTGACTGTCCAGTTCGGCTAAAATAAAACACGGCAGTGACTCGATTACACATTTCATTTCAACATCTACGTTTATACAATATGCTATGAACCACAGTGAGGCGCGTGACATAGGGTTTGGGTTTCTTTCCATACCAATTGCCTCCGTGCATGTAATAATCCGTCTGATCTGTCTGCACGTGATATTTCGGTACTACATGTAGGGGGATAAAGAACAACATCACTTGATACTGTTCTCGAAACTGTATAAGTAGGTTTTCGCGGTATAATTGGCGTCTGCCTTCGAGCGTGTGCTAATTCAGGGTATTCAGCCTCTCTGCGATGCTTTCCTGAGATCAGACAAAGCTGTGACTGTTCTCGACGCCCTTCTTTGTATACGCTCTGTTTCCTTTGTTATTCCTTTCTGGAATGCGTGCCCCTCTCGACCAATTTTGCAAGACGGGACACACAAGTGGTTTGTGAGCAATTTCGTTTTAGAGTGACTGCATTTCCCCAGGACCTTGCCTAGGAAACCGTAGTCTGTCACTTTCCGTACCTAATATTGGGCCTATGTGATTCTATTCCATATCCCTGCAATCCCTACAAATTGTTACACCCAAGTATTTGTGCGAGTCGGATGGTTCCAGTTATGACTCGTTGATCTTATAGTCACAGGATACTACCACACAGGGTAAGAAAGCTAAAAAAAGGGCACCGCAGATATATGCAGAATGAATTAATATATCGGAGATCAGTTTTCGTCAAATTATAGCGCAAAATATGGCGAATTTTCTGACTGTATCGAGTAATTTTTATCGTTTATAATCGCCAAATGACACTACAGACTTTGTTTTTTTTCCTAAAGGGATTATGTTCTTCAGTCAACATAACATGAATGGGGTCCGCTCAAGGTAGCCGCGTGGTCTAGGGGGCCCTGCCATGGTTCACGCGGGTCCCCCTGCGGAGGTTCGAGTCCCCACTCGGCCATGGGCGTGTGTTTTATCTATAGCGTAAGTTAGTTTAAGTTAGATTAAGTAGTTAGTGACCGATGACCTCAGCAGTTTGGTCTCATAGAAACTTACCACCATCACCATGAATGGGACTTCATCAAATAGAGTCAAGATAACAGTAGTATTGTCACACCGTCGGGAGAAAAGATTCCTTAAACGTCTATCCTATTGTATCAAATGTCAACAGGCACGAAAGTTCGATATGATTCGTATTTTTATTATTACGGCTATTCATACAAAGGGTTCAAAATTTTGACCTCGAGCATTGCTACACTGCATAAAGTGATTCCGGAGAAGCAATAACGCATGTTGAATTTCATGTGGAGTTAACGGCAGGACAGGCCCGTGTTATAACGCATTTCATACCTTAGAGAGTCATCGGTGTCCCCTAAAAGATCCCTTGTTTTAATTTTAGCCACAGATAAAAGTACAGAAGTGTCAAGTTTGGTGAGTATGCAGACCATTTTGTATTTTCTGAACGGCCGTGTCAATGCTTTCCAAATGTTTCCTTAAGAGGGTCTGTCATTACATGCGCGGAATAGGAGGGACATCCGTCATGTCGGTACCGCACTGATTGCTTTACGTCCCGTGGGATGTGTGCCAACAACTGCAGCAGCAGCAGAATGTCTTAGGAACTCGAGACACTTGAGTGTTTTTAGATCTCCGTCAAGAAAACGGAGACAAATGATGCGGGTGTTTAAAAATACGCACCAAACGTTAATATACCAAGAGCGTTGTTTTCATCCACTTCTCTGAGCCAGCGTGGATTTTCAACTGACGATTAGTGCATATTGCGAAGATGCACTTGCCCATGGTTTGCTTCTTCCGTAAACAAAGTTTTGCATAGATTCGCTGCATCACAATAACTAGCAGTAACCAGCTTTGGAAGTCTTTACCATAAAGCTGAAGATGGAGCGAAAACTGAAGAGGTGGAAAATTGTTCAAATGTGTGTGAATTCTCAAGGGACAAAACTGCTGAGGTCATCGGTCCCTATTCTTACACACTACTTAAACTAACTTAAACTAATTTATGCTAAGCACAACACACGCACCCATGCCCGAGGGAAGACTCGTATCTCCGGCGAGAGAGGCCGCGCAGTCCGTGACATGGCGCCTCAAATCGCGCGGCCATGTCGCACGGCGAAGAGGTTGAAATGCGATGGAATGTAGTGTTTGCAGAATAGTCGTTTGGTTCATCTCTCTCGTGCTTCCGAGATACCGCTAAACGATATCTGCGTTGTTTGTTACAGTTGTTTCATCAGTTGCTGTTCTTTTTCCTTGGCTTATTTTATTCAACACACTTCCAGTTTCTAGAAAGTCTTTTAGAATGTTTGCAACGGTACATCGTGAGTGCTATGGACGATGTGGATACTCTTCAACATACAACCGCACCGCTGCGTTAATAGTTTGGCGACGTTCTCCGTAACCGACATTCATATTTTCACTGTCGTATACGTGGTGAGTATCTCAATAGCTTTACGGGCAAATTATGTGATTGCTACAACAAGACGCAGACTTATGGACTTCAGTCGCACAGGTTAACATAAGAAGCATGCCTGAGTTACGTGTTTGTTTACGTATGGTATAATAGGGCAGGTGTTCGTGGAACCTTCTTTCCTGAGGGCGGAACAATGGTTTGCCGCGATATTATCTCGATACTGTTGGATCAAGTCCCATACATGTTGTTGAAGTTCCCACAGAAGCGTCTTTCAAATGCCACAGAAGGTATACAGTTCCATTAGAGAAGATGTGGCGTCGTAATTCGGCGACTATAAACGATAAAGCCGGCCGCGGTGGTCGTACGGTTCTAGGCGCTGCAGTCCGGAACCGCAGGACTGCTACGGTCGCAGGTTCGAATCCTGCCTCGGGCATGGATGTGTGTGGTGTCCTTAGCTTAGTTAGGTTTAAGTAGTTCTAAGTTCTAGGGGACTGATGGCCTAAGATGTTAAGTCCCATAGTGCTCAGAGCCATTTCAAGCATTTTATAAACGATAAAAACTACTTGAGGAAGTCAGGAAATTCGCCATATTGTCCGCTATAACTTGGCGAAAACCACATCTCAATGTGTGATTCTTCAATTTCTCCAGGAGTATTTCATGACGAAACAAATCTCGGGTGAACAGCCTGCCGTCCCTTGGCAGTACAACAGCATACCCGATGATGGCAACAAGGTCGATTGCCGAAATATTGTGTCCTTTTGTACACTCACACCAGGCTGTTCACCCGAGATTTATTTCGTCAGCCCTCAATATATTTATTCATTCTGCCTTAAACTGTACTGCCTTTCGTAAAGTGCGCTATTTTACATTTCAGAGCGTTTAAAAAAAGTTGTCAATGTTTTCTTCTATATGAAATCTTTGAAATCAAGATCTGACTGCATATAAAATTTATCGTCAGAAAAAAGTAGTTACTCATAGCGTCGAAGTTATGTAAAGTTATATCAGGATTAATTTTCTCAAGCTGAAACTGTGACAGAGGCTCACAGAAGAGTGATGTGTACAAGGAAAGTGAGTAAACATGAACTTCCCACGTTGGGCAAGGCGATACAGGTATCGTACAGACCTGGAAACAGTTGCGATTCGAACGCATTGCAGGAACTTGAGATTTACGCCCCCAATAACTCTTGAATGAAGAAAGTGATTTCCCACATAGTAATTACTACAAAATTTTCAAAGACATGTTCCAATCTTCAACAGTTTATCGTGCCGGGGCGACAGTGTACCAAACTGGCAATTTTGAATTCATGTACAGCCGCCGCTCACGGTGCCCATCAACACCGCCGAAACTGGCATGCAGAGTTCTCAGCGAAGATGGTGGCCATATGGACGGCGAAAATATTGTCTTCAGATGATTGCATGATCCGCTGCAGAACCGAGAAGAATATCATCAGCGATCGACGGAATGAACAAGTATCATTTCTACAAACAAAATGAAAATTTAAATCTTGTTTCGATCAGAGAAGCTCTTTAGTCGTTGAATTGATCGAGCGTGGGAAGTCTACCAAAGTGGATATTACTGTGTGACCCTCTCAAGCTTAGGGTAAGCAATGACAGCTACAAAGAATCATATTTTGTGATAATTGAAGGGCCGACACTCAGAATGTACGAGTGGTGATCTGAAATCTTCCAGTACCTACTCTACAATACCACTTTTGCGAATGCAGAAAATTGCATTCTCACTGACACCAAACTGAACATTTTTAGCAATTATGGAGTGAAGCTTAGTGTCCACTAAAACATTTTTTTAGCTGTTGTGGAGTGAACTATAGAATCCAGTAAAAAATGTATTTGCAACGAATCAAAATTAGTTACTATTTCGCGTTCGAGTATACTTTTGGTGTAAAACCTAGCAACCCACTTCTCCGTGCGTCCATCCCGTGCCACTTGATGATCGCGAGACGAAATTTCGAAGGGCCTATGTCTGCTCCATTATTAATGAAAAATCAACCAGTCACTGTTTATATACATTTACAGTGACTTTTTTCTTAGCAAAAACGAATAAATCTATCGAATTAACAACAATGTGGCGAAACTTTGCTGTTGATAGGTTAGTTTCGCTCATTTCAGCAAAAACAGTAGTTTGTTTCTGCGATGCGTAACAGCTCATAAGAAAAACCATGTTTTTTTTCTGTATTCATCGCTTCCCTATCATCAGTCAGAATCGAACTGTGGCTTGTTTCGTGTAGCGTAGAAAATTGAGTGCATAACATTTCTATCGTGAATATTGTAATTTAGATCACACTGAGACAAAATGTTATGCCCACTGACCACCGCGAGATTGAATGCATCCCGATGGCGTTCCGAAGACCTTACACGCTAAGGTAAGTAAATAAGCAGAGCAGAAAAAGCCTGCAAGATGTCAGTCAAGAAACACAGGTAGTAATGTTAGTGACGATACTGTCCTCAAATGGCGAAATCCACCAACTAGACAAAGAGCGGATTGTTCCGGCACGGCTATGTATCAATAAATCATTTTCTTCAAGGTGATTCATAATGTTCGAGTACAGTATATGCTCCAAAATCCTACTGCAAATTGAGGTCAGTGATATGGATCTGTAATTCAATGGGTTACTCCGATTTCCTTTCTTGAATATTGGTGTGACCTGTGCTACTTTCCAGCCCGTAATTTTTGGGAACTGCGGGACCTCTTCGTAGAAATTTGGTGCCATACACCTCCTTATACCCACCAAGCTCTTGTCGAATACATGTCATGCCGCATACCTGATTCATTGCTTGTAGTGGTGGGTCAGCACGCTATTACACAGGTGGGTCGCAGTATTTTGGTCCACCACTGTATGTAGCTGGCAACGCACTGTTAACTGCACTTCGGAAACAATGACGGTCTCTACGACTCTGTATGTACTTAAGCCTTTCCTATGTTGTTTTTATGATCGTTCAGCGACATACACGATAGAGGCAACAGGATCACTTTCCAGTGTGTATCGATACTAGTTTTTCAAACTTAGGGAACAGCAGTTAATAATATCCCACCTCTGCCCCAATGACCTTTATTAATAATTCTATCAGTTGCTTAATCCTACTGCTCTTGCTCTCTTTTAAATAGGATTACATTATTGAAACGGTGCATTCATAAATTAACTGAAAGTAATTAAAATTAGTACCATGGCAGTTAAAGGTTTTTTTAAATGTATTATTCGCTTTACACTGGATATTTTCGGCCACATGGTAAAGCATGCGCTACCAACTTCCAGTTTTGCTTGGACCATAACATCTGTTAAAGACAATTAACTACACCAATTAACCTTCAAACCATCTAACTTTAGCGATTCAATGCACAACGATTAATTACACAGCGTTTCTTACTGTTCCGATGTTCATTTATTTACACTTAGTGTTTAAGTGGTACTGTTCATTATCAGTATAAATATATGTTTGACGTTATTCCATTTTCATGTTCATGGTTATTATGTAACATCTGCTTGGTAACTTAAGAAGTAATGCCAGATTATTAATTAGTATCATTTGGGAAGTGAATTGCTATGTTGATTGAAGGTTTACCTGGCACAGCTAAACAGGCGGCTAGTAGCTTATCATTTGTCATATGGGAAAGTGAGTTTTACTGACATAGCATTTAATTTCAGTGATACCATTTGCGCAACGAGACACTGAAATACAAAGCATAATCTAAAAAAAAAACCTCTTTTACCTGACTTTCACTGTTTCTCTGTCTGTTGTTTAACCACGCCAATATGTTACGGAGATATTTAGGGAATTGTTGAATGACACACGATGTTCTTGTTGCAAACTGCTTAAATTCAGAGAATCAGTTAATTTGTTAATTTGTGCCGGCCATTGTGGCCGAGCGGTTCTAGGCCCTTCAGTCTGGAACCGCGCGACCGCTAGGGTCGCAGGTTCGAACCCTGCCTCGGGCATGGATGTGTGTGATGTCCTTAAGTTAGTTAGGTTTAAGTAGTTCTAAGCTCTAGGAGACTGATGACCTCAGATGTTAAGTCCCATAGTGCTCAGAGCCATTTGACCATTTCGTTAATTTGTTGTAAGCTTCTATGGGACCAAATTGCTGAGGTCATCGGTCCCTAGACTTACATGCTACTTAATTTAAGTTAAACCAACGTACGCTAAGCATAACACACACAACCATGGCCGAGGGAGCACTCGAACCTCCGACGGGGGAAGTCGCGCGAACTGTGGCAAGACGCCCAAGACAGCGCGACTGAGAATTAGTGTTTCGGATAGATCGTCCAATAGTTCTTTTTCTTCCATCGTAATTATATGTAAGAACTTTATGGATATGACAAGGCAGACGTTCAGACTGTGGTTCTACCCCGCGTCCGAATGTGAGTCAGGCTGAAAACGAACGACTAAGAAGTGGGTGCAAGGTACTGTGCGGTACGATCTATGCAAAGGCTTACGGAGTACGCACGTAGATCTTGCTGTTCGTTCTTCTTCTTCTGCATTTCAAAGTTTAGGAATTTGTGCCTGTTACGTTTAATCTTTTCACTGCCACCTCCTTTTGGATATTCCTATGCGCTCTTCTTCCTCTTGCCAGGTAAGCATGGCCTGATGCGAGATCCTCTCTACACTCTTTCTTTTTTGGTGATATCATCATAATATTTTCTTTTCTTCAATCTTTTCATTAATGTTATGAATACCTAGTGGTCCTAATGTCTTCATTTCTTCCCTGGTAACACTTCTAACTTTTCCGAGAAACCTCGTGTCTGCTTCTTGTGTTTTACTTTTACCACGTTTTTTAGTGATCCATAACTCACTTGCATATAGCAATACAGGTGCAGCCATGGTTTTATAAAAATTGTTTTTGTTCCTTTCGTATTTTTTATTAGTATTCATTATAGACTGAGTTCAGGTAACCAATTCCACGATAATTTCCGCAGTTGTTTCTTCATCTTTTTTAAAAATTGGTACCACTTCTGATATTTTCCAAGACTTTGAGATTTTTACACCCATGCCAAGACACGTTAAATAAATGTAATAATCTAAGATCACAAAAGGAAATTTTAAAATATCCATAGTATTATCATCTGGTCGACATGCTTTCCTGTTTCATACTCTTAAAACTACTTGCAGTCGATATTTGTGTAGTCCTTAAATCTGCAGAAGAAACTTACGATAGAGTCTTGTGTCACTCGTGTAACAACTCTTGACGTCGTCCTTCAGTACCTCCATCAGTTGTCTCTCGTTAAGCAGCACTCATGGGCGAAAAGAATTAAGAGATGTTTACTGTCACTTTTATTTTTCAAAAACAGAGGAAACATCTCGGTGCTCCTGCTGGAACTGACACAGCACTGTGTGCACAAGCATGAAATCTCCTGTCAGCAATGGCTTCCATTCTAAACGACGATTTGGCATCAAATTGCATCAATATGCCAGCGATGGCGGATTTCAAGTAAACAATGACGCACTGTGTAATCCTTAACGAAGATAAGGCCAATCGCATAGTCTGTGGCCGAAGTTTGGCAATATATCAGCGTGGCCCATCATTTCTGAAAGGTCTTTGCGCTGTATTTTATCTTATGTCGTAAACGGCGAATCAATCATGTGAAGGAGTATACCCTTTAGACAGAATTTTTGATATGTTTGAGATAGGATTACAACTGGCGTTAAGGAAAAAGGAAAATATTTTCCTTATTGTCTAAGCCAACAGCGACTGCGACAGCAACCCTTTCTATAGAAACATACGAAAATTGTCGTCTACTTAACCACAAAAACGTTTGCAGGGATGGTTTCATCTAGTTGTGCCGTATACGTAATCACAAGTCGGCTGAAGCCTTTTCCTTGAGACACAGGCAAAAACGAAATAATAATGCGAAGGTTTTATTTGCCCAGCTCCAGTTTATAAGGTTGTTCACGTGCATTAAGACACTTGTACATACATAAAAATTAATACACAGGTGACGCAGTAAACACGTATGTGGTTGTCGGTCTTGAGAATTTGTTAATAGCCCAAATACCGTAGCTGCAAAGATACAAATAAAACACCTACATTTGTTACTAGAATAGTCACGATATAACAGCTCAAGTTTTTGTAGCTGCAGTTATTCTGATCATTTTAATGATTGTAGCATTATTCATGTACTTCCAGTGTACAGATTCACAGTGAAACAAATGTGTAACGAGACTCCAAAACGGTAACTGCTTGTAACTTCTTGTTAGCATGTTCTTCTATGAAAAAAAAGAAGAACGAAAGGCATCACATCATACAAATGCGTACTCAGAACACAGGTCGCGAAATTTTTTGTCACGTACGTATATACGTTATGAAATACGTAACAGAGTAACAGTGCACTACAAAATCCGTTTATCCAAAACAAGCATACATTTAATTGCTTAAAAATAGTTGCACCTACTCAAAACCTCACCGACCGTAATCCACGTACGTTTAACAACTTTGTTTTGTGCTATCTCTCCTGCTTTCTATTTCATTCTTTCAAATTTGAAGAGTATAATTTGCAGTGAATACTTAGAAATTCTGATTTAAAAGGCACCTCAAGTCAAAATCAAGTTTATGGAACTATGTAATGTGTCCTTGAAACGATATGAAACAAAATTAGCTTTTGCTTTACTAAATGAAGTAGATTTAAAACGACAGACAGTTAATTGCACTACCTGCGAAAAAGACTCTAGAAACAGTGTTTATAAAGCACACTACGCTAGTTGCACGGAAAAGCGATTAATAACCAATTCCTTTAAGTTTCGACCATCAATAGTTGGTTCAAGTAACTGCATTTTTATACAAAATAGGAATTCATTGTAATGAAATAAAGAAGAAATTGTTGCTGTAACTTCTCAGTCTGGCCATGTAGCTTGTATTATTCACATATTTATTTACTTATTTACTGTTATCAGCTTTTTGTTTTAAAAACGATTTAAAACTGCCGTGTTTTTTTTTAAACCACTGATCAAGTTAAATACTGATATTCTATATACATCCAGCTGTTACGTTGCCATTCTGCGTTGAAGTATCGGCACTACTACTTCATTCTGTGGCTTCATTGGCTGTGAACACGTGCTACCCCTTATTTTTCTAGACATCCAGCTGCGCATTAAAGAGCTCTTATTATCAATCGCAAATACGTCGACTGCACTACGGAGTGATTTAAATAATACAGAACTCACATTATCTCTGAGAGCACTAGCCTACGACCACGCCCCTCATTGCTCGGGTAAATTAATTAATTCAGTTCCATTTTTGATTTTGAAAGAGAATTAAAAATAATTAAAGAAATAGCACACAGTGATGGATATAGTAGTACCCAAATTGACAACATACTCAGCGAAAAGAAGAGACAGAGGATAATAGCATTTCTCTATTCTCCTCAGAAAACAATAGACGACATTGATAGCAAATAGGCCCTCAAACTACACGTAGGTACGGCTTCACAGGTACTGCCAACAAACAGAAATCCAGGAAATATGCTCCAGCGTTTTTTACTGGGAATACTGTTGCTCACATCCTCTTCAACAGTAAAATAAGACACCATCTACAGAATAGAGTGGAATTTAGCAACATTATGAAAAGGATAGTTGCTACTCAGCACTCCGCTATATGGTGAGTAGCAACTATCCTTTTCATAATATTGTTACATTCCATCCTGGATTTTCCATTATTTTATAGAGTGGAATTTTTACGATTTCCTGCAATTTGTGTGGGAAACTATACGTAGTTGTCTCAAACAGGGCTATAACTACTAGACTGGCTGAAAATGAAATGAGTTAGAGATTGAAACAGACACATTCCAGCTTTGCTGAAAATGCTCTGAATGACTGTCATTTTGGTGATATTAAATGTGATATTCTCCACAGAGGAACTGATGACAGAAAACTAACATTACACCAGATTCTGACTATTAATAAACATAAATTAAGGAATCCTGAGTGGCAGTTTCATTATTCGGCCTTACTAAAGTAACAGCATCCAGTTAATATTTCTCTCGCCCTTTGGTAATATGCTCGTTATAATTGTTCCACACTCACATTTCATAGACTCCTTTCTCCTCTCTGCCCCTCCGTCATCCCGTCTCCTCCCCAGTTTTCGGCCTGTTCATCACATTCAACAGTTAATTACTTCTATATAGTTTTTAAATTGTATATTCTACACTTTTAATATTTGAATACACGTAATGTAAGACCTATTTGTTGAGCGCTTCTTTGTGAATTTCATCATGCCTTTGTTTTTGTATCGTTATATATCTGAAAAGTGTCATATCTTCAGAAAAAACAATCTTTGTACGGCTATGAACTCTCGCTGATGTGTAGACCACCTGTTTAGTTTTATCAGAATGGCCTAGAAAGCCGAAAGCTGGTTCATATTATATTAAATAAATATTATTGTTCAACATCAGTACTGTGTGTTTAAGTTTTTAGTACGTTCATGTTCCTTCAAGTACCGACTGAATATACCGTAAATATTAAAAAATTTGGATTCAATAAACTGATTATCACGATGTACGTGGTTACCGAATTCAAAATCTCTTTTTAAATTTTATGCAACAGCGAACTTTGCCACTTATATTGAAACCGTTACTTGGACACACACTCACACACACACACACACACACACACACACACACACACACACACATATCACTTCAAGCTGTATCGCGAAAACACTACCAGTGGAAATCCAAGTAGTTCTTTCAAAAAGACCACGACGGCTTTCGTTTACAGCCCTTGTCCAAAAGAACATTGCTCTCAATAGCACTACACGGCCAAATAATTAATCCCAATTGTGCTTCCTGCCACCCTATTCTATGAGATTAACTACATCACAGGAACAATATTTAAACTTCCATATCTTGGCAACCCATGCCAGCAGTTCACAGTAGTTTTAAATTTAGTGTCCAGCGGGTCACTCAAAATTTTTATTTTCAAAGAAAAACGTTGTATCCTATGATTTCAAATAAATCATACATCTAAACGAACAATTGAATCAAGAAGAAAACAGAAGATTTTGAAATGTGGTTCTGTAGAAGAATACTGAAAATTAGATGGGTAATTGGTGCTAATTTGGCGGGGAAAAGTAATTTACGGCACAACTTCACTAAAAGAAGGGATCGGCTGATAGAACACATTTTGAGGCATCAAGGGGTTGTCGGAAGTCTGGTGGAGGAGGCTAAAAATTGTAGAAGGGGACCGAGAGATGAATACAGTAACAAGTCCAAATGGACGGACGTTGCTGTAATTATTCGGAGACAAAGAGGCTTGTACTGGGTAGACCAGCATGCGCAGCTGCATGAAAACCCCTTCGGATTGAAGACCACAACAACAACAACAACAACAACGTCTCCTAAGATATAGAGTGATAAAAAACAAGACAAGTTTCAGTTGTTTATAACAGACCAATTAGGAAAGAAACATATTGTGCGTGTCACTCGATAGAGGAAAGTTCAAAATTTTATGTTCTCACAGACACTATACCATACTCTCTACAAGAGTACCATTCATTGTTGGAGAAACACCGAAACAGTAGTTCATTTCATTATACACACGAAACGAAAGGCCCCTGTTTATTGAATAGACAGTTTCAATAACTGAATTTCTCAGCTCTTGAAGAGTAACTACTACAGGTGGAACAAAGACTCCTTCTTTTGTGAAACTCCACAGAAAAAAAAATCACAAAGTGTGAGATCTGGTGACGTCGGAGGCCAAAAGGAATGAACATCTTGTTGTCCATCTCTTCCAATTCCAACGTTGTTGTATGGTGCTGTTGAGGCAACGCCGAACCTCGAGGTGAAAGTAGGGCGGTCGCCGTCGTGCATAAAAATGAAATAATTGGAATCTTCGTGACAGTTTTGCAGCATGTTCATGTATGACATTCCTGTCACAGTTTCCTCCGCAAAAAAGAAAAGTCCATAAACTCTGTGAACAGAAACGGCACAAAACACATTCAGTTTCCGTGAATGTCTTTCATGTGCGACGACGGCACCAGGATTTTGTAACTCCCAAATTCTTACATTATGGCTATTTACTTTACCCGATAGAAGAAACGTAGATTCGTTATTAAAAATGACGGAGAAAGTTCCTCTGCCATATCCTGGAGAACTGAAGTATAATGGTCGCGGGATACAGTTGCTGCAGTAACTGCAACTTGTAAGGCTTCATACGCAGGCGTCGTATCAAAACAGATCACTCCATTGTTTGAGGAAGTTGAATTTCCTGGCATGGCTATCTGGTGGACTCCCGAGGGCTTCGTGTAAACGCATCTCGGATACGCTCGATATTTTCATCAGACGTGGGTGGGCGACCAACACTCTTCCCTTTGCATATGCATCCACCTTCCAAGAATTTTGTATGCCAGTCATAAATCTACTTGTGCAGAGGTGCCTTCTTGCGGAATAAGCAGCAAAATTCACGTTGTACTTGGACAATGGCGTGCCTTCTGGCAAATTCCAACACACAACATGATTTCTCTTGTGGTGCAGTCCCAATGTCGCTACAAACCTTCCTCTAAGCAGTCACATGAGCAATGTGTTTCTATCTTTTATAGTTTGTCTGTAATGTTGTTGTTGTGGTCTTCAATCTTGAGACTGGTTTGATGCAGCTCTCCATGCTACCCTATCCTGTGCAAGCTTTTTCATCTCCCAGTACTTACTGCAACCTACATCCTTCTGAATCTGCTTACTGTATTCATCTCTTGGTCTCCCTCTACGATTTTTACCCTCCACGCTGCCCTGCAATGCTAAATTTGTGATCCCTTGATGCCTCAGAACATATGCTACCAACCGGTCCCATCTTCTGGTCAAGTTGTGCCACAAACTCCTCTTCTCCCCAATTCTATTCAATACCTCCTCATTAGTTATGCGATCTACCCATCTAATCTTCAGCATTCTTCTGTAGCACCACATTTCGAAAGCTTCTATTCTCTTCTTGTCCAAACTATTTATCGTCCATGTTTCACTTCCATACATGGCTACACTCCATACAAATACTTTCAAACACGACTTCCTGACCCTTAAATCTATACTCGATGTTAACAAATTTCTCTTCTTCAGAAACGCTTTCCTTACCATTACCAGTCTACATTTTATATCTTCTCTACTTCGACCATAATCAGTTATTTTACTCCCCAAATAGCAAAACTCCTTTACTACTTTAAGTGTCTCATTTCCTAATTTAATTCCGTCAGCATCACCCGACTTCATTCGACTACATTCCATTATACTCGTTTGCTTTTGTTGATGTTCATCTTATATCCTCCTTTCAAGACACTGTCCGTTCAACTGCTGTTCCAAGTCCTTTGCTGTCTCTGATAGAATTGCAATGTCATCGGCGAACCTCAAGGTTTGTATTTCTTCTTCATGGATTTTAATACCTACTCCGAATTTTTCTTTTGTTTCCTTTAGTGCTTGCTCAATATACAGATTGAATAACATCGGGGAGAGGCTACAACTCTGTCTCACTCCCTTCCCAACCACAGCTTCCCTTTCATGCCCCTCGAATCTTATAAGTGCCATCTGGTTTCTGTACAAATTGTAAATAGCCTTTCGCTCCTTGTATTTTACCCCTGACACCTTTAGAATTTGAAAGAGTCAGTCAACATTGTCAAAAGCTTTCTGTAAGTCTACAAATGCTAGAAACGTAGGTTTGCCTTTCCTTAATCTTTCTTCTAAAATAAGTCGTAAGGTCAGTATTGCCTCACGCGTTCCAATATTTCTACGGACTCCAAATTGATCTTCTCCGAAGTCGGCTTCTACCAGTTTTTCCATTCGTCTGTAAAGCAATTGTAATAAGCAATTGAAATCTGTTCTTTCTTTATGAATCACCAGTGTTTACTATTCGTCCTGAAACCCACTGCACGCTTAATCTCTCCTTTCATATTCGATCACTATTGTATCCGCCCAGACATCTGCAGGACGATGAACTGCGTGTTAGAATATTGGGCGCGAAGTGCGGCAGCTCGCTGTGTTGTAATTGATTCCCGGCAGGGAGCGCTAAGTGTCAGCTGAGCGGGCTCGCTCGGCGCGCTAGCCGGCGGGATGTATGGAGACTTTAAGGTAAGAGCTGGCCGGATCCCCGGGATCTGTTCCCGGGATTTAACTTCCCATAGCGGCCGCAATCCCGGCCAATCCTCCGCTATCCGGCCGCAAGCCGTGCCGTGGCGCGCGGGCAGCCTACCGCCCGGGCGCTGCGTCCGCCGCTCTCTGTATGGCCAGTGCGCCCCACCCCTACCCCTATACGCCTTATCGCGCGGACCGCCCCCGCACTTTGAGATTCCCGTCTCTCCACTGGGGCTACTGACCTACACTTTACTGAACAGCTCTCCCTCTTCTACTACTACCTCCGGAGACGGTCAAAGCATCGTCAAATGTGCATTCAGTTTTATCACTTCTCCCTCTATTGTGGCTGTAACAAAAACTTTAACGACTGTTGATAGAGATCACGAACACTTAGATACCCGCAGTGGCAATTACTTTTCGGCCATTATTAAGTACAGTTCTACAGCCGCTGGGGATTTCCGTAGTCTACTGTTTTATTTTGAATTGAACAATTTCAAAAATGGTTCAAATGGCTCAGAGCACAATGGGACTTAACTTCTAAGGTCAATAGTCCCCTAGAACTTAGAACTACTTAAACCTAACTAACGTAAAGACATCACACACATCCATGCCCGAGGAAGGATTCGAACCTGCCACCGTAGCGGTCACGCGGTTCTAGACTGTAGCGCCTAGAACCGCACGGCCAGCCCGGCCGGCTTGAACAATTTATTCATAATTTAGCAATTAGCAAATTTCACCGCCTTCGGCATTATCAAGCTGCAACGTAGCAGGAGCTATAATGGTTGTGTGAAATCTTTATTAAGGACACCATCACATACTGCTTCCCCCCACACGGTTGTGTGGAATATATCATGCTATATACATTAAAATTATTGCTGTGATGTAGAATGAAACAACAACTTTACTGTTACCAATCACCGTTTATTTATTTCCACAGTGCGTTCCGAAGGTTTAAGCCTCGAACATCAGGTGGATTTATGTGGATTAACATGGCATGTGTGTGTTGTGTTACAACTTTGGGTATCTTGTGGCGCGGTCTACTAAAGAACAATGTTCATAGTTTTATGGAAGTTTTTAAGATTCTACGAGGGCAGTTCAATAAGTAATGCAACACATTTTTTTTCTCTGCCAATTTTGGTTGAAAAAACCGGAAATTTCTTGTGGAATATTTTCAAACATTCCCGCTTCGTCTCGTATAGTTTCATTGACTTCCGACAGGTGGCAGAGCTGTACGGAGCTGTTAAAATGGCGTCTGTAACGGATGTGCGTTCCAAACAACGGGCAGTGATCGAGTTTCTTTTGACGGAAAACCAGGGCATCTCAGATATTCATAGGCGCTTGCAGAGTGTCTACGGTGATCTGGCAGTGGACAAAAGCACGGTGAGTCGTTGGGCAAAGCGTGCGTCATCATCGCCGCAAGGTCAAGCAAGACTATCTGATCTCCCGCGTGCGGGCCGGCCGTGCACAGCTGTGACTCCTGCAATGGCGGAGCGTGCGAACACACTCGTTCGAGATGATCGACGGATCACCATCAAACAACTCAGTGCTCAACTTTACATCTCTGTTGGTAGTGCTGTCACAATTGTTCACCAGTTGGGGTATTCAAAGGTTTGTTCCCGCTGGGTCCCTCGTTGTCTAACCAAACACCATAAAGAGCAAAGGAGAACCATCTGTGCGGAATTGCTTGCTCGTCATGTGGCTGAGGGTGACAATTTCTTGTCAAAGATTGTTACAGGCGATGAAACATGGGTTCATCACTTCGAACCTGAAACAAAACGGCAATCAATGGAGTGGCGCCACACCAACTCCCCTACCAAGAAAAAGTTTAAAGCCATACCCTCAGCCGGTAAAGTCATGGTTACAGTCTTCTGGGACGCTGAAGGGGTTATTCTGTTCGATGTCCTTCCCCATGGTCAAACGATCAACTCTGAAGTGTATTGTGCTACTCTTCAGAAATTGAAGAAACGTCTTCAGCGTGTTCGTAGGCACAAAAATCTGAACGAACTTCTCCTTCTTCATGACAACGCAAGACCTCACACAAGTCTTCGCACCCGAGAGGAGCTCACAAAACTTCAGTGGACTGTTCTTCCTCATGCCCCGATCTCGCACCGTCGGATTTCCATATGATTGGCCCAATGAAGGACGCAATCCGTGGGAGGCACTACGCGGATGATGAAGAAGTTATTGATGCAGTACGACGTTAGCTCCGACATCGACCAGTGGAATGGTACCGTGCAGGCATACAGGCCCTCATTTCAAGGTGGCGTAAGGCCGTAGCATTGAATGGAGATTACGTTGAAAAATAGTGTTGTGTAGCTAAAAGATTGGGGAATAACCTGGTGTATTTCAATGCTGAATAAAACAACCCCTGTTTCAGAAAAAAATGTGTTGCATTACTTATTGAACTGCCCTCGTACATCTATATCATCTATATCCACACTCCTGAGCCAGCCGTGGTGGCCAAGCGGTTCTAGGCGCTTCAGTCCGGAACCGCGCGACTGCTACGGTAGCAGGTTCGAATTCTGCCTCGGGCATGGATGTTTGTGATGTCCTTAGGTTAGTTAGGTTTAAGTAGTTCTAAGTTCTAGGGGACTGATGGCCTCGGATGTTAAGTCCCATAGTGCTCAGAGCCATTTGAACCATTTTTTCCACTCCTGAGGGTACTTCCTGCACTCTGTCAATCCGTCTTTTTCGTGTTCCAATCGCGTATGGTTCGTGGGAAAAACGGTTGCTGGTAGATCTTTGTGCGGACGCGGATCTTTCTAATATTATTTTCATGGTTCTTTTGGGACGTATACGAAGGAGGAAACAATATATTGGTTGGCTCTTTTAGGAACTTTAACAGTAGACCATATCGCGATGCAGTGAATACTTCGTCCTTAAGCAACGGCATTATGAGGGCAGCAACTGTTTATCACGACAAATGTAACTGTTTCTGCGTCAGTCACTTGTTTACTTTGCCTTCACTCGGTTCGATGGTTCACGCCATGCTCTTCAGGTGGATAATTGTTTATTTATATGGCAGGTTCAAAATGGTTCAAATGGCTCTGTGCACTATGGGACTTAACTTCTGAGTTCACCAGTCCCCTAGAACGTAGAACTACTTAAACCTAACTAGCGTAAGGACACCACAAACATCCATGCCTGAGGCAGGATTCGAACCTGCAACCGGAGCAGTCACGCGTTTCCAGACTGTAGCGTACATGGCTGGTGCTGGTGAGCAGTACAGACGTCTTTTCACAGTCGAGACAACGCGCAGTGTATGTTATTAACTTTTATAATTAGCAAAAGACGCAAAATAGCCTACAGTGTCCTTGGTCTGCGACTGTGAAAAGACGTCTGTACTCTTTACCAACACCAGCCATGTAAATAAACAATTCTCCACCTGAAGATGACGGTGAGAACCATCGCAACGCGCGGCGGCAAAATAAACGACTGATACAGGAACTGTTTTATTTGTATTCTCCGTCCAGCCTGCCCTGCCCCTGTCTCCGCTGCAGCCATCAAAGCAGCCCAGCCTACTGCAACGGAGACTCAAGAGCACATGTTTACCAAAGCACAATGGTTAAGGCAGGCCAGCTTGGGTTCCCGGAAGCCTAGCAAGCTTCATGTGACCCGTCCAGCCTGCTGCACCTTACAGGTTGCGCTATCAATCCAGCGTGACTTGTCAGCTTTATATCTTTATATATGAGCAGGTAGCTTCACCACAGCTCATTTATCGTAACGGTGGGAGCAGCAAATTGAACAAACCAAACTTAAAGGAGATTGAGGAGAAACCAAGAATTGGGGAATATATACCAGTTACGGAACACAGCCCAAGTGCAGCAGGAGGGATGTTCTTTTTTTTTGTGTTTATGACGCAGCTTCAGAAAAATCGGTAGCTGTCTCGCAATGGAAATTGTATTAAAAATTACTCCACATTAGTTTCGGTACCTCGAGTATGTATTGGCATGTTTGTAAATTTAACCAGCAGTTTCCTCACCCCATAAATACTTTGAAAGAGAATGTAGACTAGGTGGCAGACAAGTGTGTGGAAAAGTGTTAAGGACTTGGGCCCATTAAACGGTATATAGGCTTATTTTCATATATTTTACAAACCACAAATGGGTACGGAAGCCATTCATGTACAACGTCTCAGTTGTTTGGAGCTTCGTTTATTTTTCAAAAGGTTTCAACTTTAAATTTCCCGGCAGATTAGACTGTGTACCGAATCGGCACTCGAAACCTTCAACCTCTGCCTTCCGCGGGAAAATGAGGGTCCTGGGCTCTGCTTGGATAGATCCGTCGGTAGAGCACTTGCCCGTGAAACGCAGAGGTCCCAGGTTCGGTTCCCCACCCAACACATAAATTTATGCTACCAGGAAATTTCAATCTAGCGCGCAACGTGCTGCAGAGTGAAAATTCTTTCCTTTCCTACTGAGGTTATTTTGATAATTATTTTCCTCCAGTTTCATTCCTAGACCTTCGAACAGCACGAGGGAATTTTCAGAGGTACAGGAAATGCCAAGCTACCCACCATAAAAACAACAGTGTTTGTTTGTTGTTATAAAAACTTACATTAATGCGAGAGAAGTCTATGAAAAGCCTCCCTTAGCTATCAGAGCTACTCTGCCCCTAGGAGTACCGACTTCCTGTAATAATTATAGATGAAAATGTAATTTATAAGGCCGGGAAACTCACTTGGTGTGAATAGTTGAATGACGAGAGCACATCTTTAATCACGATAAGTATAACTATCGTTGACGTAGAAATGTAAACTGACAGTATGTTAGCTACATCACACCCGTCTGGGTCTAAATTACGTAGACGGAAGCCGGTCGTTAACTGAGTATTATGAGACACGCAACGAACCATAGGAAATGAATATTTCAACCCATACGATGTCATGAATGAGCAGTGTGTCTGAAGTTTATGTTTGTAAACTGCTCAGATTTCAAAACAAACAACTTCCTGAGGCAACGACGTTGTTGGTGCTACTTTGACAAATTGTACGCAGTCTTCCGTGATGAATTTGTTAGTGGTTGCCACAGACGGAACATTATTCATTACATGCATTTAATGTATGATGTAGCAGGATAAGTATGAAAAGAGCCGATACAATATATCGATAAATGATTCACAGCAGGTGTCATCCTGTTGGTAAAAACACACCCTCACCCACCCACTCACCCACCCACCCACGCACCCACCCACCCACCCACACACACACACACACACACACACACACACACACACACACACTGATGAGCCGAAACATTATAACCACATGCTTTATAGTCTGTTTATCCATCTTAGAACCACAGTACAGCAGCGGTTCTGAGCGCGTTGGATTCGGCAAGTTCTGCCTCACATGATGTCCAAATATTTGCTCGTTTTTTGCACCCACATAATTCTACACCATCGGCTTCTTTAGAATATTAACTCACGGCCAGTATGGTTGACCTGAAAATAAAAAGCTTGCTCGTTAGTTTTAATAAGGCAGATACGCAGGTCCTCTAGATGCCACAGTAGACAGTAAGATGTCGATTTTTTGTGATAACTAAAAACTGTCTCCTTTTTATTTAGCGTTATGGGCGTACCAAGACTTCTTGCTCTTGCCCTAGATGAATTTTGCCGAAGACTCTGTCTTTTTAACTTCTGTTGCCATCAACACACCTAATCAGACCGAGCGAGGTGGCGCAGTGGTTAGCACACTGGACTCGCATTCGGGAGGACGACGGTTCAATCCCGTCTCCAGCCATTCTGATTTAGGTTTTCCGTGATTTCCCTAAATCGCTTCAGGCAAATGCCGGGATGGTTCCTTTGAAAGGGCACGGCCGGTTTCCTTCCCCATCCTTCCCTAACCCGAGCTTGCGCTCCGTCTCTAATGACCTCGTTGTCGGCGGGACGTTAAACACTAACCACCACCACCTAATCAGATCACTACGCGCAAGTGTGCCGTCAGACATGGAAACCATGTGAAAAACAAGAAAGAGACAAAAACAAAGATGATTCAAATCACAGACTGCGCATATAGATCAGTTTTTATTCTTCCTTTATTACACTGTGTCCACTTTCATAGCTGAGGGGTAAGCTTGTATGAGTATCATAGGGAGGACCGGGTTCAGTTCCCATTATTGCCAGAGATTTAGCCTAGTCAGACGACGCGAACGGGTTGCACTCGGGCTTGACATCTACATTTACATCCATATGGATATTCTGCAAATCACATTTAAGTGCCTGGCAAAGGGTTCATCGAACCACCATCACAATAATTCCCTATTATTCCAATCTCGTACAGCGCGCGGAAAAAAACGAACACATATATCTTTCCGTGCGAGCACAGATTCCCCGTATTTTATTATGGTGATCGTTTCCCCCGATGTAGGTCGGCGTCAACAAAATATTTTCACCTTCGGAGGAGAAAGTTGGTGATTCAAATTTCGTGAGAAGATTCCGCTGCAACGGAAAACACCTTTGTTTTTATGATGTCCGCCCCAGATCCTGTATCATTTCAGTGACACTCTATCCCCTATTTCGCGATAACACAAAATGTGCTGACCTTCTTTGAACTTTCAAACTTTTTCAGTCCTACCTCGTAAGGATCCCACACCGCGCAGCAGTATTCTAAAACAGGACGGACAAGCATAGTGTAGGCAGTCTCCTTAGTAGGTCTGTTATATTTTCTAAATGTCCTGCCAATAAAACGCAGTCTTTGGTTAGCCTTCCTCATAACATTTTCTATGTGTCCGTTCCACTGTAAGCTGTTCGTAATTGTAATTCCTAGATGTTTAGTTGAATTTATGGTCTTTAGATTCGACTGATTTATCGTGTAACCGAGGTTTAACGGATTCCTTTTAGCACTCATGTGGATGACCTCACACTTTACATTATTTAGGGTCAATTGCCAATTTTTGCACCATACAGATATCTTTTCTAAATCGTTTTATAGTTTGTTTTGATCTTCTGATGACTTTGCTAGTCGATAAACGACAGCGTCATTTGCAAACAACCTAAGACGGCTGCTCAGATTGTCTCCTAAATCGTTTATTTAGATAACGAACAGCGAAAGGCCTGTAACATTAACTCCTGGAACGCCAGAAATATCTTCTGTTTAACTCGATGACTTCCCGACAGTTACTATGAACTGTGACTTCTCTGTCAGGAAATCACGAATCCATTCACGCTCCATATGCGAATTGGGGAGCTACTTGAGTGAGAAGTAGCGGCTCAAAGATCTGGAAGTAAGGGCCGGGAGAGCAGTGTGCTGCACGCATTCCTCTCCATACACCATCAGAATGACGCCGTAAAGCACAGGATAACACGCCGGCCGATCAGTACTGAATTGTCCGATGATGCTTCTGAGTACACTGGCGATCGATATGAAGAGCGATTCATCTATCTCGAAAGAGAGTGACAATTTAGTCTACGGCAGGAAGAAAAGCTTTGCTAAGAACTTCTGCCCAACTGGCAGAAAAACTGTAGTATTGTGGGAAAACGGCCAGGTGTTTGTGTAGTGACAGTTCGGAGCATGGCGAGTGCTCCCTAGAATCCACGCTGCTGTCCCCTGACTACCAGCCGGCTGTGTACGCATGCGCGCGCTGGGGTCTTGCTTCGCTGCGCATTGGAAGATGGAGGCGGCAAGCATGGCGAATTGTGCTGGGACATGTCGGACACCGCAGAGCGGAACGATCTTCCGCTATCGTTCGAATATTGTTTTGTGAAAAATCTCAAATTAGCTGCTGAATTTGTCGTAACTGAAACTGATTAATCAATATGGTTATATGGTGTTTAATTGTAATAGAAACTGAGGAAATCTTTCTAGTATTCAGCTGGCGTCATTTCGAATAAAGTACTCGTGCTTTCGACACCTGTCTCCGCCATCCTATACAATAACATGGAAGTGGCGCCGTTCAACATACCGTCGACGCCGAGATCATTGGAGATGGAGCACAAATTAGGGCTGAAAAGGATATTACAGTCAGTAGTTTTACAGATGTCGAAAGCACTAGAATATTAGTAAACAGGCTCAACTTCAATACCAAGGACAGATATAAAGTCGATCTGATACGTCTTCCTTTCCAGAAAAAGCATCATAGTTAAACTGACGGTAGGCTTGTATTACACTCATGTTCAGAAAAACGAAACGCCTTGAACGACTAGAGATAGGACATGCACATCAGTATGTTCTGCAGAAATGTTTAGCTCTTGAATAATGTCGGCCCGCGGGTTCGAGGTCAACATCGCCATCGCGGCATAACATCAAATGTGTGTGAATTCCTAAGGGACCAAACTGCTTAGGTCCTACTTAAACTAACTTACGCTAAGAACAACACACAAGCCCATGCCCAAGGGAGGACTCAAATCTGTGGAGGAAGGGGCAAGCGATCCTTGTCATGGCGCCTTAAACCGCGCGGTCACACCGCGTGGCGGCGCAACATCACCTACCGGTACAACGTGCCTACAGCTCCCGTTGTCGCTATAATTGAACTTAATGGATTAGTGTGTCTTCAGGAGACTTGAGAACTGTACCGTCAAGTGAGCGAGTTAGAAAAAGCGCGCATTATTGGCGTGAGAGAATGTGATGCATCCATCCGGGAAATTGCTGCTCGTGTGGGAGGAAGTGTTTCAGCGGTGCAACGGGTGTGTGCAGAATGGGCAGAATGGTTCACGAAAGGTCATATAAGACGACGAGATGGGTCACGTCGCACCACCCAGACCACCCCCGAGAAGATCGATACCTCATTTGAATGGTATTGGAGGACAGATCTGCGTCCTCCTCGGCTCTGGCGCAACAGTGGAACAACGTATCACATTGTACACTATCAGGGGTGACAGTCCGTTGCTGTTTATTACGGCATGGGTTATGTGTGTGTCGTCCACCTCTCCGCCTTCCTTTGACGAATGTGCAGAAACACGCTGGACGGCAATGGTGAATGGAAGGACATCACAGGGGACAGAAATAACATCAGCTAGTATTTCCGGACGAGTACAGGTTCTGTGTGTTTGAAAATGATGGCCGCATTTTGGTTCGCCGCGGACAGGAGAGTGGCATCACAGTGACTGCGTTCGCACAAGATATATTGCGCCAACTCAGGGCCTTATTGTGTGGGGTGCTACTGGGTATAACCACAAATCACAGTTTGTGTGTATCCAGAGTATTGTGACGAGCGTGATCTACGTGAATGACATCCTGCGATCCGTGGCCATACCCTTTCTGCACACCACCTCAGACACCATTTTTCAGCAACACCATGCATGACCACATACTGCGACATATACATGTGCCTTCTTGGTGTAGCACGATGTCAGCCTTTTTCCCTCGCCCGCCAGATCCCGAGACTTGTCGCCAATCGAAAATGTGTGAGATATGGTGAAACGACGGATGCAGCGCTGTGGTCCAGTGTCAACAGTCAGATGAACTTTGGGACCAGGTGAATGCAGCATGAATGGCTATACCTCAGGACACCATTCGCGCCTTATACGCGTCGTTGCCATCACGCACAGAACAAGTTATCAGGACCCATGGCGGACCCTGTGCCTACTAGGCAACAGGACACATGTTGAATTGAGGCGACTGAAATGCTAATAATTTTTGAAGAAGGTACTAATGTACATGTCCTGTGAATATGAACGTCCTACCTCTCGTCGTTCAAGATGTTCTGCTTTTTTCTAAACATGAGTACTGCCGAAAATTATTGAAAACAAGATTTTACTCTAAGGGAACAATAAGGAATCGATTCAGAATCAATGTGTTCAGTTAGACTGAAATTATTTTGACGAGTAGCTATATTTTAATACGTTTTGTTGCTTAAAAAAGAGTAATAAAGAATACGTACCAACTTACCGTCTGTATCCATGTCATGAGAGATTTAACACAGGCTCAGGTTGAACAAAGTTGATAGCCTATGTCTTAGGAACATTACATAAAACCTACGTCACGCCACACCCGGTTTTGGCGCTTAGTTTTACGATGTTCTACATCTACATCTACATTGATACTCCGCAAGCCACCCAATGGTGTGTGGCGGAGGGCACTTTACGTGAGACTGTCATTACCTCCCTTTCCTGTTCCAGTCGCGTATGGTTCGCGGGAAGAACGACTGTCTGAAAGCCTCCGTGCGCGCTCTAATCTCTCTAATTTTACATTCGTGATCTCCTCGGGAGGTATAAGTAGGGGGAAGCAATATATTCGATACCTCATCCAGAAACGCACCCTCTCGAAACCTGGCGAGCAAGCTACACCGCGATGCAGAGCGCCTCTCTTGCAGAGTCTGCCACTTGAGTTTATTAAACATCTCCATAACGCTATCACGGTTACCAAATAACCCTGTGACGAAACGCGCCGCTCTTCTTTGGATCTTCTCTATCTCCTCCGTCAGACCGATCTGGTACGGATCCCACACTGATGAGCAATACTCAAGTATAGGTCGAACGAGTGTTTTTTAAGCCACCTCCTTTGTTGATGGACTACATTTTCTAAGCACTCTCCCAATGAATCTCAACCTGGTACCCGCCTTACCAACAATTAATTTTATATGATCATTCCACTTCAAATCGTTCCGCACGCATACTCCCAGATATTTTACAGAAGTAACTGCTACCAGTGTTTGTTCCGCTATCATATAATCATACAGTAAAGGATCCTTCTTTCTATGTATTCGCAATACATTAAATTTGTCTATGTTAAGGGTCAGTTGCCACTCCCTGCACCAAGTGCCTATCCGCTGCAGATCTTCCTGCATTTCGCTACAATTTTCTAATGCTGCAACTTCTCTGTATACTACAGCATCATCCGCGAAAAGCCGCATGGAACTTCCGACACTATCTACTGAGTCATTTATATATATTGTGAAAAGCAATGGTCCCATAACACTCCCCTGTGGCACGCCAGAGGTTACCTTAACGTCTGTAGACGTCTCTCCATTGATAACAACATGCTGTGTTCTGTTTGCTAAAAACTCTTCATTCCAGCCACACAGCTGGTCTGATATTCCGTAGGCTCTTACTTTGTTTATCAGGCGACAATGCGGAACTGTATCGAACGCCTTCCGGAAGTCAAGAAAAATAGCATCTACCTGGGAGCCTGTATCTAATATTTTCTGGGTCTCATGAACAAGAATAAAAGAGAAATTACGGAAAATTAGTCATTCATTGGCTTCATGATAAACGCATTTAAAAACGCTGGATAAACGTTCTTGAAACTACTGCAGTCTAGCAACTGGGACAATTTACGGTGTGCCTTGACGTATAAGTACTTGACGTCATAATAACGGAGGAAAAATTTGAAGTCTTCATTACAACTCATCCAGAGATACGGATGCGTGGTTAGATATCTCGAATAGTTATGGATGTGGTAGATTCTACAAATTTACTCTGCTTGCACGACTTTAAGCGGAACAAAAGGACTGAAACAAGATTGTGTTATTTTGCCTCTTCAAATTCGCCTCTATTTTATGAGTTAGAGCCAACGCCAATATAAGTCGTACGAAACTCACAGCGGGTATAAGGATGATGGCGTATCAACCTCATTTAAAGGTCGCTGTTGCTAACGTGATTCAGTGTACGCGTTTTCATATTTCTGCTTTTTGCTTTTAATAACTTTAGTATAAATAAAACCACTGACTAAGTGAAACATTTTGTTCTCACTTACACTGTGACCGTCACTAATATCGTAATGGCGCAGACAAAAAGTTGTCGCAGTTCGATAATTTGGGAAGATAATACATGCTAAAAACCAAAACAGTAAAAGCGGCAAAGTATTGTATAAAAGAAGAGATTATTGAATAATTTCATGCTACTATGGGTAAGGCATCATTTATAAACGACGGCAGGAGACTCCCATTCATGTACTCGAAATAGATTTTATGACAACACTGAAATAGATTAACAAAAAATAAATTTAGAGAAGAGCGGAGGGTCTACAACTTAAAAAATTATGTTGAACGTAACAGAAGACAGTAGAAAGCTCATAAGAATAATTGGTGACAGACTATTTCTCAAAGTTAAAGGGTGGATAAGAGAGGATGTACTAAGCAGGCAAAGAATATCATAACAGATATATGCAATTTTGATTGCGTACTGTGGCGATAATTTTTTTCCTTCAAACTAAAAAAAATACTTTTGTTTCATTAATACGAAAACGTGATATAGTGTTTAATATACGAACAAACTTTACATTTAAAGTAGCTTACAGAGAGAAAAACCGTCATTATATTATTATATAATTTTCTTAGAGCTGCTACACAGAATAAAAATTGGAGGGCACCAGTTGATAAGAAAGTCTGAAATCGATATTTCCCAAAAGACAGGACAGTTGCTGAAACATGTCAACAACACTACGGTATTCTTTGTGTGCGGACCGCTGTGGCCGAGCGGTTCGAGGTGCTTCAGCCTGGAACCGCGCGAACGCTACGGTCGCAGGATCGAATCCTGCCTTGGGCATGGATGTATGTGATGACCTTAGGTTCGTTAGGTTTGACTAGTTCTAAATTCTACGGGACTGATGGCCTCATATTTTAAGTCCCATAGTGCTCAGAGCCATTTGAATTCTTTTGTACGTATAAAGATGGAGATCCTTGTTTTACGCACTACAAAAACAGCAAACTTCGTGTAAACAGGATTGTTATTTTTTCGTGTAATTTATATATTTGTGGGCCTGAAGATTATTCAATATGTATTCCGCGCGATTCGGAGACTCTTCGTCAAACTGTTGCGGACTAAGGAAGAGTACCTAGTTTCTTCATCTGCAGTTATAACTCAATAGACATATAAATTATCCAACACACTCGCGTGAGTGGCAATACCCGCAGCGCTGACTTTCGACTTAATTCGTTTAAAATTCCTCTCGCATGCCCAAACTTCACCTTCGTATCCGAGTTGGGCTGCGCACACACGTGCCGTGGAGTTTGGGACAGAAGAAAGGAAAGTAAGTGCTTTACACTCAGTCGACATCGAGGTCATTAGAGACGGAATAGTTGGTTGTCTTGCCCTTGTCAAGCCTCTTCTCTCCCCTCCCCTCCCCACTGTGCAACATGCTGGAAGAAATAGCGATTCCAATACTGATTAAATAAGTTCTCATTGGTTGGCGGCTAAACCAAAATTGGTATTGAAACAGGATGTAGATGAAGCAATGCCAAGTAGTGATCTGCAGAGACTGAATGGGCAAGAAGCATTCGAAAGAAACGACGACAGCTGCGTAGCTGCGTCAGACTCGCATATATAACAAAAATGGCTCAGAGCACTATGAGACTTAACTTCTAAGGTCATCAGTCCCCTAGAACTTAGAACTACTTAAACCTAACCAACCTAAGGACATCACACACATCCATGCCCGAGGCAGGATTCGAACCTGCGACCGTAGCGGTCGCGCGGTTCCAGACTGTAGCGCCTAGAAACGCTCGCCTACCCCGGCCGGCCGCATATATAACACACACACACACACACACACACACACACATATATATATATATATATATATATATATATATATATATATATATATATATATATATATATATAGTGCTCAGTGTGTCACACACATTACCTAGCAAATGGTAGACGCCGGTGAGAAGAGGGATTTCGTCTCCTTAGATTTCCGAAAGTCCTACTGTACACACTGTCGATAAATAACCAGGGTAGGATTATGTGGAGTATCCTAAGGAATATTTCAAATGGTTCAAATGGCTCTGAGCACTATGGAACGTAACTGCTGAGGTCGTCAGTCCCGAATATTTCACTGAAAAAAAGAAACTTTTACGAGTGGAAATTAGTACATTCTATTGGGAGGAAAAAGATTAACAGATACGTAAAATACTAAGGCAGCCTAATTGGACCAATAAGGTTCTCAGTATACATAAACAATATACCAGATAGGGTAAACAGCACTCCCAGATTCTTCACTGACGATGCTGCTTGCTGCTGCCTGCTATCGCACATCGCCAGGTGACGGCAGGGAAATGCAGATCGACTTCGACAGATTTCTGATCGGTGTTATTAATGGCAGCTTTCTCTTTATGCCCATAATCAAGAGAAAGAATTCGACAGAATCCGATTACAACATCAGTGCCACCAACTGCTGGAAAGGCAAGTGGAAAGCTTAGATTTGTTGGGATGCGTACGAGGAAGTGTATTTTCAAAGGAAACCGCGTGCTGCTCTGCCCTGCTACGGCGACGCTCAACAAACTTAAGTGGCAGAAAAGAGCCTAGCTGTGGATCACGGAGAGAGTTCCTGCTGAACATGCAAGAGACGAAGTTCAAAGAAGCTTCCGGCAACATACTACCTCCTGCCACGTACGTCTCGCGAAATGGCCACGACCAAAAAATGAGAAATTGAAACTCATACAGTCCCTCGCGAACGGAACAGCGAAGAGACGCAGGAGGGGAAAGGAGAGAGAGGGGCTGAGTGACGGTAGCACCATCGGAAGTAACCTTCGCCACAAATCGTAAGGTAGCTTGCGGAGTACGAACTTGGGTGTACAAGTCCTATTCCGATTAACTATTGAGTACTTTGAGAGGTATTCCAACTTTTGAAGCCCTTAAGAAGGTAAAGCAAGCACCGAACGATTTTAGAAACGCCTTGCTAATAGCGTTATTGGTCGATATATAAGTACTATGAACAAAAGTGCTATTATACTTTGACGTCGCTATTACGCTCGTAATAAAAGCCAGTCTCCAAATTTCTGGACGGACAGCGTATCGTGCTACGCCGAGGTAACAAAAGTAATGCGATAGCGATGTGCACATACCCAGATGGCGGTAGTATCGCATACCTAAGGTACATAAGGACGGTGTTTTGGCAGAGCTGTCACTTGTTCTCAGGTATTAACATGAAAAGGTTTCCGACTTGATTATGACCGCACGACGGGAATTAAAAGACCTTGAACGCGGACTGGTAGTTAGAGCTAGACGCATGCGAATTCCGTTTGGGAAATTGTTAGAGGATTCGATATTCGCCGGCCTGAATGGCCGAGCAGTTCTGGGCGCTTCAGTCTGGAACCGCTTGACAGCTACGGTTGCAGGTTCGAATCCTGCCTCGGGCATCGATGTGTGTGATATCCTTACGTTGGTTAGGTTTGACTAGTTCTAAGTTCTAGGGAACTGATGACCTCAGATGTTAAGTCCCATAGTGCTCACAACCATTTGAACCATTTTTGAAGCTATACCACGGGACGCTTTGAAATGGCTTCCAACTTCACCATAGCAACCAGTGGTTCCAAATGGTTCACTAACAGGCCTTGAGAGGGTAACCCATGTACTGTGAAAACGAAGTTCATTTATCCTACGTGTTTAAATATTTTTAACGCTTCTTAATTGACAACAGCAGTTAAATAAGCTAAGTTTAGTGTGTATTTATTTTTCTTTCTTGACAATGTTCTTTTAACTAAGAAATTTTACATTGTTGTTCGACCTATAACCCATTAGTTAGTAATGACATCATTCTGTCAGAAGTGGGCGGAACCTCCATTATATATATAGTAAGACGTGCACTGGCTTCTCCAGTAGTGATTCTCCAGCAGAAGGAGGTTCTTACTCATTGATAATTCATCGTTTTATAGCTTTGTATACGACTTGTAGGTCTGAAGATGCCCACAGTAGTGGTCTAAACCGGTCACCGTAATATATAAATTGTGATCAAGACTGTTTTTGATAGTAAATAAGAGTTCCAATGACTTGCTGAGTCCATGCCACGTCGAGTTGCTACACTACAAGCCGGGCAAAAGGAGGTCCGACACGATATTAGGAGGTAGTACATGACTTCTTTCACGTCAGTGTAAACTGCTTGTGGAACTGATTCTATTCCCAGTTTTTTTTAAAGCAAATTCTGCTTTTTTAAAAAAATATTAATCGTTCTTGATGCATTAACGCATTTCACTGTGAGGTAAGAAGAGGCACAATTAGGAAACAATTATATACACTACTGGCCATTAAAATTGCTACACCAAGAAGAAATGCAGATGATAAACGGGTATTCATAGGGCAAATATATTATACTAGAACTGGCATGTGTTTACTTTTCCACGCAATTTGAGGGCATAGATCCTAAGAAATCAGTACCCAGAACAACCACCTCTGGCCGTAATAACGGCCTTGATACGCCTGGGCATTGAGTCAAACAGAGCTTGGATGGCTTGTACAGGTACAGCTGCCCATGCAGCTTCAACACGATATCACAGTTCATCTAGAGCAGTGACTGGCGTGTTGTGACTAGCCAGTTGCTCGGCCATCTTTGACCAGACGTTTTCATTTGGTGAGAGATCTGGAGAAAGTGCTGGCCAGGGCAGCAGTCGAACATTTTCTGTATCCAGAAAGGCCCGTACAGGACCTGCAACATGCGGTCGTCCATTATCCTGCTGAAATGTAGGGTTTCGCAGGGATCGAATGAAGGGTAGAGCCACGGGTCGTGACACATCTGAAATGTAACGTCCACTGTTCAAAGTGCCGGCAATGCGAACAAGAGCTGACCGAGACGTGTAACCAATGGCACCCCATACCATCACGCCGGGTGATACGCCAGTATGGCGACGACGAATACACGCTGCCAATGTGCGCTCACCGCGATATCGCCAAACACTGATGCGACCATCATGATGCTGTAAACAGAACCTGGATTCATCCGAAAAAAATGACGTTTTGCCATTTGTGCTCCCGGGTTCGTCGTTGAGTACACCATCGCTGGCGCTCCTGTCTGTGATGCAGCGTCAAGGGTAACCGCAGGCTTGGTCTCCGAGCTGATAGTCCATGCTGCTGCAAACGTCGTCGAACTGTTCGTGCAGATGGTTGTTGCCTTGCAAACGTCCCCATCTGTTGACTCAGGGATCGAGACGTGGCTGCACGATCCGTTACAGCCATGCGGATAAGATGCCTGTCATCTCGACTGCTTGTGATACGAGGCCGTTGGGATCCAGCAAGGCGTTCCGTATTACCCTCCTGAACCCATCGATTCCATATTCTGCCAACAGTCATTGGATCTCGACCAACGCGAGCAGCAATGTCGCGATACGATAAACCGCAATCGCGATAGCCTACAATCCGACCTTTATCGAAGTGGGAAACGGGATGGTACGCATTTCTCCTCCTTACACGAGGCATCACAACAACGCTTCACCAGGCAACGCTGGTCAACTGCTGTTTATGTATGAGAAATCGGTTGGAAACTTCACTCATGGTGTAGGTGTCGCCAACAGTGCCAACCTTGTGTGAATCATGTGAAAAGCTAATCATTTGCATATCACAGCATCTTTTTCCTGTCGGTTAAATTTCGCGTCTGTAGCACGTCATCTTCGTGGTGTAGGAATTTTAATGGCCAGTAGTGTATTTCTTACAAAACTTTGAGACTGTCAACTGAGAGTGGTATAGAAGTCGAAAATGCAAGTGTACAATCCAAGGAAAAAAGAAAAAAAATATTGTCATTTCTAAAATACTTCAGGACTGTGGTTGCAAATAAACATAAAATAGTCTTTGCTACATTAATGCAGGAATTTAACATTCATGACTTTAATTCATAAAGTGTGTAGATCATTAGCAGAGTTGTTTTTAATTGGCTGTCATATGGCAGTGTGACCGAGCTCAGGAGGGAAGAAGTGCGCGCGAAGTTTCGGAAGTGCGGCGCCAACATGAGGCAGCGAGTGTAGCCGCGGGCCCGCTTTAATACCGCAGCGGGCGAGATTTAGCGCCGGTGCGGGCTGCTGCGGTGTTTTGCCGTTTGGCGGCGCGGCCAGGGCGCAGGGCACACAGATAAAGTCACTGGTCAGCGCGCCCGCCGTACTTCCAATATGGCGGACTTAATCCGCGACCAAACATACACGCCACAGTAATCCGTCCAGCAGATTTATAGTCTTAATCATACGTGGATTAACTTTGTACAGGCGCGGCTTAACCGGGCGCTACCTGCCCGCCTACCTGTTCCGGGCGTCACTGCAAAAAATGATGTAATGTATACGGAATACATTACTTAAGCCAACATGTGCGCAGCCGCGCGTGTGTGTGTGCGTGCGCCCTGGGGGGATGGGGGCGGGGGCGGGGGCGGAGAGAAACAGAAACAGCGCCAGAGGGAGAGGACCGGCAGGAGCGACGCAGAGCGCCAGCGAATTCGGCGCCGGAGGCGATGACGACGCCGGTAAAATATTGGCCGCGGCACATTAACACGTCCTAGCGGTCGCCGCGCCCCCCCTCTGCGCTCTCAAACATTTGCAGGTGCTTGTAAAAACGATAAAATTCTATGGAAATTCAATTATATTTTGTTGAAATACTAGGTCTCGCGCGAATGTGCTCCTGGAAAAAAAAAAAAAAAAATCGGAATCGTCCCTCTCCATTCCACCCCACCCCCTCTCTCCCTCTAACGTGCGACTAAAACGAGCGACGGACCGTTACAGTACAGGCTAAAAAAGAGAGAGAGCGAAGTAAAGACCTGTGGAAGTTTAAATCGCTGCTAAGTGATATATAATTTTGGATCGCGCGTGTTAAAACGGTAGGCTTACGTGTTATTCCGTGCGGTTAGCGCGTCACGGGAAAAAGAATATTGAAATGTCTTCGGCTTGCCCTTTTTTTATTGTTTTGGATTTAAATGACAAAACGAAATACGGCCGCTAGCGCTGCCGTGTTTCGGCGACGATAGACCGTGGAAAATGTTTTATGAATTACTCGACAAGTGCTTTTTAAACGCCGCAACAAGACGAATGTTTTGTTTGTTTTTCTTCTTTTTCGCTTGTTTTTGCATTTATACCATTCACAAGGGTAAATGAAAAGCATCGGTAGAGGTATGGATTCGCTCTGTCAACGGTATGTACAGTTTAGCGCCAACTGCAACTACATGTGGTAAGAAAACTATAATTTAAGCTTCTGATTTGTTTTTAAATTACAAAGTCCTACTTGTACGTAAACTAATTAGGATTCCTGTGTTGTTTCATTGTAGATACCAGTAACTTCTTCAAAGTAACTTTGCCGCCCGCGGTGACCGAGCGGTTATAGGCGCCACTGTCTTGAACCGCGCGATCACTACGGTCGCAGGTTCGAATCCTGCCTCGGGAAGGGATGTGTGTGATGTCCTTAGGTTAGTTAGGTTTAAGTAGTTCTAAGTCCTAGGGGACTGATGACCTCAGAATTTAAGTCCCATATTGCTCAGAGCCATTTGAACCATTTGAAAGTAACTTTCGACAATACCAGTACGACACGGGCTTGATACGTAAGAATTCTTTAGCAGAGCAGTACTCGATACTGGACGCCTCCATTTCGTCTAAAGTGTTCTTCCTATAGAATACTTACGTCTTAACTGCAATAAGACAGACTCGGCATATTTGACTTGTGTTAATACATTTCATTTTCTGAAGGATAGAGCGGGATGTTCGAGCTAAAACCTTACAACCTTACAGAATTGCGGTACTTTTCAGCCAGTTACCAGGTGAGCAGGGTGGCAGCGTGGTTCTAGGCGCTACAGTCCGAAACCACGCGGCTGCTACGGTCGCAGGTTCGAATCCTGCCTCGGGCAAGGATGTGTGTGATGTCCCTAGGTTAGTTAGGTTTAAGTAGTTCTAAGTCTAGGGGACTGATGACCTCAGATGTTAAGTCCCATAGTGCTTAGAGCCATTTGAACCATTTTTTCTACGGCAACTTCACAAAAATAACGACTCAACAGCTTTTAAAAACTTTAGAGCTACCATGATTGGTCAAGGCCTTGTAGAAGCTAGAAGTAAATCTTTGATTTAAGAGACTGATAGGTCAACATGGAGGTGCATGGCAGCTCTCACGGAAGCATCGGAGACACCCCTTAGACCCCGAGAGAGCGATTCGCAGCAACGCGCTCGCACGGAGCTGGGCTGTACAGCGCTGCAGATACCGAACCAACATCTGTAAGGACTTCAGCTGAATTCTAATATTATTCTCTTAATATGAGCGATACCGATTTCCCTTCATGACTGAAGAGGCACTTTCAAGGCACTCCATTTCCGTTATAAATTTCTGGCTCCTCAAGCGCATACCACCTCAGTTTTTGATGAACTCATTGAACCGTATAACATGCGAGAAGTATTTCTCACATAAGAAAATATTTAGTTTAAAAAATTCTATTCATCCACACAGACTTCTCTACCATCATACTGTTCGACATTCTGGAGTTGACCTAGTCTGCTGCAGTAGCCATCAGGTGTGAGATACCAAATTCAAACTGACTGGTTTCCATCAAACGCGTTTTACCCAATTTCCAGAGAAAAGGCGGGTACAGCCGATATGACATTCGCACTAGAGATACTTCAGATTTGGATCATGATGCCAGTCCTTTCCAAGCCCAATCTAAACTGATCGCTTCTGCGTGGCAAACAAAAATTATTTTTTATCTAAAGTTTATGTTCTTTAAAAGTTCGGTACAGCACTGCAATATTTTCTTTATAAAAGGATAATGTAAAATATTCGTTCATGTGATTTCACTAACCATTTCCCCCCGTTTCGACATATTTCGTACGATAAAACAATGCAGCATTTCCATCCTACCTAGAAGCTCAACATTGAGACTTGAGATGAGTTCGACTTGTTATTAGCGGAAGTCATACGGACAGTAAGTTCCCTACACGAAATCGTAGCGGTACTGAAGCGCGATAGTTATTCAGGACAGCGAACGCGTTAACACTGTTGTTGAAGTTGGAAATAAAGACTGTTTGTATTTAGCCGTGATGTGCTTTTAGAGTAATGACAAAAAATGAAAAAAAGGAATGCCTGTGTTTAATATCTCGCTGCGGAGTGGGCACTAAAAGTATGGGAGTAGTGAGACAAGAATGGAAAAGAAAGACGGCCCATGTCGTTTTGCGCAAACCAAGAGTTTAGGGAGGTATGGCTGCAGAAAATTTGTAACCATTTCCTTCAGAATACGAGCCCGGTCTCATAAGCACTGCGTCACTTCACACTTACTCAATTTAATATTCAGGTTTTAGTTTCACACATATTCAGAGCAGTGACTAATTTTGGTAGTATTTTAAATTATTTTGTGGTCTCTCACGTAAGCTTCCAAACAACTTCAGTCTGCATTCAGTTCTTTCTTCACCATGAACGACTCTCTGGTAAGTACATACTTACTTTCCCCATAGAACATACATTCTGTAGTAAAATAAAAAGAAACGCGTTGAATATGATGTCGATTTACCGAAAACACATTGGACAAAAGTGAAAAAGATGGAACTGTATATTGTTTGACGCAGAATTCTCAAACATGAGTGTGCTAAGACATACTGTTATTTAGTAAAAGTAATTTCAAACTATGATATTCGTTAATAAATCAAAGATCTTATGTGGCAACAGAACGAGCTGGCACAGTGGTTAGCACGCTGGACTCGCCTTGTGGAGGATGACGGTTGAAACCTGCGTCCGGCCATCCTGATTTACGTTTTCCGTGATTTCCCCAAATCGCGTCACGCAAATGCCGGGATGGTTCCTCTGAAAGGGCACGGGAGGCTTCATTCTCCATCCTTCCTTAATCCGATGGGTCTGAGGAACCTCGCTGTTTGTCTCCTCCTCTCGAATCAAGCAACCAACCAGATTAGCGTAGGAAGCAGAAAAAAAAGAGAAAATTATGAAACAGATATAAAAGAGAAAGCTAACTAACGGCCTCACCTGTTCTTTAGAGGCCCAAACGAAAATAAATTGGGAACTGTACGTGACACTGTAAGGGGTCAACCGCCCCTTACGTATTGAGAACAATATATCTTTGCCTCATGCAGGTCGCAGTAGGTACTATCGATAGTCAAGCGCTCGGTGCGCCAGGGTAGTCAGTGTTGAGATTCCAGACAAATAAGTTGTTGGCTGCTAAACGAGCAGCGCGGGTTTCGGCAGGACGGCCGACCGCGTTTACAGTTGTTTAACGGCTGTGTGTGTCACCCAGCCGGCCGAGTGGCCGAGCGGTTCTAGGCGCTACAGTCTGGAACCGCGCGACCGCTACGGTCGCAGGTTCGAATCCTGCCTCGGGCAGGGATGTGTGTGATGTCCTTAGGTTAGTTAGGTTTAAGTAGTTCTAAGTTCTAGGAGACTGATGACCGCAGTTGTTAAGTCCCATAGTGCTCAGAGCCATTTGAACCATTTTTGTGTCACCCAACGCCGTGGGCCTGACCTCCAGCAAATTTGGAAATGGCACTAATTGAGTGATTTGCTGGTGTGTCTAAGAGTTCATTTGTGCACCGTGATTACGCGACAACCGTACCGGACACGCACGATTTGGATTGCAGTGAGGATTGTGCACTCAGTGCTACATGAAGAATATTGGCGTGTGACGATATTAATAGGCGACCCGTGATGAGTTAATCGTTATTACTTTTTCAGATGAAGGGAGTAACTGCCTCACCCGTGCTGTTTAGACAATATATATACAGTCTTAACAACGAATTATGTACCGATTATTGCTACCTGACATCCTAATTAGCTATAATCCACTAGTTAATAACGGTGGGTTAATAAGGGAGTGTTTCAACATTTACTTTTGTCTTCACCACTCAAGACAATTAGCGGTCTCAACAAATCATCTTCTATGAGTTAGTACGTCTGTAATATTCTTTAAAGGATGTTCCTCCCACAAGGTCAACGGCTCTTTTTTTTTTTTGCACCTGTAGATCTTGAAATGGCGGACACTTGATAAGTAAGAGATAACAGTATTTTGTAACTTATCTTGTCGTCCATAAAACGACGATAACGCCTAAGCAACTAATACGTGAGTGAGAAGGATTTGTTGATTTTTGCCTTGCTGACGGTGTATCATCTACCTCTGGCATCGATTTTACCACATGTGGTGCTGATGGCAGGTTTTACCAATGTTGCTGAGATAAGACACTTGGTCATGCGACTGAATAAATTTTGGAAACAGCAATGACAATCGGAAATAAATAAACGGAGTGCATTAATACTTTGCAAGATATTTCCATTTCGGTAAAGGACCATGAGTTTGCTCACTGTTCGATGTAGGCAGACCCAGGAAAGATGCTAGAATGAGGGCAAAATCCACTATGTGGCTGGTAAAAACGGGCCAAATGTTGCCTTGCCACTTTGTGTCACTTCCAAGGCCGTAGATATCGAAATAATGCAAAGAGAGAGAATAACAAAAAAATTACGTGAGTGTGATGAAAGGAAGTGAAGTAATTTGAAAGGAAAGAAAAGAGACTCCTTTCAAAAGTCTCACCCAAAGGAGCCCTTCTAAGTAGTTACTGCATTGTGTCTTTAATGACAGTATTTACTAAAAGAGGGAAATTTAAGAATAGTGATAGCAGTGCTAGCATAAAGAAGGCCAAAATACATAAGTCAAGGAAACTTAAAAACTAATTCGCTTATTACTGAAAGAAGGAAATTAACAATAAAAGTTATTTACAAACGAAATCAACACAAATGCAAGGATACAAGGAACAGATCGGTCAAGAGCGAGTTGCGTAGATAATGATAATTAAATTTTTGTAAGAAAGTGCTAATAATCCCCATGGGATGTTTAAAGAATATTTTGGAACTGAGAAATACTGATGGACTGTGAAAAGTTATGGATAAAATGCTATTCAAGAGCTGAGCAAAAACAATAGGAAGAGACAAGCAGTGCAGTACTGTGACATCAGAAGGGAAAGAGGTTGAAGTGCAATTGAAGGTGAATCAGTTATAATGTCAGAGCTTGGCAGAGCAATGGCTGAGGAAAGAGCCAGTTGCATACCTTCGAAAGTGAATGCTTTATGGGAATGTAGGATCTACAAGATTATTCTCTCAGGTGTCCAAAATCTATGATACAGGAGCCGCAACGGTGGACTTCCAGAAAACCATTTTGATATCATACGGTTGTGGTAACTATAAGATAATCATATTATCACGTGGTGCTTCTACGTTTTTTAGTGTACTAACACAGACTAAAATACACATGAAATTGAACTGGTGCAGCGCGACGATGATTTATGTGTCAGAGAAGGTAATGAAAGGAATACTTTAGATAACCAAGAACCATACAAGGCATTTACGAACCGAAAGATTTCCTTACAGATGTGAAATCGGCTTAGCTGTTAAGATATGTGAGGATATAAGGATCAAGTACAGAGACAGGCAGATAAGTAACAATATCCACACAATGAAATAATAATGAAACTGAGTTGCGGAAACTGTGCCGTGAGACGGTGTCATTTTTAACAACGTACAAGACCGGATTCCAGTTGACAGGCATTTTTCATAAGCCTATTAGCTTTTAAGACAAAATAACAGCGAGAAATTATGTAATGTTTCCAGAAATTCACAAGATGTCGCTCACAAAAAAATATAAACAGAATTACCAGAAAAAATTCAGAATCAGTAGACAAATTTTGACTGGGGCACAATATACATTACCATAAGTATCCGGACACCTATTAGTGGATATTACTTTAAAAAACGCATAAAACTGTGCTGTCTGTAATAAAGTTATTTTATTTTGCTACCGGTTTCGGTTCTGAACAACGGTCAACGGTAGGAAAATTATCACAGATGTAATCACATGTCATACATGCTTTAAAATAAATTATCACAGGAAACCGTAACTGCCAAGATAATATAAAATCGAAAATTGTAGCAACTGTTACAATTTTATTTATTTTATGTTAGCTTGGCAGTTATGGTTTCCTGTGATATAAAATCGAAAACTGTAACAATTGATACAGTTTTCGATTTTATATTATCTTGGCAGTTGTCGTTTCCTGTGATAATTTATTTTAAACCATACGTGTCATGTGATACATCTGTGAAAATTCTCCTGCCATTGATGATGGTTCAGAACCGAAACCGTTAGCAAAATAAAATAACATGACAGACAGCACAGTGTTCTGCATTTTTTAGAATTTCTACATGATGTTAACCATCGCCTAAGCATGATGCTTAGTGGATACTAATTTGAGTGTGTCCACCCTTCGTCTTTATGGCGGCTTGAACTCTGATGGGGTCATTTTCAACGAGCTATCTAAATGTCTGTGGAGGAATGGCAGCCCATACTTTTTCAAGAGCCGAATATTGGACATGAGGGTTTGGAGCAATGATAATTCTTTCATTATGCTATACACTGTATCTTGCGCACATTCCTACTTCACTATTTATTATTACACCTACTACTGCATTACCCCTCTTTCGCTTTGCATTTGTAATTGTCCGCAGCTCGTGGTCGTGCGGTAGCGTTCTCGCTTCCCGCGCCCGGGTTCCGGGTTCGATTCCCGGCGGGGTCAGGGATTTTCTCTGCCTCGTGATGACTGGGTGTTGTGTGCTGTCCTTAGGTTAGTTAGGTTTAAGTAGTTCTAAGTTCTAGGGGACTGATGACCATTGCTGTTAAGTCCCGTAGTGCTCAGAGCCATTTGAGCATTTATAATCCAAGACTCACTGACCAGACGTCATATTCTCCCTGCCAGCCCACTTCACTAGCTCTTGCATTAGGCACCGTGCTGTTGGCCGAGTGCTGTTGGCAAGTGGGGTGCACTCAGCAATTGTGAGGTCGCTTGAGGAGCTACTGCCGCGCGGAGTGTCCGGGCGGTTTAAGGCGCTATGTCACGGCTCAGCATGACACGGCGGCAGGTCGGTACCGTTGGGCCTTCAAGGCCCGTTCCGACGGTGTTTTTGTATTTTGATTACATCATCCTCTTGGGCTGTCACCACCCCGAGATCCGAATGAGGGAATATTTTACCTTCGGTGTATTTCACCCAAGAGGATGTCATCGTCATATATCCATATACTAGAGTCCTGGGAAAAATATCAGCTACAGTTTCCCTCTGCTTTCAACAATTCACAGTACCAAGAAAGCAAGGTGACGTTGGATTACGTTACAAGGGCAGACCAGTCAATGGTCTAGATAAGACATGGACAATCTATGATAACCCGCGAGCCTCATTCACGTGCTTATTTACGGTCGTGCGCTGTCTCGTCAAAAATGGTTCAAATGGCTCTGAACACTATGGGACTTAACTTCTGAGGTCATCAGTCCCCTAGAACTTAGAACTACTTAAACCTAACTAACCTAAGGACATCTCACACACATCCATACCCGAGGCTGGATTCGAACCTGCGACCGTAGCGGTCGCGCGATTCCAGACTGTAGCGCCTAGAACCGCTCTCCCACTCCGGCAGGCTTATCGGGTAATGCACCAATGAGAAAGGCACCCATTTCCCGACAAGCCACGCCCACTAATTACCCCTCAAAACACGCGTTTTTGAGATTACGTTCATTTCATGTTCATCTCTTCTTCATATATTTACATTTATTTATCCGTCTTGAACATTGTTTCTTCAATACGACGTTTCTCAATAGCTGTCTTAAAAGCTACTGTTCCAAAATCCTGCAACGCCATTATTAACGAAATAACCTTCACGACACGTAAGTAAACGTGAACAGCTGACGATGGGATGCCAGGCGTCTGGAAATGCTATCAAGTAAAAAGAAACATCTATAAAAGCAACTGATTGCAGCTAATTCATTATAAATTAGACTAGAAACGAGTTTTGCTTTGTTTTTCCAATCCACCTGCGGCAAAATGGCTTTGCGCATTTTCGGAATAAGCAAAACTTTCACTGATCTGTGCCCTGAGTTGCAAACCTGAGGCAATGCGAGCGTCGCCGGAAATAGTCGAAAATGCGTCCCGGGCGGCGTACCGCGCGAGCGCCTAAAGGCCGATTCAGTATTGCCGTCGAGATCATGGCGTTACAACAGCATTGGCTCAAATGGCTCTGAGCACTATGCGACTTAACTTCTGAGGTCATCAGTCGCCTAGAACATAGAACTAATTAAACCTAACTAACCTAAGGACATCACATACATCCAAGCCCGAGGCAGGATTCGAACCTGCGACCGTAGCGGCAGCTCGGCTCCAGACTGTAGCGCCTAGAACCGCACGGCCACTCCGGCCGGCACAACAGCATTAATTAGTTGAGAAGAGCTATAATGCAGCCCACCACGTCTTCAGAGGTGGAATGAAAGATTAAAAAAAAAGTCACGTTACGATAGAGTGTATTAACACTGTCCATTACGTGACGGTACGTCAAGTCAGTTCAAGTAACGTGCTATCAATTCGCATTTCTGTCCTCAACTGTTTTTTCGCTGGAACTGTGACCTCCGCAAGATGATTTTCAACCGTTTTTCGCAAGAAGTGGACGTATACCACGTGGTAGCTTTTATGCATGGATGTGCTGGAGTCCATATTTATACGAAAATGACCTCGGACTCTAATAGTTTGCAGGTTGAGGTGAAAATTTGTATATTAGAGAAGGATGACAGGATTGCAAAACAATGAAAAAAGTGTGAATCTAAAAAATATCGTTGCGTGATACAGAAGGGGAATTTTACACACTGTGCAAGGAGCACAATGTAGAGAAATTTGCGTTTTATAAATATTTTGGGAAGCCGAAAATCAGTTTTTTTCATTTTTTGTGTCAGATTGCATCCAGGATACTAAAAGGAGCACACTGTTACGAGCTGCCTTCACATCCCATGAAAAAAGGTTTGTTTAAGTTTAGTTGCCAATGCAGTGAAAACTTTTTGTGCAATAGCCATATCTTTTCTCTCAAAATTTTTCCCCTCAACATTTATAGCTTTTCTTTACGTCTTATATTTGGCTTTTAATGGTTCAACTTCCCTATTTGTCCTGGGGTTAGCCAGTGAAACCTCATAAAAATTGACTAATAACGCTTTCAAAATTGTTTCACATACAATTCAGAGAGCTGCTTAACAATAAACAACCCTACCACGAACACATATTTAAACAAACAACTCTAATACATTACTTCATGTACACTTCACAAAGAAAAGCATTTTAGCACTGTTGCAGTGTCTAAAGGTTTCATTCAGTCCATTTCTTTATGAAACATGACAAGTGCCTGACAACATGCAATTAAATCTCACTTACTAATCAATTTAATTCTGTCCACAGTACTTTTTTCACTTCATATTGCAGCCATATTGCAATGCATTTTACTGTAAAAATGAAATACCGTACTGGTGCGTATAAAAACCCACTTTTTAAATGCAGTAGAGGACAAGAAATTCAGTACGCTCATATTGTACGATTCAAACTGCTGCCTCAGTGCTTTGATTAATCTTTTGTAATTCATCTTATAAATTTCAACACACTGCATAATGAAACGAAGCAATTTATAATAAATAACGAGCAACTGATGGCCGTGCGGTTCTAGGCGCTACAGTCTGGAACCGAGCGACCGCTATGGTCGCAGGTTCGAATCCTGCCTCGGACATGGATCTGTGTGATGTCCTTAGGTTAGTTAGGTTTAATTAGTTCTAAGATCTAGGCGACTGATGACCTCAGATGTTGAGTCGCGTAGTGCTCGGAGCCATTTGAACCATTTGAGCAGCTGATATCAACCACGAAAACGACGAGGAAATGAAATATGGAGATGTGCGCTTGGCCATGTATCGGAAGGAAGTGAGCTTGTGGGTCACGAGATCAACAACGGACGGATCACGTCAGCCGTCAAAACTTCCTTTCCGAGAAAGCTGGACGGTGCCGTGACGTGACGTGACGTGGCGGAACGGCCAGTGTGAATTTGCATTTATTCTCTCTTCTTTCATCCGCGGGCCGGGTTGAAACCAGTCACGGGCCAGATGGTTGCCCATGTCTGATCTAGACAGTTGCCTCGCAACCACTGAAAAGGCTGCTGCGCTATTCAGGAACACAGGTTATGTTATGTTATGTGAACCGGGGACCTAGATACGACGGAGAGGCTCCGTCCCCGCCGCAGCCGCAGTGGTCCGCAACCCCACGACGACTATCGTAGTCCACTTCACCCCTCGGCCGCCCCACACCGAATCCAGGGTTATTATGCTGTTCAGCCGGCCGAAGTGGCCGTGCGGTTAAAGGCGCTGCAGTCTGGAACCGCAAGACCGCTACGGTCGCAGGTTCGAATCCTGCCTCGGGCATGGATGTTTGTGATGTCCTTAGGTTAGTTAGGTTTAACTAGTTCTAAGTTCTAGGGGACTTATGACCTCAGCAGTTGAGTCCCATAGTGCTCAGAGCCATTTGAACCATTTTTTTATTATGCTGTTCGGCCCCCGGTGGCCACCCTCCCCCCCCCCCCCCTCCCCCCCCCCCCCTTCCACAGGGAACGTCTCACACCAGACGAGTGTAACCCCTATGTTTGCGTGGTAGAGTAATGGTGGTGCACGCGTACGTGGAGAACTTGTTTGCGCAGCAATCGCCAACATAGTGCAGTTGAGGCGGAATGAAGGGAACCAGCCCGCATTCACCGAGGCAGATGGAAAACCGCCTAAAAACCATCCACAGACTGTCCGGCTCACCGGACCTCGACACTAATCCGCCGGGCGGATTCGTGCCGGGGACCGGCGCTCCTTCCCGCCCGGAAAGCTGTGCGTTAGACCGCACGGCCAGCCGGGAGGGCCAACCACAGGTTAGTCTGGTCTGTGGACAGATCAGCATCGACTCAAAGGAAGGCCTCGGCGCTTGTTGGTGACGTGACAACAGCTAGGCAGGGCGAACGCCAGCTCTGGTGCAGGCAGAAACGCCTGGGCATGCTTATCACTACAGATCTCTTATTTTTGGACAAAATGTTTGGTATTGTTTTGGATTCTGCAGTTTTATTTAGATGAAAGATTTTCTTACTATTGTAAAGCTACAAATGAAGATCATAGTTCTGTAATGCTGAATCCTGTCGAAACAAACGTAGATCAATATGAGAACATTCTTTGCCCCATTGCAAGCTTCGTAAATTTTACATTCAAGTAACTATATTTACTTGATCCATTTTGTTATCGAAACTTACCGCAATCCCCTTACAATGAACTCGTTTCTTTTATTTATTTATTTTCGTTTGACATCGTCACTGGAAATGTGAACTAATTTACATGTGTAAATGTCCTTCAACGAAAGGAATTCTAAACAGGAAACAAAATAGCTTCATACATCGAAAATACTGCTGAGCTTAAACTTTTTTAAACATGCACATTAGAAAAGATAAATATTCCCCTCTTGCAACTGAAAGGAGAAACTTTATAAGATAAAAAAATTTTATTTGATAAAAGAAGTATCTCTCTTTTGCCTCTTCTTCTGTCCCGCACCCCCTCCGACAACGTGTACAATCGCAAGATATTTCATTAATATTCAGCGCTCCTCACCCCATAGTCAACCAAGATACCTAAAGAAGAGCGCCAATATGCTCACAGTTTCTTGTAAAAGCAACCCAGTACAAACGTAACTTCCTCAGATTTACAAATAAGGTAAAGAAGCAAGAATTCTGTTGCTGCTGGACCATGAAGTTGTTTTTGTATGTCAATCCTTAAAACAGGTGGAAATTTAAGTTCAGGAGTACACTATTTGTTAAGAAGTGTAATGAATTGCACAATTAATTAATTTCAGAAATGTCTCAGAACAATGTGTGTTGGTCAACTACCGCCAATAGTTTCACATTTTCCTGTGTCAGAGAGGGAGACACCACCATTATGAGTATGCCTGCAACAGGCCTGGCGTTCGCCGTGCCTAGCTGACGTGACGTCACGAACAAGCGCCGAGGCCTTCCTTTGAGTCGGTGTTGGACAGATACCCCTCCGTTGTGGTTGCAGCTACGCCATCGTGGAGACTCTGAAGGTAGCGTGACTGCAATCTGTCTCGATTCACCGGAAAGATGTGAAAATATCGCCTCGCATACCGGCAGCGCGCCACCCACCTGCTAGTGGCCGTGGTATCGGAGGGTGGTTGTTTGCAGAGGACGGCGCTGGCTGTGGGGTCTGGTCGGCCTCAAGGCTGGCGGACAGGTTGGCCACGCCACGCTACGGCGCCAGCCCAGAGGGCGCCACGGCTGGGGCCTGCGACTCCTCAAGCCGCGTAAATTGGCGGCCCTGTCGGCGGTGTAAGCCGACCCGAGGCGGCGTGTTGTCGGTTTGTTTATGCGGCCCGCTGACCGCGCGGCTGCTAATGGCGCCCCGTAAACCTATACGGCTACTTGTAGCGCGCAATAACAGATAACGGCCGAGGCGCCGCCGCCTGCATTGTGTCAGCCCGTCACGCGGCTTAGCGAAATCTGAGGGCGCCGCAACCGCAGCCGCCTACCCGAGAACAGCGCGAGTTCGTCACGTACAAATAAGGAAAGGGAGGAAGATGACATCGTTGGAGAAGGATAAATTAGTATTTTGTATTGGCATGGTGCAAAATACTAACGCGAATTCTTTCCAGACGAATGAAAAAACTGGTAGAAGCCGACCTCGGGGAAGATCAGTTTGGATTCCGTAGAAATGTTGGAACACGTGAGGCAATACTGACCCTACGACTTATCTTAGAAGAAAGATTAAGGAAAGGCAAACCTACGCTTCTAGCATTTGTAGACTTAGAGAAAGCTTTTGACAATGTTAACTGGAATATTCTCTTTCAAATTCTGTAGGTGGCAGGGGTAAAATACAGGGAGCGAAAGGCTCTTTACAATTTGTACAGAAACCAGATGGCAGTTATAAGAGTCGAGGGGCATGAAAGGGAAGCAGTGGTTGGGAAGGGAGTGAGACAGGGTTGTAGCCTCTCCCTGATGCTATTCAATCTGTATATTGAGCAAGCACTAAAGGAAACAAAAGAAAAATTCGGAGTAGGTATTAAAATCCATGGAGAAGAAATAAAAACTTTGAGGTCCGCCGATGACATTGTACTTCTGTCAGAGACAGCAAGGGAATTGGAAGAGCAGTTGAACGGAATGGACAGTGTCATGTAAGAAGGATATAAGATGAGCATCAACAAAAGCAAAACGAGGATAATGGAATGTAGTCGAATTAAGTTGGGTGATGCTGAGGGAATTAGATTAGGAAATGAGACACTTAAAGTAGTAAAGGAGTTTTGTAATTTGGGGAGCAAAGTAACTGATGATGGTCGAAGTAGAGAGGATATAAAATGTAGACTGGCAATGGCAAGGAAAGCGTTTCTGAAGAAGAGAAATTTGTTAACATCGAGTATAGATTTAAGTGTCAGGAAGTCGTTTCTGAAAGTATTTGTATGGAGTGCAGCCATGTATGGAAGTGAAACGTGGGCGATAAGTAGTTTAGACAAGAAGAGATTAGACGCTATCGAAATCTGGTGCTACAGAAGAATGCTGAAGATTAGATGGGTAGATCACATAACTAATGAGGAGGTATTGAATAGAATTGGGGAGAAGAGGAGTTTGTGGCACAACTTGACCAGAAGATGGGACCGGTTGGTAGGACATGTTCTGAGGCATCAAGAGATCATCAATTTAGTGCTGGAGGGCAGCGTGGAGGGTAAAAATCGTAGAGGGGGACCAAGAGATGAATACACTGAGCAGATTCAGAAGGATGTAGGCTGCAGTAGGTACTGGGAGATGAAGAAGCTTGCACAGGATAGAGTAGCATGGAGAGCTTCATCAAACCAGTCTCAGGACTGAAGACTACAACAACAACAACAACATGATGCGTTATATGGTAATGTGTAATGACGCAATAAATTAAAACAGTGACTTACGTTTAAGGTACACACACACGTTCAAGAAGTAAACGCGCAATATAATTATGTTCTTGTCGTTCCTCAGTTTGGTTTGAACTATCTCGATGTATACGCAAATATGCTGTAAACGTTACAAGCATTGCCATCTGTTTGTGATGTGGAGAACTCGTTGTGTAAAGGTTTCCATGATTTTCAGTCTGTACAAAGTAGTAATTTTATTTCTTATTACTTCTATGATGCATTTCCCTAGAAGCTCAAATAACTAAAAAAAAAAAATAACTAGTGTGTGTAATAAGAAGTAAAACAAATATATAAACATTTTGTTAATACATTAAGGGGACATTGTACATGAAATTCGTTGAAATGTCACATCTTCTGTTTCCTACTCCCTAACCTACTTTGGACTTCTCCAAACATTTTGGTATATAATACATTAAAATCGGACAATTGTGAGACCTTCAAATAACATTTTGATTGTTGACATGTGACTGCCAAGTTTCGTGGCTACGCATACACTGCCACAGTTGAGCAGTCATATCGTGGGAACTACACAGTCTAGAAGGCTGTGAATTGCCTTGTTTTGTGCCTACTGTCACGTCTCAGAAGTTGCCATTACGAATAAACCTAAAAACCAAGCTGGGTAACACAAAACTGTCTGATGACAAGACACTAAAATGTGCTGGAAGACTAACGGGCAATCTAATTGATGAATTACAGGAATATTAAGGGGTGGCCATTAGAGATAACTGTGACAATTTAGAGAAGATGAAAAGAGCTGTGTGTAGCATTTTCTTTCATCGAATATCAACCGAAGAAAAGACATGTCGTGCTTTGTGTCCACTTCCACCAAACACTTTGTGTAAATATAGGCAGCCTGAATTTTCTGGCACCCTGCATGAATTTACACGTAAACATTCTCTTCCTTTGGCAGTAATGGAGAGAATCAAACCTATTTACAGAGATTTGGTAGATCCTGAGCTACTAAAGAAGTGTTTACTTAGGAAAATCCAGAATGTGAATGAGTCCTTCAATAATCTTGTGTGGTGCCGCGTGCCGAAAACCGTATTTGTTGGCCTTATGAACTTAAAGTTAGCAGTATCTGCTGCTATAATAGCTTTTAATGGTGGGAACTATGAAATACTTAAGGTTCTGGAGAAGTTAGGGGTAAGATTTGGACAGAACACAGATAAAGGGCTGCGGGAACTAGATGAGCTATTTGTACGTGAAGCAGAGTTAGCTGCTCAGCAAATGACAAAAGAGGCAAGAAAGAAAAGCAGGAGGCAAGCACTGGGCTGTTGTGACACTGAAGGAGACACAGACTATGGGCCAGGGCAATTTCAGTGCATAAAAGACGCAGAAATGTAAATCTGTATAAGAATTTGTAATAAAAGAAGTTTTAAACATCAGTATCTCTGAACTATATTTTTTGCAATAAACGACCTATTTTCTAAAAAAGTACTGATGGTAGAGGCATGAAATTTTCACAGCATGCCAAGTGTGAGATTCAACACGTATGGAACTAGAATAATTAAAATATCTTGAGTTGCTTTGTTTTTATGTTCATTTATTTACAAAATCGTGTCAAAAATTGAGTGTTTGAAAAAAAGATAACATGCCCCACAATACAGCTTTAGTAATAATTCTAGATCAGTGTTTCTAGAAAGGTGTATTCAATAATTATGGAAAATTGTAAGTTGGTGTCTTAAAAAGTTTCCAAGATAATGGGTTACAAAATTCGATAATTTAACTTTGGCGGCATAGGACATACAATGTCCCTTTAAGAAATCTGCAGTGGGTAGGCAAAAGCTATCATTTATTCTTAAAAGCATCGAGCGTGAATACGGCTGAGTGCGTCGTGGTGCTCGAAGGAATTCACGTGACTTAAAACATATTAGTGGGAATCTATTCAGACTTCAGCAGTTGAGATGTTTATCGTAATGGACTATATAGCAACAAACTGCACCGTGAAGTTTGTGGAGGAAAGAGAGAAAATGTCAAACTGCAGTTAAACTCACGGCATCCACGGAAACAATTCAGCTAGATTTAAAACAATTTGTGAAATGCAGCTTATCAATAACTCTTTTCATACATTTTTCGACGCTGAGTCATTAAAAATCACTTTAACGAACTTGCTGTTTTGTTAATCATTTTATCCATACTCCCCCTTATCATAAACCAAGAGCAGTCACTTCTTAAAATAAAAGGATAATTTTCTTACAATTAGACTATTAACTTCGGCACTTACAATACTTAAGCTGTTTCACAAGAACCTTTCTGGTAATACTTCAAAACTCATTGGAGTCACCCAACAGGTTTTTATCACTAGCACAGAATCACTTATACTTACGACAATGTTGTTTAGTACTTGATTATTAACGTAATTTGTAGGAATGGGTGTGTGAGCGTTTACAGTTATTATTATATCGTGTGACTAGGGCCTCCCGTTGGGTAAACCGTTCGCCGAGTGCAAGTCTCGATTTGACGCCACTTCAGCGACTTGCGCGTCGGTGGGGATGAAATGGTGATGATTGGGACAACACAACACCCAGTCCCTGAGCGTAGAAAATCTCCGACCCAGCAGGGAATAGAGCGCGGGCCCTTAGGATTGACATTCTGTCACGCTGACCACACAGCTACCGGGGGCAGACAGTTGTAATTATTATTATTATTATTATTATTATACCATATTATCGCCGTGTAATCCATCATACATCATACCTATGTCAATCTTACAGTAATTAGCAAGTTCTTGCTAATTTCAGTGTCTCAGTTTGTGCACGTAAAATAAAAATTCTATAATCACTTGTACTTAAATTTTTGTTGTAACAAAGCACTGAGGATCCGAGTCTCACGACCATTTTTTTTCAAATCAGAAGTGTAATTAAATAGTAAATCCCTTCGGCAGCTTTACTCATGTAGTAGAGACGGTAGTAGTGTCTAGACCTGTCAGCATCGCGCTTTGGTTTCTAATCTTTATAGCAACATTACATTGTTTCTAAGTGGCCTATATCCACAGGTAAGACACATGCGACAAAGTCTGGGGAGTAAGATGACTAGGACAGTCTTGCGATATTTGCCACTCAATTCGCGGCTAACTATTCTGATCGGGCAGGCATGTTTGTGTGGTGACCGATCACCAGTGTTCTTGCCGCAACTGTGGTCTCTTCTACAAATTTTCTATCGAAACCATTTAAAAATACTTCAAACTGGCATGTAGCGGTTTGACCTTGACAGAGAATTTAGAGATACCCAGTGCCCTTGACATCTAAAGAAAATAAAAGTTTTACTTTGATAATCGTATCGCTTTTTTGAACCACAGAGTTGTACCGTAGGTGCAACCACAATGGAGGGGTGTCCCTGTTGAGAGGCCAGACAAACAAGTGGATCCTGAAGAGGGGCAGCAGCCTTTTCAGTAGTTGCAGGGGCAACAGTCTGGACGATTGACTGATCTGGCCTTGTAACATTAACCAAAACGGTTTTGCTGTGCTGGTACCGCGAATGGCGGAAAGCAAGGGGGAACTACAGTTGTAATTTTTCCCGAGGGCATGCAGCTTTACTGTATGGTTAAATGATGATGGCGTCCTCTTGGATAAAATATTCCGGAGGTAAAATAGTCCCCCATTCGGATCTCCGGGCGGGGACTACTCAAGAGGACGTCGTTATCAGGAGAAAGAAAACTGGCGTTCTACCGATCGGAGTGTGGAATGTCAGATCCCTTAATCGGGCAGGTAGGTTGAAAATTTAAAAAGGGAAATGGATAGGTTAAAGTTAGGTATAGTGGGAATTAGTGAAGTTCGGTGGCAAGAGGTACAAGACTTTTGGTCAGGTGAATACAGGGTTATAAATACAAAATCAAATAGGGGTAACGCAGGAGTAGGTTTAATAATGAATAATAAAATAGGAGAGCGGGTAAGCTAGTACAAACAGCATAGTGAACGCATTATTGTGGCAAAAATAGACATGAAGCCCACACCTACCGCAGTAGTACAAGTTTATACACCAACTAGCTCCGCAGATGATGAAGAGATTAGAGAAGAGATAAAGAAAATTATTCACATAGTTAAGGGTGACGAAAATTAAATAGTCATGGGTGACTGGAATTCAATACAAGAGAAAGGCAGAGAAGGAAAAGTAGTTGGTGAATATGGACTGGGAGAGAGTAAGGAATGAAAGAGGAAGCCACCTGTTAGAACTTTGCGCAGAGCACAACTTAGTCATAGCAAACACTTGGCTTAAGAATCATGAAAGAAGGTTATCTACGTGGAAGAGGACTGGAGACACTGAAGATTTCAGATAGATTATATAATGGTAAGACAGAGATTTAGGATCCAGGTTTTAAATTGCAAGAGATTTCCAGGGCCAGATGTGGACTCGGACCAAAATTTGTTGGTTATGAACTGTAAATTAAAACTGTAGAAACTGCAAAAAGGTAGGAACTCAAGGGGATGGGACCTGAATAAACTGAAAGGACCAGAGATTGTAAAGAGTTTCAGAGAGAGCATTATGGAACGATTGACAAGTAGAGGGGAAAGAAATGTAGTAAAAGAAGAATGGGTACCACTGAGAGGTGAAATAGTGAAGCCAACAGAGGATCAAATAGATAAAAAGACGAGGGCTAGTTGAAATCCTTGGATAATAGAAGAGATATTGAATTGAACTGATGAAAGGAGAAAATATAAAAATGCAGTAAATGAAGCAAGCGAAAAGGAATAAAAATGTCTCAACAATTAGATCGATATGAAGTGCAAAATGGCTAAGTAAGGGTGGCTAGAGAACAAATGTAAGGATGTAGAGGAACATATCACTAGGGGTAAGAAAGATACTGCCTACAGGAAAATTAAAGAGTTTTATGGAGAAAAATGAACCACCTGCATGAATATCAAGAGCTGAGATGGAAAATCAGTTCCAAGCATAGGAGGGAAAGCAGAAAGGTGCAAGGAGTATATAAAGGGTCTATACAAGGGCGACCCTATGACTTGTCTTAGAAGATAGATTAAGTAAAGACAAACCTACGTTTCCAGCATTTATAGAGAAAGCTTTCGAAAATGTTAACCGAAATACCCTCTTTCAAATTCTGAAGGTGGCAATGGTAAAATACAGGGAACGAAAGGCTACCAGATTGTAGCTATGAGTTGAGGGGCATCAAAGAGAAGCAATGGTTGAGAAGGGAGTAAGATTGGGTTGTAGCCTATCCCCGATGTTATTCAGTCTGCATATTGAGCAAGCAGTAGAGAAAACAAGAGAAAAATTTGGTGTAGGAATTAAAATCCATGGAGAAGAAATAAAAACTTTGAGGTTTTGCCGATGACATTGAAATTCTGTCAGAGACAGCAAAGGATCTGGAACAGCAGCTGTACAGAATGGACAGTCTCTTGAAAGGAGGATATAAGATGAACATCAACAAAAGCAAAACGAGGATAATGGAATGTACTCGAATTAAATAAGATGATGCTGAGCGAATTACACTAGGAAACGAGAAACTTAAAGTATTAGATGAGTTTTGTTGTTTGGGGAGTAGGATAACTGATGATAGTCGAAGTAGAGAGGATATAAATGTGGACTGGCAATGGCAATGAAAGTATTTCTGAAGAAGAGAAATTTGTTAATATCAAGTATAGATTTAAGGGTCAGGAAGCATTTGTATGGATGTAGCCATGTGGAAGTGAAACATGTAGGAAAGTGAAACATGGACGATGAATAGTTTAGACAAGAAGAGAATAGAAGCTTTCGAAATGTGGTGCTACAGAAGAATACTGAAGATTAGATGGGTAGATCACGTGTCTAATGAGGAGGTACCGAATTGAATTGGGGAGAAGAGAAATTTGTGGCACAACTTGACTAAAAGAAGGGATCGGTTAGTAGAACACGTTCTGAGGCATCAAGGGATCACCAATTTAGTATTGGACGGAAGTGTGAAGGGTGAAAATCGTGCCGGCCAGTGTGGCCGACATAATAATAAAATAAAAATATTGTGTAATTTTTGCAGATAGTCTGAAGATGGCAATATAGCGGACATCGATCCATCACAGTGGAAACAATATGGATTATAAACCTGCAAACAGAAATCATCGATATGTCACGAATTTAACCTCACGAAGCGGCAACCGTGAGTACGAATTTATGCATGTTGAAACAGTGCAACTCTTTGTTGCATGATATACTCGTCGGTGAATCTTAAGTCTTAAAACTTCTTACCCTCCATCCTATCTCGACAAGTTCATGCAAAGTGATGAACACATTTCATGCCGTGAAATTTAACTCGTACCATCTTTGTGCATTTTTGGGTGCACCTTTAACGTGCAGAATATCATTTCTTAGTCGACGTTATACTTGACTGAGACCACGTAGTGACATCAATCTGTCTCCGTATTCGGCATTTGTAAACTCAAGTGACTTACAAGTAGTCTTTTCCTCTCATTTAGAAGCTTTTAGGGCATCTGTCATATTATATATTTTTTGAAACTGAGATACTGTTCTGAAGGAATGTTAGTAATTCTCACTCCATATTTACCCATCGCCACCCTGGCGAAATTTTGTAACTAATAAATTGGCTATGTGGAGGGGTCGGCGGAAGAAGGTGCTAAACCATAGGTGCACTTTTTGAGCTAATGCATATTATAAGTCTGATTAAATTTAAAGACAAGTACATAAATATAAAAAAAGCGAAGCGCTTCGTGTGGTACACAATGTTTTCTACTTTTTACTAGAATGTAGTGCATTCGAAAACACAACAGCCTATGTGATCAGACTAGCCCTAAGTAAATAGAGGGTTAACATTAATCCACAGCTAATTAACAATTTTAGTCGCGTGTGTCTGTGCCTATGTCAGAATTCTCACTTATTTCCATGGGCTGGTGTGCTTCTTACTTTTGCTCGGACTTGAATTCACGGTTACAATGCGCATGCGTTCCCTGTTCACTTCTTTTTTTTCTGATTTTGGGAAAATACGTTAAGTTGAAGCTGGTGCAGTTACTCCGAGATATTCAGTTGTTGAGACTACGTAATTGCGGACGACATCATTCACCACACAGGCTAAATGTTTATAGGTTTTTAGAAAAAGTAGGCAACGGACGACAAAGATATTTGTCCTTGCGTAACTTGGACACATAACGTGCGATTTTTGACACTTGGGACCTTGGATGTACGTGTTTAACAGTCTCGTGCAGCATTCACTGTTCAACCGTGTTACTTTCGTATAAGTTTCCCCGTTTTCGTTGTGCTTTGCGTGACGTTGCCATCTTCTACCGTTTTAAAAAAGTCAGATCGCGTTATCATTACGTCACATTCACTTTCAGGGGTAAATTTCAAGAATAAAATATGTTCATCACTTTGTATAAACACTCCTAGCCTGTGGAGATAGGAAGGTAGTTTACAAAATTACGTTGATGCGTAACAATTCTTCTTGCTGCAATTCACCCCTCAGTAGTAATCCTACAAAATTTCCCTCTGTCCTGGCCTCGAAAATAGCAGCCTAAGAGCGCAGCCCTATGGAAGTGTTGCAGAGGAAATTTACGAAAGCATAGGACGCGTCCTACACGTAACAGAAGGGCCTGTAATGAAAAAATGGCTCTGAGCACTATGGGACTTAACATCTATGGTCATCATTCCCCTAGAACTTAGAACTACTTAAACCTAACTAACCTAAGGACAGCACACAACACCCAGTCATCACGAGGCAGAGAAGGCCCGTAATGGCTGGAAGTGTCACGTGACGCGACTTCAGCCAACCACGAAGTGCAGACGGCGAGTAACAGAGGGGAGAAGGCTGGCCACACTTTCCCTTGTAAGTAGGCTGTTTAGGTTTTTATGTTGGTAACGCCACCTAGCGCTCCGTATGAAAATCACTGGCTGTGCTGTGTGCAGTCTGTGGCTGGTTGGTATTACTGGAATATTCGCTATTGTACTGTTGGGCAGTTGGATGTGAACAGCGCTTAGTGTTGCGCAGTTGGAGGTGAGCCGCCAGCAGTGGTGGATGTGGGGAGAGAGATGGCAGGGTTTTGAGAGCGGACGATCTGGACGTGCGTGTCTATCAGAAAGAGTAAATTTGTAATACTGGATATCATGAACTGATATATATATATATATATATATATATATATATATATATATATATATATATATATATATGATGACTTTTGAACATGATTAAGGTAAATACATTGTTTGTCCTCTATCAAAATCTTTCATTTGCTAACTATACCGGTCAGTAGTTAGTGCCTTCAGTAGTTGGAATCTTTTATATAGCTGGCAGTATTGGCGCTCGCTGTATTGCAGTAGTTCGAGTAACGAAGATTTTTGTGAGGTAAGTGATTCATGAAAGGTATAGGTTATTGTTAGTCAGGGCCATTCTTTTGTAGGGATTAATGAAAGTCAGATTGCGCTGCGCTAAAAATATTGTGTGTCAGTTTAGTATTGATCAGAATAAGTGAAGAGGGAAATGTCTGAGTACGTTCAGTTCTGCTCAGCTATTTGAAAATCAAATAACATAAGAGGTTTATCAGCACAGTCATTTATAATTTTACTAAGGGGACGTTTCACCCTATGCGGAGCTCTGCCCCGGACTGAGGTGGGTGCGGGGTAGGCGTACTCACCCGGACGCGCGCCTCGGTCAGGTTGGTCCACATGGCGATCTCCTCGCGCGTGCTCATGTCGGGGTAGCGGTTGCGCGCGAACGTCGCCTCCAGCTCCTGCAGCTGCTGCGACGTGAAGTGCGTGCGCTGGCGGCGCTGGCGCTTGTTCTTCTTATCGTTCTTGCCGCCCCCGCCGCCACCGTCGTCAGCGCCGCCGCCGCCGGCTGCACCCGCGGCGCCGCCGTCCGCCCCCGGGCCGCCGCCCCCGTCGCCGCCGCCGCCGCCACCGCCGCCACCAGTGCCCGCCTCCGTCTTGACCGCCGACGTCGGCTCCACGGCCAGCACGCGCCCGCCTGTGAACACCCCACCTGGAAATCTCACTCCCCAAGCCTGCTCTCTCAAGCGTCGTCATCACTGTACTAGTATCTTTGGCTATTTGAAACCTCCTGCACAAAAATAAAACAGCTGAGTATTTACTGGAATGGACTACGCTAAAAGATTGTGACAGACCAGAACTAGAACACTAATTTTCTCGTTTCACACGCAGCGGAAGCCCTTTCAAAGGCGTTCATTCTATTTCAGAAGACTATATGTATTTTCTACAAAACCGTGTGCCAAATCAGTAACCAAATCTGACATGTTTGGTGTTACTTATGAAGTAGCTTTGAGTCTATCAGGAACACTCACACTGCACGTAAGTTTTACGAACCAGAATAACAGGGACCATTGGACAATACTACATTACGATACTAAGACTGTTTGACGAAATTTTCGTTTCCCTTAAAGTCAGTTCCGCCATTAGACTGTTTTTAATTTGCAGTGTTACATTTACACGATCATGATTTCGGCTTTAAATTGGCATTATCAAGTGTTTTAATGTTATACAGTGCCTAAGATGGCATACTGTCCTATTTAAAATACATTGTTAGACACATTGTCTAAGGGTCAGACGCACAGTTTTAGGTAGAACGTAGCCGAAAAAATAATGGAATCGAAAATAATTTTTTCTTAATGTGGGGTCACAGTCATAATATATTTCTTTGAAGTCAGTACCGCCATTAGACGGTTTTTTTATTTGCAGTGTACCGTATGGAAATATTTGTATGTTTTGACAAAATCCTCATCTGAAGCTACGAATAATTGGAACGAGCAAGATCTCGTTTTCAAGGAGAAATCAAATCGCACACGTATTAGATGTGTTTCTAAGGCACTGGATTCACGTTGATTCGATGTTAGTTAACACGTTCTCACCACTCTGGTGTTACATTTCCCCTGTTTCTCTAGATATACAGGAAAAGTTCTGTGGAGATTTGGTGTTACATTTCCCCTGTTTCTGTAGATATATAGGAAAAGTTCTGTGGAGATTTGGTGTTTAGGAGAGGGATAGTAGCTACATCGAACTTCGACTTTAGCTTTATTACTGTGGAACACTAAGAAAGAGCCTGGCTTGTCTCACTATTTTCATGTGGGAGAACAGCGCGTAAAATGTGTTGTTGAAGAATGAAGCAAACCATGGTACGTTGTCTGCTGCTGGTGCTTAAGAAACGGTAAATAATGTGTACGTAAAGTTCTTATCAAGTTTTCAGAGAGTGGGGAATACTACAACATGTCACAAAGTGAGAAACAAAAAAGCGTCCCTTTCACAACAAACAAGTAAAGAATTTGGAGAAAATTTGGGGGAAAAGCAAATTCAGTTTATTAAAAATTTCATCTAAACTATGACCAATAAAGCGCTCACGAAATAACACACAGATTCATTTGTAACACAGCTGTCGGATAATTAGTTGATATTATATCTGTTGTTGAGGTCTTGGAATACGCAGCAACAAATGACAAAATGTTGCACATCCAAATAAACATTATTAATAAACAAAAACAATTGTGAAGTGCTGCGTAATACAAGAGACAGTATTTGATAATCGTAAGAGAAGAAAATGTGAGCTACACGTCGGAGCAAGTCAGAATTTTGTAATACCGACTTCAGGCATGGCTTGCACTAAAAGCAGGCTCGGATATCGAAAGATGTATAAGTGCAAGTAAAAAACTGAGAAACCCTTATGTTGTCGGTAAATGTAAGTATGAGAAGCTACTGAAATTTCGATATATATATATATATATATATATATATATATATATATATATATATATATATATATATTGCATTACGTAAAACGTAACAAAAATAGGCAACTCCCAATTATCTGTGTCCGATAAATCTGCATGTTGTTACAAGAGTCGTATGTTATGGAGTACATTTCTTTATTTTGTGCTACATCGCACCGATATTAGCATTCTACGCAAGAACATATCTTATATTAGAAAGTTTAATACCCGGCATATTTTCACTTACGGCACAGAGTAATTTCCTACAAATGTTGAGTTCATGAGAAGTAACGTATCTGATAAAACGTTAATTGCTTCACTTTTCTATAGTAAAACATTCAACAAATTATAAAAATCTAAATTTTGGAAATTGATGACGAAATCCTTGCAACTAATGGAAAGTGGGTTGCACTTTGCCCGTGTCGGATGTAACAGAAACTAAATGAATACTGATATTTTTCCGTGTTCTTAGTTTTCTGATTTCTGTTGTCTTCTGACGTACCAACACAAAGTTTGTAACACAGCATTTGCTTGAAACCTATATCTGTAGAATCGAAGTAAAAGTGAAACAGTATATACGCAGTTAGCTCATTGTCCACTCTACCTGCTGTATCAAATCTAACGAATTGCAGTTCCGTCTGATGTCGTGTGTATGAAGAAGGTATATCGTAGTAGTAAGGTTTCGAGGGTGCACAACAGAAAGAAGACATAGCGTGTTTCCGAAAATTCTCTACATTCACGGAATGATCTAGAAGAATCTCGTACCATAGAAACGACTGATAAGACTTTTAACTTCGGCAGACCAGGCACTAACCAGACAACAAACCTCGTAAAACCGATTACAATGTGAATTTCCGGAAAATATGTAGTTTGAATTCGCATCTTCGTGTTGCATGCCTTGGCGACGACGGCAACGCTTAATTATTTATATTCACCTGTTTGGTGTTAAATGTATCGAACAATATGTCTGCGAGATATACGCAGCGTTCCTCTTGTTTCTCATCAGCAATGTCAAGTGTACATCTTACACTAACCGGGCACATCAAATAACACATAAATGAGCTGAGGGAAAAACAACATGATTCGTGTGAGCGTGCGGGCCTGATCAGTAAAATTTTCTTTCCACGAGTCACAAAAGATGACTTTTTTTTATAAGCGTAAGTTGTAGTATGTTTCTGAATTGTTCATTGTTGTAACGGATGTAGTAGCGGAAGCAAATGTTAGAACCTCTGTAGCACAGATATATTTATTTTGTTAACTAAAAAACGAAAGAATGGCGCGTTTTTTTTGTCTGTGGTATATATCAAAGAAAATTTACATTTAGCTAATAATTTGGTTAGAGCTGTGTTTGAACAGTACTCGAACTGTTCGAACAGTTTATGTCACAGTTCGAGAAATCTGGGGTTCTGTTCGTTGTTTTGATCGGCCTGTGATCTAGTGACTGTTGCTGGTACTATGACAATGACCTGTCTTGGCGTTTTTAATGCACTATGGATTTTAATAATAAAAATAGCCATGAAACACGGACTTCTAGGGTAGAGACCATGCGTAACATGGGAAACTAATAAACAAATAAAAGATTTCCAAACACGGTTCTGTCCAATTCTCGAGCTTTCGGTCGTCCCGCGAGCTGGTGACCGCTGATGGTACTATCTGCAAGATTCGTCTTGCCGCTGTAATTCATTCTCATGGTAAAATTTACAGTCACTTTCTTATGATATATTATATTTGTTCGGCTTTTAATTCTTGATGAACTGTATTGATTTTTTCATCGGAATGCGACCGTCTTGTTTTCAAACTGATTTAAATCTGGCAGCGTTTTTATTTGTTATTCTAATACGTGACGAGAGATTGAACTGCTCATTTGCAACCGAATTTGTAAATCATTAACTCCTCTCACAAATATAATACTGCGTTCACTCAAGTAATATTTTTTAGAGGAAAACAATTTCGTATTTGTTACTTCTACTTAAAAATAAGCATAAATGTTTGTATAACAATACATGTTGGTACTGTATGAGAACTCGTATCGTAAATTTGTTCAAAGACAATAGGAGCTTGTGCAGTGTTTTACTAAATTTGCAGATCTTATGCAGATCCATAGCTTATTGTTGTGGCTAGTTCGTAGTTCCTTGCGTTTCCCTTGCACTCACGCTGTGCGATTTAAATGTCACGTGACTCTTCAAAGAAGCTCGATACTGTATCGAACGCTGCGGCGTACCGGGAAATCTCGAGCCTGTTCGAACGCGAGTATCATTTCCCCTGTCCTAGCTTTCGAAGACCAACGTTTTTATGTAAGTTTCAGTAGAGCTTTCAATTTTGTGTAAGTAAAACTGAATGTTTATTGGTAAAGAACCTGCATACGCTGCATGGCGTTAAAATTATGAAATGAAATAGCCAAAATAATGGTAAGATATTATGATGATAGAATGGCTGCAAATGGTGAATTGTAAGCTTTTATCTTTTACGAATTATGTGATAAATATAAGCGGCACGATAGTGGAATGAGAATTATGAAATTAATTACGAAGCAGTTTCAGTGAAAAAGAAATTTGTGCACGTTGTCATATGTATGCAATCAAAGTCTTCTTTCGCCCCCTCTTTTTGTCAGTGTGGTTAATCAAACTGTAGGTACAAATAAGTTTATCTTAATTAATAATGATAGAATATGGTATTGGTTTCAGTGCTGCGAAGAGCGCGTGGTATTTGCGTTTCATTAATGATAATATTTCTTTCAGTTTGCGAATGCTGTATTGCTTCAGCTGCGCCAGCAGTAACGAACTCACATTGGGCGAACGGATCGGCGAAATAAAAGTGGTTACATCATCATCAGACGGACGTTCGCTGCAGGTCAGTTAATTGCATTATTTTTTTTAGTAATTTCAATTCGATAAACACTTTTTTGGTGTTGTGAATCAATGCGTTACATGAAACGGATGTAGTAACTTCTTTTATGAGTTGTATCAGCCGCTATGGACTACATTAATTTAAACTGTTTCCTTCTCCTCCACACTTCCTTAATTCTTTCACGGTGATGTCTATTTTCTTCAGTATAAGTTGGACAAGTTTTCTTATTGGGCCATTTCTAAAAAAATTTGGAAAATTTTGTAACTTTTCTTAAGTAACTTGGATATCTTCTTGAGCAATTTTGAGTTCTTGCTTGTCCTTTCCGTTTCTTTGATCCACGATTTAGAAATTTTTAATTTTGTCAAGTAGTTACATTATTTTTTGTGATTCTGTCAGGGTATATTGTTTGAGTGTAGCCCCAAAAAGCAACTCGTCACTTTCTGATTACGTATGATTTTTTTTTAAAATATGCGTGTAAAATTTAATATTTTTCTTTCAATGATTCCAATTCTTTTGTGATAGTTTAGTTACTCCGCAACAGACATTGTGTAGCACATAGTGCTCTGGGCAAATTGTAGTTGCAGAGTGCTAAGTATAGTGGTTATGGACATTGAGTTCTTGCTAAGTGATAAGCATAGTCGTTATGGACACAGAGTTCTTGCTATTGATAGATTTTGTCTTTTGTATCCTAATTTAGGTTTTCTTAATGAAGGTGGCTGTTTCATTACACAGAACCAATTTATTAATCGTTTTAAACAATGACGCCCATAAACTGAGTTGTATGCGTTTATCAAATTCACGAGTGCTGATTTTTAGATTTTCTTTTCAAATTATATTATTATTATTGTTAATTGTAACAATATTATTATTTCTCAGAGACTTATCTTACCTGCATGTGAAGACAGTTATTTATTAAGCTTACGTTTACAAGTTGCTTTTGAACAGAACAGTTTAGTAATAATAATATCCAAAAATGCGGTAGACAACCACGTCGAAAGTAAAGGACGGATGAAAAGTAGCAGTTGGTTCCATCTCGCCAACCGATAGAGAAACTTACGTTTTGTATAACATAAGAAATTTGAATAACTGAATGTCTCTGTGACGACTAGCATTTTTCGTTCACAGAGATTTAATAGATCGAATAGTATGTTCTTCGCGGTCCGGGAACTGCAATTGAACGATATGTAGCAATGAGCTGAGTCTTAAATTTCGGAAGGAAGAGGCTAATCGCAGACATATTTCGTTTGATATCAATTACTAACATATTAAATGCAAAACTTCTCTTAACTTTACTTAATCTTAAAGTAATACTGCATTTGTAAAATACATTTACTGAATGAAAAATGTATTATTTAGAAGCGTGTCAGTGACCGCGTGATCCCGGCGTTCTGCTAGAAACAATGTTTTCCTGAGATTGCTGTGGTGTATTGTTATTGTATTCGTCGTGGTGCCAAACCACTTGTTGAGTTTACTATTTACTTCTTCATTGAAACGTATGGCTGTAGTACAGCTGTTGTAGGACGAGACGTATGTCATTTCTCGTTCAGTACAACTTTCCGTCGACACTGAGGTCATTAGTGATTTCTCATTCAGGTTTCGGCTTCTTTGCCTCTCCCTCTCTGCTCTCTGCTCTCTCTCTCTCGCTCGCTCTCTCTCTCTATCTCTCTTTCCGTTTTTGTGTGTGTGTGTGTGTGTGTGTGTGTGTGTGTGTGTGTGTGTGTGTGTGTGTGCACGTAATGACATTGCATTTACTCAACAACGGAGATAAAAATTTATATCCTTAATGAAACGAATATGAAATATGGACATCTCAGTAGACCTAAGTTGCTGCAAATAACGTAAGGAAGTCGAATTGGTACGGGATACCTAAATAAGCATTACAGTGAGAGCACCACTTTACGAAATTTGTAGCACAAGATAAGCAGCGACAGACATTGGCAGTACAGCGTGCACAAACAGGCAATACGTTTAGATACAGGGCACAAAAATGGGAAAACTTCTGCATTTTGTGTGGGAAAGTGTAACTTTGATTCTGTGTCGATAACACGCAACAAGCACCACAGAACAGTATTGCTGTATCTCACTTCGGTGTTTTTTTTTTTTTTTAATATAACAAAACTCTTCTTTAAGGTCATATAGACAGTATAAGCATGCTTTCCGTATTTCTTTTATTTTTGTTTTCACTCATTTAGAACTTATTGTAGAGCTCGCTTATTATCACAAAAATTCCAGAGTTGGGAACGGGGCAAGTGGCGTTCCCAATTGAAAAAATTTAAGACAGGATTCCCATTTCTGGCATTTGCCTTGCAGTCAAAGAAAACTCAAAACAACCTAGGTCGAAACCCGGAGATTGGAGCTATTTTTATTTAGCAGTACGTCCGTGACAAACATGTGATGGCCTTGCGTGAGTGTCTGTGTATCTGCCACTGTGTACAAACAGCAAATCTGCCGACTTGCTCGATATTTAATGATTTTCTTATTTGTCTTATGCTCCAGTCGTAACTTCAGGAATAGTTGTGAGAGCAGTGAGCGGTAAAAACTGCTATGACATTCTCTATTCTCCCTTCCCCCCCTCCTACACATTCCCTCACATCTTTCACATCCTTCACCAACTCCGCCATCAGTAAGCTGTGCAAATGGAGTCTCTGAACACATGCCCGCACGCAGAGAAATGGGACGTTCCATCCTAAGAACTTCGGAGTCAAAATTAAAAAGAAAATCGATGCTGAGAAAAAGCGCAAACCAAAATGCAATTTATTTTGGGATTTATGCGTAAACAGTAGCGGAAAGAGGCCTTATTATTTTTCTCGACTGCGATCGTAAAACACTTTGATGGCCTCCTAAGTATCGCTGCCCGCTCGCGGGGGAAGTTTATAGCGCCCCACGAGAGTTTAATGGGGAGTCTACGGAGGCTATTAAATTAGACAGCCCTCAGAGAGCGTTTAAGGACAATACCCATAGATTTATGAGCAAACGGATACCTTACCCCCTAATGAGAATGGAACTCTGCGGAGGATCTCAATCAATATCTTCGTAAGATAGGAAGAAATTATGTTGCTAATGTGACAGAATTTTGTTGCGAGAACTGTTTCCTTTAAAATGTCGCAGTAATGAATGCAACCTCTCAATAATTATTACCTTCTCCTACCTGCTGGTAATTTGTAAAATATTACTGGATTTACATCTGATAAAGCTTTGCTTGTCGTCTGGATTCATTCTGCACATGAATCAATTCAAAGGACACGTTTTCAACATCTGAGATGTACATTCCATACCAAAGGCGGTTATGTAAAATAAATATATACCGCATTCCTGGCTTGTGGATTGAATTACGGACAGTTTTCAGAAGGAACAGCTGTAGTAACCCTCAGATTTACTTACCCTTCTTGTCTACGAGTATTAAAAGTCGTGAGGTTGAAGAACAAAGTAATGACGTGCAATAGTGCAATACTACTATTAACTGGTCGCATGAAAAATAAGTCGGCGTTAGAAGACGTTTAACCCAAGTCCGTTTTCCGGCCTCTGCTAAAAAAAAATTGTCAACACTTGCGACATATTAAAGAGTCATCTGTTTTCACAAATCGTTTATAAAGTGTTTTGCCTACTCAGAAAAGAACTACGCTCAAGAAAATTATCACTTTGCTTAGCAACGATGCAAAGGGTGTGAAAACCGCACTACATCCGTCGTTATGAGAAAAACTAACCTTGGCAAGTACGAGTGCGTGCTGAAAAGTAATGCCTCCAACTTTTTAATGGGAAAACTCCTAAGGCTTTTTAAATAAAACAAACCTTGTTAACATTTTACATCTTTATTCTTCATGTCTACACACTTGCAGCCTTCTGCCGCTAGAGGGCCCCGAGTTGTAGCGTTTACGTGGCGGTGTGTGACCTAAGTACGAGGGCGTTTGAAAAGTCCGTGCAAAAATAAAAACTACTTATGTGTTTGGGGTAAACCTTCTTTATTTCTCGACATAGTCTCCTTTTAGACTTATACACTTCGTCCAACGCTTTTCTAATTTGTTGATCCCTTCCGAATAATAGGAATTGTCCAAGTCTGCAAAATAGTTATTAGCAGCTGCAATCACCTCCTCGTCTGAATAAAATCTTTGTCCCGCCAGCCATTACTTTAAATTGGGGAACAAATAGTAGCCCGAGGGAACCAAGTCTGAAGAATAGGGGGGATGTGAAACGAGTTGGAATCCTATTTCCATTAATTTTGCGACGACAACTGCTGAGGTGTGTGTTGGTGCATTATCGTGATGAAAAAGGACTTTTTTGCGGTCCAATCGCCGGCGTTTTTCTTGCAACTCAGTTTTTAAACGGTCCAATAACGATGAATAATAGTCACATGTAATAGTTTTACCCTTTTCCAGATAGTCGTTGAGGATGATCCCTTGCGAATCCCAAAAGACAGTCGCCATTAACTTTCCTGCCGGAGGAATGCTCTTCGTCTTTTTTGGTGTATATTCTCCCTTGGTAACCATTGTTCAGATTGTTCTTTGGTCTCAGGAGTACAGTACTGTATCCATGTTTCATCCACATTGATGAAACGACGCCCAAAGTCCTGCGGATTCTTCCTGAACAGCTTCCAACCATCCTTGCAACACTTCACACGATTCCGTTTTTGGTCAAGCGTGAGCAATCGCGGAACCCATCTTGCGGATAGCCTTCTCATGTCCAAATGTTTATGCAAAATATTATGTACCCGTTCATTCGAGATGGTCACAGCACTAGCAATCTCACGCACCTTAACTCTCCTGTCATCCATCACCATATCATGGATTTTATCAATGATTTCTGGAGTCGTAACCTCCATAGGGCGACCAGAAGGTTCTACATCACTTTTTCCCATATGGGCACGCCGAAAATTTTGAAACCACTTATAAACTGTTCTAATCTAAGGTGCAGAGTCACCATAATGTTTATGAAGCTTCTCTTTTGTCTCCTGAGGCGTTTTGCCTTTCATAAAGTAAAGTCTAATCACCACACGAAATTCTTTTTCGTCCATTTTTTGACAATCACTCGACTTCCTTGATTCACACGAATGCCAAACACAAAGAAATAGACCAATATGGCTGAAACGTGGTGTGCGTTCTTTCCAAAGATGCTACTGACTAAACATGACCTCGATACGCACCGGTGGTGCCATCTCTCGGACTTTGAACGGACTTTTCAAACGCCCCTCGCATATCAATGCGTGAGAAACAACGTACTGTAATCGATTTACAGAGCGCTGCGACAACTGCAACAAGCCGACGCCTTGGATTCATTGCCGTCGATCATCCTCCATACAGTCCCGACTTGGCCCCATCCAATTTTGATTTGCTTTCAAACCTTAAATAACATCTTCGAGGACTTTTTTTGATAGTGACTAAAAGGTACAAGCAGAAGTGACACGGCTGATGCGTCAACAATGTCAAACATTGTGCAGAGAGGATATCAACAAACTAGTCTCTCGTTGGGAGATATATGTTCGTTACCAGAGTGAGTATGTTGAGAAATAAACGTGTAGGCTTGAGGAGTAATGATGTAGAAAGTTAATAATATTTGATTTATTTTAAAAGTTGTGTTTTAACATAAAAAATTCGGAGGCGTTACTCTTCAACACAACTTCGTATTTAGGATAGTGATCACTGTGAAAACACCCACAAATAGAACGAATACTTCCGCGATAGTGACATAAAGGTGGTAATGAAAATCAGTATACAACTTTTGACAATGGCGGGGTGCGCACTTCAGCAACGCAGAGGATGCTGATATTACAATGTTTAAGTTATCGTTGCATACACAGGACAGAAACAGTTTCATGTATTGCGATACCATCATTGTCGTCAGCAGTAGCAACGGTTGGCTGCCATAAATGATTATTCAGTCGGAGCCAGTCACTTGACAATGGGAGCGACGCGTTCTGTCGAAAGCCTGCACATTTTAAACTCTGTGGCGTGCTTTGAAACTGGAGGGCGTTTTTATTAATTCAATAACAGTTAAGGAAAAGTAGGTAGTTTGAAATAAATAGGAAATGTGCTCTCTGGTGGTGCATAATTTCTCTGGAGGTTCCGTCATTATCAGAATACAATTACCGTTACAATATTACTCCTAGGCGTATGTTGATTTAATTTAATTTTTGGCACTTGACACAAAGCAATGATTATCGACTGATGAAGCCACTCAGCGTCGCAGTGTGTTTGGATGATGAAGTCAAAGAATATGTGGTTTCAAAGGAATTTCCTAACATACAGGGTGGTTATAATTAAACTTTTGCTACCAGAGAGGGTCCCATGTAAACGATTGATCGTAGGACAATAAAATTTTGTGGTAACCTTTTTAAGAAAATCTGGAGGAGAAGTAATGAGTAAACCACTGAAAGAAACACATTTTAATTTCATACGAGAGGGTAAAATTTGTTAATTACCTACCATGTTTTCATTCGAGGTTACAAAGGTTGGTCAGTGTGACGACCGTCTGCGTACACGACAGCCTAGAACTACACCAGATATTGCTCTACTGCTGCCCGTCTTTTCGAATGGCGGACCATGGAATTTTCAACTGTCATGACACAGCTGGTGCACTGCTTGACGATCGAACATTGCGTCCAGCGTTCTCCGCCACGGCAACAGCAACTTCTTCAACAATTTGTGGCGCAATTGGGCGTCGGCCTTTCCCGGAAGCAGTTCCAAAATCGCCAGTTATTTTCAACGTCCGAATCACGTTCTCCAAGCTGGTGCGGAAAGAGGATCTCTCCGTACCCTTTAATGCGACAGTACTCGATGAAAGCAACAGCACTATTGCTGTTGTACTGATAAAACAGTTTTATGAGTGGAGTCCTGTTCACTTCGCCCAGACCCACGTTGGCTGTCTGAAACTGTAATGCACACTCATACCTGTGATTCCACGTTGAAGATGAATAAGACAGAAACAAAATTCTCAAAGTAATTTAATTTTTGGTCGTACGTTCATTATCAAACAGCTCATTCTTTACTTTTTCTCTTTCCCTGCTTCTTCTTCTGACCCTTCTCTCTCTTTGTTCATCTGCCTTCAGAGAGTCATTATAAGCTCCAGCAGTTAAGAAGATGGCCGTTTGAGTTTGCGCAAAACAAGTTTCACATCCAGTTAAGATTAAATAAAAGCATGTTTCAGAAGATAGATACTAAGTCTTTCACGACGGAGTCCTTGTATAAGAAGTTCTTGGTTTACTTGCCAGGCCAAATTCGGATACTTTTTATTCATATTTTAAGATAACTGCTATGCGCCGTTAGATGCTATATTCTCTATTATTACATTTTGCATATTTCACTGTAATTACGTTTGTATCCTTGAGAAACACTGACGTAATAATGCTATAATGTAAATTTAAGTAGAAATTAACTAGGAGTAATGGAGTAATGCGGGTTGGGAGTTGCAGGCGGTCGGCACGGTTTAGTAACGATTTGCCTGATGAGATGTGTTGTTTTTTTGAAAGCATCACACGCTGATAACAAATAGTCACCCATTTTCTGCTAGAAAATACTGTCTACTGTATAAATTGTATTGTATCAGTGTTTTTATGTTCTTGTCTCTAAATTTAATCAAACTTATAACAAATAATGCCAACGGCTTTGCCGCAGTGTTAACACCGGTTCCCTTCAGATCACCGAAGTTACGCGCTGTCGGGGTGGGCTAGCACTTGGATTGGTGACCATCCGGTCTGCCGAGCGCTGTTGATAAGCGGGGTGCACCTCAGCCCTTGTGAGGTAAAACTGATGAGCTACTTGATTGAGAAGTAGCGGCTCCGGTCTCGGAAACTGACATACGACCGGGGGAACGGTGTGCTGACCACATGCCCCTCCATACCCCAATACAGTGACGCCTGTGGGCAGAGGATGACACGGTGGCCGGTCGGTACCTTTGGGCCTTCATGGCCTGTTCGGGAGGAGTTTAGTTTAGTTTACTTTTTATAACAAATAATACCTGAAAATACGTTCTTGCGCGATAGCTCTTCCTTCCACCGAACCCTACAGTTATTACGGACGACAGAGGAAAAGAACTGATCTGCGAACAGACTAAAGTGAAAGATGTGAATGTGACGACAATCAGAAGAAAATGGAGGTGGGCTGACTACATATCAAAGCGATGGTAGACCGAACAAGGAAGTTCCTTGCTGAATCCGAAGAGATAAGAAAATACCAGGAATATGACCTAACGGTAGGTAGGCGGGCAGCATTACAAAACGTGCACGAACTACGTGAATGCGCACTGCTAGACGTCAGAATGCATGGAGAAGTCTGAAGAAGGTTATTGTTCAACAGTGAATGTCAGATGGGTGATGATTATAATGATGATAATGATAACGACGACGATAGTGACTGATTTCACAGTTAAACGTTTCAACTATTGTGACTACGATAACACCTCCGCGTAGGTTTCCGCGACCAGTAGATGACATCCATAAAATGAAGCACATGTAAACCCCAGTCTTTGTTTTATACACTGCCTGACAAAACAAGTGAAGCACCCAGAACACATAGTCATATGTCAGTGTAACGTGATACACGTACACACCATCGGCGCGCATGAAAATATTAGAGTTGCAATTCTCTGTGAAAGTTAGAATGACCACTTGAATGCATTAGCGTTGTTAGTGTTTAGTGCTGATAGCAGAACGGGGAGGGTATATGAGGGGTGTGAACAGCATCAGAACAGTCACTGTGAAGGTCACGGAGATGCTGCTGTCAGCTAGTGTGAGCAGTATGTAAGAGAGTTTGACAGAGACCTCATTGGTTAACATTTGGCCGGCTGGTCGAATCGTGCAATATCCAGACTTATGGGGCATTCGGATGCGCCAGTTGCCCTATGTTTGACTGTATGGGAACATAACGGAAGGCATACTTGTTGACACGTCTGGCTACACAAGGAAGGATTGCCCTATTGTGCACCAAGCACATCATAATCCACTCACATTTGGGCCTGCCATCTGAGAACGAACTATGGACTCCTTGCAACGTTTCATGTCATCCCACACTATTGGTCTTAGACTAGCAGCAGCCGGATTAAGGAGCTGTGGTCCTATGTGTAAACTAGTATTAACATCACAGCACAAACGGCTGCTTCTGGAGTGGCGTCGTGACGCAGAAGCTTGGAATGTTCATGAATCGCATCGTAATATGGTCAGCATGACACCGGATGAACATCGTCGGCGAGTATATCGACGACCTGGGGAGAGTTCCCGTTCTTCCAACATTTCAGAGGAGCACGGTGGTGTTGTCATCATGATGTTGGGACCATCGGGATGATTTCAGCTCGTTGCTGGTAGCGAGTGAGAGCACAACGGTACGTCACGGACGTTACTCGTATGTTACGCCTCATACAATAGTATGGTGGTGCCATTTTTCAACAGAACAATGCTCGTCCGCATATGGCACTCGCCTCTATGAAATGTCTGCTTGTTGTTGGGGTTTTCCAGTGCCCAGCAATATCCCCAGATCTGTGGCCGATACAACACGTGTGGTTCAGCTCTGCCCCAGTGCCGACATATCAAAGGCCAGTTACAACAGTTGTGGACCAGCTTGCCTCAGGAGAAGACACATGGCTTTATTACAACCTTCCCAATCAAGTCAGTACGTGCAGCGAGGCCAGAGAGGTTGGAGTGTAATACCGATAAGAGGGTAAATAAAACTTCGTTCTGCAATCACTGAAATGACATTACATACGCTCTCAACCAGTGAATTTTCATTTCGTCTCCATCTTCCCTTCTGCAAGCTACACTTTTCGGGCGGTGTAGATGCTATCTATTTTTACGGAATGACTCGACTTGATGTCCAAAAGGAGTGTATTCTACTACCGATGCTCGTTTAAGTATCAGTTGATAATATTTGATTTAATTATATCCAGTTAAACAACACTGTTGACGATTGAACTTTAGTTTACTCGTAGACAATTTTGTCTATGCTACTACAAGATGTAAGGAGTAGTATGAAGAGGTAATGTTGTATTCTGAAGCCAAGAGGATATTAATGCTTTTTCTGTATATGTATTCACTTCTTCTTCTTCTCTATTAGGCGAAATTGCCTGTTATGATTCCCATCGTTGCCGGGGGTCTTCCTCTATCTCTTTTTCCTTGGAACTTATAATTTCTAGCGTTTAAGGGAAGTCCGTTGCTCTCTAGGCTTTCTAGGTGTTCGTTCCACTTTCTCCTATAATCTAGAATTATAACATTTAGATTAAAATTTTTCAGTTCTTCTCTAATATCTTTATTCCTTTGTCTGTCTTCTACTGTGAAACCTTTTACTCGTCTCAGGTAATTCATTTCTTTTGCCTGAATAAGGCTTTCTTGCTTTTTGCTAATCACCAAGGTCTTAGAACAGTGGTGAGACTACAACTGTTTTGTAGAGTTTGATTTGAGTGCTTTCCCTAGTTTTCTGTTTAAGATTTTTGTTAACTGTTCCACGTGCCCGCAGAAATTACAAGGCTTAATTTCTACAGCTTTGCTGTAGCCATATATCACCTTACATCCTAAGCAACTCAAGTATGTACTCTAATATTTACTAACCTACCACTATTTTGGTTCTAACGTGGTCTTTCCCTATAGAAGGCCATTGTCTTAGTTTTTCTGTTGAGATCTCCATGTCAGATTTCACATTTATTTGTTTCAGTAAGTAAATTCCTTTCTGAAGGTCATATTTTTCTGTTAGGATCACTGCATCGTCGGCGCATAGTAAGTTATTCAAAAGAGTCGTCCTGTCTAGATATTTACCTTTTTGAAATTCTATTTCTCACATATGCATTATTTCAAGTATGTAAATGTTAAACAATGTTGAGGAAATAAAGCAGCGTGGTCGTACTCCTCTGTTAGTTGTTACGTCAGTAGTCACTTTTTCAGTTGGTAGCCAGAGTGATAGTCCTGGTCTCATATAAACTTTGTGTCACATTTATTAGACACTTCGGATATCTGCGATTCGTCATTATCTTTCACAGTTTCCTTCTACTGACACTGTCAAAAGCTTTTTTTAAAAAAAATTATCAAGGGTATGTGTATGCTCCTTTTTTATATTCTCTGCGTTTTGTATTATCTTTAGTAAAATCTATCGTAGAGCGTCGTTTCCCAAAATCCATTTTTTCCTCATGTTGTGCTACTTCCGTTATTTTTTTAAGTCCTGTGTTTAAAATATTAGCATCTGTATTGTATGCTGAGTCTAGTAAACACATTCCTATGTAGTTACTGCATAGGCACAGTTCCTGCTGCAGAATTACGTGACCGAAGTTAAAACTGTGAGCGGTATCGGGTTGGAACTGAAATGCCTGATTTTCATTGTCAGTGGGCAATTAAGGACAAGTCGATCATTCTTAGAGTTACCATGTAGAATAAAATCTTGTTTGTAGATCCGTCGTATGGAGGATTGTTCTTCCTGTGGCGCGAAGTGTTTCGACACGTGAGCTGCGTCCGTTCTCAGGAGCAGAACCCGCCGCAATTAGGCGCAGACCGCGGTCCGCGGGCGGCCATCGTGTTTGCGGCAGCACTCGAAACTCGCGCGCCCTTATCTGCCCCGCTGTTTATCGTAGCCATTACTGTGGCTGCAGCCTTCGATAAAAAACAACTGTTTCGGAAATTTATGGCCGCCGCTTAATGAGCTGTAAAGTTGGAGAGATATTAGCGGAAACGCTGCGCGCTGATAACGCGCCTCTTTTTCTCGCAGTGCGGGTGGGCGTGGCGGCTGCCACCGCCTCCATTGCGCACCCTCCCCTGCACCTTCTCATTTGCCTAAGTACGGGCGGGAACCTTCACCCGCCTTTTGGTTTCACTGCTGTTCACACGCGCCTCTCCAGCAACCTATATGGGTAGCTAAGACCGGGCGCCGAAAGTTGAGGTGGCAAGTGTATAACATTACACAGGAAAAAAAAACCTTGTTCTGTGCTGTAGAAATTAGAGGACCTTGTGAAAATGGGACCTTGTGAAAATGTATGTAAGAATAAGAAGACAAACGTTGTTCTAACGGTTTATTCTTTCTTGTGTCCAAAATCCTGCCTTGACCGTTACTAAATTTACTCACGACAGTCGCGATTTCGGTTTATTACACCACTTTCGAATGATAGCTAGAGCAGTGCAGTTAGATTCGCCTATAATTTTACGGTATCTACTTCATGTCTACAGTAGATTTAATTGCTTTTTCAGTAGTTAAATTTCAAAAGATAGGTTTCACGACAGGGATCTTTCGTGCCTTCATTAATTCTGTCATCTATTTCAACTGTTGTTTACAGTCCAGTTTTTAAACTCTGATTTCGATTATTGACTTGTTTACCAAGCACGCGTTTGGCATACAAGCCGATAATACTCGATTCATTTCCGGAATGAGTTCGATCTCTCATACTACGTCATTGTAGTACTCTAATACAGTTACCGATATTCCAGGAACAGGCACTAACGAAATCCCAACAATGCTTAATGTGTCGAGAAAATAGAAGGGCAAATTAAACAAATAAGACATCCTGCTTATATTAAAATAACATCCCTATACCGAAAAAAACCACGAGGTGTTTTCATTCCGTTGTCTTGTTACTTATATTTCAAACACGTTTATTAGCGTGTTATCACGTAGGAAAATAACGATTTTTTATGTACGAAAGAGATTTGACCCTCTCCCTTTCATGGTTCATACGTTTCATTAAAGCTGCATATTACAGTTATTTTTTTAAACACTGTTTTTCTTTTAACTAAAGGTGAACTACGTGCTGTTCCAAGAGAGCCGTTGCAAAATCTTTCCCACTAGGTTGACTGTTTCGACAATCTCCAGTACTTGTTTCTTTACGACATATGCTGCTTAGACGTCCGTCGTTACAGACTAACAGGGAAAGTTTCGAACGATACAAGAATACTTCTATGTAGAATGTTGAATTGTTGTTTCTTTTCCTTCTTTTTCAGTTTTGTGTTGGTAGATCGTTATTTAACGATCTTTCAAATAATGATCTCATACGTAAAGGGTTGCTTTAATTGTTGTGTATTTTATCACTTGACCAGAGGTTCGAGTCCTCCCTCGGGAATGGGTGTGTATGTTGTTCTTAGCATAAGTTATTGTAAGTTACTTTAAGTAGTGTGTAATTCTAGGGACCGATGACGTCAGCAGTTTAGTCCCTTAGGAATTCACACACATTTGAACATTTTTTTATCATTTGAGAAGTTCTCACTTTAGTATCGCACATCCGCACTATTAGACACTCCCAGACATGACATGATTTTTAACACAGTTTTCAAGTAGCAACTTCCATTGTCTGGAGGACTGCCGTTATTTATTCGTTTCTGGTCGAATTTAATACATTTCATACAAAACTCACAAAATATCTGTATACCTCGAAGTAAATTTATGAGAATGTTAAAAATAATCTGTAGTTAACTTAAGGATTGCATTTGGTATGTACTTCGCGGGTAAAGATTATAGTTTAAACGATTGTCAAATACAAGCTATGAATACAGAACGTCAAAGATTCATAAATTGGTTGTCAATAAATTCTGTATGTCAACAACAGTTTCTGTTACATTTTTCAGGTATTTATAGAGCGAATGTAGCTACCTGTAATTTACCTTAAGGTAACGCAATGCAAGTATCAACGTTAAGGAAAGTCTAACCAGAAACAACAGAAATTTCTCAGGGAAGCGGAGAACACATATCTGAGTTGACTTGACGAACAAGGATCAGGACTTTATTTTTAGGTTACTGTAGATAACTTTCGCATTCTCAAGGAAGCGGAAACCCCACATCTGAGATGAGTTGGTCAACAAGGATCAGCACAGTATTTTTAGATTGCTGTAGATAACCCTCGCAATTTTCATGTAAAAGGCAATTTTGTTTCCTGTTATTAATCTAGTAATATGTCGAAAGACTGCAGTGTACTGAAAGTTACAGGCTGTTCAATCAAAAAGAAACGGCTTTTTAGCAAATTTCATGAATTAAGTGATCAAGTCCCAATTTAATAGGTGGCCTGTTTCCTCTGCATGAAGACAGCAACTGAATCCTGTGACCCATGAACCTTCCTCGACGGCATCCCTTCACTGTCATGGCCTATAAGATCGCAACAATTTTTGTAATTTTCCGTATCAGAACACACATAACCATGGCTGACCACACAGGCACAGAGTACCCTTCCCGCCAAAATAAACTGGAATTACAAATGTTGAAAAACGGCTAGAACTATTCCATTTTTTTCGGTTTGTAAACAAAGTGTGGAGGACAGTTGCAGGTAAGCTCACTTTTTGCATCAAGTGAATGCAGAATTCGTACTAATTTCAACAATGTAAATTAACGATGTCAAGTAACTAAACATAGTTCTCTCCAAACTGCCCGATTAATCCAACATACCTCTTTGACAATATAATCTACACAATGAAGAAAAATTTGGGTAAAAATTCATGTAGTTGCAAACTTTTTTACTGTGGCAGAAGGAGGAGGGAGTGTAAAGAATAGCGTACGAAAAATCCTGACATGTAGGATGTGAGTGCGGGGATTGTGTGAGGGGGTCTAAAGGTCATTATTTTAGATTTTCCTGAATATTTGAAAACTACGGTGTCTAGCGCAAATGTATCCGAGTACAAAATTAAACCGCATTAAATTTCCTACAAAGAAAGACCTATTGATTTTTTCTGTAGGGCTAATGGTTTCCGGGTTGCAGGGGATGGATTATTAAAAACAGTGCTTTAATGGTATAAAATTAATGTATATTGTCAAGTAATGTGGGTTAAGAACAAATATAAAAGTTTGTACCACTTCTAAGTCCTGCAGAACCGTATTAATTATGTTTTGGGAGCGTAACAGGATTGGACGATGGGGCGGCGGTTAGAAGCGCGAGGGAAGGTAGGTCACCAGATTGCGGTAATGCATTTCCCTCGTGCATAGAACAGTAAAACGAAGGGCGAACAGGCAATTCCCCATACTCTCTGCCCCACTATGTCACAAAAAGCAAGTACAGGGTGTTTCACAAAGTTATACCGACCTTTCCTCAGCTCGTCTCATGAATCACTGGCAGTGTGGAGACATCTCAAGGGGCGTTTATTTTCCACAAAGTGCGTTAACACTACATGGAATACAGATATTAATTACTAATAGTACTAACGCAAGAAATGAATATGGACAGAATCAACGGAAATCTCTGCACACTGTTCTACAATGCTAGAGGAAAGTCGATTCCTAGTCACCCTGCGCGGCTCCTGTAGCGTTCTTCCGGGAGAATCAACTTCTTCCATCAGGAAAGGTGTTCGCTTTTCTGTTAACAGACAGACTACACGTCCCCCGTATTTCCTATCCAGTTCTCTAATGCGAATAGACAAAATAACTTCAGTGAGTTCGTGTTTAGATAGCGGAGATGTTTCAGATTATTAAGTGACAACTTATTTGGGGTCCCCCATTCCAACTCGTCACACCCCTAGAACACGGATTATCCCTTAACAGGCTCTAATGCCCTTAGGTGTTGCGCACACACTTAATATTTAATTTTTAGCATTAAAAAACTGGTTTTAATAAGCTGCGGTTTTTCCATCCCCCTGTAACCCAAGAACTGTTAGACCTAGAGAAAAAAATGAATACTATCTTTTTTGTAGGAAATTTAATGTAGTTTAATGTTGTCCACGTTAACTTTTCGCTAGATGCCACCATTTTTGAGCTATTCAGGAAAAACCTAAGAAAATAATTTTTATGTGCCTGCAACCCCCACCCCCACACTTACACTCCACCGGTCAAGATGACGCTCCCCCTATCATAACAGGTGTTCTGAATATAAATCAATTGGAAATATTCTCTAAAAGAAACGTCTTTCTTTTCAATGAGCTTACTGCTTGGTATTGATTGTGGGGCTGCCTAACCGTCAGGAGCTCACCGTACGCTGATGTTAAAGCACGCATCTAGCTGCTAGGGGCACAGGGATTAAACAATAAGAGGAAGACAAGGGTTTTAACACTTCGTTGATGGCGGTGTCACACGGAACACTTAGATGAAGGAAGAAAATCAGCTGCGTCCTTTTGAAAGGAACAAACCCGATATTCGCCTTAATGAATTTAGGGAAACCACGGAAATGCAAATCAGGATGGTTAACGGATCTATAGTTTATATAGGTCGGGCACCTTGGGTGTCCACGTAAGATTGAAGTCAAACACCACTATATGCTGCACGGCTCGAGTTCGCTGTTTGGGAGGCATACTCGTTATGCAGCGTGAGATGTGGTTAATCACCGTACTGATACCGCCGTAGCACAGTAACATTGTGGCGGATGACCTCTTCTTGCGGCGGTTCACAGTTGGCTGCTTCTTTAGGGAATGATTCAGTCAATCGTCCTTCAATCTGTTGTAAGAGAATGCAAAAAATACTTCACAGTATTCTGGTTTAGTTGGCTGTGGATTGTGAATTACAATATGACATTTGACTCGTGCAGAGGTACACTGAAAATTGTGAAATATTCATCATCTCTCTCTCTTGTATGCAAGTTGTAGTTGTTCACACACACACACACACACACACACACACACACACACACACACACAGGGTTTAACAAGTATAAGTGCAGATATTTTTCTGTGTGGTACCTTAATATGTACACATGTCTGTGTGTTCGATGTTCTTTCCTCTGCGACGAACAGTCTTCCCACAAACACGTCAAATATTTTACTAGCTGATCCTTTCTGCACGGTCGTAGCTGCACCACTAAGTGGACTAGGCCCGTCAGTATAGCCGTATGTCCAATCTTCAACACTTGACCTGCTAAAATAAACATTAATGGCTTGATTTTGTCACGTGTACTTGGAGGTAATAACCAACCTAAAAAAACTGCTCCCAATAGCTATATTAGTTAGTATGCAAATGACAACTATTGATGTAATGTTGTTGAGTGCACTGATCTCAGTCACCAATAAAAATATCTACACATATACCCATTACATTTAGTATATTACAAGGAAACAATCGGATTGATCTTCGACCAAAATTACCTACTAGATTTTGGAGAGTGAACTGCCGTTGAATTCGTCTCTTTGAGATCTAAATTATTAATAGCAGAAATTACCGTAGTCCCATTTGAAAAAACGAAGTTGGCATCGGTACCTCTGCAATTAATAGGGCCATGACAAGAGACTATATGTCAATTACTGAGCACTTTGTTACAATGTATTACATTCTAAAAACAGAATTATCATACCTCAATTGCTTCAGGGAATATTTGAGATGATTAACTTAGCTGCCTCTCCCCTTTATCACGCCTATTACAAGACATTGGCCAAAAAACATTTGCAGGACTCCTGAAATTTATATGGCGGCCACCTTGTGTGTATGTAGTGATGTTTTTCGCGAGTCTAATGTGCTAACCTTCAATAAAGATCATATATGCATTGAGATATCATGTATAAGTACAATGTGCCACGTACGTAGGTGCTTCAAAAAGTAAGCTACACATGTCATCCCATGATAAGACCATTTCGCAGTGTCAGTAAGAGGTTGCGTGTTCCGTATTTCCTGCAGAGACAGTTTTGATGCGTTACGGAACAGGTATATCTTACCGTGCAACTGAAATGACATGGAAATTAGAAACCTACTGCAAAATAGAAGTACGCGGGGCAGTACGATTCTTGTGGCCAAAAACTCTACGTTACACAAAGAATCATCATGAAACTCTGACAATATACGGACCAAATTCAGTGTCGAGTCCAACTGTAGTGAAATGGTGTCAACAGCTTGACTAAGGCCATATACACGAGTGTAATGCTGATAATCTTGCACCATGCGAGTTCCATCTTTTTGATAATCTGAAATAATATCTGGGGAAAGGGATTTTCCAACGATGAGGACGTTCGCACAGCAGTTCTCGAATGGCTATGTGACCAAGGAGCGAAACGTGGAACTGAACGATTGGTAGAACGTTGCGACTATTGTTTACAGACACTTGCTGACTGTGTTGAAATATAGTGTCCTGTACCTGTGTCACTTTGAGGTGTAATGAAGCATTCAATAAAAGTTACTTGGCAGGCCACAAGAATGTATAACTTACTCCTTGAAGTCCTCTCGTGTAAACCTCATGCAAAAACAAGGTGAAAAGCAGAACGTGCCATAATAACAGAGAAAAAGTCTGCAACCGAATGAGGACAGGTGGTTAACACATGCGGATCTTATGCGATATTTCATTTGAAAAGCCGCTGTCCTCTTTGCCACGACGATTTTCAGGAGGTTTTGGCCATAAACGTGAATGAAGTAGCGAACATGATAAATGTAATCGAACCCTATAATACAGATATAATTACCTTCTTTGTAAAACTGTATCTGATATGACAGATGTTGGTCAGAGTAAGTCAGAGAGTAGCAAGTAGTGTGTGTTGGACAGTCTGGCAATGTACTTCGTTCGAGAAGGATGGAAGCTGGCTTGCTGTATAGAGGAGCCAGCATTATTTAAAAAGGATTTTGTAATAGTAGGTTTTGAGGAAAGATATTGAGCAAATGAGACTGTTTTAATGGAAGAATGATAAAAGCCAACTTTTCAGGTAATCCAGTTTTTTTTTATGTTTCTGGTAGTGTAGTTTCTTACTGTTAGGACACTGCGTACGGTTGAAGTTTTGGGTATAACGAAGCATAGTTAAACTTGAAGTCTCTGTTCTCATTTATCAGCGTTAAGATGAGTAGGCCATTGTCATTTACTTTCATGACTGTTTGCCGGCCGCTGTGGCCGAGCGGTTCTAGGCGCTTCAGTCTGGAACGTCGCGACCGCTACGGCGCAGGTTCGCATCCTGCCTCGGGCATGGATGTGTGTGATGTCCTTAGGTTAGTTAGGTTTAAGTTGTTCTAAGTTCTAGGGGACTGATGACCTCAGATGTTAAGTCCCATAGTGCTCAGAGCCATTTTTGGACCATGACTGTTTGCACACTCGCACAGCACATCGCGAGTTGTGAACAGAGAAGCATTTTATGAAAATTTTAAAGTTACCGTCTTACAGTGCACATCGCATGTACGGCATATTAAATTTGATTTTTGACAGTCACGTCATTAATCCTAATAGCAACAAGTTGCATGACAGACGAGCATTCTGTGTGCACAGGTAGGCCAATAAATTTAATTACCATCAAATTTCATGTCCGCTATAAGGTACAGTGGTTGTCAGAGTGTATTTAAGAAAATAATGTCATATCAGTTCAGAGGCTTAAAACCAGTAGAAGATTTCAGTAAGGATCTATCTTGTGAATTGTCAAGTAGTTTTATCAGAAAGTCAGATGCGTTAATTTTTATGTTCTTTTGCTGTGTAATTACAATAACAATTCTGGTACAGTGATTGTTTGCAAGACTAAAGATAAAGATTAGCAAAATTCAGGGCCAGCATCTTAATCCGTGTCGTTTGTTTTGCAGTCAGATGCCACATGTAAATCTCATTGAAGACGGATTGCTTTCTCGCAGACGAATTGTTTGATGTACTGGGTGTTAAAAATTAAATTTTCACTCATGTCTCTTGCCCTGCACCGAGACTTCCATTAAAAACTAAATTTTCACTGATTTCTCTTGGTCTGCACCGAGATTTACATATTTCGATATCCTGCACCGAGATTTACTTATTTAGATATCAAAATAAATTTTATACGTTTCTCAGATACCAATATGATACTTACAAACACGAATGTAAAAAAATGTACATAAGAAAATTTCAGATTAGTGAAGACCCTCGCAACTTGGCAACCAACTAGCGATAATTTAGTTAATATGTTATTAACGTGAACTATATTTAAGTGTTTTGTATTCCTTGGGGCCTGAAGATGAGAACCAGTGGATCAAAACGTATCATAAAAAATTAACGCAAGAAAACAGAAAATTGATAAAAATTGTGACTTGTTGCACACATACCCTTCAGCACTAGATAAACACTTACACTGGATAGAGAACCCTGCATCAGTGTGGTGCAAGGTCTGTGGATTTATACTTTACATCAGCACAGAACATGTTTTTCAGTCACCATAACGCAAATAATTCAGAAACTCGTATTTTCCACCTACAACTACAATGCAGGCCCACAATAAGATCCAAATAATGACAATCCCCTGTTCATTGGCACCACTCTGAACTTCTGTGTGATGCATAACCGACAAATCACCACATGATTTTATTTCTTCACTAAGCCGTCAGAGCTACATACAGAGAATACGGATTGTTAACAATACCGCAGCTACACGGTTATCCCTTTTTACCCTTTATGCATACATACCCGTACACACGACTAGATAGTTTCGGGCTACAGGATCATTATGAATCGTCTTTATTGGAATGAATGTATGCGTTTAAAACCGAATCGTCATACAAAATGGTTTTAACAACTCACAGAATTTAATTTAGCCTATGACACTACTATATGCTGACGAGTAGTACAACTCTTTCAGTCGGCGATTGAAGATGTCATCTTCAAAACGAACTACTACTGCTTGTTGTATATTAGACGGAAAATAGATCGTTTACATATATAAGGAACAATAGTGGACCCAAGACTGAGCCTTGGGGAACCCCAAACGTGATTTCTCCCCATTCACAATAACTTCCACGAATAGAGCCCTTTTCGAGAGAATTAAAGTAATGTGGGCATGAAGAAAAGCTAAAACATAGCTCTGAAAATTCCCTTTGTCGTACATCGTGTGGTCCTCTGGTGCACAAACATAATAATACTAACTGTGATAGTAATAACGCCAACCGTTTCACCTTTAATAGTTCCGTAAAAGTTTTTATCTACACTGAAAAAGTCCAAAGTGTCCGGTAAAATGTAAGAGGAAACACAAAGGTCCTATGAGGCCATGGTAAGGAAACGAATAAATAAATGAAATACATAAATGCCGGTGTAGAAAAAGTTTTTAAAAAAAGCGCGAAGAATAGCACTCTAAACACGGCCGTCAGTCGAGTCTAAGTTTAAAGCGAAACAAGCTGGCGTGAGACACGCGAGTGTGACGTTGCACAGTTGTGAGGAGGTATTTCCGCCCTCCGGTCGGCAGTATAATCCTTCTTCCTGCGAGGGGGAACCCCCGGCTGGAGTGGATCGCGCGAGATCTCGCGGATCAGGGCACAGCTGGCGGCTGGCGGCTGGCGGACACCCGCTATCTTTAGCGCCGCCCAGCCGTGAAATATGTGCCGCGCTCACACACACACACACACACACACACACACACACACACACAGCTGCGGCGGCGGCCGGGGCTCCCTCGCACGCAGGTAGTCCAGCTCTTCCGTGGTGGTCGTCACGGCTCGATTCCCAACGTCACGTCACAATAATTTTTCGATTCTTTTTAGTAAAATATGTCAGCAAGTGAAAACAAGACTCTCCAGAAATTACGCAAATGGATTTTTGTCCGAATTTTCATAGCCGAACGAAGAGTGAGAAATAAACAAATGGGCTATCAAATTCACGAGCGTGAGGTCGAATTTTGAAAAAAAAAAAAAAAAAAAAAAAAAAAAAAAAAAAAAAAGAAAACGACTACGGTACCTTTCCTAGCAGGCTTGGTCAGTTAAGATCGTAACTGTGCTACCTGTACGCTAGGTGTGTTGCATACTGATCGGGCGTTACCCGATTTAAATGCCTTGTTTACGTACGTGATCGGTGTCTTACTAGATTCCGCTGGAAATCAGAAGCGGCGAACCGTCTGGAAACTGAGCGAGAATATATATAAAGGCCCACATAAGCTGCGAAACATTTTTGTTGTATATTCTTCTCTCTGTTACTTAAAAATAAACAGCATTCATAGCAAAACTGAAATTGTCATTGATTAATTCATGTTTTGTCCGAAAATTGTTGATCCGTAACGTAAAACGAAGGGTGATTGTAGTAAAAATAAAAGACAATACAGATTTATAGTAAATAAAACGCAGAATATAAACGTATCAAACATAGCTTCAGTACTTCATCGAGCTTACTTAAAACATGTTTCCGCAATTACAAACAACTTTCTCAATTATCAATAATAACATGTAACTCTTGCCTTTGATGATGATGAAGAAGGTTCTATTGAATACAAACTAACAAGAATAATTACAGATTTTTTTTATGTTAGCGCATCTAAACTGTACTTGCATTAAAGGTAATTGCTTTGTTTGGAGTTGCTACGTTGTCAACTAAATTCTATTATTTACGAAATGCAGTTCATATTTTGTAAGGATGTAAAATGCTCAATGGACGGACTTACGCTGAACAATGTGCGGTTCTAATTATGTGCGAAACTAAAAAACAAAAAACGAGGGGAAGTCGTCGGCTCCCGTTTTCTCTCCCACATATTCATTTATGTTTCTTTCCCTAGCAATGTTACCAAGGTTATCGGTAATCCAACCACTTATTACGTCATTTCTGTACTGCTCCGATTGGTAGTTTTGGTATAGTGCAACTCTACTTGAAAGTTGTTGTGGTCTTCAGTCCTGAGACTGGTTTCATACAGCTCTCCATGCTACGCTATCCTCTGTAAGCTTCTTCATCTCCCAGTTCCTACTGCAACCTACATCCTTCTGAATTTGTTCAGTGTATTAATCTCTTGGTCTTCCTCTACGACTTTTACCCTCCACGCTGCCCTCCAATACTAAATTGGTGATCTCTTGATGCCTCAGAATATGCCCCACCAACCGATCCCTTCTCCTAGTCAAGTTGTGCCACAAATTTTTCTTCTCTCCAATTCTATTCAGTACCTCCCCATTAGTTATGTGATCTACCCATGTAATCTTCAGCATTCTTCTGTAGCACACTTAAAAGTAATCAGAGCAATTACGACAAACTTCATTAGTGATTTGAGGGAAAAATTTAAATATTTCACGATAAGCTGCTGCTAGCTGTTTAAATGAAGTGTCGAACAGTTCATCTCTTCAGGGCCTAGCTGTTACGCGAATAAAATGTTACATGGGTGTGATATTTAACTGTCAATAAAGAAACGTTTTGAACTAAAAATGTTTTGGAAAAAAATGTCGATCACACGTTTTGTGAAATGACTTGTTTAAAAGTAACAAAAAAATAGATCAGAGTCATTTAACGCGTCTGTGAATGATATTTGAAATCAAGTACAACGAATGAGATGCCTATTAATAATTTAAAATTCACTTTGTATCTTAAAATTATGATATTACTAGAAGAAATTTGCCTGTTGAATTATGTAGACTCTCATTTACCGTATACTGTTTCAAGCATCATTTAAGGGCGCATCTAAAGTTCTTCCTATCTCTTTTATTTCTTACTTTTAGAGAAATCATTTCACAAAACGTTTAACCGTTTTATTATAACTTTTACGAAATGTAGGAAATGTGGAAAAGATTACTCCAATGTACTTTTGTCTTTACCATGTGTAGAAGATGTGGGAAGAGATGAAGAAGGTCTCACATAACACAGAAGCCCGTTTACTTTGCATACTTGTACGTGAAACCTGTATAATGATGCAGGAATTAGGTAGTGACCACGAAGTCGTCGTAACAATACTGAACATCGCAACATGCAAAGCCACCAAAATTACAGAGTGGCTCAAAAAGATTCATGCGATGTCACAATACTATGTCTTCTGCATGAATGAAGATATGGGGCGCAGTTCAGTTTAAGCATCGAAACACCTTCGTGCCAGGTGCCAGCTACCGGTTCATGTGGCTACCGGTAGAGGTCTCCGGTGGTGCAGCTAGCGCGCTCGCTTACGTGAAACGCGTACGAGGATATATTGCAGAACCCAGAATTTCCACAACTGCGAGGACATACAGAAAATTTTATTTTTCATCTGTCGCGCTGCACTCTTGTGAAATCAGATGTATTTTTTCAGACATTCTGGATATCTATTTAAAAAAAAAATCGCTTTACGCCTTTCTAGCAAACGGCATTTCTCCCATTCATATTTACTGTTTAAGTGCGACCATGTGTGGCTCAAATTTTAGGAAACAGCGATGAGGGCAATAGCGTGTCTTCTGCCGAATAAATTAATAAGAGATGGAAGAGCTTCCTGGCATACTCAAAATGGGTTAGGACATTGTTGAAGTGGGAGTGAAAAAAGCATGCCAGAATAAAATTAACGCTAAATTTCAATACTGGCTGTGGTTTTTAAAATCTCAAGTTTTAGTGCAAACTTCAGTGCGATATGAGTTTAAAAATTCCACGACGAAACTCTAGCACCAAAGTCAAAGAAGTTCTGGTTGTATGAAAAGTATGTGAGGGTCAAGCAGAGTTACTGAAAATGATTTACGATTTCACAAAGAATATGCTTAGCTCATGATTGGACATTCAGTACATTTTCTGGCTTCAGTTCGTGAAGCACATCCAGGCCCTTGTTCAAGCCTTTAGAAACTCTTCGAGTCATGCGCATGTATTCTTTCGTAGGTTTTACGCTTAATAATATGGACTCTTCGAAAAGGAACTGCCAGGTTCAGTCAATGGACTCTAGACAGAAAATCGAATGTTTCCGCAAATTAAAAAATGTGTTGAAAGTCTTCTTTGCGGCACACTCCTTTTATTCTGTGCAGGAGATGTTGCTTGTAGTTTGGAGCATTTCACTGTAACGTTTTAATTGTTATCTATACAATTCTAAACCTTTCTCGTGTTTCTTTTATTTATAATCTGTTTTTTTTTGTTTTGTTTTTCATTTCATTATCATTTTTCTGTGAATTGCGTAGTTACTTTTTTATGACCAACGTACTTTGCTTAACATGATCCTGCGAAACCTTATTAACTAAAGATAATATGCGGTAGAAAGTTCTTGTAAATATCCGCAACATTTTTGATGTGTACTAGCTATTCTGTATTGCTAGTTTAATTTTTGTGTTTCATGAAATCTATATATGTGTGGTAACTTCCGGCATCGCTATCATCAGATTTGTGATAACACAAGTAGTACGAGTGTAAAGAGCGATTGCAGAATGACATATTGGGTAACAGCTTTGCGAAAACTTGTAATGTACGCGGAGACTGAGTAAAAACTAAAAATTTGGTGATAAAGATAGAGTACTCAATAAAGGTGTGTTCATCTGTTTTATACAAATTCTAATTTTTTTCACCTTCTCGTCCGGATGTTAGAATTTTTCAAAATTCTAGCACAGTAATGAAACTCAACAATATTTTTCGTCAAAAGTGTAGCAATATTTTTCCGCTAAGTGTATAAAGAGTATCTTTTGGCTTTATAGGTTTAGTGTGGAGCTGTGATTGCGATAACAGAGACGCCTATATTAGAAGATAATTGCACTAAACATATCCAGGGTGTGACAAATAAGTGTTGGACGATTATTTGAGATTCTATCTCAAGATTTTTGTTTTAATGTAAGTCGGGAGACCGGTCGTGTAACAAACTATAGCACATAAATGATCTGATTACTCAATAGGTAGTGTTTTGTGGGTACGACACTATAAACCGAACGGAAAGTGTTGTAAGCATTAGTAATACCCTCATTTCGCTTTCTTGATGTTAGATCTGACAAAAGGTGTTGCTACGAATAATTCTATGGCTCTACAATAATGCGACAAATTGCATGAAGTTCTTTACTTCTATCTATCTAAGTGCTTATAGAGATCAAACATGCTGATACAGATAGTATGCTGAAAGTTATGCAACTAGCGATTAACAATTTGCGTTTAACACGGAATTAAGATATACAGGACGGCCGTTATGCCATTATTTGGTTAACGATAGCTGCAGATATTTTTTGTTAAGAAAAGTATTGCTTTCTGCGTCAGTTGCTAGTTCGCATGCCTGTACGTCATTACTCTACGGTTTAAAGAAACATTTTTCAATTCTGACACAGCATACTTCACTTCATTTGTGTTCAAAGCGTCTTCAGTCGCCTGCAGAACATAACTTAACAACTAGATGCTTATAGATGTACTATAAATTTTCCGAATCGGCTTCGACAGTTGTGTTTTTGAGACTTGAATGCGCGCAGTTTACTGCTTGTAGTGACGCATTCGACTGTTTCGTAGGGTAGAGTATTTTATGTTAATACGGTGTATCAAAGTTCTCTTAGCTAGTTTTGCTGGGTTTTTGGTAACAAAATGAGCCGTTCAGTCTCCTTTGACTATTCATGTTTGACGTTACTATCCCATGCCTCATAAATTTTACGAGACTATATTGTAGAAATATTAACAGCTAAGATTAACAAGGATGTAAGAGAAGATTCGTTTGATTTTAGGAAAGGTATACGAAGAAGAAATCATTCTTAACACTTCAGATTATCTTACGACACAGAATTGCAATATACCGAAAATACATGCAACATTCGTTGACGTGGAGAAAAGGCTTTCTACACAGTAGGCTGAAAGCTACTATTTGTAAAAGCAAATAACATTTGACCACACCGATGGGATGAAGAACTGATTCTCATTCCGTACAGCAATCAGTGAACAGAAATAAACGTTCACAGAACCAAGGAAGAATGTGGATTAAGAACGGGCACCTGACAAGGCGTTTTATTTAATTTGTTTATAGAAATAAAATATAAACTGCTGAAAATCATGCAATAGGAAGAAGAAATAATAGGAGCCAAATACACTGCATTAAATTTTCAGATGTTAGTAGTAATAAAAGAACATTGATCATGTGTTATGTATGCACTGTACTGCCAAAAGCTATGGACGTACACAGAAAAAATGATGGTGATAAATTTGATAGGCGAGTGGTGGTAATCGTTAAAGTATAAAACAAAGCTTTGAAGGAAGCAAAAGAATTCTGTTGCTTGAGTAATACAGTGTGTAGCGGCTACGAAAATTACAGCAAATATCTCAATGACTATACAAGCCTAGAGAAATAAAAGTGATCCATTAACTAGTAATCTTCTTAATGTAGAAATAAATAATTAATTTTTCTTTGCAAACCCGGAGTGTAAAGAGAGATACAACATCCGAAAAATGATTGTAAACTTCCGAAGCTGATTTCTTTCGAGTGTTGAAAGGCATGGTCGTGGAAGGTGATATCTCAAGCGATAGGGCAAGAAACTAGAAATAAGAGATGTGTCTATGCAAAAAGGTGTATCTATGCAAAAAGAAAAACTAAATTACTTGGACACAAAATTCGTCACAAAGAATCTATGAAGATCATCATTCAAAGTAAAATCTTTGAGTTTCGCAGTTGTTCTGTAATTACATCTACATTGATAAAGCAACCTGACCGAAACAATATCCGCAGATTAATATGTTAACTCGGAATCTAGACTGTTATTTAAATTTCCTGCCATGTTTCTCCCTATCTCTGAACCTGCCTAACGATCAGGGACATGGTTTAAGTTCCATAGGTACATTTCTCCGAACTGCAGAAATCTGCGAATATTTTGCGTCGCTTCGAGAATCACACGAGCTGAGAACTACACGCATATTAACCACTTTTGGTCTGGTACTCTGATCCGTTTCATGTAGTTTTCGGCTTTTCCGGGCGTTTATGCAAATAATGGTTCAAATGGCTCTGAGCACTATGCGACTTAACTGCTGCAGTCGCCTAGAACTTAGAACTACTTAAACCTAACTAACCTAAGGACATCACACACATCCATGCCCGAGGCAGGATTCGAACCTGCGTCCGTAGCGGTCGCTCGGTTCCAGACTGTAGCGCCCAGAATCGCACGGCCACTCTGGCCGGCCGCAAATAATGAATCGATTTCCTACGTACTTTGTCGAACAACAAGTCATACTCTTTTACCAGCGTGGCAGGGAGAAAAATTGTGCAGTAAGACTACTGGAGTAATGCTGGGGCAAAGCGACGTATCAATACCGCTAAAATCACAATGACTTTATGCGCTCTGTGCTCTCTCTGATTCTGTAAGGTTTGTTTCAACAATGCCACTGCTGATTCTTTCCCCGTCTGACAAATCCTGTGTGTCTAATTACCCAAATATCGAACGTTGATTGAAATTGAAAGCTTAAAGTATCAGGAAGGGAAAAAACCAGAGTGGCCAATATCTGAATTATTAGTCGATTTTGCTACTTACAAGGATTTTATGCACTTGAATTGAGCAGTATTCCTGGAAATAGGATCTATTTTGCTCCTCCTTGTTTCACTTTTGCCGTTGTTACCATAATTTATACCAGCTTGGCATTTTAATACCACGTGTCCCTTGTTTCATTACTTTTAATGACCTGTTGATAAATATATAAAATAAATAACAAGTATTTCAAAACCCTTGAAGCGTAATTTCAGCAATGTACACGGCTAGAATCATTTTAGGAAACTTTCTGCCGTAGCAATATATCTTACGCTTAAATGCTCGTTTGCTAACTTTCATGCACCTAAGGCGTACAACGAATTATTGACTGATAGCTACAATATCATTGTTCACCATGCTGGAGATATAATGGACGTCATTTTATTTTCTTACAAATTGCGTTTTGGTCAATTTGTGGAGTTTGCCTCAGACATTCTTTTTCTTTCTCTTCAGTGCAGTGAGGTCGTAGAAAAGTGCGTTCCTTTCGAGAGCAAGTCATGTGTTCCATTTTGTGAATCAAAGAAAACTAAACACAGGTAATTAAAATGAGCAGGCAATAGGAACTTACAGAGAGACGGGAACAACTGTGGGCGCAGTTATAACGAAATGAAGGGACTGCCCTCTGAATCTAAAGCACGTAAGAAAAAGAGATGCTCATTAAAAATCATGAGAAGAAATTCTTGGTACTATGATGTGGGTCCCCACAGGTCACATACTTTTTACGATGCGCCTACAGAAAATTAACGTTGTCTCATCGAGTTTCCATAATACGTTCTGCAAACATTGTGTGTGCTCCGTTAAAATCAAGCACACATATTACCGCTGCGTCGATCAGATCCTTGCTCCGCCATACCTTCAGAAGTAGAAAAGGAAGATTAGCGCTTAATGTCCCGTCAACGACGAGGCTATTAAAGACGGAGCACAAGCTTCCTTTTGAAAGGACCGCTCTGACACTTGCCTTATGCGTTTAAGGAAAGCATGAAAAACCTAGTTTGAATAGTCGAACAGGGATTTGAACCTGCGTCTCTCGAATGCAAGTCCATTGTTTTACCAGTCCGCCACTTTGATGGATTCAGTCCGTCCGTTGGAGACAGAACACAAAACATATCTTCATCATTTCCTGATTGTGTCCACGGCTTACGTTAATTTCCTGAAAAGTATGAGAAAATGATAGCTTTCAGAAGATCGTCACACAATGAAACTTGTACACAGCGATATTGGCAAATCTGTTAAAGTATATACACATAGAAGTTTAGTGAAAACGAACAATGATGATTTCTGTTTTTTTTTTCTTTTTTATTCCTCAGGGCAAGTATCTTTCACTTTGTAGGCCGTTTTGCTTTCGTTAATCGACAGTTATAAACAATTTTTGGTAAAATACTTCAGTGACTGAAGTACTGTATCAATAATTAATTTTATATAATCAGTCACAGTCCTTAACAAGCAGTCCATTGTGGACGGCACATTTGTTAATATGGAAAGTGAGGCAGTTGAGGAGATTATGAAATACAAGAATCTGAGACTGAAACTTTTTAAAACTATTGAATTACTCAATTTCAACGAAGAGTGTGAAAAGGATGGACTAATTCCCAAGAGCATAAAAATTGAAATCCCATAGAACTCAAACTGTGGCAACATGATTCTTAAAAAAGCGGAGAAATTGTGGTTAAATACAGATCAAAATATTGCATGGGAAAAAAGATATTTTGACTCGGGAGTTGTACCATGTTCGCGTAGAGTTAGTTCAAAATGGGCCTAGTTTTATTTCTAATTCGGTCTAGTGCAAAATGAATAGTGTTAGTAGTAAACAAGATCCGAGAAAAAGTGACTGAAGTTGTGTACCAAAAATTTTTGTATCTACTCACTCGCAGATCGTGCCAAACAAAGTTTTTGGTAACGGGCAGTTATTTAAATATGACGACCAAAACAAGAGCCCTTGTGATCGGAGATCAGAAAATTCGTCTCATCTCGTCAGCACAGGGATCGAAACTAACTCTGTTCTGTTCTTAAACTGCTATGTTATTCTGATATAATTAATTTTCACTTATCTGTTGTGAAGTCAGGATGTCAGCGTTTATATATGGGAAGAGTCTTTTACAAGCGACCAGGAGATATTCATTATTTTTCGCGTCATCGAGTTCATTTGCTTTTTATCTTCCAAGTTCATTCGTTAATGCGGCATTATTTCTGTATGATACGGTTTTGGATCGTCGACCCCCAGTTCTGACCCGTGGACGCTTGATGAGAAACTATCATAAAAACGTAACGTGGCGGTAAAGAAAGGTGTAGGTATATAAAGAAATGAAATGTCATTGTTTATTTATTGACAGGTGAGATGGAGCCGTATGTTTCGATATCAAATGCTAGACAAATGCAATTAATGACGGAGATCCTTCACATTGCATTTAAGATGGAGTAATAATTCATTCCCATGTCTATTATTAGATGAAAAGCAATTACGTCTGTGGAATGAGTAGGAAGAACATGGGACAGACAAAGACAGGTTAAGTGTGATTTTCAAAACGCATCGAATCCTAAAAAAAAGAGGAATAAGATTATGGTTTGGCCATCCCGTCGGCAAGAAGGTCACTAGAAACGAGGCACAAGTTCGGACCGCAGAAGGAGACCGGTTGTGTCCATTATAAAAGGAGCGATCCCGGAATTTTTCTTCAGCGATCTATGGAAGCCACAGAAAACCTAAAGCACGATAGCGGGACGGGTATTGTGCCATTGTGGCCTTCCACATCCTGTGCTCCTTATCCCATTATGTACGAGTCATCTTGCGCAAAATGTTTTGAACTTACAGGAACGTATTTACCAGAGGAAAAGGTCTGCAAGCTGAAATTCTGATTGCCAGAGACAATAATTAATAAATCTGTGGATCTGCTTCACTATTAAATTGAAGACATGGAACTGCAGTTTCCCAACTTTCATCGTCAACGCAGGAGGCAAGCAGTTTAAATTGCATTGGAGACAGAACAGAAGCTTCGTAATTTCTCTGTTTCAATTCAGAAATAAGCTGTAAATACAGTACAGCGTAAACTCTACCCACTGGGACTGCCTCCGCCCCAGTACATGTCTCCACACACGAATAGCAACTCAGACACACTCAAAATTTGTAAAACAATTATCATAAGTTTCCACTAATAAAGCTATGTGGCTCAGTCTGTGGCAAGCGATAAATTCAGGCAAGTTTTTTATGGTCTTATTCGTATGTGAAGAAGTGCATGACATGTGACGATGTGATTGTATTATTTTTTTACCTGGACGATGGGTAGTGACCGGAAACAATCGTAACAAATAAGTATTACAAGACAAAATTGAGTCATGCGTTTTTTCAAAGATTTTCGGATGGCCATGTAACTCTACAGCTTTAGATCTTCCAAGATTTTTTTTTTTATTATTGAGGATAATGCTCTCATGACATTTGAAAATGCCAAAGGTTATTTCTCTGCGCCGTCCTTGCTCTTCTGATTTAAAGTTTTGCCTCTAATGATTTTACTATCTGTGAAAATTTAAAGACTGACCTCTCTCGTTTTCTTCATTCTTTTCCAAAGTATGAAAGCGCTAAGTACCAAATATTCTACATAAAAAACTGGTGTCGCTACCTGACCATGAAACAGACATATTGATGTTGAGATCTCAGCCATTTTTAACAAATTTCTCGACAAAGAGAATTGTGGAGCGCTGACGTGAGTAGGCCCAGGTCAAAGTATGCGCGCGTTGATCTCTTGTACCACGCATGCAAGGTGACCTCGGAAAAAGTCTAACCCTTACCTTATCTCACCGTTTGTTACTAATTTAATTAAATGTGTTGTTGACTGGAGGAAAGAGCGACGGAGGTGATGGAGAAGGCGGCAGTACATGCTCCTTAAATGCAAGCTGAGTAAGACGTCGCTGTGCAAATTAGAGGAAGAGGAACGTTTCGGCATTTGGAGTAGAATTTAATTACGTTTCTCAAAGCGAAGTAGCAATGGGCTCACAGTAAGTATTTCTTTGACGATGTGAGTAATACATATTATTATATGGCTATTTCTGCAGTTCTGTCAGGGAACATTAACTTTGCGGAACTCTTGCGTACTTTTGACGCACACACTTATACTACAAACATAGCTAAGAAGCCTTAGAAAAATTATCCTTTCCAGGCCATTCGGTTTTAAAAGTCGCCAGACTGGAGGAGTGTTCTTTCATGAACAACTAAACAGTTGCGAAGATAACACAACCTCTTTCTTCCGCAAAATGGTCGCTTAGGACCATAAAAATCAACACTCGCTGTTCTTTCTTTTAGTCCAGTATTTTTTCATGTCATACTGGTGAGACAGTTTCCGGTTTTCCATCCATATCGCTTGTTTTAACCTCTATTCTTCCTCGAAAGTGTTCGTGTTACTTTCTTGCTTGCATCTTCGCCCTGTAAATCTGACAATCCTAATTCCTTAAGACCTTCTTTGGTTTGTTTGTACCAGTTGGGATTAATAATGTTATTTTTGAAAATTACATAATTCTGATGGGCTATCCTGTCTGGGCCTATTATTCCTAAGTTTTCCTTTGAGCTGAATTTTTCGCATACGCAGTGCAATTTTGATTTTGTGGGCTTGCCTATAACTTTTCTGATTAGGTTTTGGGAGGCTTAATCCATTTTTTAACTTCGGATGATTGTTCTCACAACTTCACGTTTTATTTGCTTCAAACTGCTGTTGTAATATTTTGTGTTGAAGAGTATCTGTGATACATAGAGTGCTTCTGGTTTGATCAGTGTTGTATAATGGTAGTCCTGCAGTTCTAGGGACTACATTTTTTACTTTAAAAGTTTTTTTGCTAACTTAAAGGGTGGTTTTGTGCTCTTAACTTCGGATTCGAGGACTTTATTTTCTTTACAAATTTTAATGACCTATTTCACTCAAGTTACATTCTCTAACATTGAATACTTTCTTATTATCAATTTTGAGCTCACCCAGTGCTTCTTTTATATCAAATGTTGTTTTTCTTTATTCTTAGAAATGTCATCTGTAATGGCTAGAGAACCTAACTCTATATTTCTAGTAGGTGTGTCTGTGTATGTATTGTTCTACATTTTCTTCAAGGGCACAGATGAAGAGTACAGGGAACAGGTGATCCACTCATCGTACTGTTGTGTCAGTTTAAATTCTTTGCTCAGTTCTCCTCTGGATTTTACCTTTGATTATGTTTATGTTAGCATTTCCTCTATGATGAAACTCAGTGGCACATTAAAACTGTGTGCCCAACCGGGACTTATACCCGGGACCTTTGCCTTTTGAGTGAAAGTACAATAATGACTGAGCTAACTAAGTACGATTCACGACCTGCCCTCGCAGCTTTACGGATAACTCAGTCGGTAGAGCACCTGCCTGCGAAGGACAAAGGTTCCAGCTTCGCGTCCCGGTCCGACATCAATCTGCCAGGAAGCTTTTAATTGGCGCACACTCCACTTCCTTTATGGCGTTTGCTGTAGGTATATTACAGTTTGTCCCAAAAATAATGACTCGATTTTAAACAGAATTATTTATTAGGAAAAAGGGCTTAACACCAACAAATTGCATACTAAATTACTCAGAAAAGACAGAAGTTTATAAAAATCCATCATAAATGTTCAATATGTTCTCCCCTGGCTGCACGGATGACATTTAGTCAATAGCCAAATTCATCCCAAACTGAGCGTAAAGTGTCTTCTGTCACTGAAGCTACAGCAGCTGATATTCCGCTTTTTAGTTCATCAGTGTCATGAGGTAAGGGAGGAACGTAAACACATTGTTTAACATATCGACACAGGAAGAAATCACATGGTGTGACTGATGACCTCAGCTGTTAAGTCCCATAGTGCTTAGAGCCATTTTTGAAATCACATGGTGTTAAGTCAGGGGGCCCAGGAGGCCAAGAGTGTAAAGATTGGTCTCGCGGTCCTGTGCGCCCTATCCAATGTTGAGGCACGTTGGCATTGAGGAAACTGCGCACGTTGTTGTGCCAGTGCGGTGGTGCTCCATCTTGCTGATAGAGGAAATTGTCAGAGTCAAGTTGCGGGAATAACCAGTACCGTAGAATTGCAAGATATGATTGTCTTGTTACGCTTTCTACCTCAAAAAAGTAGGGTCCATGAAACTTACTTTGCGAAACAGTACAAAAAACACTCACTTTTGGTGAATCACGTTCGTGTTCAATTGTTTCATGAGGATTTTCGAGCCCCCATATATGTACATTATGACAGTGGACCTTACCGCTAATATGGAAAGTTGCCTCATCGCTGAATATCAACCGTGACATAGAAGTCCACTTGCTTCACTTTGTCAGTATCTCGAAGAGCTTGTACCAGTTGTAATCGGTATGGTTCGAGGGCTAAACGACGCCGTAACACACGCCACACTGTCATGTGCGGTAACCCAGGTGCTTGGCTAGCACGACGCGTAGACTTGCGGGGGCTCCGCTCAAATGCTTCCACTGTTTGTTCAGGAACGCGTGCCCGGCCAGGACTTTTGCCTTCACAGAGGCACCCTGTTTCTCGAAACTGTTTATACGACCTTCGAATGTTCTTTGGTGATGGTCGTTTAGCACGAAATCGAATATGAAACGCCCGCTGAACTGCGATCACTGATTGAGTACGACTAAATTCATAACACAATACGCCGGCCGTAGTAGCCGAGGGGTTCTAGGCGCTATAGTCTGGAACCGCGCGACAGCTACGGTCGCAGGTTCGAATCCTGCCTCGGGCACGGATGTGTGTGATGTCCTTAGGTTAGTTAGGTTTTAGTAGTTCTAAGTTCTAGGGGACTGATGACCTCAGAAGTTAAGTCCCATAGTGCTCAGTGCCATTTGTCCCATAATACAATACGCCTTCTGTTGCGCGGACGCATTATTACGCGAGACTGGCTGCACGCTCCACGGCATCGCTCGTAGCGACATCTAGCGGATTTTTTTTCTGAAACTACGCCATGCCGATTCATCTAGCGCTGTTTCAGTTACCTAGAGACATTTGTTCAATATTACTACAAGTTAAAATCAGGTCATTCTTTTTGGGACACCCGGTATATTGGCACTAAATGTAAAAATAAGCAACAGGAATTATACGGTTAACGGTATATTAGAATGTATTTAGGACCAAAATCAGTGTCAGAGACAGAATCTAAACGTACGTCCTTCGCTTGACATGAAGGCGACCTAATTCCGAGACTACGTATGCCGGTCATTTAACTAGTTAATCGACTTCCATCCATGCCAATGGAACACAAATTCCGGCTGAGAAACACAAAAGTATAGACACCCTTCGCCACTGTTGAGACAGCAACACTTTAGTGAACAAAGCTAATCGCCAGCGCAACATAACAACGAGAAACCTCTGACATGACAAATCAAATGCTAGAGGCGTAGAGCAATTCAGTTTGAGCCTTAACCTTTCGTGCCGTAGTTATTTACGATCTTCCACAGAGCTAATTACCCATACAAATACCAAGGTGGTAGCTGAGTGCACGAAGTTCCCGTACAAACACCGACGTGTTTCCACAGCGCGCTGACTGATGCTCGACGCCGGGTTCCGGCGTATAGCCAGCAGGAAGAACCCCGACGCCGGAGGCGCCCCTCGCCGTAGTAAACAAGCGGTGTAAACCGCGTGCGACGAAAATATCAATCTGGCGTCTGATCCGCCGGATTACAGCGGCCACCCCGTAAAAACAGCGCCGCCGACTTTGGCACTTCCTCAGGCCGCGGCTACCGCTTTGTTTACCTGTCAGCTTAGTGTTGATGCTCAGAGAACGAGCGAGTAACACGCGGGAAGCCGTAAACTCAGGCGTGCCAAGCCCGCTGTCCGAGAGGGACGTCACCTTTACCCGCCGGCCAGCACTTCTCCACTCGGTCACAGGCTTGGGAGCTCACAGAGTAGTTGTCGTCATCCTCCCTCGCTCACTCGCCACAATACTCCGAGTTTCAGCGCGGTCTCCTCTGCGTCGTTTGTTGACACAATACCAGTATCGTATTGATATCCAAAATACTTAAGAGTCACTCTTTCTTTAACAAGGGGACCCTCCATACTGTAAATCAAGGATTTTGATGCGCTTCAAATATGTTGTAGAGGCACTTATCCTGAGTACCTGTCTCGGTCGTAGGTAAAGGAGGTAGCAGCTGTGATTTATTGTAACGATATTGAGAAAATTCAGACTACAAAGGTAATTATTTACAAAACGCTAGTGCTAATATTCTAGGATATTGCTCACGTGTGTGGGACTCATCCTAATTAGGACTGCCAGGGATACTGGACGTATGCCGATACGTGCAACGTACACAATAACTAATAAAATATCCAGACTCCCCTATATAATGCGGAATTGATTACTAGACGTTACGAGAGATGGATCTGCCAGTATAAAAGGTGTCAGTGAATATTTTGTTGTCAATAGAGCAGAATTGTTCGGTCACGAGCGTTCAGCGACTTCGAACATGGACTAGTCATTGGATATAAGTAACATATCCAATATGGACATTTCAACCTTTCTAAAGCTGCCCAAGTGAAATGTTGGTAATATGATCGGGAAATGGAAATGCGAAGAAACAACCATAGCTAAACGAAGATCAGACAGACCTCAGGGACAATAGCACGAAGTCTTCGGGTAAGATGTTCAAAAGAATTGGCTACAATGGCCGGGCAGCCCCTCGTGAGCTATAGATTTCTTCAGTTAGCGCTCACACTGCAGGTGGTGTGAAGAGCGATACCATTGGACTGTGGATGAGTGATTTGGAGTGATGAATCACGCTATATCCTGCGGCAATTGGATCGATGTATTTGGTTTTGGAGAATGCCTGGACAATACTATCATACGTAATGCCAACAGTTAAACACGGAGGAGGTGGCGTTATGGTAAGGGGATGTTTCGCGTGGTCAGGGTATGATCTGTTTACAGAGCTTAGTAAAACGCATAATGCAGAAGAACATAAACGCTTTTTACAGCATTGTGGACTGCTTACAATAGAGGAACAACAAGACAATGCAGCCTGTCATAAAGTAGCATGTGTGAGGCAGTGGTCTACGGACAATAACATTTCTGGAGTGGATTGGCGTATCCAGAGTTAGAATGTCGACTTCTTTCCAGACCTCACTACCTCCTCTGCGTTCGGCTACTGACGGGTTTCCATTTCTCCACAAACATTCAGACACCTCATTGGAAGTTTCCCCAGCCGAGTTCAAGATTTCATAGAGGGGAATTGTGGACACACCCCATATTAATGTCCAGTGATATGTGTCTGGATTCTTTTGACCAGGCAGTGTGAAATCTAGCTCGCTTTAAGTTTCATTTATTCGATTTATTTGGCCCATTTTATGTGGAACACTGTTAGGAAAAACATCCATTCTCAAGCCACCTACACAAACTGTCACCAGAACCAAGTACACAGAAAAATAAATATTAATGGGAGACGTGCTAAATCCACTACTGTAAAATGATACAACGCTGCGAGAATAGATAAAGTTCCTGTGTCATCAGACGACGCAAAAGCACCCTCCCTCCAACCCCCCACATAAAAGTGAAAACTTTCTTCGTGAAAATCATTGACGTCGACGTCGCGTTGTTCTGAAACTCTGTGTGAAAGTCGCCGTTGTGGAATGTTTTGACGTTCCGTTGCGTCATGTCGAGTGCGAGGCGAATTAACCTCCCAGGACTGACGAATAGTAAGATGCTCCTCTCGTCTCCACCATCCCTCTTTACTTTATCGTGAAGTTTGTCGTTAACCGATACTTAGCGCAAAGTACGATATCCATCCCATTATAATATTTACAAAGGCTTAAATTGCTTTCTAGACAGAATGAAAATGTCATATCTAAACCTTCGCATTAGTACATTTTACACTTGAAATGTCTTTCATTTTTCTTCTCAAAACTTTAATTAATTTCATCGCTTCATCGTGTATATATTGTGTGACACAGAGGTATAGCACTCAGAGACGGAGGAGGAAACGAAGTGAAACTTCACATTTTGAGGGAGTATGTTGTGGTGCAGCAGTGATTAGAAAGTCAGGTCAGGTTTTCAAAGAACTTGCCAGTACCAGCCCACTTATGAATATGAAATTGAAACCCCTCTGGCATAGAACTGCCGATTATGAAGTGTGTCATAAAGCCATTGTATCCTCGCACGAGGTAAGTTGGCCCAGAACTGTTCCAACTGATCCTGGATACAGCCACTGGCACGGAAATTACGCCAGAGCTGGTCCCATATGTGTCTTATCGGTGACGCATCTAGAGAGCTTGCTGGTCACGGGAGTACTCATCATCACGGAGACAGTTCATAGAGAAATGTCCCACGTGTGTACTGCTGGAAAATTGTAGCACGATACTGTCGTACTAAAAGTAACACACGAGGACTTAGGATGTCCGTGACCTACCGTTGGGCCCTCAGAATTCCCACCATCACTATCAGCCGATGGCTCCTCGCAATATGATGCGAGGAGTAAGACCACTGTGTTTCTCAACTCGCGACGATGGTCATCCGAGGCGGTGCACAACCGTGATTCATCGCTGAACACAGTGCGACACCATTCATCAGCAGTCTATATCTCTGGCAATGTCACGGCATCACTCCAGACGCAGCCTCTTATGTTATGGTGTTATCGGCAGCCTGCATATGCAACGACAATTGACTAGTGCGGCTGATAATAGTCTCCGACCAATGGCGTGGGATGACAGAATGTTCCAGAGAGATCACACTTGTTCTCGGATGCCAGCCGCAGATATGGAGTGATTACTACGTGCTTGGTGCACAATACGGAGAATCTCCCTGGCGTCCCATTTCAAACGGCCATTCTACTTGTCACACAAATTTCCAAACCTAATCATTCACATACCCGTCGATGGTGTGCATCTGTACGACGTTACATTGGAATCCGACCATCTACTCTGGGTCCTGCACTTCTTTTGTCAAGCATTGAACGTAATGTGAAATGTGTCGTTGGAACAGATTGCATTCAAGTATGTTAGAGGAATGCCATTGGGCAGGCGAACGGATGCTGCCATTCGGCTTGGGTCGCCACATCCGCCGTGTTGGAATCGCACCTTCAGAGAACACGTGTACGGGTTCTCTAACCTCCTTTAGGTTAACTTACAACTGTGGCGACAGGAACGGTGCCTGGCGACAAAACAAAAATAAAATGAACGTGCCAAATTATGAAAATATCGCCCTCTGTATGACGGGATAAAATCTAAGAAAGAGAAAGAACGTTGAAAATTTACGTGCCTTAAATAAATTTCGAAGTTACCTTTCACTTGCACGAATATGTTTCTAAACGTAAAGCGTGTCCCATAAAGAACGCAAATTTTGGAATGCTCGCTGTTTGTGTTGTAGTAAGTTGGATGCATCGAACGTTGCACAATTCTGATCAGTTGTCTTGTGGTTAGTAACAGAGCACTACACGACGTTAACAGCTTCTTGGCATAGCGAAAATTTATTACACAGATGTGGTGAATGTTGGACAGAGATTGTTCGCAAACTCTGTTGAATGTTTGGGCAACGTAATGCGCCGAATAAGTCGACCGTGACGAAACTGATTCCTAAATTTAAGAAAACTGGTTCAGATGTGGAGATTAAACTCTCGGAGCATCCTCCTGTTAGTCGCTCGAAAGCATCGCCACCACGATGGATAAAGTTGCTGAAAGTCCGATGAAACCTATTCGCCAACGTTTATAACAACTGAATATTCGCAGAAACAGCTTGCAGTGAATTCTGAAAGAGGATTTGAGCGTTTGGCCCTGTAAAATCGAACTGACGCAAGAACTGAGGCCAAACGATCACGAAAGCGTGCATCATTTGCCTACTGAGTGATTGCTTAACAAAGAGAACACAACAGTTTCGTTAAGAAAATAGTGTTAAGTGGCGAGGTGGCCTTTCTATTGAATGGCTTCGTGAACAAGCAAAATTACTGGATTGGGGGCACAGAAAATCCACTAGTGATTATGGAGAAGCGATTAAGTTAGCAACAAGATACTGTGTGGTGTGAAATTTCGACTGGGTCGCAATTGGGCTGCACTTCCTGGAAGATGGTGCCAGAAACACGTTAACGGTGGATGGCGGTGAGAGTTATCGCGATCTAAATTGGCTCGTTTTAATGCAGAACAAATTAGCTTTCAAAAAGATGGCATAACCTTTCATGCATCGATTGCAAAGTGGATTCCTTCGAGAGAGATACCCTGGCCGCGAGACTACTCGCAACGGTGACGTGAATTGGCCACCCAGGTCTCATGACCTGACCACATGTGGGGGTTTTAAAATCTCGTGTGCGCGTAAACAAAGCTCGATCACTTCCCGTATCAGCCTGTAATTTCAGAAGTAGAGGCACAAGAATGCTCAAAACCTATAGAAAATTTCATCACAAGAACGAGAGTGCTCACAACATTACATGACCCCTAATTGCGCAGAAGGCGCGGTAGAGAAGGGACGACGGTAGAGGATAACGCTCCCTTGCGGATGGCTCAGTGCCCTAAGGGAGGTTAGATTTAGAGCTGTAGCATTCACACAATGCCAATGACGTAAAACTCTGAAGTTACAGATAGGTACTCTGGAAACTATGGCATTAACAGCTCATGCCAGTATGACCAATAATTCGATAAGTCAACAATTTATTATTAAGAACATAATGGGTAGAAGATTATGCTGAAACTGACACAGAAGTAGTGATTTATTTTAGCCTGTCTTCTACACTTCTTTTCCTCACTCATATTGCCACGTTAAAATTACCTTCTTTTCCCAAAACACGTTGGTGTATACACAATCTCATCTCACTTATATGCCAATGCAGTTGCAATTGTGACAGAATCTTGAAACAGTGTAGTATTAATCAAACAGCTGAAGACGAGTAAGGTAACTGCTTATGAAAAGCTCATGCTCGGTACAAAAATAAAAATAAAAGTGTGATTCCTTCACTTACGTTGATACAAACTCATACTAATTCTCAATTTATCAGCTATCGGTAGACCTCGCTTCGCAGAAAAAAATCTGTGTTTACTCGTCTGTCGCAGTAGATAAAAAAGGCTTGCATGTTAGCTATATGGAAAAATATTCTCCGCTTTGGATGGTATTACTTACCAAATATGGTTCAAATGGCTCTGAGCACTATGGGACTTAACATTTGAGGCCATCAGCCCCCTAGAACTTACAACTACTTAAACCTAACTAACCTAAGGACATCACACACGGCCATGCCCGAGGCAGGATTCGAACCTGCGACCGTTGCAGTCGCGCGGTTCCAGATATTAGTTTCAGTATCTCAAACTGTTTGAGAAATTTTAGAGAAGTTATGAGTATTTCACTTCCACTTCATCGTTTGCGCACAGGATCGAAAGAGAGTGCACTGCTTTCTCAAGACGGAAGATGTAGATCTCATCTCAAATTTAAAGAAGAATTCAGTATGTTAGCCCTATCTTGTTAGCAGTAATATGTGACCTACACTACTGGCCATTAAAATTGGTACACCAAGAAGAAATGCAGATGATAAACGGGTATTCATTGGACAAATATATTATACTAGAACTGACATATGATTACATTTTCACGCAATTTAGGTGCATAGCTCCTGAGAAATCAGTACCCGGAACAACAAACTTGGCCGTAATAACGGCCTTGATACGCCTGAGCATTGAGTCAAACAGAGCTTCGATGGCATGTACTACTGGCCATTAAAATTGCTACACCACGAAGATGACGTGACACAGATGCGAAATTTAACTGACAAGAAGAAGATGCTGTGATATGTAAATGATTAGCTTTTCAGAGTATTCACACAAGGTTAGCGCCGATGGCGACACCTACAACGTGCTGAGATGAGCAAAGTTTGCAACCGATTTCTCATACACAAACAGCAGTTGACCGGCGTTGCCTGGTGAAACGTTGTTGTGATGCCTCGTGTAAGGAGGAGAAATTTACCATCACGTTTCCGACTTTGATATAGGTCGGATTGCAGCCTATCGCGATTGCGGTTTATCGTATCGCGACATTGCTGCTCGCGTTGGTCGAGATCTAATGATTGTTAGCAGAATATGGAATCGGTGGGTTTAGGAGGGTAATATGGAACGCCGTGCTGGATCCCAACGCCTTCGTATCACTAGTAGTCGAGATGACAGGCATCTTCACCGCATGGCTGTAACGGATCGTGGAGCCACGTCTCGACCCCTCAGTAAACAGATGGGGACGATTGCAAGACAACAACCATCTGCACGAACAGTTCAAATGGTTCAAATGGCTCTGAGAACTATGCGACTTAACTTCTGAGGTCATCAGTCGCCTAGAACTTAGAGCTAATTAAACCTAACTAACCTAAGGACAACACACACATCCATGCCCGAGGCAGGATTCGAACCTGCGACCGTAGCGGTCACGCGGTTCCAGACTGAAGCGCCTTTAGCCGCACGGCCACAACGGCCGGCCACGAACAGTTCGACGACGTTTGCAGTAGCATGGACTATCAGCTCTGAGTCCATGGCTGCGGTTACCCTTGGCGCTGCATCACAGACAGGAGCGTCTGCGATTGTGTACTCAACGACGAACCTGGGTGCACGAATGGCAAAACGTCACTTTTTCGGATGAATCCGGGTTCTGTTTACAGCATCATGATGGTCGCATCCGTGTTTGCCGACATCTCAGCACTCAGCACATTGGAAGCGTGTATTCGTCATCGCCATACTGGTGTATCACCCATCGTGATGGTATGGGGCGCCATTGGTTACACGTCTCGGTTACCTCTTGTTGGCATTGATGGCACTTTGAACAGTGGACGTTACATTTCAGATGTGTTACGACCCGTGGCTCTACCCTACATTCGATCCCTGCGAAACCCTACATTTCAACAGGATAATGCCTGACCGCGTGTTACAGGTCCTGTACGGGCCTTTCTGGATACAGAAAATGTTCGACTGCTGCCCTGACCAGCACATTCTCCAGATCTCTCACCAATTGAAAACATCTGGTCAATGGTGGCCGAGCAACTGGCTCGTCACAATACGCCAGTCACTACTCTTGATGAAGTGTGGTACCGTGTTGAAGCTGCATGGGCAGCTGTACCTGTACACGTCATCCAAGCTCTGTTTGACTCAATGCCCAGGCGTATCAAGGCCGTTATTATGGCCAGAGGTGGTTGTTCTGGGTACTGGTTTCTCAGGATCTATGCACCCAAATTGCGTGAAAAAGTAATCACATGTCAGTTCTAGTATAATATATTTGTCCAATGAATACCCGTTTATCATCTGCATTTCTTCTTGGTGTAGCAGTTTTGATGGCCAGTAGTGTACGTACACCATGTGCATAGTTTGATAGTATATTTGTATGTTATTGTGCGCTCAAAAGCTGCGTTCTTTACGGGACACCAATGGCAACATGTTCTGCCCATTAGCAAATGCGGGAGTGCGTTGGTGCGCAGAGCGGCAGCCGGTTGGAGTGCAGTGGCGGGTGACTTGGCAGGGGCGGGTGGGTCTCGGCGCAGTTCACTCGGTCGCCGTCTGAGATCTCTCGCCTCGCCTCCCCCGCCGCCCACGCACGACGTCGCCCAGGTGAGGCGGGCTGGCGCTCCATAGACGCGGCGCTCGCAAATCCGCTGATCCCTCGCAAGGGCGGAATGTAATTCCGGCGACCCCGCGCCATCTTCCCGCCTCCCCGCGCGTCCCCTTCCTCAAACACGCACCGGGGCGCGGCTGCGCTCTCCGCCCCCCTTTTCTTCGTTTTTCCACGCAGAGAGGGCGCTACAAGGCACATGTGACGTAATAGGAAAAGAGATTGTGTTTGTGGTGCGAAGAAAAACAAAAAAATCCAATCTGTCTGTATGTCCTCGCCCTTCCCATTCTGTGCATAGGCGGAAATGTGACAGATGGGAAGGGAAGCCGTGATCTGCAGATGTGCTAGCAGCGACACATGCTAGAACTGTCGTTTACTGTAAGTTAGTCCAACTTCATTTCAGTATAAGGCCCCAACTCACCAGAAGAATGCTCTCGGCGATTTCTTTGAAGTTATTGGGACAGCCTATTCTTTTAGATGAATCCGCATGACCCCTGCAAACATCTCGCTGCATTGTTGACTAACAATCTGCTGAAATAACAAAATTCTTGTGAATTCCCGGAAACTGGAAGAAACAGTATGACATTGTTGATGCTAATAGTTTTTTTTCGTAAAGATCACATATCTGGTATCTGTGTTCGGTTTAATCCGGGTAGTTTTGTGGCCAGAAGACTACGGTAAACTCATTCTGGTTCTCTTCGAAACTTCTATGTACAGGGTGATCAAAAAGTCAGTATAAATTTGAAAACTTAATAAACCACGGAATACTGTAGAGTGTAGATAGAGAGGAACAAATTGACACACATGCTTGGAATGACAGGGGTTTTTATTAGAGCAAAAAAAAAAAAAAAAATTTGCTAGACGCGTGAAAGATCTCTTGCGCGAGTCATTTGATGATGATCGTGTGCTCAGCTTCCACTTTCGTCATGCTTGGCCTCCCAGGTCCCCAGACCTCAGTCCGTGCGATTATTGGCTTTGGGGTTACCTGAAGTCGCAAGTGTATCGTGATCGACCGACACCTCTAGGGATGCTGAAAGACAACATCCGACGCCAATGCTTTACAGTGCTGTTCACAACATTATTCCTCGACTACAGCTATTGTTGAGGAATGATGGTAGACATATTGCGCGTTTCCTGTAAAGAACATTATCTTTGCTTTGTCTTACTTTACTCAGATGAAGCGCCATCTGTTGGACATTTTTTGAACGTTTGTATTTTTTGGTTCTAATAAAACCCCATGTCATTCTAAGCATGTGTGTCAATTTGTACCTCTCTATCTACATTATTCCGTGATTTACCAGTTTTCAAATTTATACTGACTTTTTGATCACCTGGTACATTTCGAGCTGTGTGACAAGTTGCATTGCCCTACTGGTAAGTGTCAACGTGCTGAGGAGAAAAAAACTGCACGTAGGGGTAGATATGGTACCCAGGAATAGATGCATACTTGTGTTAATCCATTGTGTCTTCCAAAATGGCGAGATCACCAGAGGAATGGCATGAAAACATCCCCCATACCATAACTCTCTTCATGATCTTCGTCCAGTTAAGCAATTGTTTCTCTCTAATTCCGCTGTCTAATTCAGTTAAATCACCTGTCACCCATCACGCCACGAACTAAACAGGTGAAGACTGATACACCAACGAACAGCTGGCGTGAAGAAAATTACTGACCTCTTCAAACTTGTAAAATTCTGAGGAAAGGCCTCTATGAATCCAGGCTTCTCTACGAAAAATTGCTAACATCTTTGTCTCTAGACAGACTAAAATTTTGCCCTACGACCACGACTCAAATACTGATTCCTTCTTGCGACGAGCGATTAATAGCTTAGCCGAGTAGAATAGTATATTAGCGTTTGTATTCCCGTATGACGAATGTTATGTCTCTATCCAAGGATCATCTTATCCGCTGACGACACGAGGAAACAGATAGTGATATTTCGATTGTCTGAACCACGTCAGCGATGTATTAACGTACGAGTACGGATGGTACATGCTGTCTACGTATACGATATCATTTCAAAAAGTAATTGGAATTTCGTAATTACGTCTGTTGTAAGTTGTTAGTCTGATTCACGCAATTTTTTGTTGCTGTATCAGTAAACATATCTGAAAAGTGTTTGTATACTGTTAGCGATACTGGATATTTAGTCTGTTGTCAGCTGTCAAAGAGGTTAACGTCTTGTGGTAGAATCGGTGATTATTTATTTTGTATAAAAATTTATCAGGGAACTTGTATAAAGTTTTGCTGCATCAGTTGAATAAAGCACAGCAAAGTTTTAGAACTGTTCAGTATTGCTTTTTGTGTGGCAGCAACGAGTAGAGCAAGTGTTTACGAGCGGTATAAGCGTGAAGATAACGAGCAGCCTGGACGCCCCAACACATCATCAAATGATGAAAACGTGGTAAAAAAGAAATGATTGTAAACGATTTCCGAGCCATAATCAGAGAATCCAATGATGATATTGGAATATGAATTGGTTCATGCCATGGAATATTTTCAGGTGTTTTGCGTATGAAACGCATAACAGCAAAATTTTTTACACAAATTAATGAATTTCGAACAAAAACAGTGTCGAATATAGATCACTCAGGAATCGCTAGGTAAATTCAACAACGACACGTAAATACTAAAACGAGACGAAACATAGATTTGCGGTCAAGAAGTCGAAACTAATGCTCAATCGTCCCAATACAAGCATTCTCGATCGGCTACACTCTCCGGACTGAAAAAGTTCATGAGAAGGTTAGGCACAGGCGTCTTCCGATTTTAATGGCATACTGCACCGTGAGTCCTTGTTGCTAGGTCGAACGATTACTAACCACATCGTCTTACGGCCACAAGTGGCCCATCGGTACCATCCGACCGCCGTGTCACCCTCAATGAGGATGCCGGTAGGAGGGGCGTGTGGTCAGCACACCGCTCTCCCGGTCGTTATGATGGTTTTCTTTGACCGGAGCCGCTACTATTCGGTCGAGGAGCTCCTCAGTTGGCATCACGAGGCTGAGTGCACCCCGAAAACTGGCAACAGCACATGGCGGCCCGGATGGTCACCCATCCAAGTGCCGGCCATGCCCGACAGCGCTTAACTTCGGTGATCTGACGGGAACCGGTATATCCACTGCGGCAAGGCCGTTGCCTGAACGGTCACTAAGGAGCACTACTTAAAAGTTCAACGCAGTTCGCGTGAAGCAGTCCGAAAACAAATCGTCCAGATTTGTAGCGAAATAAAGCACGGTGTTTGCACTATGATAATGCATCTGCTTGCACTTTCTAGTTCGTGAAAATTTGTCTAAAGACAGTACTGTAACTGTGCACCAGCCTCCGTATTAGGCAAACATGGCCCCAAGTGACTTTTTCTGTTCCAAGAATTAAAGAGAGCTTTAAAGGGCCATCGTTTTACAAGCCTAGATGAGAGAGCGGAAAGCTATCCCAAAGATCGAGTTCCAGATGTGTATCGGGGATAGGAAAAACTGATGTCATAACTGGATAATATAGAATTATAGATGAATAAATAGAATTCTATACAAAAAAAAACAAAAATTCATGTTATTTTTTAAAAACACTTCGTGGAATTAATTTTAAGAACCACTTCTTCAGTCTTCAAATGGCTTTAAAACATTACTCCGGATTGTAGTGTGAATTAATACTCTTGAAAGATAACCTTGCAGAATGGGATACCCACTGAGATTACCGACAGTCTATGTCAGCTATTAACCGAATTTTTATTACAAGTAGCAATAAAGGGAAACTGTCCAACCTAGCTAAAATTATATCATTTTATTTTGCTACACTTTGAGCAGGATAGGCTACTATGGAAATTTCACTTTGATTTAAATTTTGTTGCAACTCACCTCTGTTTTGACATCTACCCTTGCTCATCAATGTGAGTTCGCGATTGTTGTGTCAAAACTGCCCTCCCCAACCATGCTACTTCTCAAGCATCATTCTGTGTAAGTTAGTTGCTTGTTTCCAAAGCGCTGACATGTAATCGTTTCGGTACCGGTCGCGACATTAGGGAGAATTTGTTACGGGACAGAAGGACAGTTCAAAAGAAGCTTTTCAAGATGGCATGGCGAAGTTAAAACACTGCGGGAACAGACGCGTGGATAGTGCCGGTGAGTACTTTGAAAGATTCAAGGACTAAATTTCTACAAGTTGTGCATATTAAGAAATAAAGTTCAGTATATTTTGAAGAGGCGTTGATACATTAAGGAAGACCTGTAGCTATAGAAATATGACAAAAAGCACTTCATACAAAAGCGACACAGCCTCTGGAAAGGAAAAATCTTAACCTACTGCTGTCACTACTATGTCACACATGCAAGACCAAGCTGACACATGGGGATATATTTCAGTGTAGTAGACCTTCCGGTAATGAAAACTGCCGATGTGTAAAGCCGTCGCAAAGTGACAGGCCATTCGTCACACCCTGAGTGTTTTGGTGTTGGCTGAAGCGCAAACAAGTTCTTATCTCCAACAATCCTTTTCTCATTTCTGCCGCTACTAAGCAGGCACCAGTATACATTAACACGCCGATCTTTTAAGCTCTTTTTTTAAACCATTATAACGACCATTCGTCTGGTACCCTGGCTAGCCTGACTGTGGTTTTAGGCGGTTTTCCAAGCTCGTTTAGGCAAATGCTGGCCCCAGTCTCCGTCTCGGAAAATACGATTCACAAACCGTAAAGTTACGGTAGTACACACAATAATGTTTACAAGATTCACAGGGAGGTGGTTCATTCGACTTCCTTCTTCGATGTTATTTGGCGGCTGTGGCGACAGGAAGGGCACCTCGCTACAAAGTTAAAAAGAAAAATGCCAAATCATGAAAAAGCGGACCCCGCACAACTGGTAAACGCTAGGCCAGAGAAACAGAGAGAGAGAGAGAAAGAGAAGAGAGGGAGAGAGCGAGTGAGAGAGTTTTCTACTGGTTTGATCCTATACCACATCTAATCTTATATAGGTCTAATGTTTTCATCTCTACGTAACTATTAGGCTCAGCGTTCTCTACAATGTGTTGTGCATATGCTTTCATCTCTACGTAACTATTACGCCCAGCGTTCTCTACAGTATGTTGTGCACATGCCAGTACCTACTTATTCTTCTCTACAGGTTCCATTTAGCTATTCGTTGCAGATGTCCTTTTAACCTGTCTCCTCTTCGGTAAAGGTAAAAAGAAACTTAATTCCGCACCTCTTTCTTTTAGCACTTATTCATTTCGTACTTCACCTGTTAACTTTATCTTTAATATTCTTCGATAGCACTATATTTCAAATATTTTCATTTCCTTCTTCCTCGACTTTCCTATGGTCCACGACCCACATCCTTAAAAAGCACTGAACCATATGTGTTCTTTCAGGAACCCCTTCCACATTTTCATATTTGATATGAATACAGCCCTTCTCCTGAAGAAATCTTTCGTTGTCAGTATCAAACTACTACTGAGATCTTCCTTGCTTCAGCCACATTGTAGAGTCTTGTTTCCTGGAAAGAAGAACTGTTTTACTTCTTCTCTATAGTGTCGTTCTCAGTGTCGTTGTTAAACAAGTCGTTATTGGTCTTTCGAATACTCACCATCGCATCCATGTTTGCTTTATCTTCAAGCCATATTCTGTACTAAGTATAGGCGGTCTTTTGGTTTACTCATCAACATACTGGAGCGGGGTTTGGTGGAATATCCATCACAAATTCCTGCCACCAGAGATCAAATCAAATTGGTTGGATTTGCTTTATCTTCAAGCCATATTCTGTACTAAGTATAGGCGGTCTTTTGGTTTACTCATCAACAGACAGGAGCGGGGTTTGGTGGAATATCCATCACAAATTCCTGCCACCAGAGATCAAATCAAATTGGTTGGATTTGCTTTATCTTCAAGCCATATTCTGTACTAAGTATAGGCGGTCTTTTGGTTTACTCATCAACAGACTGGAGCGGGGTTTGGTGGAATATCCATCACAAATTCCTGCCACCAGAGATCAAATCAAATTGGTTGGATGTATAGGAAAGTTCCAAGAAGAAAGGAGTTACGCAATATAAATATAACAACAGATCTTCTCTACAGAAATGGTCATCTACAGGATACCGTCGCACATAGATCCATCTGTTCAGATAAAAATGCAGTTAGGTCGTGGACGAGGAAGAAACTGTCTTTAATTATCAGAAGGAACTCCACCGCCATAGATTTGAATGTCATTTTCCAGCCAGACTGATTCATATTCCGAGGAACCAAACACAGGTCTATCTTCCGTATGTGGGTCATTTCACTCACCATTGTATAACCACAGCCACTCCGGCATCAGCATCATTGGATCGTGCGACAAAGGCGTGGCGGTTGAGCGGTTACGAAAGGTTTTAATCATCCCTGTTGTTTTGTACTGACGAAATATGCAAAGAGGAACCCCAACGTTCTTGGAGTGCTGGTGGTCTTTATTAACCGTAAGGAATATCGCAATACCAGAGTTTCCCCTCTCATTTTCAACAAGAAGAATTATTTCAAGGATTAAGATTAAAAATGAAAAAGAAGAGAACAAAATGAAGAAAAATTGGAGACTAGCGTGAGAAGTTAGCCATAGAACGCAGCGTTGAAGAGAGGCACCATGGGCTACTAGGAGGAAAAAATGTTTGCACTCTGAAATTTTGCAAGATCGAACTCTGGTCAGACCTTGAAATTTTTCAGTTGTCCTTTGCCCTTACGAAGATGTGAAGATGTGCGCATAACGGCACGTTATTCAGGTTCCTTATTAAAGTATCTCGTTTCTCAGGCACACGCAAAACGCCGAAGTGGCGTCCATTTAAGAGACTTGGATCAGGCGGCTTATCATCCCTCTCGAAGGACTCCCAGTCAGTCACGCCATATGAAAATAAGCGTCTGCCGAAATTTGCCCAAGCGAAAGTCAGCTTTCGAAATTGTCAATTTTTGTATTAGTTGAGTGTGAGATCGTGTCGTGCCCCAGGAAATAAAACTGACAGGCAGTACCGAAGCTGACCGCGCATTTAATGTTTAACAGTTATCCAGTCAGTACCTTTAGTTGGCAGATTCCTGTTATACCTTAAGGCTAAGCATACTTCATTAGTACATCGAAAGTTTAGTTTTTTATATTATTTATGTGAACTAAAATGATCCTCGTATCATTGATTTGGTACGTTATTGTGTACTCATGGCAACTGGGCTACAGAAGCATGACTCTATGGCTGGACGTCGCGCTGGTTTACACCCCATGTACATTAAGAAAGTCCAAACACGTTTTCGACCTCGATATTTATCATTTTTTGCTCTCTTCCTGCTAAAACTTGGGCCCACAAATGATGTGCAGATGAACACATCTACCTTAAAGCATGACTATGTTCTTGATACCCTATTACAATCGCTTTACTATGTAAAACAGAACGAACTCTCATCAAGGCTAGGCAGGTCAAACACAAACGTACTGTTTTAGATTACGATGTGCTGCAGGCGACGGATCTTTTCTTGCAACTTTTTATTTTTTCACCGTGCTGGGTGTTGTAACAGTCACTCTGTAGCTTGTAAAGTACCATAAAAGAAAGAGACAGAGAAAAGATCGGGTATAATAAAGGTTCGTATGCCTCAGGACAGCAAAACAACGTCGAAACTGCCACCGTGACAAGAAACCAGTATAATTTCCCATGAATGTACTGATAACCAAATAGTTAGCGTTTACTAAAGCAATTTATTTCTCCTTGCATTTGGCAATTCTAAATCTGAGGTTGAGCAAAACAAGATAACTATTTCTAGGAGAGCGTGAGATTTCCATATGAATAGCAAGGTCTGCCCCATATTCCAGAAGGTGGCAAGTACCCCCTTCTGCCCCCCTTCTTCCCCTTCCATTGTTGACTCGTATGCGTACGAAAACTTATCTTAGTGCCAAGTATGCTTCCCATTTCTGTCAACAGGTATACATTCGTTTTCCTTCCATTCGGCCAGAAAGGCTATGGCGTCTGCGGATCCTATCATTTGTATCTGTTCTCCGTAAACTGTTAGTCCTCTTCCGAAATTTTCTTCTCTTCCTTCATTGCTCCTTCGTCGTACAAGTTGAACAACAGTGGTGACAAGCGACAGCCATACTTTAAACCCTTCTTAACCCGAGATTGTCTTTCTTCACCTTTCACTTGAGCTTTGTACCTTTCACTGCCTAAGGCTTTCCCTAGATCGACAAATGCTAGGAATGCATCGTTCCATTTCTTCAATCTACCTTTTATTATGTCTTGTGCATGGTGCCCTGTTGCTGTGTAGATCCAACAAACTGTATAAAAAGCATACTATAGTTATAATAGTTTGTCAGAGATGTTTTTTAACAGAATGTATAGAACTGTCAAAGCTCACAAATGCGACCATTCAGGAATACATAAAATTAAATGCAGTGACTGTAACATGTTCTACATCGGACAAACAGTAAAATATGCAAAGAACATACAAACAAAAGCAAAAACAACTTCTACACATTTAGTAAGTATCTTCAAGAAAAACAACATCGTACAGTAGACATATGCACTAATCTTTCCATTCTTCATAGAGACGAGAAAGGAAGCTACATGGACATCTCAGAGGAAATATAAATGCATACACATTTGAAATAAAACTAAATAACATTTTAAACAAACAAACAGAACTTAGAAACAAACAAAAATGTTTTGAGAAGTCTGGAAAAATTCTTATCAGTAATAAATAATTCAGAGCAGAAGACTATCCTCAATTTTACATATTACACTACATTAGAGTACTTTAATACCTGTTCCGTAGATCAGAAATACGACATTTCGTAATGATGTCGAATGTGTCAGTTTAACATATTTTCTTTGTGCAGTATATTTTTTTTTACAATTATTATTTCAGAAGTAAAAATCCAACTGTTGAGTAGAAGGAGTTGTCATTCATAAATTCTTTTAATTTGTTTTTAAATGTTGATTGGCTATATGTCAGACTTTTGATGCTATTTGGCGAATGACCAAAGATTTTTGTGGCAGCATAATTCAGCCCTCTTTTCTGTGCCAAAGTCAGATTTAACCCACAGTAGTGAAGATCATCCCTTATTCTAGTGTTGTAGTTATTCACTTCGCTAGTGATGGGTTATTAATGACATCTTTCATATGTGAATATATGTATTGCGAAGGTACTGTGGATATCCTGAGTTCCTTAAATAAATGTCTGCAAGGTGATCTTGAGTGGCTTCAGCTATTATTCTTTACACACGTTTGCGCAATGAATACTTTTTCTCTGAATGGTGAATTACCCCAAAATACGATGCAATATGAAAACAGTGAATGAAAACAGGCATAGAAGGCTAATTTACTGATATCTTTATCACCAAAATTTGCAGTAACTGTAATAGCATCAGTAGCTGAACCTAACCATTTCAGCAGATCATTAATGTGTTTCTTCCAATTCAATTTATCATCAATGCACACAACCAGAAATTTTGAATATTCTGCAATAGCAACAGACTTATTCTCAAACTCTATATTTATCAATGGTGTTATGTTATTTGCTGTACAGAATTGTAAGAACTGTGTTTTCTCAAAATTTAGAGAGAGTCAAATTGCAGAGAACCACTTAATAATTTTCTGGAAGACATTGTTTACAATTTCCTCAGCTGATTCTTGTTTCTATGATTACTATACTTGTATCATCAGCAAAAAGAACTAGCTTTGCATCTTCATGAGTAGCAAGTCATTAATATACATTCAGAACAATAAGGGATCCAAGACTGAACCCTGTGAGATACCATTCTTGATACCTTCCCAGTTAGAGGACTCTGCTGATTTTTGCGAACTATTTGTAATGTTAAGTTCAACCTTCTGCATTCTTCCAGTTAAATATGAATTAAACCATTTGTGCACTGTCCCACCTATACCACAATACTTAAGCTTATCTAGACGAATTTCATGATTCACACAGACAAAAGCCTTTGAGAGATCATAGAATATCCCAGTGAGTGATGCTCAGTTATTCAGAGTATTTAATATTTGATCAGTGAAAGGATATATAGCATTTTCTGTTGAAAAGCCTTTCTGAAAGCCAAATTAACATTACTTCAGTTTTACAAATGTGTGATGCTACTCTTTAATACATTACCTTTTCAAGGATTTTGGATGAAGCTGTCAGAAATGAGACTTGGCAGCAGTTGCTAGCATCAGATCTATCCCCTTTTTGAAGGCAATGGTTTAACAACAGCACATTTCAGTCTACATGGAAAAAATGGCCTGTTCCAGTGAGCTACTACAAATGTGGCTGAGAAACCTAATTATCTGCTGGGAAAAAGCTTTTCATACTTGTGTGCCATCAATTCTATGTGAGGTTTTACTTTTGAGTGAATTTAGTATTTTCCTAATATCAGTAGGAGACGTGGGTTGAATTTCAATTTTATGGAATTGCATAGATATTGCTTCTTCCACATACTGCCTTGCATTTTCTAATGAGTAGCTGGATCCTATTTTCTCTACAACACTTAAAATGATTATTAAAAATGTTTTCTACTTGTGACGTTTTGTTAAAATTTTCATTGAGTTTGATGGAAATGCAGTCTTCCTGTGCTCTCAGTTGCCCTGTTTCCTATTTAACAATATTCCAAACTGTTTTAGTTTTGTCATCAGAGGTGCTAATCTTAGACACAATGCTCATACTTGTGGACTTTCTAGTATCTTTTCTTAATACAGTGCAGTAATTTTTATGTTTCACTGTTTCTGGATCATTACCCCTTCTAGCTACATTTCTGTTTTCTGTTTACAATATGTTTTTATCCCTTTAGCAAGCCAGGAATTTTTAGAAGATTTCTTTCAATTACGTTTCTCTGTTTTCTTAGGGATACAGTATTAAAATATGCTCACAAAGGTATCATGAAACAAGTTAAATTTCAAATCAGCTCATGTTCCTTGTACGCCTCATCCCAGTTTAACTGTTGCAAGCTTTCCCTAAAATTTGCAATTGTTAAACAGTTAATTGAATGCACTATTCTGGAGGACAGTTTTGCATTATTATATGGAGATATGTCATATACTGTAATTAGCTGTACATCATGACCAGACAGACCATTCCTTACAGGAAAAGTTTTTATTAGATTAAATTTATCTGTGTCTATAAAAACATTATCTATCAGTGTACTGTTTTCCTGTACCACCTGTGCAGGAAAATCAATAACTGATGTTAAATTGAAAGAACCAAGTAATACTTCAAGGTCAAATTTTCTATCGGGCTATTTCAGAAAACCTGCACTGAAATCCTCACAAACAATAATTTGGTTCCCTGTGTATGACAGATAGCACAGCAAAGAATCCAAGTTTTTAAAAAATTGTTGAAAATTTCCCAGTGGGGACCTATAAACAGCTACAGTTATAAAAGTGCCATTATTTAGTCTAAGCTGACATTCATCTGCTCCTATGTGTTGTTCTATCCAAAATTTATAAGTTTCGAAATTTTTCATACTATGACTAATTATAACATATGTGGCAACTCCTCCTCTCTCCATAGTGTCTCTACTTACATGTACTGAAGGCTTATATCGGCCTATATTTACCTTTTCCATACTTATGATTATATGATGTTCAGGCAGGCAGAGTACATCTTTTACAGCCTCAGTTTCTAAATCTTATAAACAAACAAGAAGCTGATCTACTTCGTTTTCTAATCCCCTGATATTCTGATGCAATATACTAACTCTTTTTTTCACTGAACTTTTATGAGAATCTTGTGGTATTTTAACATCTCTATTACCTGCCTGTCTGAGCTTCTCATTAAGTTTAATTTCATTCGATATTGAAGCAGAAGAGGTACTCGCATGAGTTTCAGCACCTCCCTCAAAGGTTTTGCCATCATTCCAGGTAGTTTACCCTTTCCTTTCCTATTGAGATAAAGGACATGTCTTGTGAAGTACCACCAACCAATATCATCAACAGAATCAAACCTACTCCTGACAAAGTAACTGCCTGAAGTTCCGTATTGACCCTACTGACAAAGCTGTTCATTTGGGGCCGATCATACCGCATGAAAGCAGAATCCAAGCCAACACTTGTATGTTTCGTCGCAGATGCTATTTTTGCCAGGTCACCCTCAATATTGTAGCCCTGATCCCTATCAACACTGTTTCCTGCTCTACCCACTATCACTACATGACCCTGCTTTGTAAAGCATAAAACGTGGTTCATCTGGAAAGGGCCAACTGTCGCGGCTCTGTAGACGTTCATTTGTGGTACTGACGAGCAGAGTCCAGCCTTCGTCACCCATGAACAGCAGTGGGCGTGGGTGCTTGAACCAGGCGCCTGCTGAGGATGTCCACAGGCAGCAACGTTCGCTGAACGGCCATTGAGGATACAGACGCTGTTGGTAGCTCCTTAGTTCATCTGGGTGGTCAGTTACTCAACAGATGGACGTCTGTTTGCCCGTGCATACATCTACATCTACCTCTACATTTATACTCTGCAAGCCACCCAACGGTGTGTGGCGGAGGGCACTTTACGTGCCACTGTCATTACCTTCCTTTCCTGTTTCAGTCGCGTATGATTCGCGGGAAGAGCGACTGCCGGAAAGCCTCCGTGCGCGCTCGAATCTCTCTAATTTTACATTCGTGATCTCCACGGGAGGTATAAGTAGGGGGAAGCAATATATTCGATACCTCATCCAGAAACGCACCCTCTCGAAACCTGGACAGCAAGCTACACCGCGATACAGAGCGCCTCTCTTGCAGAGTCTGCCACTTGAGTTTGCCAAACATCTCCGTAACGCTATCACGCTTACCAGATAACCCTGTGACGAAACGCGCCGCTCTTCTTAGGATGTTCTCTATCCACCCGACCTGGTACGGATCCCACACTGATGAGCAATACTCAAGTATAGGTCGAACGAGTGTTTTGTAAACCACCTCCTTTGTTGATGGACTACTTTTTCTAAGGACTCTCCCATTGATTCTCAACCTGGCACCCGCCTTACCATCAATTAATTTTATGTGATCATTCCACTTACAATCGTTCCGCACGCATACTTCCAGATATTTTACAGAAATACCTCATCCACGCAGCCGTTTTTCACCATGTCATCTACGGCCCGTGCTACACCATAGCTGGTTCATTGCACGGTTTTACAGCGCCATTTGCCATGCGTGGTACACGTTAACCACCGCGGCATGAGAACAGTTTACAAACGTTGCCGTTTCGAAAATGCTTCCACCCTTGGCCTGTAAGCTAATGATCATCCCTTTTGGACGTCGGATAATTCGCTCCCTTTCCGCATTACCACGACGACTGCACTGTTTCCAGCACCCACGACAAGCTTTACATGCCCTCCACTGCTAGTGCTGCCGCTTGCAGCTAGTTATTGTACGTTGACTCGAAAACATAGGGGGTGGTCACATTAATGTGACTTGACCAAGTATTAGGCTAAGTTGCATTAAATTGCGGTCAAGTCCGGCCTCTACATCGACCACATTATGTGAAAAATTTTTAATGAAACGAAGAATTTTGTATTTGAATACGTTACTAAGAAGGAAAATAACGGAAATTTTGTGGCTCTCAACCCGTAACCACATGAGCGAAAGCAGTACAGTCGTCAAAAAAATGAGACACCCTTCATTGTAATCGAGTTCAGTTTACGTGAAAATTTATATGTGAACTGTTAAATCTAAAATCAGTTTCGGGAAACCAACACAGCGTAATACCCCACTGATGTCGTATGGCATTGTTGGCTGAGAAAATCCACGTGGTGGGTTCAGCGCCCTAGCGGAAAGGATGTTCTTTCTTCGCGCACAGTGGCCCTTCCTTTGCGGATATCTTAGAGTTGCGTCCTATGTTCTTCTATATTTGCGGATGCGTGTATATTGTATGTTATATGGTAATCATGAGAGAAGGGGAAAGCTGAAACTCGGTCCTGGCACAACCCAATGGAAGTAGTCCCATTGATGATGCCTTATTAATAACTGGCCATTCCTGCGTTGGGTGCAGCAGGACATACAGTTGCTGCCAAATTCTTGGCAACGTCTGGTGCGCTTTCATTGTTTCGTTGTTGTCCGTTGAAGAGAAAATGGGGTCATTTCAGGAGAAGACACAAAGAGTGCTTTGATACTCAGAGTTTAACTGCACTATTATGGTGCGAAGGCAGTTTCGTTCTGTTTATAAGAAAGTAGCACCAGACGCCCAGAGGATAACAATGGCGTAGGCTGTTTGCGGACTCTGGCTGCATTCTGCAGCGGCAAGCAGGGGTGCGGCGTGTCTCTCAAGAACAAGTTGAGAATATCTGCCACGCATTCCTGTGAAGACCACGCAAATGAATTCGTCGCACTTGAAAGAGACTTCAGATGCCACATGCTACTTTCTATAAAGTCCTCAAAAAGCGGTTGCGTCTGTATTCATACCAGGTAGATTCTGCTGGTCATTAAGCCCGATGGCAAGCAATGGTGACATGGATTTGCATGTGCAATCCTTAACCGAATCGACCGGAATTTTGCTTTTTTGACAAGTATAATGCTTTTTGGTGAAGCCACATTGCATGTTTTTGGATTTATGAATAAGCATGACGTTCGCCTTTTTGGGCTAACATAATCCACACAGTATCAGGAAAAGGTACGGGATAACTTGAAATTGAACGTTTGGTGTGGCCTCGTGGGCAACCGTTCCTCTTTTCTGAAGAGACTGTCACAGGATTAACGTACATAGACATGGTGGATATGTGTGCTTTTCCCCAGGTTGAAGACTTGCAACGAAACCTTTTGGTTCAACAAGATGGTGCTCCACCTCACTGGTCGCTGAACGTCCGGAAAACTGTCAGTCGAACATTTTCAGGATTTTGGATTGGACGTGGTGGACCCGTGACTGTAGGGCGGGACCTTCAGTACCTCGATACTCGTATTGTAGAAGTCGTCGGTACCACTCCTCCAGACATACTGCAGCAGACCTGGCTGGAATGGACATTCTTCGTGTCAGAGCAGCGGCTAACGTGAAAGAGTTGTGATTTGATGATGTAAATTTTGTTGAAAACTTAACATGACATACAAGTTATTTTTGAGAAGAAAATAAATATATTTAATTTAATTTTGTGTTGGGAGTATCTACATCGTGGTGATTATTTCTCCCTATGCAGGTGGGTGCCTACAGAATGTTTTCGCAATCGGAGGAGAAAACTGGTGATTGAAATTTCATCCCGTCGCAACGAAAACCGCCTTTGTTTTAATGATTGCCACTCCAATTCACGTATCATGTCTGTAGCAGTATCTCCCTTTTCCGCGATAGTACAAAACGAGCCGCCCTTCTTTGAAATTTTTCGATGTCATCCGTCAGTCCCACCTGATGCGGATCCCACATCGCACAGCAATACTCCAGAATATGGGGGACAAGTGTGGTGTAAGCAGTCTCGTTACTAGGCCTGATGCACCTTCTAAGTGTTCTGCCAATGAATCGCACTCGTTGGTTTGCTCTACCCACAACATTATCTATGTGATCGTTCCAGTTTAGGTTATTTGTAACTGTAATTGCTAAGTATTTAGTTGAATTTACAGCGTTAAGATTTGTGTGACTTCTTGCGTAATCGAAACTTAGCGGATTTCTTTTACGAGTAGTACTCATGTGAATAACTTCACACTTTTCTTTATTCAGTGTCAACTGCCACTTTTCGCACCATACAAAACTGAAAACAGCGCACTTCGATGTAGACACCCTGTATATAGAATTGTCAGTATTCGCAGCAGCTATATAAACAAACAAAATGATTTTCAAAGCAGAATTTTATGAGCCTATTCGATAGAGCGGTCCCACATTAGTCTAGCGCGATATTCGTTTTATCGATATGCATTAATAGAGGCAGTAAAACACGAAGAATAATCAGTACTGACACTGACAATACATATCAATAAAATGATTATCGCACTAGACTAATTTTAGAGCGCTCGATCAAATGGGAACTTAAATTTCCGCTTCAAAAATCATTTTGCATTAACTAGACCGACGGTTTCCGTCGGCACCGGCAGTCGCAAAAAAGGCCTGACCAGCAGTATTTATTTGGCCTACTCCATCTACACGATGCAAAAACTAAATTGCAAATATCTTCCGACATATCAGAGAAAATGCGTCTGACGACTCTTAGAAGGAACACCGTGATCCTATATAAATGTTACTAAATTGAAGTTCTCTGCCACGTTTTTCTGTCTGTGTGTGAAAGTTGTTCTCAGAAACTGCTGTAAGAATTTTGACAGAGTTTCCACTAGCAGACAGACTGATACGTTTATGTTTATAATTTATTACCGCTTCGCCGGACAAGTTCGCCGGTCATGGGTACTTCGTGCTGCTCGTGCGAAGCCAGGCCGACAGTCTTCTGCTCTACGTCACTTTTTCTGACCAAGAAAGGTTGCAGGAGCTACAGCCAAATTTCATTCTGACCTAATCTCATTTGATTTCTTGTGTGGGGTCATGTAACGAGTCACGTGTCGACGCTGAAGAGAAGCTCTCTTGTCAACGATTCTCGCTGTCTGTGACTCTGTTGAAACAACGGTGGTGTAACTGTAATGCATACGACAGGACCCATTGCAATTATGTAACTATGCAGATCTGTGCAAAAGCTGGGAGACGGCACTTTGAGAAACCGTTGTTAATGTAGCACCTGCTGCAAGGTGTGCAGATAAATAAAATTGTAGCAAAACTGTGGATTCGTGTAATTTTATCAGCGTCAGCAGCCCAACAAAAAATCTGAGCTTTTCTTACTTTCGCTTAAGCCGTCGGCACACGGACCGTGCATCCGAACGTTGACCGTTGAGCGTGCCGAATTTCTGACGTCATACCGCGGAATAGCACGTTCGGGGGTCTTTCCGAACGTGCAGAGCAATATCTGGCATGTCAGATATTCTGAGCGTGCGTCTGAGCGTTAACCAATGAGATGTCACAATGCCACTTACGTCACACGCACGCCATCTCCCTTCAGTACAGAGTTGTGAGGCGCCATATTGGCATTCATTTCAAGCCTATATGTACATATGCCGTTCCGAGCACCAGCAAATTGAGAATCACTGGAAAACACGTTGTTAACTGCGTTATTCGTTCCAATAAAATAATGAGAAACATCATATTGGTGGCAAAAGAATTACTGTAACTTGCTTGTTATGAGAGTAGACTATTTGATCCACCCAAAACGCATTGTTCTTGGTACAATTTGTTATAATTAAATTTCAATTAATAAGATTTCTACGATTAAGGTTTTGAGCATGGGTAACATAATGTGATTAGAGACTCTACATGTGTTGATGGTTTAGCGTAATGAATAGCGTCACTCTCTTACGACAAGAATTTTATTGACAGCGGTGGATCATTACTTGACATTCCCAATTTTTTTCTTAAGATTCGCGTTTTTATTAGGTTCTGACACTTTATTATTATACTATAATAATTGATTCTATGTAAATATAAGTTCCTTTTTTTGAGGGGTGACTTTATTCGATTGGCTTAATCTACAGGACAGCTTGCGCTACTTTTATAAAGATATTTTGCTCCTTTTTCTTTTACGCTTCGTAATTCACATGTTGCAAAGATTCTGCTACTGTGTAGGAACAGTTATCAAGTTAGACTGACCTTGTTATTTTACTAAAATGTGGGAATGATGAAATAATGTTCATTTTATGCGGAGAAGCATTCCAAATTTGTACCGCACTGTTTGTAATGGAACTTCTATAAGCCTGTGTCCTTATTGATTGGACATGGTACTTTCCTTTCCGTGGACGAGGGAGGAAATGTGCGTTTTAATAGAGCTAACGTGGGAATTTTTAGCTCGCCCGTTGAGTAAACAGTGTGATTTACGAACTAGAAACATCCCTCATCTGCCGCTGGAGTGCGTTGCGATCGCGTTTACCACGTTGTGGCCCACGTACCGTGTGCACAAGTCGCATCATTCCTGAGCGTTCAGCAGCACGTTGAACTTGGCACGCTCAACGTTAACGTTCGACAGCACGGTCCGTGTGCCGACGGCTTTAGCATTCGTCTCATCTTCTCCTCACGGGCTTTCCTAATCTCACATTGATGCATTTTTCCTTCTCCGGCTTCACTGAAAAATTTGCATCGTCATCTCAGAAAAACCTTGGTTAGCACACATTGAAAAAACATTTCTTAGATAGGTGCACTTGGCGACGGCTTGTTGTTTCCCGGAACGCTTTGAGAAACTTTTCATTGACTGCATCGGATGTTAGCCTCACCAGAAACAAGTATTAGACGTGTGTGGGACAAGTTTAACAACAGCAAAGATACTGGGTGTGGTCCATGCAGGAAGGGAGGGTGGCCTAGCCTGCGCGGCCGCTGCCATGCGGCTGGTCTCACCTTTGCGGTCCCGCGTGCGACTGCGTGCGGGGAACGTCATCTGGCTGTGGTCGACGCTCGACACCGACATGGAGTGGCCGTTGTCCCGGAAGTCGCCAGTCTCAGCCCACACTGAAACAACGAGCCGACGTCACACGCCGTCCGCCCCGCCTCCTATGTGTAACAGCGACACTCGTGTCGCCAAAGTTCCTGGCCGTACCTTCCGCACAGTGCCGACACTGTGTACGTGCTCGTTGGAGTCCATCCACCAAGACCAAACGGGTACATTGTTTATTTCTTCTTGGATTGCGTCATTATCAATCAGAGGATCATCACAAGCTAACCCGACAACTTTTCTGTGAACGAAGGAAAAAAGGAAATCCACAACAGCGGCACACGTGTTCTCTGTCAATATGTTCAGCTGCGACACTCGTGTCCACAAAGTTACTGTACCGTATCTTCTGTAGACTGCAGATACTGCCTGTACGCTCGTTGGACTCCATCCGCCAGGTTCACCAATTTAATTGACACGTGTCGGCAGTAACTTCCATCTTCGGAAGCCCAACAAGATTTTGTACGAACGAACTTCACAAAGTAAGTTACACAAAATATATGATACCGTAATAAGTTTTTCTTTTTTAATTAAATCATTCCGCTTTAGGCTGTTAACATACTATTCATTACGACTGATATTTCGACACGTGGTCATTGTCAATCGCTCTGAAAGAAGTCAGTCACCAAACAAAATACACGTAATTACAAAAATGGCAAATGCTGAAAAATGGGCCGAGCGGTTCTAGGCGCTACAGTCTGGAACCGCGCGACCGCTACGGTCGCAGGTTCGAATCCTGCCTCGGGCATGGATGTGTGTGATGTCCTTAGGTTAGTTAGGTTTAAGTAGTTCTAAGTTCTAGGGGACTAATGACCACAGCTGTTAAGTCCCATAGTGCTCAGAGCCATTTTTTTTTTTGAAAAATGAAAATTTCAAAGTACTTACGTACGATGCTATAAGTAACCCAATAACAGAGACCTGTGACATGCCGAAAGTACGTCAAATTTATTGATACCATTATCATCAGGCACTTTTATGTCTAAGATATTTATCTACTTTTGTAAGTAGGCTGTTTAGGTTTTTTTATTGGTAACGCCACGTAGCGCTCTGTATGAAATTCACTGGCTGTGCTGTGTGCTGTCTGTGGCTGGTTTTCATTGTTGTTTGCTGTTGTAGTGTTGGGCAGCTGGATGTTAACAGCGCGTAGCGTTGCGCAGTTGGAGGTGAGCCGCCAGCAGTGGTGGATGTGGGGAGAGAGATGGCAGAATTTTGAGAGCGGACGATCTGGAAGTGTGTCCATCAGAAAGAGTAAATTTGTAATACTGTGTATCGTGAACTGATATATATATGATGACTTTCGAATATAATTAAGGTAAATACATTGTTTGTTCTCTATCAAAATCTTTCATTTGCTAACTATGCCTATCAGTAGTTAGTGCCTTCAGTAGTTAGAATCTTTTATTTAGCTGGCAGTATTGGCGCTCGTTGTATTGCAGTAGTTCGAGTAACGAAGATTTTTGTGAGGTAAGTGATTCGTGAAAGGTATAGGTTAATGTTAGTCAGGGCCATTCTTTTGTAGGGATTATTGGAAATCAGATTGCGTTGCGCTAAAAGTATTGTGTATCAGTTTAGTGTTGATCAGAATAAGTAAAGAGAGAAATGTCTGAGTACGTTCAATTCTGCTCAGCTGTTTGAAAATCAAATAATGTAAAAGGTTTATCAGCACAGTAATTCATTAATTTTTCTAAGTGGACGTTCAGTTACACAAAATATATGATACTGTAATAAGTTTTTCTTTTTTAAATTAAATCATTCCGCTTTAGGGTGTTAACATACTATTCATTGCGATTGATGTTTCGACACTTGGTCATTATCAGTCGTTCTGAAAGCAGTCAGTCAGCAAACAAAATACACGTAATTACAAAAATAGCAAATGCTGAAAAATGAAAATTTCAAAGCTGCTTACGTGAGACGCTATAAGGAACTCAATAACATAGATCTGTGACATGCTGGCAGTATGTCAAATTTATGGATACCATTATCATCAGCAACTTTTATGTCTAAGTTGTTTATGTACTTTTCTGTTCCATATTTGATGCTATTATGCATTTTATTAAATTGTTAGTGAGTTTTGTTAACTTTGTCATCACTTCCATTAAACAGATGTTATCATCAAGATGACGTCCGGAATAAGTGACCTTGTCTGCCCACTGTATTTGTTCTCTGAAAAATTTATTTTCAAAGCGAGCTGAGAAAATATTTGCCAAATACCTGCAAGGCAGCTTCTCACAGCCAATCCATCATTTCGCTTGTATATCTCTACTTGGTACGTCAAATATGTGTGTGATAGCGCTATTTCTGGAAGAATGATCAATTGTAGTTGGCTGATCTTGCCAAATTTTAGTAGGTTATTTCGTATGATGGTTATGGTTTCAATAATTGGCACATTTCTTTTCGACGGTATCGCCACCAACTCTGACGCTACACGCAGTTGTTCGTATTGAATCATATTAGGTTACAAGTACGTATCTCACTCACATTGCTCGTCATGAGTGTCGCATATGTCTTGAACCAGACAATCGTCGGAGACGTGTTTGGAGACAACCCAGTCAGGCTGAACGCCTCAGACACACTGTCCAGCGAGTGCAGCAAGGTTGAGGTTCCCTGCTGTTTTGGGTGGGATTATGTGTGGGCGACGGACGCCGCTGGTGGTCATGGAAGGAACCGTAACGGCTGTACGATACGTGAATGCTATCCTCCGACCGATAGTGCAACCATATCGGCAACATATTGAAAAGGCATTCGTCTTCATGGACGACAATTCGTGCCCCCATCGTGCATATCTTGTGTGTGACCTCCTTCAGGATAACGACATCGTTCGACTAGAGTGGCCAGCATATTTCCCAGACAGGAAACTTATCAAACATGCCTGGGATAGATTGAAAAGGGCTGTTTATGGACAATGTGACCCATGAACCACTCTGAACTGTCTACGCCGAATGACCACCGTTGAGTAGTGGGACAATCTGGAGCAACAGTGCCTTGATGAACTTGTAGATAGTTTGCCACGACGAATACAAGCATGCATCAATGCAAGAGGACGTGCTACTGGGTATTAGAGAAACGGGTGTGTACAGCAATCTGGACCACCTCCTCTGAAGATCTCGCTGTATGGTGGTACAACATGCAATGTGTGGTTTTCATGAGCAATAAAAAGGGCGGAAATAATGTTTATGTTGATCTCTATTCCAATTTTCTGTACAGGCTCCGGAACTCTCGGAACCGAGGTGATGCAAAACTTTTTATGATGTATATAGTTTCAATTCTCTGCGACATGTACAAGGGCCACCAGAGTGCATTAGTGTTTTCCGTGATTAGTGATGTCCCCAGGCGTGGAAGGGTTGGTAAGGGGCATGAACAATATCAGATGTTGTGTAATAACTGTGGAGGACACGGAAATGCGGCGTACACATATGAGACAGCGTTATCGGTAACTAACAGAGTTTGAAGAGGGCGTCATCGTAGATCTCCATTTAGCCAGCTGGTCGAGTCGTGTAATAACCGTATTCATAGAGCGTTCTGATGTGACGGTGGCCGACATTGGACTGCATGGGAACGAAAGTGCATGCTTACTCTTCAAGATTATGGCTGACGTCCTCTGACCACCATGAGGGAGTATCGTCGTCTTGTCAAGCACATCGAAACCCCTTCCATCTTCGCGTGCCGTCCGAGAACGAGCTGTGGACACACTGCAACATTCTGAGTCATCCCGCACCATTAGTTGTAGATTAACAGCAGCCACGTAAGAGAATTACCGTCCCTTGCGTAGGCTGCCTTTAACAACACAAATGACTGCGTTTGGAGTGGTACGGTGGCCGGAGAGCACTGACTATTTACACTGAAGAGCCAAAGAAGTTGGTATAGGCATGAGTATTCAAATACGGCATAATACGGCGCTGTGGTCGACAATGCCTATATAAGACAAGTGCCTGGCACAGTTGTTAGACGGGTTATTGCTGCTACAGTGGCAGGTTATCAAGATTTAAGTGAGTATGAACGTCTTGTTATAGTCCGCGCACGAGCGATGGGACATCGCACCTCCGAGGCAGCGATGAGGTTGGGATTTTCCCGTACGACCATTTCACGAGTGTGCCGTGAATATCAGGAACCAGGTACAACATCAAATCTCCGACATCGCTGCGGCCAGAAAAAGATCCTGCAAGAACGGGGCCAACAACGACCGAAGAGAATCGTTCAACGTGACAGAAGTACAACCCTTCCGTAAACTGCTGCAGATTTCAGTGCTGGATCATCAGAAGTGTCAGCGTGCGAACCATTCAACGAAAAATCATCGATATGGACTTTCGGAGCCGATGTCCCAGTCGTGTTCCCTTGATGACCGCACGACTCAAAGCATTACGCCTCGCCTGCTCCCGTCAACACCGACATTGGACTGTTGATAACTGGAAACATGTTGCCTGATCGGACGAGTCTTGTTTCAAATTGTACCGAGCAGATGGACGTGTATCG